>NW_027142376.1:5569118-6169118 GCF_026170545.1 Melanerpes formicivorus
CCCTTCCCTTCCCTTCCCTTCCTTCCCTTCCCTTCCCTTCCCTTCCCTTCCCTTCCCTTCCCTTCCCTTCCCTTTCCCTTCCCTTCCCTTCCCTTCCCTTTCCCTTCCCTTCCCCTTCCCTTCCCTTCCCTTCCCTTCCCTTCCCTTCCCTTCCCTTCCCTTCCTTCCCTTCCCTTCCCTTCCCTTCCCTTCCCTTCCCTTCCTTCCCTTCCCTTCCCTTCCCTTCCCTTCCCTTCCCTTCCCTCCTCCTTCCCTTCCCTTCCCCTCTCCGAACCTCTCCTCTCCTCTCCTCTCTCTTACCTTCTATCCAAAGTGTTAGTTAAAAGGATGAGCATCACTTCTTAAGCAAAATATGTTTCCCTGCAGAAACAGGTAATGAAATTCAATAAAATTATTTCATTACTTTTAACTTAATTAAGAGAAATTCTAGTGAAACCCTAACCCTAATATGACTAATCCAAGTCATACACACTCTGTGCCACCACTGCTGCTATACTGTAAGCCTCAGCCTCTCCTGGGTTACATGAACCATGTCAATGTGCAAATCTGACCTTTTCTCATAATTCTTACATTTTCATTCACTGTGAAGTAAAATGAGGATCCTCCACTTTTCCATGGAATCTAATCACAGAAACGTGCTTTGATAAGTAACAGGGAAGAATCCAGGGGGACCTTAGAGCTGCCTTCCAATACCTGAAGGGATCCTACGGGAGGGCTGCAGAGGGACTTTTCCTAAGGGTGTCTAGCAATAGGACTGGGGAGAATGGTTTGAAGCTGTAGGAGAGCAGGGTTAGACTGGAGCTTAAGAGGAAGATCTTCAGTAGGAGGGTGGTGAGACTCTGGAATAGGTTGCCCAGGGAGGTTGTGGATGCCTCCTCCCTAGGAGTGGTCAAGGCCAGGCTGGATGAGGCCTTGAGCAGCTGAGTCTAGCTGAGAGGTGTCCCTGCCCATGGCAGGGAGGTTGTAGTAGATGATCTCTAAGGTCCCTTCCAACCTGAGCCATTCTATGATTCTCTATGAAACTGATACAGAAAGATGTTCAGCTCCCCTACCAGAACAGGCTTTGCTGGGACTGATTGAGCTTGCTAGGTCAGTTTGAATTATGTTCTCTTTAAAGTACTGGCACTGATATCCTATGCTCAGTAAGAAGGAGCTGTCTCTATTGGAGCTATTTCCAAAGCAAGTATTTGTTGCTGTGGCTGGTCAATGAGGAAAGTGTCTACGGCTCTGCAGTTGATGTGTGTGGCAATAAATTCAGTGTGGCAATAAATTCAGTGGGGCTTTGCTGGGGGATCATAAAACACAGTCTCTGTAGAGCAGTATGATTGGATCCTTATGAGCAGTGAAAAGTTCAGCTCATATCTCAAGCTGTGATTCCTTGAACTCTTTTTTCCAGAGCTGTTCTTCCCTCTCTTACTGCAAAAAACAAAAGGAATTATGTGAGGAGCACCCACCTCCTTCAGTGCATGCTTCCATTTTTGAGAGGCATGCTGGAATTGCTCCTGCTCCCTCTCCATGCATCATTTCCCTAGTTGTACAGTCAAACACCAAACAGAAAGAACTAAACCAAGAGCTGCTCTGTTCTGATGGAAATCTTCACTCCAGCTCACAGAGGAATTGACTCCTGTAGTACTTCCAGATTTTGCCATCATCTCTCACTCATCTATAGTTTTTTGCTCAGTCAAAACTCACAGGCAAGTCAAAGGGGATTTAATAAATCAGTTCTTTTCCTGGAAGAAAAAAGTATCACTGCTTAATAAGATTCAGTATATTAGAGCATTGCAAGAAAGCTCAAGGGATTTCTTCCTGACTAAAAGTTAGTAACAGTGAAGACCTTTAAGAAAAGTGTCATGTATAGTGGAAGAGAATAAATATGTCTTAAAATCCATTGCCTTGAACAGACAGACCTAAAATGCAATAAGAAAATGTTGCTGTGCATAAGGGCACCTTGTTTTAATGCTGGACCATGAGAAATTATACTGGGGAAAAAATATGCCAGGATGGAGGCAAAACAGAATTTAATTCATCTGTCTTCCTAAACATCATTCTGTGTATGATAAATAAAAAAGTACAGGCTGCACATCTACAGAAAAGCCTCTGAAGTCACCAGCTGACTGAATAAATGCCGGGTTTTCTGTTCTTCTCAAAAGAATCTGCTCTGATAACCATCTAGTAATATCTTCTAGTTTAAGGAAACAGCTCTATAATAGGTGTACTGCAATGGTACCTCAGGATTTCATCCCTTGCACTCATCTTGATGTTCTCCTTGGCTGCAGCAACATCTTCCTGCTGCTGGGCAAGACCATCTACTCTGGCAAATGCCTTTCCATGTTCTCTCAAAGTCTGTGGCTCTGCAGGGAACAGCTCAGGCTCACTTAGGAGAGAGGTTTGAATTTCTGTCTGTGGCCAGGCTTTCTGGTGGTTCCTCAAGATCCATGCTGCTGGTTTTGTGTGCTGTTGGGAAGAGCTAAGTGCTTATGTACACAGCAGTTGGGATGGCTCCTGAGATATGAAAGGCATGGCTGTATCTTCTTGACTGTAGGAAGGAAGGCCACAAATAAATATCTGGCCCCTAAATCATGTATATTGTCTGGCTCATGTCTGCAGAATTTAAAACTAGATCTTTCTGTAGGAGGTTGCTTTTGAACAGAGATAGTTTGGATGGGATATTAGGAAAAACTTTACAATGAGGATGGCAGAGCACTGGAACAGGTTCCCAGAGAGATGGCTGAGGCTCCATCCTTGAAGATATTCAAGGTGAGGCTCAATGGGGTTCTGGGTGACCTGTTCTTGTTGAGGATGCCCCTGCTGATTGCAGGGGGGGAAGGGCAACAAGAGTGGTGAGAGGTCTCAAGCACAAGCCCTACGAGGAGAGGCTGAGTGAGCTGGGATTGTTTAGCCTGGAGAAGAGGAGGCTCAGGGGAGACCTTCTTGCTCTCTACAACTACCTGAAGGGAGGTTGTAGCCAGGTGGGGGTTGGTCTCTTCTCCCAGGCAACCAGCACCAGAACAAGGGGACACAGTCTCAAGCAGTGCCAGGGGAGGTTTAGGCTGGGGGTGAGGAGAAAGTTCTTCCCAGCAAGAGAGATTGGCCATTGGAATGCGCTGCCCAGGGAGGTGGTGGAGTCACCATCACTGGAAGTGTTCAAGAGGGGATTGGACCTGGTGCTTGGAGCCATGGTTTAGTTAGTCATGAGGTGTTGGTGACAGGCTGGACTTGATGATCTTTGAGGTCTTTTCCAATCTTACTGACTCTATGATTCTTTGACCTTTAGAGGTGCCTTTCAATCTGGGTGATTCTATGGTTGGAGCAGTTCAGGACAGAGCCCATGAATGAGCTAGGAGTAAAGCAGTGCAGAAAATGAGGAGCTAGTTCTTAAAGGAGCTACTCGACCTTCTTTTCAGTACACTTGGCAGGATGGCTGAGCCCTAGGGCTGTGTCTATACTAAAAAAAAAAAAAAAGAAAATAAAAGATAAATGAACAGTGTTGAGTTCCAAGGTACAATCTGCTTTTTGGCTGAGGTGTCAGAATGGCCTGGCATGGTTTGATCCTGGATCAACTGTTAGTTCTCCAAAAAGATGGAGTTTTTGGAGGTCACACGATTGAGATGCCCTCCTTAACAAGCAGTCTGTATGTAACTACCTTGTTCTGAAGGTTAAGAGAGTTCTGCAGCACCAGCTTGAGCCATTTCTTGTTTGTTGAAATTATTTTACAGCCCCGACTTCGGCCATCTCTTGTTTGTTGATGTGAATCCCAGTGAACAGCTCAGGGCAAATTTAATTGCCTGGTATCTAGCATAGATACTGGCATGCATCAAAGTATGTGAAAGTCCTTCTCCAGCAGCAGGCCTTGCCATGTCCAGGTGCTAGCTATTTCCATCTGCTGAGGTGGCAGAGCCCTGTTTGCTTGCTTTGTTTTTGAGTGTTTGTGCAAGTATTCCTCTAGTTCACTTTGGGCAAAACCACCTGTTTAAACAGGGTAACCCAACCTTTCTGATTTTATCAACAGTGAATCAGGGAGCTGAAGGGGAGACAATATACTGCTTTATGATCTAAGCACTTTTTGCCCCCAAATCTCTTCATTTTTAGTTTTGTTTTGTTTGTTTTTCACTTTAAGATGTCACTAGGCTATATGTAGTCCAACACTGTTTCCATAGCAACAAAGGCTTCAAAAGATGGAATGAGCTGTAAACAAAATAAAAATGAGTGGCAGAGACACAATATTTGATGCTGAAGTCTGAAGGTTATATGGCTCCTATGCGAGGATCCAGGTTAATATGGGAGTGATGCTGTGGGCTCATCTCCAGTTCACTCAAAGATGCTCTTTCTCATGGACCATAGCATTTGCATTTACTGAGCCTTTTCCTCTCCGCTGCCTCTGTTTCTTTACTGCTTGAACAGACATGCTGCTCAGATCCTCAACTGGAGCTGTTAGCTTGGGTGCCATCTTTCCATCACTGTCCCTAGAAGCAGTATGATCCAAGTGAGGGGTCTGTTGGATGAAATGCTGCTGCTCATTTCTAGCTGTCCAAATTTTGAGCCATGAGCTGCCCAGGGCAAAAGGACAGCAAAGATCTTTTACCCCTTCCCAAGGAGCAAAATAAAAATGCTCCACACTGGATTGGAAGTTTAAGTGGAAATTCTATTTACAAATACACACAGAAGGCAGTCAGGTGAAAGGAATACAGCTGGGCCTATGGGAAAACAGAACACAATAACAGATTGCAATATCCTGGGACAAACTGCCTGCCCCCCTGGGACTCTCTAGCTTCTGCAGGACCTTCCTTTGTGGTTACACCAATTAGCTCTTGGTTTCCCTTAGCCTACAACACTAGCCTACAACTGACTTACAGCAGCTATGAAATAATTAGCCTGATCTCTAATCAGATGCATACTCCTGGCTTAGTTGGGTTTTGATTATTATTTTTTTGTCTTGGTTTTCTGGGGTTTTTTACACCAAATATCATGAAGGATCTGTTCATGTTTTGAATCTGCTGCTGGCATCTCTTGTGTAGGTGTTTGTGCTTTAACTTCCCTACATTTACAGAGGGCGATGAAAGGTTTCTCCATTGTGTGCTGGCTTGGAGAGGAGGATGTTTTGAGATGAGCAGAGCTGGCAACCTTCTGTCTCGTTAAGAATACATCAAGAATGGATGCAGTTAGCAGCAATATGCCTGATGCCTAAATATTGTAACATACTGCAGCAGATTTTAAGTTCTGTGAACTCTCATACTTGTTTTGAAATATTTCAGGAGAAACGCTTAACATTTTGCTTTAAACTTGGTGCCAGAAGTATGTAAACTACGCAGCACCCTGCCTACATAGTACATGTCAGAATGTGCCTGCAAACAGTTTTTGGCTGTATGGAGTGTGATACTGTCTAAAATAAGTAGAGCATTCAAACATGATCCACTTCATTACAGTGGCCACTTTTGAAGAACCAAAAGCATTTTCTGTTTTGCAGGCCTAGAACTCTTTGGGGAGTATCACAGCCCCCCACCCCACCCCAAGTTTTCATACCAGGAATCCAGCCTCATTTCTGAGGAAATCAACTCAGGATGGCTTGGCCCACTCTCTATGCCGATCATTCCTACAGCCAACCCCCCAGTCAGCTTCAGAAGCTGTGGGCACTTTGAAAAGCTCCTTGGGCTCTCCAGCTGAGACCTCCCAGACGCATTCATTCGTAGCTCAGAGTTAAAATGTAATTTGTTTTGGCTAAACAGTCTCTAAATATTTTCTTCCTCCAGATGGAAGCGTTTGTGTAATTAAGCATTTGGCAACGTTGGCATAAGTAACCACGTCCCTTTTGGAATGTTTTCAAAACAAATACACGGCAATTGTGGATAGGGTGATCCAAAGTCATTGTTTTTCTGGGAAGGCATTGTTTGTTTTCTGGGCTTTTTCATTTTGTGTTGTCTTCGAGGTCTGTGCTCCTTTCCTGTGTGAAAACAAAGCAGAGTGAGGTGGCTTTGATCAGGTCTGGCACTGAGAATGATGAAGAATGCCCACGATATTGATCTGCCCTGTAGGAACAGCAAACTCCAGCAGAAGGAAGGATCAAAGCGCATGGGGTGAGAAAGTTGTACCTGAATTTAACCTGGCTCATTCAGTTCTGCAGTGACCACCCAGTCTAGGCCAGGAGATTGAGTTAGACTTGTTGACTTGTCACAACAGGTAGAATATATTTAGATTGTTACAGTGGGAGTGAGACACAACTGTTGGCAGTCTTTCCTCATACCCCCAAGGGCTTGTTTTTCATGGCATTGGTATAAAGGGCAGCAGAAGTGTGGGACGCCTCCAAGCTGTATCACTGCAGCAAAAAGAGTGCTGTGAAGCCCTGAATCCAACTTTATATTGCTGAAACTTTAACAAAGTTTATATAGATAGGTCTTTAGCAAAGTTAGAGACAGATTTTCATAGTGTATGTGTGTTCATAGTGTTTAGCTTGCATCTGGAAAAGCAGTTGCTTTGCCACCTGATGACCCCTCCCCAGCAGAGAGGGGGAACATGGAATGGAATGGAATGGAATAGAATAGAATAGACCAGACCAGACCAGGTTGGAAGAGACCTTCAAGATCATCGCACAGGTTGATAAGAAAACAGATTTAATGAATTAGCCAAACTGATGCCAGTGTCACCACAAAGTATTAAAAGCTAGACTCAACTCAGCAAAGGCATGGCAGTCACAATAAATGGGAAAGCAGTCCTCAAGTGCAGGAGAAAGAAGAGGAGCAGGGTCAGGAGGAGCCCAAACACTTCTCAGCAAACTTCCCCCTTTATACTGAGTGTGACTTTTATGGTCAGGGATACCTCTGTGAGCCAGCTCAGGTTGGCTGCCCTGGCTGACTCAAAACTGCTAATGGCCTGCAGCAAAGCAAGGACTCCTAGATGCTAAATGAAATAACAGTAAGGAACCTGGTACCTTCCAGATTTAACCAACTCTGCAGCATAAGTTGTTGACACTAGATGTCTAGCATGTGTCAGCCCACAGTAGCCAGAGCCAGCCATTTCCTATGTTTCCTAAAATAAGAAACCTGTACAACATCAAGGCCTTCTGTGTAATGACTGCTGGCACCTTGCCATTTCCAAATGACTATTACTACAGTTTAGTTATTACATTATTTTAAATGTATTCTGAGGTAGGCAGTCTGGTTAGGGTAGAGTTTTACATGTCTTACAGAGCAGAATCCACACTGGATTTAAGTCTGGTTTTGTAGGAAGGTGGGAAAGGCAGGAGAACAGTTGTCATCATATAACGCAGGAAGGATAAATTTGATAACAGAATTTGACAGGCTGCTCAGCTTCCAATGATTTAAAATGCTGGTGGTCTCTCTTAGGCATAATTTTCACTATCTCCTGATGGGGAATGCTTAGGTTTTCTTTGAGGAAAAGATTTCTCTGGGGTTTTTGTCCTTTGTCTGAATAGAGCCCGGATTCCTGACATCCAGTTTTGATTGAAAAGCTCATTTTTGATTGACAGCACTCACTAATCCTGAGTGTTTTACAAAGTAGTGCCACTGATGATAGCTGCTTTTCAACTTACATCAGAATTCAGTCACCTCACTGCCTAGCAAGCCTCCATTGGATTCAAAGGCCTCCCACCTGCCCTCACAGGAAGGTGAGGTTCAAGGACATGTACAGAAGCTCAGCCTGTTTAATCTGACATTAAAACCTCTGTGTGTTTAGTGTTTTACTCCAGCTTTGAGGGCTGTGGGTTTATTCTGCCTTAACGTGAATCATCTCTGAAGTTACATGAGACTGCAGTCTTTTAGGTTCAAAAAAGATTAAATAGATTTCCCTTTGATTATTCTTGTTCCAGAATCATCTCTATATTGAGCCCTAGGTAAATAGAGAGGGGAGAAAGGAAGCAATAAACCAGTGATTGCTGTGTCTTTTGACCCAAAGAGTAAGATACCTGATCCCAGGAAAGTTTGACTTGAGCTCCTCGGACAAAGATGGTTAGAAAAACTGAAGATTGAAAGACAGTCTGAACTGAGCCTGCAAAGGTTTTCAGCCTGATTTTCCATCCTAATTAACTCATTGTGGAAGTCACATAAGCCTCGCATAAATTGGTAAAAGAGTAAATGAGAACCTGTGGCTTTGAACTTGGTGCAGGAGTCCTTGTAGCTGGAAAACTGGAGAAATTAGTTTAGTTTTGGCCAATTCTGTTGTAATTTGCCCCATAACTGCAATCATGGTGTTTTTTTTTGTGAGAGTTGCTGCCTGTATAGCTCTCTGTCGAGGACAGAAAGGTAGCTGTGGACATCCTTTTTAGTTACTTTCTCCTTCTGCCTAGAGGTTTCATTTTGTGGGAGGAGAGCGTTGAGGCGACTGCATGGTGCGTCTGGCACAAATCATAGCCTCTTTGACACCGAGTTTGATATCTGTAGTATAAAAGCCATTTGCAGGATATAAAGGCACTTTCTGCATTTCTAGTTAGTGGAAACAATTAACTTCATCTCGCTGAATGCTATCATTAGCTGAATCTCATTTTAAAGGCCTAAATATTGTGAATAGTTGCAGGGTATATTTACAGATCAACCATTAACATCCGTGCTCCTGTCTGCTTGGGGAAAGAAAGCAAATGCAAGACATCCCATTATGCCATCCTAGAGTGAAATAAAGACTGTGCCAAATCATTGATGCATAGTGTAGCATGAGAAGTATTTTTCCTTGACAGCTAAAATCTCCATGGGCTCTCTGACTGCCAGGGAGCATTGCCTTGCTGTTAGCACACACACATAACTATACCACTACAGCTCTCAGAAATAAACACATCACTTGATAGAACAAACCACAGCAAAAAAGATTTCTTTTGTTCTTTCTGCCTCTTCTGGATAGCCTTTGACACTGTACAAAGTTCTCATCATGGTGTTCTGGTAGATTACTTGCCTCTGAGATCCCTTCATCCCTGCACATTCATGGGAAAGGCAGGTGGGATGTGCATCCTGTTGCTTAAGAGCTGATACTTCAACTCCAGTTGCTTAAACATTTTCTTCTGCAAGAGGGAATCTGTAAATGACTAAAACTGGTTTAATTTGCACTGTTTAGTGGGAGCTGCACAGCCATGGGGTACTGCACCAAGGATCTTGTTCAATGTAGTCTCAGGGGATGATTCAGTGGGGCAAGTGAGGTCCTTGCACTTCAGAGTTCTCCTTGCTGTTTTCCATGCTTGTGTTTGTGATTGCCTAACTTAAAAGACCTGCCTGTAACACATCTGTCTTCAAAGTAAAGGATATTTTATAATTCTCCAAATTATAGTGCATCCAGTTCCTCATCCCTCTCCTGTTAACCAGGTCGATGAGTACCTTGGCAAGGCTTCTTACCAGGTTCCCTGCCTCAATTCTGCTTTCTGGCGTCAAGTTTGGAGATGATGCACCAAAAGGGTTTTTAGTGCTGCCCTGCTTCCCTCACTTTTTTCTCCTACATTCAGGCCAATTCTTTAACTCTGTCCCTAAACTCATCCTGCCCCCACATGCATTTCATAAGCAGACTACAGACCTTGTGATTCTTTTCTGTCTGTTTTTTCTTTAATTATTTTTTATTTGGAAGGCTGTAACAGGAGTTTGGCAGTTGGAGATAATTCTTAAATACCCTTGTGTCACACTAAGCAGCTGGCACTTGTTTTGTAATCTGTGTTGATTTTATTACATGTATTTCCAAGAAGATCATATTGTGGCAATCAAATTGTGCCATCTCTTTTTTTAAAGTCTATTTTAATTCTTTTCTAGTTTCTAGAACTGAATGCAATTGAGACACGAATGTGGAGGAAGGAGATTGCTTGAATGTCTTGATGAGCAAGCCCTCAGGCAGCATTTGGGGAGAAAAATTGGTTGCTGCTCTCCTGAGGTTTGGTCCTAAATTTTAGTTGCCTTACAGCTACCTTTTGGAAAGTTCCCATCCAGGCCAGAAGGGCAAAAATGCAGACCCTGAGTTTTGTTCAGGGCTCATTTCTGTTGTGGTTATGGTTTACACTCCTTTGAGTATCATAGAACGGTTTGAAGAAGTTTCCCTTCTCAGCTCTTTGACATTGGTTTTGCTGTTGTTAGGCTTTTTCTGAGGCTCCTCAGTCTTTTTTGTGCCCTTTAGCGATCATATATATGGCAATTTTGCCTTGGAAGCATGAAATGTTCAGGCTGGTGTTGCATTTGTTATCCATGGTTTGTCTAGGGAATCAAACTGTGAGAGCATAAAGCTGAGAATGAATCAATTCTGTGACCTTCCCAATTCTGTGACCTTCCCTCTTATTCCCTGGATATTTACTTTGTGAAATGCTAAGCAGTTCGGGGGCAAGAAGCATAGCATGTTCAAGTGCAAAGTCTGAGACTTTTCATATTTTATATCATCTAATGAATAAATCTCAGAAAGAAAGGCTTGATCCTCAGGAATCTGTCGCGTGTCAGGTTGTAAACCTCGCACAAACTTCATGTAGCTTGTAGAAAATAATACACTAGAGCGACTCAGGTGTGCTTCATTGATTCAGATACCTGTGTCAGCTGCATTCCACAGTGAACATGAGGGTCCTGGATCAAAAATAAGGTTAGCTTCTCTGTAAATTGCAGGCCCATTTTGACATTAGGTACTTCCTTTTAACTGTCTCCCATTTGAATACTGTGGAAGCTGGAGGAATGTGCTAGTGAAATTGTGTGTCCTGGGCTGTATTTGCCAAGCTGAGTTCTTAAATTAAACTTCTCCACTTGTACTTGCATGTTTCTTACTTAAAGACCTTGCTACACAGAGATGCTGATGATTCTCTTTCTCCTGTTTTAGTTCTTCAGCTTGTTGGGTCATTGAAGCTGAGATGTTAAACTTAACCAGAAAGATCGGGCCGGGAACTAGCAGCAGGGCTGTACATCAGCCCCAAATCCTCCAAAACTATCACGATGTTCTCAATGTCTCCCACGAGCAGAATTGCATTTATGGCCTTGTCTGAGGTTCAAGCTGTGAGGCTACAAATGTTTCTGTGCAGATCTCCCCAGGCTTGCCTGTGAATGTCATCTTCCTCTCTGCAGAGATTCAGTCCACTGCAGTGTTATCTAGCCTGAAGAAGGCTGTTGCCTGGCAGAATGGGATACCCCCATCTAAACCAATATTGTCAACTGCTTCCTTTTCAGGGAGCCATCTGAAGACAGTTACCACCACTTTTCTCCCGCTCCAATTCCTTTCTATTTTATTGTGCTTCATTCCCTTGCTTTCCTACAAGATACTGTGGAGAGGCAATGCTGCAGCTATTGATTTCTTTTTGCTCATGTTAACGACCCTGTTCCTTCCTCAGGTGACTCCGTATTAGTCTCTAATCAAATGTCACAGCCCGCAAGCATACAGACTCTGTTCTTTGCTGGGAAGCATTAATTGTCAATGAGGTAGCAGTAATAGACCCTGGGGAGAAATTGGTCTTAAAATCAAAAATGCCACGCTCCCCTCCCATGGTAAGAACAACTGGAGTACATGTGTGCAACTGGATATAGCCTTTCCTTACAGCAGCCATCCCATTTATAATCCTCTTTTGGCTATAATGCTACAGTAGCTTGGATTGCAGTGTTCCATTTTTAGTACTTACCACATAGCAGCTGACAGCTGGGCTCTGACGGAACAAAACAGCCACCGCTGCAGCCATGGCTCAGATGACAGGGAGATACTGACCATAATGTATGACCCTGAGCAGTGTCTAGTAGCCAGAGTAAAAATCAATCTGACATCTCAAAAGACTAAATGCAGCTGAATGGCTGTTAAAATGGGCTGTAACAAGTGAAGCATGCCGCAGAACCAGGAAAAGAGAAAATGTATTTGCTCTGGGGCGGGCTTAATTACCTGGGTTGCAGATCACTGCTGGGGTTCAGGAGCGAGCGCCACAAAGCTGAGGGAGTACTGCAAAATGGAATGCTCAGATTGTCTCTCCTTGGGAATTACTGTCTGGGTAGCTCCATCAGCCTTATCCCAGGACAGATAATGACCACTACACACAGTCTCATATTCCATACTTGACAAGGGTGCTCCTTAATGTTATTTTACCATGAGTAATAGCTTGGGTAGCACCAGAACAAGAGGACACAGTCTCAATCTGTGCCAGGGGAAGTTTAGGCTGGACCCAGCCTAAAGTTCTTCCCAGAAACAGTAATTGGCCATTGGAATGTGCTGCCCAGGGAGGCGGTGGAGGCACCATCCCTGGAGGTGTTCAAAAAAGGCTTGGATGTGGCACTTGGAGCCCTGGTTTAGTTGTCAGGGGGTGTTAGGTATTAGGTGTTAGGTTAGGTATTAGGTTGGACTTGGTGATCTCTGAGGTCTTTCCCAACCTGGTTGATTTTATGATTCCATCATTCTGTGATTTGTTTTGAGAGCACCAATATGTGGTTTTGCTTATCAGAAGTGATGCAAGTGTAAGATCTCTCCTTATGGATGATTTCCTTTATTCCTCTTCAGTGGTACCCACTCAGTTAAGGAGACTAAACCAATGTGGCTGGCCATTCTTACTTAAACAAAAAGGTGAAATCATTGGGACAGAGAAATTCTTGAACAATTCAAATAGGAGAGATTCTCTCTGAATCAAAGCAGAGAAGAATCTAAATTAATCTAAATCTCCTACACTACAGGCGCACCTCCTAAATCCAAAACTGATGGTCTAGCACATTATATACTCAAACAAGTTTTACCAGCCCATAGCGAAAGGAAAATTACAGTCTGTTGTCCATGATGAGGGACTGCACTTAGCCCTCCCTGCTTTTGCTGGGACTGAGCCTTCAAGCACCATCTCTGTGGGAATTGCACACCTACAGAGAGGGTTGATGCTATTGTGAGTAGATGTCATTCACTTGATTACTGTAAGAAAGAAGTCTGGAGTGTTGCACAGCTGCAGCTCCAGACAGCTGCAGTGGACCATGCAGAGAAAAATCCTTTCTCTGGAATCAAATTCCACTAGAACCTACTTTAAAAAGCCCAGTGGAACGGAGGCCACATTATCAGTGTTAGTATGCTTTGGATCCAAGCTTTTAATTCCTTGGTGTGTCCCTCAAATCAGAATTTCTAATGGTTTTAAGTTGTGCTGAACTCAGAATTTGCATTCGATGCAGGGTGGTAACTTTTTGTCAGTGTTTGGTGGTTTGTTTTTTTTCTCAAATGTAAATAGATGTCCTTTGTGAGATGTTCATCCCTGGAAGCTTTAGCCAGCTGTCTTCCAACGTAGGCATTTCCTGTAAAGCGTAGCTAGAGGATGCAAATCTGGTGACTGAGAAAGGGACAGCTTAAAACGTGTGTTCAGACTTTTATAAGGCAGCAGAATTCTTCACAGGCCAACTTCATGCCCAAGTACAATATCAGTCACCAGATTAAGGCACTCAAGATGGGATTTGTTTTTTCTCTTTGTTTTTGTTGGAGTTTTTCATACTGCTTTGTAACCCTCCCCTGGACTCTCTCCAGCAGATCCCTGTCCCTCTTGAACTGGGGAGCCCAGAACTGGATGCAATATTCCAGGTGGATCCTCACTAGGGCAGAGTAGAGGGGGAGAAGGTCCTCCCTTGATCTGTTGAACGTCAGTCGCTACTTAAAATCTTTTTGTATTTCCCATTTGGGTTACAAGGAATTCGTTATTACAAATGCTGTAATAATTCTAACAGCATTGTGATTGCAGTGTGAGCAGCAGCAGTAACTGCAGTCAGGGTACCTCCGCAATAGGTTGTGAGTGACTCGGCTGCTGCATCAGCAGGCTGCAGATGATCAGCTGCTGGCACTTACTTACAATCACGCTCATCAAATGCCCTATCTCTTAGGAGGCGGAGGTGTCACAGTGTACACAGACTGAATCGCCTACAAATCATCAGGGGATGTTCTTGCCGGGGGGGGGGGGGGGGGGGGTGGCTAGGAACAAACCAGGCAGTCAGCAGTGTTTTGCCCTCTGCGTTCTTGCCCTGTGATGCAGAAAAGCAGATGTTACCCGTCGCAAAGACAAAACACTTTCACCTTTTGCAGTGCGCAGCAGAGGCTTCCGCAGCGCTGCGTGCAGGCTGCGCCGGTACTAGCAGGCGGGGCGGTCACTGTACGCTTCCAGCCCGGCCGACACCAGCGCATCGCTCAGCCAGGGTGCTTCCCCTGCAGAGCTCCCAGGCTTATTTTTCATTAGGAATCAGCTTTTTGTGGTTAATGCTATTATTGGCTATTGCCTGGCTTAATTCAGTGATCACTGCTGATGGATGAGTGCTCGAGGCAGTGCTTTTCAGGGCAGCATCCCAAGGGCTGCAACCTGACTGTGTTTTGTGAAACAACGCAGAGGAATGGGCCATAGCAATAGCAGTGAAAAAAACCTCTTCATTTCTGGTTAGTCAGCCAGGTAACGTTCACAGCAAGCTCCCCACCGTTATTTTTGGTTACAAGCTTGGGATATGCACCAGATTCAACCCTTCAGATTTCAGTGTGAAGGCACAGATTCTAGATAAACTCTGGTGATGACATTTTGTACACAGAGTAGTCCTTTATTTGGCCTTGCAAAACAAATTACACAAACACACACTTTTTTTCCCCTTCTTCTCTTTTTTTCCCCTCCTCCCAGTTAGGTCATATACTAAGAACATGAGGTTCGATATAGAATCATAGAATTGTCAGGGTTGGAAAGGGACCTCAAGGATCAGCCAGTTCCAACCCCCCTGCCATGGGCAGGGACACCTCACACTACAGCAGGTTGCTTACAGCCACATCCAGCCTGGCCTTAAAAACCTCCAGGCATGAGGCTTCCACCATCTCCCTGGGCAACCTGTGCCAGTCTCTCACCATCCTCATGGGGAACAACTTCTTCTTAACACACAATCTGAATCTACCCACTTCTAGTTTTGCTCCATTCCCCCCAGTCCTATCACTCCCTGACACCCTCAAAAGTCCCTTCCCCAGCTTTCTTGTAGGCCCCCATCAAATACTGAAAGGCCACAACAGGAAGCTCAAAGTTAAACAGGATCCTGTAGGAAGCACAAATGAAAGCTGTATCTACTGCAGAGGAAAAATAATTCTATAACCCAGTTTAGCTTTTGAGTCTGAAGACTTAGTTTCAGACTTGAGGAAGTACTTGAGTACTTTCCAGCTTTAAAAGAAGACATTGTCTTGTACTGCTTGTTTCTCCTCTGTCTTTGGACCATGAAAGCCACAGCAAAATTCAATTTGTATAATCTTGTATGGAATAATTAGTTTATTTTAATCTCTGTTCAGAGGAGGGTGATATATAGCTCCACCAAGAATGTCAGAATCTCTTTGGAAAGCAGTGTCATCTCTGGATGATGGTGTGCAAAGGGCTGGAGAGTACTTTTGTCTCACGATGTGATCAAAACCAAGACTCTGTTACAGACCAATCTAAAACATGGGAAAAACTTTTTACTAAAGCCTCAGATGGTCATGGTCTAGGATTAATGTTCTCTACAAAAACAGTACAAAAATCTGCTTAAAACCATGATACAGCTTAAACCGCTAAGCACCTTTGAGTGAAAGCAGTGCTGTGTGATGGGGATAAAGAACTGGGAATCAATTTACCATACAGAGGGGGGTTTTGCCATTCATTTCATTGGAAGGCACACAGTTGTCATAGAAACAGTAAAATAAACCCATTTGTTGGGGCTGGATAATGTGCTTCCTTTGAAAATGGAAATGAAAGTTCACCAGAGATTTTTGTCAAGCGTGTATCTCCCCGTAGTTTGGGGTAATGTGCTTCTGGTTGTGTTGGTTTAATTTGAATGCCTAATCCTTCCCCTGTTGGTTGGACTTTGACACCTCCTCTGATTTCATATTGCAACTGTAATGTATTTCAGCTTGTAAACATTTCAGACCATATCTTCCATCCTACCTCCCCACATAGAAACTTTTGAAAATTTGCCTGGAAACAACCATGTCAGACCTCAGGACCCCACAGAGGTGCCATGTATCAGGATTCATTTTCCTGCTGTGTTCTTGTCTCCTTTATTAGAGCCACTGTGCAAATGGAAGGCATGGGCTGCTTCTCATCCTCTGTTTAAAGGCTGCATAAACTGCTGCTTCAAGTATCACAGTCTTTGTCTCTGTCTCCCATGAAATAAATGGTTTAGGGATGCATGGAAAGGACATAAAAGTGCAAACTGCATAGAATCACAGAGTTGTTAGGGTTGGAAGGGACCTCAAGGATCAGCCAGTTCCACCCCCCCTGCCATGGCCAGGGACACCTCACACTACAGCCGGTTGCTCACAGCCACATCCAGCCTGGCCTTAAAAACCTCCAGGCATGAGGCTTCCACCACCTCCCTGGGCAACCTGTGCCAGTCTCTCACCACCCTCATGGGAAAGAACTTCTTCCTGACATCCAATCTGAATCTACCCACTTCTAGTTTTGCCTCACCACCCCCAGTCCTATCACTCCCTGACACCCTCAAAAGTCCCTCCCCAGTTTTCTTGTAGCCCCCTTCAAATACTGGAAGGTCACAATAAGGTCTCCTTGGAGCCTTCTCTTCCCCAGACTGAACAACCCCAACTCTCTCTTTCTGTCTCCATTAGAGAGGAACTCCAGCCCTCTGGACTGCACAGCTTACCCTAACACAAGACAAAAGCTGAGAGTGAGTCTGAAATCTGGGTTTGGAAGTTAATTTTTTTTCTAGCCTCTGGAGGAGCAGAGTCACTGCAGTGGTAGCAGTAGTGTATACACCTCCACTCTGTCCCAAAACCATCCTGGTTTGCAGTACCACCGTCATAGTCTGAAGTACTTTGCATTTTGACCAAGTTCTGTGCTTGCCTTGTGAGACTGCTACTGGTCCTCAGCCCAGCTCATGCAAAGCAAATGAGACCTTCCTGAAATAAGCCAGTTCAGGCCCCTCAGAACACCTCAAAACACATTTTGGCCAGCACATGCTGTGTTCACACACCGTCACTATAAATCACTTCACAAAATACTTTAGGTAGTTTCTGAGGAAAGATTAATGTGAGAGTGGCAGCCTAAGGACAAAAAGAAAGAAAACACCAGAAAAGGTCATTTTTAAAAAGGACAATAGAGCATGACTTATGGTTCTGGAAACAGGGCTGAACAGGGATACAATACATAAATGTCTGCATCTCCTTTTCTGAACTGAAGTAGAATCCAAGAAGCAGCTGCACCATAGCCCACAGCATGCCCTTCAGGTTCACTGAGCTCCTGTGACCTCCAATCTTCTCATTGATCATGGCTGATCCACCAACACGTGGCACCATGCACCAGTACACTTCTACCATGGTGTGTTTGACAAGGAAGCATTTGCAGGATGTCTCATTCTGCTTTCCACAAGTTTCAAGCAATGGAGAAGAACCAAATGAAGAATTTCAGAGCATGTAGCCATTTTAGCACATGGGGTTATGTTTCCCCACACTTGAATTCAGACAAAACTTTTGTTCTTCCTTGCTGAAAAGTCAAAGCTGAGTCTGTAGACACCTTTGAAAAATCAAAGTGCTGGCTCCAGCCTGCGTGCATGCTGCATGGATGAATCCTGGGAGAAAAACCTTACCTGACTGAACAAGTGGGTTTGAAATGGTGAATTTAGGGCCACTTATAAGACATTGAAGGTAAAGCATTTGAAAGAGGTCTTGAAAAGAAAAGAGAGCTTCTGAGTGAAAGAAGTCAATTGGGGCTTTTCCCACTGATTTCAAGGACTCAAAATTTCACAGTAAAATGTTCTTCAAATTATGGAAGCTGCAATTTGGGGGACGGGGGTGTGGGGGAGGGGGGAAGTAGCATAAGCCTGTCATTTGAAAAGTAAAATATTTTACCTTCCTGCCAAACTCTGGTTCTGACAGTCTTGCAGCATTTCATATATATATAGATATATCTCATACAGACAGGAAAAGCTCAGTAAATTTAGTAAGCCTGTTCAGAAAGCTATAATTCCTTGATATGCAGAAGAATAATAAAACCATGAGAGAATTTCATATTTCTATTTTATACCCTGTGACTAACATAAAGGAAATGACTATCATTCCTTTCACTCCAAGTGAGAACGTCGGCAAAAACAAATTCCCTCAGTTTCACACATGCAGGCCCCGTGAAACGGATCAGAAATGTATCTTGAAGCAAATATTTGCATTGGTTTTGATTTAGTTTTCCTAGAGCTCTCAATTTTGTAGCCAAGTTATAGTGACATGGCTTCTTCAGCTCAGAGGGGAACCTGAAAAATAGGCACATAAAGAAGGGATAGGTTTGAAGTAGGTAAGCAACAACTTTGCACTCTCCTTCCTAGTACCCAACTGTATCTTTTCTGAAGTTTTACAATGTGCTATTTTCCTCTGCTCCCCAAGGACAAGGTGGAATGGTTTGAAGCTGAGGGAGAGCAGAGTTAGACTGGAGCTTAGGAAGAAGTTCTTCAGTATGAGGGTGGTGAAACTCTGGAATAGGCTGCCCAGGGAGGTTGTGGGTGTCTGCTCCTTGGGAGTGTTCAAGGCCAGGTTGGAAGAGCAGCCAAGTCTAGTTGAGAGGTGTCCCTGCCCATGGTGGGGAGCTTGGTGTAGATGATCTCCAAGATCTCTTCCAACCTGAGGCATTCTTTATTTGAAAACTGTAAATCCCCTAAAGTTTACTCAATGAGGACTACCTGGACTTTGACGGTGGAAATATTTCCCTGTTGCTGGAGGGATCATGCAAATGGTAACATTTCCCTTGAAAACAGCTTGTTTCAGGGATACCTAAGGATTAAAACTGTTTATCTATGTCTAAAAGCTAGGAGATGAAGATAACTCTATTGTCTGCTGTGCTACCAGCAGAGAACAGGCAGGTATAGAGATAAGGGGGACAGTGAAACTGTATCACTCCAGCTAGCACTGATAAACTCTTCTACATCTTTTGGGAGAACATGGAGACAAAATGCATCTTTGCATTCTCTACTGAATACTTTTCATGAGTGACTTCAGGAGTGAAGGGGGGTTTGTGTTGTTTTGTGTCTGGTGCTTTTTTTGTCTGGTGGTGTGGGGTTTTTTTAGTTAATAACTCCAAATATTATTTGAATTTGGAGAATGCTTAGGGGAAAGGCAGTTGACAAATTTTAATCAAGAAACCACTTGCATAACGAAGGAAACAATGGAGCAACTGAAGGGAGACAACACCATCTGGACAATAAGATTAATGGCTCATTGAAAAGCCAAGGGTCTGTGGAAAAAAGAGATGTCTCTGGGCTACTTAATTAACTTGGTATTTCATGTCTGTGTGGTGTGTGGGTTAGTCCATGCAATGCTCTCTGAAGGCTGGGAGGAGAGATGCATATAGCCTAAACCAGAGCTGGGCCATTCTCTTTGTTTCCATTTCCTGGAAACAGAGTTCTTTATTTGAATTTCCTGGAAGCAGAGACAACTGCAATTAGTCACTTTTTCCAGTATTGTCACCATCTGCATAATTTCACATCTCTCCTGGGTTTGCTGGTTCCAAGCAGCCCCAAGACTTGGCACATGTCACAGCTGTGCTTCAGAGTTGTCAGAGCTCAGTGACCTGGAACTGCAAGAGGAGACCAAAAAGTAATCATTAGGCTATTCCAAAAGCATTTAGTTCTTCAGTGTAAGTCAAGATTATTATTCTTTACGTCCCTGCTCAAGTCTTTTTCTCACATTGATCATGGCTTTAATGAGCTGCACTTTGCTCTGTGAAACATCTTCATGACTTGAGAGCTTTGCTTCAATGGTTGTGGGAGAAGAGGGGAGTTGGTGCCATCCAATTACCATTCTGGTATTTCTTTGTACTTTCAGTTAAGCTGGAACAGATATCTGCAAAAATAAAATGCTCTGTGTGTGAGAGAGAGCTAATTTTCATCAAAGGTAATCTGGACTTTCCAGGAACCCAGTAAGGATGACTTTTTGAAGTGACAGTAATGGTTTGCTTTCTGAGTATTTTCCCTCTCTGCTGTGTTTCTGAAGTGACTTTTGTGAACTCTATGTTAAATACTTTTTTGTTTTTTTTTTCTTTTTTCACATCTTGATTTCTCCCCTGGCCTTTTTGCTTTTGAAATGCTGTTTGTAATACAGCTGCATCTCACATGGTGAAAGACAGATTAAAAGCACATTCTGAGGCTGTAGTGCTGGTCTGCACCGAAGTAGAGGTAGGTCTGAGGCATACATTCACTGTGCTGCTTTAATATTTCCTTCCATTAAAGTTGATTTGGGCAATCTCTGATGCCTGAGCACTTTCCTCAGTTTGCCAGCAGCACTGCAACCTTTAAGCAACACATAAAGCTGAAAAAACAAAAATGTATCGAATGGTTCAGGGAGAGAGAAGAAGAAGAAGAATAGGTTCTTATAAACTACAGTGGGAACTATATAGCCATATAAAAATGTAGGAGAATCTGCACTGGGTGACAACTGTTGTGTACATTTCTGACTGTGAGAGTATAGATTAAAGTAGTTTTGGAAAGACAAGCTTTTCACCTAAATGGTATCACCAGAGTTACAAACCTGTGCAACAGGTAAAATCAGAAGCTTCAACTGAGCTTAATGGAGGGTATCTAATTCCTTATTCCTGTGCTGGGTGTGAAATTACTGTGCTGTGTGAGCACAGAGTTGGTGCAAGATAGTGGAGAATAAGCCTGACAGATTTTACTTAGACTCAATCTATTGCTACATGAGAAATAAATCTAGCACAAGGCATCAGAAATAAAATCTTTCAGAAATCCCTGAGGCTGTTCAAGGCAGCAGTTCCTTACTAGAAACCCCCCTGCATTTATTTGCTCCCAAGCAAATGCAAACTAATTAAAGTGTTGTTACATCTAACAGTAGGTCGTGCTGCTGAAGGCTTTACTTCAAGGGGAAGCCGGTTTCACAGGGCACTGCAGGCATTCACAGGCTCATCCGGTCGCTGGGAATCTGATACATGCTTCCCTTCACAAGCAAATGTGACTTCTGTGGTTTGGACCCAGTCTTCAGCTGTAACAGCTAGTACATCAAATCTGAATTTCTCTCCAGCCTGGAGAGACTCTCCCATTATTATCCCCTTGTCGAAAAGCCATCTGTAGGTAATCATCCCCAACTACCCTGCTCCACTGCTGCAAAAGCAGTAAGGGCTGGGCGTGGGGAATGTGGAAATGGTGGTATCTTCTCTCTTTAAAAACAGCCAAGCCGCCAGCTTTCTCTGTATGCTAATCAGGGATTTTTAGTGTGCTAAAGGAAGGCAGTGGGGGCTCTGAGTGAGGGCAGTTAGCTAAAAGGGAAAATGGTCTCCAAGTGTGAAAGAGGCAGATGATAACGCAGCTCTAACTTCAGTCAGAGCTAAGGGTCTTAAAATCCACACGCTCAGAGAGGAAAAGGAATCCATTTACCTGCATACATACTTTGAGCTGGATTTGTTTCCTGCAGTCAACAGGAACATATTCAACTAGATCAGTTTGCTCAGAGCTTCATGGAACCTGATCTGGAATGCTTCCAAGAAGGAGCTTCTACCACCTTTCTGGGCAATCTGCACCAGTGTTTTACCATCCTCATTGTAAAAAAAAAGTCCTCTTTGTATCTAGTCTAAATTGCCATTCTGTAGTTTAAAGCTGTCACTCCTTTCCCTGTTATGACAGGTTCTGCTAGGAATACTGTCCCCATCTTTCTTATAAACCCCTCTAAGTACTGAAAGGATGCAGTAGGGTCTCCCTGGAGCATTTTCATCTCCAGGCTGAACAGCCACAACTCTCTCACTCTTCCTTCACAGCAGAGGTGTTCCATCCCTCTGATCATTTTTTTGTGGCTTCCTCTGGACCCTCTCCAACAGGTTCACGTCTTTCTGGGCAGAGGAGCCTGGAGCTGGACACAGCACTGCCTGTGGCATCTCACCAGGGCGGAGCAGAAGGGTAGAATTACCTCCTGCAATCTGTTAACCACCTTCTTTCAGCAGAGCCCAAGATGGAATTGGCTCTTTGGGCTGCAAACAAACACTGTCAGCACATGCTCAGCTTTTCATTCACCAGCTCCCCACAAGTCCCCCTCTGCAGGGCTGTTCTCAATCCCTTCTTCATCCAACCTGTATTGACTCTCGGGGTTTTAGAGAGGAGCGAAGTAAGAAGAGTCACTAATTGTTTTTCACTTAGGTGTTTTACTTTCTGTTAGAAAACTTTCCCCACAGCTAAGAGAGATTAGCTTCTAGACTGTTAGACATAAATAATGGTGAGGTCTTGAGCTGCCTGGAGCAAAAGAGGATAAAGACACAGCTGCAGAATAATGACCCAAAACTTCAAAGGGGCCGAGATAAAGATTCACATACTAAGAAGCTGGTGTCAAAAAGAAGTATCATTGTATCATAGTATCATTCAGGGTTGGAAGGGACCACAAGGATCATCTAGTTCCAACCCCCCTGCCATGGGCAGGGACACCCCACACTACATCAGGCTGGACAGAGCCTCAGCCAGCCTGCTCTTAAACACCCCCAGGGACAGGGCCTCAACCACCTCCCTGGACAACCCATTCCAGGGTCTCACCACTCTCATGGGGAAGAACCTCCTCCTCACATCCAGCCTGAATCTCCCCACCTCCAGCTTCATTCCATTCCCCCTAGTCCTATCACTACCTGAGATCCTGAGAAGTCCTTCCCCAGCCTTCCTGTAGGCCCCCTTCAGATACTGGAAGGCCACAATTAGGTCACCTCGGAGCCTTCTCTTCTGCAGACTGAACAGCCCCAACTCCTTCAGTCTGTCCTCATAGGAGAGGTGCTCCAGCCCTCTGATCATCCTCGTGGCCCTTCTCTGGACACCTTCCAGCACCTCCACATCCCTCTTGTAATAGGGGCTCCAGAACTGGAGGCAGGACTCCAGGTGGGGTCTCACCAGGGCTGAGTAGAGGGGGAGGATCACCTCCCTCGACCTGCTGGCCACACTTCTCCTGATGCAGCCCAGGATCTGATTGGCTTTGTGGGCTGCAAGTGCACACTGAGAGCTCATGTTGAGCTTTTTGTCCACCAGCACCCCCAAGTCTCTCTCCTCAGGGCTGCTTTCCAGCCAGTCACTGCCCAGCCTGTATTTGTGCCTGGGATTGCCTCAACCCAGCTGCAGGACCCTGCACTTGCTCTTATTGAACTTCATGAGGTTGGCTTGTGCCCACCTCTCCAGCCTGTCCAGGTCCCTCTGGATGGCAAGTAAAAGGACTTTATCCATTTAAATGACTCCATGCATATGTAAACCATTGCCCAGAAACTTGATGAACATATATGGATCTAAGTTTATATCAAGCAAGTGGAGCCCACCCTTGGTTATGTGAGTTAGCATCTGGCACAAAAGAGCAATACCTTGGCCTAATGGTTATCAACTATTAGGTTTTGATGTCCCTGTGTCAGGAGGATATCATGGAGGACCATGTGGAGGACTAGGGGGAATGGAATGAAGCTGGAGGTGGGGAGATTCGGGCTGGATGTGAGGAGGAAGTTCTTCACCATGAGAGTGGTGAAGCCTTGGAATGGGTTGTCCAGGGAGGTGGTTGAGGCCCTGTCCCTGGAGGTGTTTAAGCCCAGGCTGGATGAGGCTCTGGCCAGGCTGATCTAGTGTGGGGTGTCCCTGCCCATGGCAGGGGGGTTGGAACTAGATGATCCTTGTGGTCCCTTCCAACCCTGACTGCTACTATGATACTATGATGTCAAAGGCTGTACAGAAGTCCAGATAGATGACATCTGCAGCACTTCCCTTGTCCACTGATGTAGTCACTCTATCATAGAAGGCCTCTAGGTTGGCCACACAAAACCTTCACTGTCTGTGAAGCCGTGATGGCTGTCTTAAATCACATCACTCTTCTCCCTGTGCCATAGCATAGCTTCCAGGGGGATCTGTTCCACGATTTTTGCAGGCACACAAGAGAGGCTGACAGGTCACTCGTTCCTAGGTTCCTCCTTTCAATCTATTTTTAAAATGGGTGCAAAGTTTCCTTTTTTTCCATCTTACTGAGGACTTCACCTGGCTGCCATGACTTTCCAAATGTCATGGAGAGTGGCTTGGTTTCAGCTTAGATACCTCAGCTCAAGCCCAAGAAGAAAGTTGGAGCTGAACAGGGCTGGGGTTGAAGTTGTGTGAATGAGGACACAGGGCTAACAAATTAAGGTCTGATGAATTAAGCAATGGTGCACAACTGGAGCTGGCCTTAAAGGAAAGAGCACAGGGAAGGAGCTACATCAGTTTGTCTCTTCTACCTCTTGCTGGTAGCACACTGGACCCTTCCTGTGGTGGAGCCAGCCAAGCAAGAATATCTCTGTAGCTGTGTTATCTGCTTGCTCACAAGGTGTGTTTGCTAAATCAATTGCTGCAGTGGTCTGATTGAAAATTTAAGTGCTTTGGTTCTGAAAAGAGGGAAGGAACAGAAAAGAGATATCTTTCTGCAGAGGTTCTACTTCAAGTTCTAAAAAGCAGGGTACAGATGGCACTTCTTCCTTCATATGAAAGCTCCTAAATACTGTAATTCTGGAGGCTGACATGCAGATAAATGTCTTCCCCCCCCCCCTTCTTTCTTCCTCCACACACGTGCTGAAAGTAGCATTACAAAAGGGCTGTCCAAGGTAAAGGACAAGTGGCAGGGTTTTAATACTTGCTCCATGCCTCCTCCTTCCCTGCACACCACCCACCCATGCACATGCTTGTTTGTTGCCCACAAGCTTCTTACAATCTGGCTCTTGCTGAAGATTACTTTTATTTTTCACATATATCTTCAGGGGATCTTGGGAAAGCCTCTCCCTTTGTAATTCGCTTGGCAGGTAATTTCTGAGCGTTTCAGCACCGTGGAGCAGGAAGGTGCTGGAAAGTAGATCATGTGTTTTACTTGTGCTATTGTGGGGCAAATCATGAGAGCTCAGTTTAAAAACATTTCAGCCCCTCTGCTGTAAATGGAACACTGATTTCCCATTAGAGGAAGGCCTGTGGAAAGATGTGACTGCATGTTCAATGATTCAAGGATATTTTGCACGCGGGGTTGCTAGTGACTGAGATGGCAACTCCCCTAAAACCTAAAGAATCACAGAATTGTCAGGGTTGGAAGGGACCTCAAGGATCAGCCAGTTCCAGCCCCCCTGCCATGGGAAGGGACACCTCACACTACAGCAGGTTGCTCACAGCCACATCCAGCCTGGCCTTCAAAACCTTCAGGGATGAGGCTTCTACCACCTCCCTGGGCAACCTGTGCCAGTCTCTCACCTCCCTCATGGGGAACAACTTCTTCCTAACATCCAATCTGAATCTACCCACTTCTAGTTTTGCCTCACCACCCCCAGTCCTATCACTCCCTGACACCCTCAAAAGTCCCTCCCCAGTTTTCTTGTAGCCCCCTTCAAATACTGGAAGGTCACAACAAGGTCTCCTCAGAGTCTTCTCTTCTCCAGCCCCCACTCCCTCAGCCTGTCTTCATAGGAGAGCAGCTCCAGACCTCTTCTCATCCTCGTGGCCCTTTTCTGGACACATTTCAGCACTAAAGAGCCACTGCTAATGCTTAATTTGTTTCCATATAAAAATGATTCATAAAAATTCATGTACAGGCTTGCCTCAGAGGCAGCCAACACCTCTGAAAGGTAAATGCAAGAAAAATAGCTGGCTCAATTAGGGGAATTGCTCTGTGTTATGCTTCTGAAGAATCTGACAATTACATCACCTTGCTATTTTGAGGCAGATAATAAAGTGGAACACTGGGTTGATGAAAGCAGGCTGAGCAAGCTGAGGGCTGTGGAATATTCACCCAACATATGCATGGTAGGCTATGTCTGAGGGGAGCAATCCACCTGCTCCTTCACTGTGCCTTAGGTTTTTTTGCCTGAGGAGAAAATCTGGCTCTATTGGCAAAACAGAAAATGTAGCTGGAAACAATTTATCTCTTAAGAGATAAAGGATAAAGAGATAAAATATAAATTTATCTCTTTAAGGGTGATGGAACTGGTGAGGTGTCTGGAACACAAGCCCTATGAGGAGAGGCTGAGGGAGCTGGGGTTGCATAGCTTGGAGAAGAGGAGGCTCAGGGGAAACCTTCTTGCTCTCTACAACTACCTGAAGGGAGGTTGTAGCCAGGTGGGGGTCAGTCTGTTCTCCCAGGCAACCAGCACCAGAACAAGAGGGCACAGTCTCAAGCTGTGCCAGGGGAGGTTTGGGCTGGACGTTAGGAAGAAGTTCTTCACAAAGAGTGATTGGCCATTGGAATGTGCTGCACAGGGAGGTGGTGGAGTTGCTCTCCCTGGAGATCTTCAAGAAAAACCTGAATGAGGCACTTACTGCCATGGTCTGGTTGATTGGATAGGGCTGGGTGCTAGGTTGGACTGGATGATCTTGGAGGTCTCTTCCAACCTGGTTGATTCTATGATTAACCCACTTTTTGCTTCTTAAATTCCTTGAGTTGAGTTTAGGGGCTAGAGACTGCTGATGCCAGCATCTGAAGGCAAAGGGAGGAATCTGATGCAGGCACTGGTATTCACAGCATTCTTCTGCATGTGGTCTGCATGGTTACTCTGCACTGCAGTTCTCCAAGAGCTTAAAAGATGCCTTGAAGTTTGCAGTTCCACTAAGTAGGCTGCACCAAGGTTGCTCTGCTTGCAAGTCTTGCAAGCTGCAAGGTCATTGGTGGTGGTGTTTAGAGCAAGTAAAAGTTGAAGGAATGCCTGTGGCCATAATACCTTTTATGATTGTCCAACTCTCAGTTTCAGATGTTGGAGACAACATGCAGGTGCTTCCAGATCCAAATGGCTGCTGCTTTTAAACATGTGCAGGTTTTGCTAGTGCCCCCCAAAGGGAGCAAACTCACACCCCCCCACACACCAAACCCCATGGTTAGTAGTGGCAGTGGCATGCTGAATTAGGGGATGTGGTGTTTGGTGTAAGCTCCTGTGGTCTGCAGGGGAGGGAACTTGCAGAGTTGTTCACATCCTCATCAGCAGCTTGTAAGCATTGTGGTCTGGAAGCCCCTAAATTCTGATTGCCAGAGACTCAGAGCTCAAATAAGGGAGAAAAGCACTCTACACCTGCCCTGTTTCTTTCTCTCCTCCCTCTTGGCTGTGGTCAGGGACTTCCTTGCCTAAATCAGGTTGTTACAGTTTATAGATGATAAGAAAAAAAAACCCAGGTGGGAATTCTCTCAGTCTCTGGGACTGCACTGAAGCCCTGGCTTTAATGAGACAGTTCATATGCTGGAAGTGAAGCATATGCTGAGGACCTCTCTGAACTCAGCTGTATGTGGCACAGCAAGTGGCTGTCAGGTTAGGGAAGGATTTGTGTGAGCACAAATTTGTGAGGAGAGAGGTTTCTGTGCAGCTCCCCCATCTCTCAAGGCTTAATAAGGATGAAACAGAAACTCCAGAGAGAACAGAAAATCTTTTCTATGAAGTATCTTTTCTCCTGGAATGAACAGATTAAGGGTTGATTAATTCATGCTGATTGTCAGCTTAATGAAGAATATTAAGATCAGAGGAGGGGGGAAAGGAGCTCTTTCTGACTTACAGGGTCTGATTAGAGAAGTTATCTGGAAAGCATAAACTGTGATGGTACTTCTCTATGGCCAAGAATAGATTAATAACTGAATTGGTTATTCTGTTATAGCCTTTTTAAGCAGCTACACTTTTCCTCCAGTTTTTCCACTCTGTGTGTTGTATGTGTGTACAACAAAGGCTGCTTCTGAGGCTTAATGCTAGCATGTATTCAGACTTCTTTCCACTTGAAAATGGCATTTATTAGCCACTTGCCACAGGGTGCATCAGAAGCAGTTGCAGCCTCTCAATAGGGGAATTAGAAGGGGGACCTAGATGGAGCCAGGGTTGTTCATCCTGTCCCACAGGAGGGCCAGAGATCCTCATCCCTATCAGGGCTGCTGTTGGCTTCTAGCAGGCTCCTGCCTCAGGCAACTGATAAATTTGTCCCTGAGAGACTGCCATAGAATAGATGTAGGATGATGACATTCACTTCCCCCCCATCCACCCCACTTTTTTTTTTCCCCTGGAGACAATGTTTGCTTCTAAATCTGCATTAGAGCTCCATTTGTGTGTGATGTCTGAGTCCAGCTGAAAGGTATTGATGATTCCCACTTTTAACCTTGTTGCAACCGTGTTTTAGTGATACCAACACAGAGAGGTAAACCAAAATTACCCTTTCCAATTCTCTTGTTGGCTGCAGATCCAGTTCTAGCCTGTTTGTACCTTGGCCATAGTTATCCCTGGTGTGCTAAGTAACATACATGCTACTCATGCTTGAAGCTTAGTTTTGCCTAAACATGTTTGGATTAAGCAGATAACTTTTGAGGCTATTTCTGATTGTTTTAACTGACAGCCAGGAATAATACTTTCTTTGCTTACTTGTTTCCTCCTGCTTTTGAAATGTGTTAGAAATTCTGTGTCTTTCCATCTATGACCTGATTTAGCTGCCAGTGATTTCCACTGCCTTCATCCAAAACCACATCAAGCCACTAGAGAGCAAATAATAAACTGTGTTCATGAGCTGGAAGCTACCACAGGTGGTGATCAATACACACCTGAATTTCTGCCTAGGCAGGGTTCACACTTTGGCATCCTTTCCTTAGTAATATCAGGATGCATTCTGTGGTAGAGAAAAAGATGTGTATCTCAGGACCACAGGATGCCAGGGGTTGGAAAGCACCCAAAGAGATCATCCAGTCCAAACCCCCTGCCAGAGCAGGACCATACAATCTAGCTCAGGTCACAGAGGAATGCATTTGTGGAAGGAGACTCCACAGCCTCTCTGGGAAGCCTGTTACAGTGGTCTGTGACTATTACAGTGAAGAAGTTCGCCCTTGTATTGAGGTGGAACCTCCTGTGCTGCAGCTTACATCCATTGCTCCCTGTCCTACCACAAGGAGCAAGTGAGCAGAGCCTGTGCCCTCCCTCCTGACCCCCAGCCCTCAGATATTGATAAACATTTATTAAATCCCCTCTAAGTCTTCTCTTCTCCAGACTAAAAAGCCCCAGGTCCCTCAGCTTCTCCTCACCAGGCAGTGCTGCAGCCCCCTGATCATCCTCTGGACCCCTCCAGCAGATCCCTGTCCCTCTTGAACTGGGGAGCCCAGAACTAAATACAATACTCAAGATGAGTTCTCACCAGGGCAGAGTAAAGGGGGAGAATCTCCCTGGATCTGCTGGACACACTCCTTTTAATGCACCTCAGGATCCCATTGGCCTCCTTGGCCACCAGGGCACATTGCTGTCCCATGATGTGATGCCAGATTTAAGTGCCCCTCTTGGGCTTTATCTGGGGCAAGTGTTGTGACCTGGGACCAGGACATGGTTAAAAGGTCACAGTGGTGTTGGGACTGTGGTTGGACAGGATGACCTTGGATGTCTTTTCCAACCAGAAAAATTCTATGACCTTGTTGAGGAAATTTCTAGGGAAGGTATCACAGTATCACAGTATCACCAAGGTTGGAAGAGACCTCAAAGATCATCGAGTCCAACCTGTCACCACAAACCTCATGAGTAGACCATGGCACCAAATGCCACATCAAATCCCCTCTTGAACACCTCCAGGGATGGTGACTCCACCACCTCCCTGGGCAGCACATTCCAATGGCAAACAACTCTCTCAGTGAAGAACTTTCTCCTCACCTCGAGCCTAAACTTCCCCTGGCACAGCTTGAGACTGTGTCCTCTTGTTCTGGTGCTGGTTGCCTGGGAGAAGAGACCAACCCCTTCCTGGCTACAACCACCTTTCAGGTAGTTGTAGAGAGCAATGAGGTCACCCCTGAGCCTCCTCTTCTCCAGGCTAAACAATCCCAGCTCCCTCAGCCTCTCCTCATAGGGCTTGTGTTCAAGGCCTCTCCCCAGCCTTGTTGCCCTTCTCTGGACACGTTCAAGTGTCTCGATGTCCTTCCTAAACTGAGGGGCCCAGAACTGGACACAGTTCTCAAGGTATGGCCTAACCAGTGCAGAGTACAGGGGCACAATGACTTCCCTGCTCCTGCTGGCCACACTATTCCTAATGCAGGCCAGGATGCCATTGGCCTTCTTGGCCACCTGGGCACACTGCTGGCTCATGTTTAGGCGGTTGTCAACCAGTACCCCCAGGTCCCTCTCTGTTTGGCAGCTCTCCAGCCACTCTGACCCCAGCCTGTAGCTCTGCATGGGGTTGCCGTGGCCAAAGTGCAGCACCTGGCACTTGGACTTGTTGAATGCCATCCTTTTGGACTCTGCCCATCTGTCCAGTCAGTCGAGGTCCCTCTGCAGAGCCTTTCTACCCTCTAACTGACTAACATCTGCTCCTAACTTGGTGTCATCTGCAAACTTGCTGATGACTGACTCTACCCCTCATCCAGATCATCAATGAAGATGTTAAAGAGGATGGGGCCCAGCACTGATCCCTGGGGGACGCCACTGGTGCCTGGCTGCCAGCTGGATGTGGCACCGTTCACCACCACTCTCTGGGCTCAGCCCTCCAGCCAGTTCCTAACCCAGCACAGAGGGTTGCTGTCCAAGCCATGGGCTGACAGCTTAGCCCGCAGTTTGCTGTGGGGGACCGTGTCAAAGGCCTTTCTGAAGTCCAGGTAGACCACATCCACAGGCCTCCCCACATCCACCAGAGGGGTCACCTGACCATAGAAGGAGATCAGGTTGGAGAGGCAGGATCTGCCCCTCCTAAATCCATGTTGGCTGGACCCGAGCCCTTGGCCATCCTTCAGGTGTGCAGTTATTGCCTCCAGGATAATCTGCTCCATCACTTTCCCTGGCACTGAGGTCAGGCTGACTGGCCTGGAGTTTCCAGGTTCCTCCATCTGACCCTTCTTGTGGATGGGGACCACATTGGCCAGTTTCCAGTCATCTGGGACCTCACCGGTGAGCCAGGACTGGAGGAAAATGATGGAGAGCGGCTTGGCCAGCTCATCTGCCAGCTCTCTCAGCACCCTAGGATGGATCCCATCCGCTCCCATGGACTTGTGAGTGTCCAAGTGGCTCAGCAGGTCCCGAACAGAGGTGCCTGGCTATGTACAGCAGCACTTGCCACTAGAATTTCTTTTCCTTCTGTTGTGAAGCCATCAAGTGCACTGAACTTCCACAGGTGCGTTGTTAAATTATTGTTATTGCTATCAGTAGCAAAACCTGAACATTTTGACTTGGGGATGCTGCATTTTGTCACTTAAGTCTTTAGTCCCTCAGTGTAATGTGAGGAAAATTTTTATTCACTGTGAGGGTGACAGAGCCTTGGAACAGGCTGCCCAGGGGGACTGTGGAGTCTCCTTCTCTGGAGATATTCAAAACCTGCCTGGATGTATTCCTGTGTGACCTGCTCTAGGTGACCCTGCTCTGGCAGGGGGGCTGGACTGGATGAGCTTTTGAGGTCCCTTCCAGCCCCTGTGATTCTGTGAAAATGTTGTGCTCAGATAGGTTTGCAAATGCACATAATTTCAGAGCTCCTTACCAAAACAGAGTAGTCTTCAGTTTGAAACCATCTCTCAGGGTTTGTTTTTTCTCTTTTCAAGTGTTCCTTATCATATTAAGACTGGGTATTAACTATTTTGTTCAACTTTAGTGAGTAAAAATATTGAATATAGGAAGTGAAGTTCTTTTTTAGACTAAAAAACATGGCAATTATCTTCCTTTTTTTTTTTCCCAGGGAACATTTTCCCCATTACCTGCCTTGACAAACAGCTAGTCTTGCTGGTAAATAATTCAGCAGCAGGAGACTCTGAGGCTGTCTGTATAAAATTATGGCATACATTAGTTGATGCCCTCGTCAAGCAGCAGGTTCTGAGAAATTTAGCCTTGACAAAATGGCATTGCTGAATCCCTGGATGTCTCCTGAACAACTCTCCTCTAAAGTTTTGGTTTTCCACAGTTAGAAACTGATTGCTCCACTGGCAAAAAAAACCAAAACAAAGAAACCCAAATGACTAAATTAAATTTTGCCTTCCCCCCCACCCCCCCCACCCCCAATTTATGGATTTTTTTGCAACCTGTCCAGGCTGTCTAAATATCCCATCCCATTTTACAGAACCTTTCATCTGGATCAAGATTAATTGAGCTGCTTTTAGATTATTTGTGTGGGTTTTTTTCCCCTTTTATCTTATTAATTAATTTTAACTGATATTCTTCTTAAAATAAGTGATTTTAAGTTATATTCTTCTTAAAATAAGTGATTTTAAGTTATATTCTTCTTAAAATAAGTGATTTTAAGTGCATTGCATGTTAGAATGGGAGGTGTTTAGGAGGAGACTTGATAGAGTGCTTGGCTGCATGGTTTAGTTGATTAGGTGGTGTTGGATGATAGGATGGATGCAATGATCTTGAAGGTCTCTTCCAACCTGGTCTATTTTACCCTATCCTATCCTATCCTATCCTATCCTATCCTATCCTATCCTATCCTATCCTATCCTATCCTATCCTATCCTATCCTATCCTATCCTATCCTATTCTAATATACTGCCTCACCACTGAAAGAGAAATGGCACTCTGTGCCCAGGCTGGCTGTGTGAAATTGTGGGTGGGTAAGGCATATTCAACTTAAATCCTCGATGGCCATACTAATTTCAAACAAAATCTTTATCTCCAGGATCTTTCTTTCATTTGTGATGATTTCATTTAAGGAACAAAAGAGGCTGAGAATAATTGGTACTGTACTTTCACACACATGACCCCCGGGTTGGCTACTCAAAGTACCCATTTGGCAGCAGCAAGCAACCTGAGTGAAAGCCAGCTGTGGGAGCTTCCCTGCCCTGAAGAGCCTCCTGCTCCCACTCCCTGCGCTTGTGAACTTCCACCTTTGCTTTCTCACTGTTTCTGCATCTGCTTTGGACTTGGAAGCATAATTTCCAAGTCATGATAGCTGTATGCACAGAGATCCTGCTGTTTAGAGAGGACTATGTTTTTACTAAGAGTCTTATCTTTAAATTATCAAGCTTCAGTGAAGTTGTTAGGACAGGTTTTTGCTGCAAGGTTTGTGCTCAAGCTTTGTGGAAATGTGAAGTCAAAGTAGAAGCTGGTGTATGTAACTTCTGGTCTCAGTGTGCAGTTAGATTTTAGTACCACTGAATCACAGAACATTGGGGCTTGGAAGAGACCTTGAAAGCTCATCCAGTCCAGGATCACCTAGAGCAGGTCACACAGGAATGCATCCAGGCAGGCTTTGAATGTCTCCAGAGAAGGAGACTCCACAACCTCTCTGGGCAGCCTGTCCCAGGGCTCTGTCACCATCATAGTGAACAAGTTTTGACTTATGTTCCCATGGAACCTCCTCAGCTCCAGCTTGCACCCATTGCCCCTTGTCCTATTATTGGACATCACTGGGAAGCCAGCTCCATCCTCCTGGCATTCACTCTTCCCATCTTTATAAACATGAATGAGATTACCTCTCTGTCTTTTCTTCTCCAGGCTGAAGAGCCCCAGCTCCCACTTATGAGCCCACTTATTTTACTGTGAATTTATTTTATTTTATTAAAGTCCAATTTTCAGTTACATGCACTAATTCTCAGTAGCAACTGCAAAATATCTGCAGGTCTTCATCATGTAGATTTATAGCAGTAAGCCAAAGAACTCCTGAGGTGCTCCTATTCAGTCTTCAAATCAGTGTCTCTTTTGCAATTAGCAGTCAGGATATTCTAGAGCACATAGTCACTCAGGGAGAGCTGGTGGTAAAAGTATCCTCACCCTCTCCCAAAGTCCTTTCCTTTACACAGGGCTGTTGCACAATGATGTGTGGATGGTTCTTGTCACCCTCTAGTCTTGCAACTCTCTTCTGGTTGTCAAGTAGTAAAAAAAAAATACAAACAACTCTGGGAACTGAGCCAGTCCTCAAAGCTAGCACCCACTGCAACCTTCAGGGAAAAGACAGGGCAATTTCAAGAGGAACAGCAAAAGATGGTAATTCCCTTTCCTGAAAAATCTCTGCCATACCCTGGATGCTCAGGAGAAAGGATGATTACCTCTTTGCAAACATGAATGGCTGAGCTGACCTCTCCAGAGAAATTCTAAGTAGAATACAGACAGAATACAGAATTAACCAGGTTGGAAAAGACCTTTGAGTCCAACCTATCACCCAACACCATCTAATAACTAAACCATGGTAGTAAGTAATCCTGCAACCTGTAAGACCCTGGAGGACCATCTGGCCCTGCATTGTCAGCAGGAAAGGTGCATTGCTGAAAGTCATCCCTGGCTATGATTTACAGCTAGAAGATTTACACCGAGCCATACACTAGCAGAAGTGGGACAGGGCTGCACATACAGTTCTTGAAGTCTCAGACAGTGATAATAGGTGAAGATAGCTTTATCCCCTTCAGATTAATTTTAAACTGTGTTAAGACCAGAAAGTGTGAGCCTTGGATAAAGTATTTTTTCATTTCACTTGCTTGTTTAGTGGGTTATGCTGGTTGATAATAGAAGGAAGCTTGGTAGAGAGACTTTTGCAGACAGTAGACTGCTCATTGTCTGGGTTTGTAGGGGAGGCAAAATTAGTCTCTTGGACTCATCTGGGAACTGAGACATTGACAAAATTGTTTTTGAAAAGCTGAAGCTTAATAGAAAATATGGCAGGGTTTATCTGGACACTGATCCACAAGACAGAGTTGTGACCCCACACATAGGCAAGGTAGGGATGTATCAGGAGGACTGCCTTACAAATAATTAATTAGCAATTCAGATCTAAATGTAGTCTGCATATGAAGCTCACAGTAAGGTTTGTGCTCACAGCTGCTTAAAACAGGTATGCAGCTCCCTAGAGTTAAAGGAAAAAAAAGAGAAAGAGAAAGAGAAAATGGGGGTAAAACTCACAGGAAACTTCCATTACAGCAATGCCTAACAAGTGACTTAGATTCTCTTATTCAGAAAATAAATGTGCACTACAGTTCTTCCAAATGCTAATTGTCCTGTTATTGGCATTGCTCTAACAAACACAAGTAGGCAAAACAATACTGCAAACTGAAATGAGCTTTGACAAATGTATTGTGTAATCTATGGTACTGCAAAAACTCTTTGGGATGAGTGTAAATCTTCTAATTTGTCTTCAGGAATGGAGGCTGATATATATTCCCTAAGCCTTTTCCCTAAGCCTTGTCTAGCATTCTCTCTGCATAAGATCCAGACCCCCTGAAGTTGTGCACTTCCACTCAATCAAAATAAGCACAAGAGAGAAAATACAGGATTTTGTTCCATCTTTCATCTATTGCCTTTTATCAAGTGATGTAAATGTCCTCTTGACTGTCTTTTTGAGGGCTGCTTTTGCCAAACACAGGAAGAGTGCTCACGAATTACTATTCTTATATCTGCATCAAATACCCTGAAAGACCAGGTCCAGTGGTAGTTCTTCCTGTGATGCAGGACAGAATCATAGAAACAGAAAAGACCCTCAGGATCACCAAGTCCAACTAATAACCCCACTCTACAAGGGTCAACCCAAACTACGTCCCCAAGCACCACATCCAAACCACCTTAAAACACATCCAGGCTTGGGGACTCCACCACCTCCCTGGTCAGCTCATTCCAATGCCTGACCACTCTTGCCCTGAAAAAATGTTTCCTAATGTCCAGTCTAAATCTACCCAGTCACAGCTTGAGGCCGTTCCCTCTTGTTCTGTCACTAATTACCTGTGAGAAGAGACCAGCAGCAGCCTCTCCACTGCCTCCTTTCAGGTAGTTGTAGACAGCAACGAGGTCTCCCCTCAGCCTCCTCTTCTCCCCACCTCCAGCTTCATTCCATTGCCCCTAGTCCTATCACTACCTGTGATCCTGAGAAGTCCCTCCCCAGCCTTCCTGTAGGCCCCCCCAGATACTGGAAGGCCACAATTAGGTCACCTCGGAGCCTTCTCTTCTGCAGACTGAACAGCCCCAACTCCTTCAGTCTGTCCTCATAGCAGAGCTGCTCCAGCCCTCTGATCATCATTGTGGCCCTTCTCTGGACACCTTCCAGCACCTCCACATCCCTCTTGTAATAGGGGCTCCAGAACTGGACACAGTACTCCAGGTGGGGTCTCACCAGGGCTGAGTAGAGGGGGAGGATCACCTCCCTTGACCTGCTGGCCACACTTCTCCTGATGCAGCCCAGGATCTGATTGGCTTTGCGGGCTGCAAGTGCACATTGAGAGCTCATGTTGAGCTTCTCATCCACCAGTACCCCCAAGTCTCTCTCCTCAGGGCTACTTTCCAGCCAGTCCCTGCCCAGCCTGGATTTGTGCCTGGGATTGCCTCCACCCAGCTGCAGGACCCTGCCCTTGGTCTTGTTGAACCTGATGAGGTTGGATTGTGCCCACCTCTCCAGCCTGTCCAGGTCCCTCTGGATGGATCCCTTCCCTCCAGCCTGTGTCTGCTGCACCACACAGCTTGGTGTCATCAGCAAACTTGCCACTCAATGCCACTGTCCATGGCACCAACAAAGATGCTGAACAAGCCTGGTCCCAGGACTGATCCCTGAGGGACTCCGCTTGTCCCTGGCCTCCACTGGGACATGGAGCCATTGACAGCCAGTGGCTGCCCTGTTTGTATGGGGGATTGGAGCACACCGGCAGTGGCTGGGGAAACAACTTCTCAGTATTTATCTTGTGGTTACAGACTGCCTCCTTAATTTTTAAGATGTGCAATGGCAGTGCTGAAAGCTCTTCTGTTTTGGTTATTAACATGGTTGGCACATGTTTTGGCAACCACTAAACACTAAGCCAGGTGCTTGTTGCTGCTTCAGTCTTTCCTCCAGCCGAGAACCCCTCTCATTATGAATAAAGCTCTATTTCTTTCTTCCTCTGCTGAGGTGCTCTTCATAGCTTTAATGGTTTGTGTTTGATTATCCAGTTCACTTCCTGATAATAATGATGGTTTGAAATGCTTTTGGATTTGTCTGAGACAAGTTTGTGGTAGTCACTGGTGTGTTTATGGCCTGCTGGAGACCGCTTATTTTCAATGCCACCACTGCTCCTGAGAGATTTGTAAAGGTAGTGTCAGCAGTAGTTATGTGTAGTCATTGAACCAAGAACCTGGTAGCTTCTGCAGAACTTAGACAGGTCATGTAAAATGCATCATCATTTTCAAAAGGCTCAGAAATCTGCTTTCAGATTTCACACTTGATATGGCTCGATGCAAACCAAGCTTCATCTTGCTGCTTAGTACATTGCTCCAGCTATGAAACCTCATGATGGATGTGCCTGTGCAGTGCGTTCCTTCAGTCTGTGAGCCGTTAAGCAGAAGGGAAAGGAATCCTCTGCTTTTTCCTGTTCATTGCTTTGTGGCACCCAAACTACAGACTGCCACAATTTTTGTGCTGCTCTCTGTACTGCCTGCTTTGGCCAGGAGGCTGACCTGACCCCTGTGCACAGCATGGGAATGATGCACACCGTGTTTCTGAAGGACAAACTGAAAGCTTTCTCTACAGCTACTGTGTTGTGGTGTAATATATTCATGAAGGAGTAGCTTAAAAGTTGTTGGGATGCAGTATTAGGTGGTGTGAAAGTCTCCTTTACAAATACATTTGTTAAAGAGAAGGTCAAGGAAGCAAGTTGAGCCAACTATTTGCTCTGTGAAGTGCCTTTGTAGTATCTCTGGGGTTGCAGCATATGTAGGGGGTTACTACAGATGCAATTTGAGTGTCAAGGCAATTGTTTCTTTCCATCCTCCTTGCTGTTAATTAGCTGGCATTCTTTTACATGAGTCCCATGCTAAACAATTACTTTGCTATTTCCCTTGTTGTGTTGTGTTTTTTGGTTGTTTTTTCCATGGGCTTGGTTATTTCAGTTCCAAGTAACTATAACCATTTGGAAACTACAGTAATGGATTTATAGCAACTAAAATGATGACAACAATACAATTGTAGAGCTGGGAATGTTCTGGGATGGGAGAAGAGAAAGTTCTTATTCTTGCCCTGTTTTGACTTATTTCAGATAAACATTGTGTCCCTAATTACTATTTCAAAGTGATATGTTTCTTGGTATTATGCCTCAACAACTAAGTGATCCTGATACTAAGAGTCAGGTAAATCAATCCAGGTTAATCTTTGCAGGAATACATTCAGTGTATCACAAAAGCCTCTGCACAGTGAAAAGGGTCTTCAATTTTCTAATATATTTTAAAGCTCTGATCCTTGTCTTGATTTTTAGAAGAGAATTAAAGCCTGTGGGTTTTTTGCCTTATAAGGTGTGGGGAGAGCAGGACCATAGGGCTGTTACAGGTCTGCAAAGAGTGGTACTGAAACCTTGGTTGCTCGTGCCTGGGGAGCAAGCCCCTTGAACTACTGACTGAAAGGGATCTTCAGAGGTAAAGGTAGTTAGTCCCAAGGCCAATCTTCTTGTGCTGTGGAAGTGTAGCCCACATTCTTGGCCTCCCCAAGTTAATGCAGAAGTGAGGATGAGTTCCTTAGCCAAGGCTGAGATAGTTTATGTTTTTGTCTGGGCTCATGCCTGGCTCCATTGGCCAAAGGATGGCGTTCCTCATGTGCATGAGGCTCTTGTGCCTGTGGGATAGCTGCTGCTGCTATGTGTAACATCCCAAAAGCTGTGATAAAAGCACACACAACACTACACAGTGCCTGAAGTGTTTTTACACTACACAGTGCCTGAAGTGTTTTTACAGGGAGTCTTAGGAGGACTTCTCAGGTCCCTGGTTCAAGCATCTGCCTTGGCCCATGCCTGCATCAATAGTGGGCTGAGATGTGGGTACACACCATTTCCTTGCTCTTGCAAGATGTTTCTTTTGTGACCTGGACAGCTTGCTGCATCAGCCAGGAGGGAATTACAGCACGCTCAGCACAGCCGTGGCATATGCAGAAAGCACCTGAGCAAGCTGCATGCCTCTTCATGTAAGGAAACAGGCTCCAGAAATCTGGCACCTGGAACGTTTTTTCTGTCTCTGAAAGCAGATGGTTCTGGCATGGGGAAGAGGTGCTGTCAGAGCTCCCTGTGGAAACAGAGATGTGAAGTAACATTTTCCAAGTGATTTTGGAGTTCACATGACACAATTACCTTCTGAAGTCCCTTCTGAAACTGTTCCCTCATAGTTGTTCTGGTAATGGGACTCCTGCCTGCATCTTTGTTTTGGAAACACTGCCCACTTGTGCCAATATGTGAGGCTGTGTCACAGCACTGTGCTTGCTTCATCTCTTGTCTCTAGGGACCATGATCTATGTGTGGCCAGAGGCAGTAGCTGAAACTTCAGTCTTGACTTTTGTTTATTTGTCTGCAAAATCAGCCCGAAGTTTACTGTGGCCTTTGGATGGGCTTTAGCTACTTAACCCTAAGTATGCTGATGTAAAGCTCTCCTCTACAGGACACAGAAACAGTCCCAGGAGAGGATTTGGTGTTTGCTTTAGAAGGGTTAGGTGGAATTTAATGGTCTGGTTTTGCGCTTTATATTTTCTGTATGTACAATTCCTCTCTCTCTTAGCCACCTTCTGCATGGCTTTTTTAATTTAAACAAGGCAGAAAGCTGCTGGTTCAAAATGAGTGGGGGTTTGGGTTTTTTAACTGCATGACCTTTGTTGCATCTCCTTCCTTTTGCTGGGTAGCTTTAACTTCTCTCACGTTATCTGTCAGTGTTAACGTTTTATTTCTAGCACTTCAGATCCAGCAGGAGAAGCAACCAAGTTGTGTGAGTGCCTCTTTCCATGATATTCTGATTCCTGTGTTAAACCACCGGTGTTGCAAGCACTTTGAAAGTTGAAATCCTTCCCAGCATGGCTGTGCACAACCTTAGGAAATTAATGAAAAATAAAAAGCACAGCTTCACAGCGAACAGCCTCAGATTGTCTGTTGTCTGGTAGTCATTCTGAGCCAACCCCTCTGGCAGAGGTCAGCTTTGCTCAAGAGCTACGTTGGGCTCTTTGGTTTTGTGCAGTTGCAGCCTCTGCACAGCACTACAGACATTTCAAAATGGTTTGGTGAGACTGCCCGAGAGGTGCTGCTCTATTTTTCTGCCAGGAGTATTAGTAATAAAAATACTAATGCAGAATTATTGATGAAGCAACAGTCATATGAGAGAGCATTAAAAAGTATATGAACAACCTGCTCCTGAGCACTTTTCTGAGGCTTTCTGCATAGTTATTCTGCAACCCAACAGTTTAAAAAAAAAAGGTCTTTTGCTTTGGAGAGAGTTGATGTGGTCCCAGAACCCAACAGCCAGGTCACTGCTTCTTAGAATCATAGACTCATTTGGGTTGCAAAAGACCTTTAAGGTCACCTAGTCCAACCATTAGCTAACTCTACCAAGTGTGGTGCTAAATAGTTTTCCTTGCTACCACATCTTTGCAATTTTTAAACACCTTCAGGAATGGTGATTCAACCACCTCCCTGGGTAACCTGTTCTAGTGCTTGAGAGCCCTTTTAGTGAAGAATTTTCAGTGAAGAACCCTTTTTAGGGAAAAATTTTCTTCTACTGTCCAATCTGAACCTCTCCTGGCACATCTTGAGATCTTTTCCTCTCATCCTATCAATTGTTATGAGAGAGAAAAAACCAACACCCACCTCACTGCAACCACCTTTCAGGTAGCTGTGGAGAGTGAGAAGGTCTCCCCTCAGCCTCCTCTTCTCCAGAATAAACAGCCCCAGTTCCCTCAGCTGCTCTCCATCAGATTTGTTCTCCAGACCCTTCACCAGCTTTGCCACCTCAGTGTTCTTCTTGTAGTAAGGGTCCCAAAAATGAAAACAGTGTTCAAGTTATGACCTCAGTATGACTAGAGGTGAACAAATTAAATCTTGGGTCCTGATGGCTGCACTGTTCCTGAGACAGTCCAAGATGCATTTGCCTCCCTTCTCTTAATGAGTACTGAAAGGTGTTGCCTTTTGCCTTCAAAGTATCCATTGGACTGCTGTGGTCTCCCATCATACTGCTGCTTGCTTCTGGCTGTGGAAATTCATCCTCAGGAAATAGTTAGCAGGCCCCAAAACCATAAAAGTTTTATGGTTTTCCTATCTCTTCACATAACTATGAGGTCCAAGGTACTGGACCTCAGCTGCTGATAACATTTTGAATGAGATTATCAGCAGGTAACTGTCTGTGCTTCACAGAGTAGCCCCACTGAGTTCATGCAGGGAATCCCATATGTGGCTGACGACTGCTCAGCTGCATGCTGGATGAACTGAGTCCTGGTAGGTATATGGTAACTTGAGAGAATGAGTAAGTATTCAATCCAGTGTCCTTAAATCATACTTGAAAGAGTAATTGGCTGTTGGGATGTGCTGCCCAGGGAGGTGGTAGAGTCCCTGTCCCTGGAGGTGTTCAAAAGAGGGTTGGATGTGGCACTTGGAGCCATGGTTTAGTTGTCAGGTGTTAGGTATTAGGTAATAGGTTGGACTTGGTGATCTCTGAGGTCTTTTCCACCCTTGTTGATTCTTTGATTCTAACATACCTATTGTTAGTGATAATGGATAGATTTCATTATTTTTTTCCCTCACTCTGGGGCTGGTTTTCCTGTGACACTGAACTGGAGTCTCTTGCTTGTCTTGGCCTGTGTGTTTGTCCCACATGACAGCCTTAACAGCTTCCTCAGTACTTCTGTTCATCTGGGGACTCAAATAAGATATATGTGGCCCTTTCCCCAGTCTATATACAATCTCTCTATCCTTTATAACATGTGCCTCTGTAACATCTAAGGAGCCAACATTCCTTTGGCATTAAACAAAATCCCCTCTAGCCCCTAGAACTGCTTCTAAGATTGATAATGCTGCTAAGGCATTTGCTTCCCTGACCACCCCATACTATCAGAGGACTCTGCTCCTCAGTGGAGGCTCTGGCAATCATAATTCACATACTCTTTGAGGACAGACATTCGTTTGTTGGTTCCTTTTAATGCAGCCAAAGGTGTGTTGATCGTATTTATTAGAAGCTCCATACAGTGTGTGCATGCAGTCACTGAAATTCCCTTGGTCTGGGTTTTTCTGAGTGGAACTGAGAATGCAGCCCCTTTGTTCTGAATGCTGGGGGGGTTGCCACCCTCTTGTGCCTCTGAGTGCTTTCCTGTGTCTGGTGGGGTGCTTAACTGCTCTAAGCATCTCCCAGCTTGAATTCCAGTTGAATCCAGGTCTCCAACATTCTTCAATAATCACTTGGAGCCAAGCTGCCTGGAAGAGTTTGGGTTGATTGGGTGCCTGACTGTCCACTACCCCGTGGTGTAAAGCTCTGCACAGCACAGTGTCGAATTACAAACAGTTTTCATCCTGGAGACTCTTGATTGCCCCTGCCCGTGACCCCTTTTCTGAAGATGATGTGTTTCAGATTAATATTTCTGCTGCAAAAACAGAGGACCAGAGATTCTCTGTGACTTTGTGGAAATGAGGTCAGAAATCTATTTGTATTCCTCAGCTCAGGCAAAGACAGACCGAGAAGTATCAATAGACACATCAGAAGAGATCTTGGGAGAGAGTAAGAGCTCATGGTTTCTTCCTTAGTGGGTCTTGTTTGTTTGGATGGTGGTTTATTTCCCCCCTTTTTGGTGTATTGTTCTATTTGGTGTCCTTAACTAAGGACATTCCTAGTTAAGCGCCTGTGTTTTAAGTGTTACTTTAGTTTTCTTCATGCTTGCCCTGCCGGCACTTGTGGCTCCTCTGTTATGCAGCCTAACAGCTTGCTGTGGCTTTGTTGAAGGCTTGAAGTTGTGAACATGCATTTCAGTGCTTACCCTTGACACATTCAACTGCCATGTAAGTCAGCTCCTTAACTCATATCCAGGAAAAAAATATCAAAGTGAAAAATGTGTATTATCTACTCCAGCAGTAAGGAAAGGACTTTGATTTCGGCAAACAGTGCAAAAAAATATGGTTGCCCCTAAGGACATAAATTGCATTGATCAGCAGTATCTGCAGAGCAAGATGTTTTGGGAGGATCTTGAAAGTATTCGCTTTACGTATCTGCAATACAGTAAAATGCATTAAAAGACAATGGTATAGTTTTGAGAGTTCCCCAGGCTGGTTTATGGCTTGTTGAAGATAGAAGATTATATACACACATATATATATATATATCACAGTATCACTTAGGTTGGAAAGGACCTCGAGGATCATCGAGTCCAACCTATCAACACAGACCCCATGACTAGACCATGGCACCAAGTGCCACGTCCAATCTCCCCTTGAACGCCTCCAGGGTCGATGACTCAACCACCTCCCTGGGCAGCCCGATCCACTCGCTCGGTGAAGAACTTCCTCCTCACCTCGAGTCTAAACCTCCCCTGGCACAGCTTGAGACTGTGTCCTCTTGTTCTGGTGCTTGTTGCCTGGGAGAAGAGGCCAACCCCTTCCTGGCTACAACCACCCTTCAGGTAGTTGTAGAAGGCAATGAGGTCACCCCTGAGCCTCCTCTTCTCCAGGCTAAACAATCCCAGCTCCCTCAGCCTCTCCTCACAGGGCTGTGCTCAAGGCCTCTCCCCAGCCTTGTTGCCCTTCTCTGGACACGTTCAAGTGTTTCGATGTCCTTCTTAAACTGAGGGGCCCAGAACTGGACACAGGACTCAAGGTGTGGCCTAACCAAAGCAGAGTACAGGGGCACAATGACTTCCCTGCTCCTGCTGGCCACACTATTCCTAATGAAGGCCAGGATGCTATTGGCCCTCTTGGCCACCTGGGCACACTGCTGGCTCATGTTTAGGCAGCTGTCAATCAGCACCCCCAGGTCCCTCTCTGTTTGGGAGCTCTCCAGCCACTCTGACCCCAGCCTGTAGCTCTGCATGGGGTTGCTGTGGCCAAAGTGCAGCACCTGGCACTTGGACTTGTTGAATGCCATCCCATTGGACTCTGCCCATCTGTCCAGTCGGTCGAGGTCCCTCTGCAGAGCCCTTCTGCCCTCTAACTGACCAACATCTGCCCCTAACTTTGTGTCATCTGCAAACTTGCTGATGACTGACTCTACCCCTTCATCCAGATCATCGATGACTATGTTGTGTGTGTGTGTGTGTGTGTATATATATTTTAAAAAGTGTGATATATATAGTTTTTCTTATTATATAACTCCCTACCTACCACAAAACTAAGGTTCAGTGTCAGGAACCAAACCTATCTTAGACCAAGTTAATGATTTTTTTAGCTGTTGGTTGTTTTTTCCCTCCTTGCTTTGCAGAGGAGAGCAAGAAGTGGAGGAACATGATTCACTTTCTGGAGTCAGTGATGATGCTAACCAACATGTTCCTTGTTATGGCAAGACCTCCAGATGATGACTTTGATGTCTTTGGCTTTCTCCATGTGGCATTTTGTTAATCATCTTTTTTAAAGCTTTGGCTTTCTAATAGAACTAAAAGGTAGAATACTGAGGGTGTTTGAAGGCCAACAGTGTGAAGGATCACTTGTTAACCCTTCTGGAGCTAAATGCTGCATTCATTGTTCCACCTGTTCTTCCTAGTACAGCTCTTCAACATAAAAGATATTTTATGTCAAGCACATTGGCCCCTAGCTGGCTCTAACCAGAGCATCCTACAAGCTGGGTGCTCTGGCATTCACTGTTTAATAAGGAGGTCCTTGGATACTCTGCCCATGGATAATAAAAAGTTAGCAAATGAAGTAGATGTGGAATTGGATCATAGGAGCACTCACAGGAGAAGGCCAGTTAGATTCCTTGCAAACTGTTCACTCCTCTGATTGCTGTCTGATTGCACACTCTCTGACAAGTATGTGTCTGCTCACTCTCATTTGTGAGGCATCTGCTAATAAAACATTCATTTTGTCTTTTGTGCAGCTAGAGCTTTTAGTATCATGTCATGAAGTGTTTGCTTTGCTTTATCAATTAAAATCAGACTTCCCTTTTTTTCTCTCTGTTTTTTATGGATGACTTATCACCACTGTTGTTATTGATGTGCTCAATTGAATGCAAGTTTGATTTCTTCATGGCTCTGATTTGTTTTTAGGGGTGAAAACTGTCATAAGAAACTTTAAAAGGAAGTGACTGCAAGAATCTATCAAGCAGGAAACTTTGGGGCCAGTTTTTACTGTTGTAATGTGGAAAGAAAGTCACTAAACTATTGGAAAAACCCTGGAAAAGTCAGTGCTCATTGAGCAAAGGTTAATGGCAGGAACCCCCTCAAAGTTGTTTTAGTCTTGGGATGCATATTCCTAGTTTCACAGAGAGATGCACCTTTTACCAGTGAGTCATTATCAGCTCTCTGCTCACAGCACAGAGGACTGGTAATGTGTGTATGGGGGAAACTAGTGGAAACATCTGGTCCTGGTGGTCTCTCAAGACAGTAATCAGTACAATTTGCTTCAGAGGAAGTTGTTTAAATATTAAAGCTCTACTATATGAAATAGTGAAGTCATTCTCTTGGCAGGAGAGAGTGGAGTTTGACAAAACTCAAAGTGTTTTGATCATGATACTTATAACCTGAACTGTGTTTTTCCTCTGGAGAATGTCTTGTTGCATGGAATACTTTGGCTAAGTAACAGTTATTATGAATCTTTTATTTTATGCAGTGTTCCCTTTCTCTATTCTGACACCAGTAGAATCATAGAATTGCTAGGGACCTCAAGGATCATCCAGTTCCAACCCCGCTGCCATGGGTAATGATATCTGGTTGACTTGTCATTTAAAGAAACATAGAGTTCTGACAGTGTGCTCTCTCTTCCCCCCCTTTCCAGCCTAAATCCTCCTATTCATTTGGTTTTGCTCATGCCTGGAAATCTTCCTATCTTTTTATCCTTTATCTTTACATATTGCACTGATCTTTCTGAAACAGGCTTTGCAAATTACATGCAGTAATCAGAGCTGGCTTCTTGCTAGCAAGAAAGATCAATATCAGTGTTAATACTCAGTGTTAGTTCACATTCAATTTTTATAGGCAAACATCTCACTGCTATGCTGTGTTGACAGCATGGTCTTGTTTAACTGCCCACTGAGATACTCGAGCCCCTGAGTGGTTGCAGATGACAGATGAACCACGTGCAAGCAGGACAAACTGGATTTTCCTTGTGGTTTCAATCTGACTTCTTTAAGCAAAAATTTCTCTTCTGCCTTGCTCTGGATGCTTGCTGCTCTTTAGAAGAGTCCTCCCCATCATCCATGTGTGAAATTGAATATCTCTCTGCATGTCACAGGCTTTACTACCTTCTTATTCTGCCAGATGGGTTAAAACTCTGATCCAACCTAGCCTCTTATTCTGTAAGAGTGCCCTGAAAGTTTTTGTTTGTAAGCTATCTGCAGATGTGCATTTCCAGATTTTTTATTTATAAACCTGAATAAACTCCCTGGGAACATTCAAAGACAGGTTGGATGGGACTCTGAGCAACCTGATCCAGCTGAAGATGTCCCTGCTCACTTCCAGCACAAACACTTCGTGCCATCAGTTCATTCGTCAAAGCACTGGGTCAGAACCTGAAACAAAAATATGCAAAGTAAACAAGCAACAGGGCTGAACTGAGTTTCATTTCTGCTTTCCAGGCTTTGGTTTGGTTTTCCAAATCAAGTTTTTTAAGTAGTGAAAGGAAGAAAATTGCTCAGAGGTTGAGATCGTGAGGATAGTAATTTATCTGCAGATACCTCCCTGTCTTCCCCACAAATGTTAATGCAAAACAAGATTAAATATCAGAGATAAACAGATGTACTTCAGGCAAAAAATACAACTCTGTGGAAAAAGATGGCAAATTATAGAGACTGCAGACTGCATCATCCTGCTTCTCAAGAGAACACAGGGATACAGATTGGATTTATGATTTTTCAAGCATTGGAGCCTATTGCTAACTACTTGAAGCAGAATATTACTTTGAAGTGCTCCACGCCATGCACTTTGTCTAAAACTGTGCTGCCAGTAGAGATAATTGCAAATATTCAGGAAAAGAAACCCATTCCAAGGTATTACAACAGCCCAATGGTTTCCTGAGCTGAGTATGTTTTAACTGGTGTCTCTGGGGTTTTCATGTGTCTGAGAAGTGGTTTGTAATTGTTTCTTTGAAAGTTTTCAGCTATAACATTCTACACAGAGAGATGAATTTGGCATAGCATAGAGATGTGTCATTTAAGCTTCACTGGCCTGTGTGTGAGACAGACATGCTGTTAGGTGAGTTTCTGAATTAAAGAAAGAACTTTGGTTGTCCTTCCTGTAGGTGGTCTGCTGGTAGCTTGAGAGGGGCTTGATATTATCCTCCTGTATGAACTGCTTTGTGCTAGCCTGAGCTAAGTTCTTGCTTATGATAAGGCTGCAGTGTAGAACTGAAATCCCCTTTTTGCTGACAGAGTGAGGGTTCATATTCTGTGGTTGTTGCAGCTCTTGGGTCAGAAGTGCAGAGCAGCTGCAAAGTGACAGTAACCCAAGTACAATCATGGCACAGGATTTCAGGCTGAGACTTGTGGGGGTTTTGAAAGTCTTGCCTAGGTAAGCTAGCAGCTCACGTTACTGAGTGCACACATGGCACTGGGACCTCTATCTTTGTGTCTGGGCACAGAAAGATTTCTTTCAAACCGAGCAAAATGTTAATTATCTGGGATGTAGGTGAAGAGATTCGAATTCTTGATGAGGATATTTGACACTTTCCTAAAACTCCAGAATTCTAAGAATCCAAAATCCTCTACAACTACCTGAAAGGAGACTGTAGCCAGGTGGGGGTTGGTCTCTTATCCCAGGCAAGCAGTACCAGAATAAGAGAACACAGTCTCAAGCTGGGCAAGAAGAACCTCCACTCCTTATTGGACCTGGAGGGGAACACTGTGACTGAAGATGAGGAAAAGGCTGAGGTCCTGAACACCTTCTTTGCCTCAATTTTTAACAGCAAGGCAGGAGTTCAGGATGAGTGGTCTCCTGAGCTGGGTGATGGGGTCAGGGAGCAGTGTAATGCCCCGGAAATCCATGATGAATTAGTTTGGGACCTGCTGAGCCACTTGGACACTCACAAGTCCATGGGACCGGGTGGGATCCATCCTAGGGTGCTGAGAGAGCTGGCAGATGAGCTGGCCAAGCCGCTCTCCATCATTTTCCTCCAGTCATGGCTCACAGGTGAGGTCCCAGATGACTGGAAACTGGCCAACGTGGTCCCCATCCACAAGAAGGGTTGGATGGAGGAACCTGGAAACTCCAGGCCAGTCAGCCTGACCTCAGTGCCAGGGAAAATGATGGAGCAGATTATCCTGGCAGCAATAACTGCGCACCTGAAGGATGGCCAAGGGCTCGGGTCCAGCCAACATGGATTTAGGAAGGGCAGATCCTGCCTCTCCAACCTGATCTCCTTCTATGATCAGGTGAGCCATCTGGTGGATGTGGGGAGGCCTGTGGATTTGGTCTACCTGGACTTCAGCAAGGCCTTTGACACCGTCCCCCAATGCAAACTGCTGGCTAAGCTGTCAGCTCGTGGCTTGGACAGCAACACTCTGTGCTGGGTTAGGAACTGGCTGGAGGGCTGAGCCCAGAGAGTGGTGGTGAATGGTGCCACATCCAGCTGGTGGCCAGGCACCAGTGGCATCCCCCAGGGATCAGTGCTGGGCCCCATCCTCTTTAACATCTTCATTGCTAATCTGGATGAAGGGGTCGAGTCAGTCATCAGCAAGTTTGCAGATGACACCAAGTTAGGGGCAGATGTTGGTCAGTTAGAGGGTAGAAGGGCTCTGCAGAGGGACCTCGACCGACTGGACAGATGGGCAGAGTCCAACAGGATGGCATTCAGCAAATCCAAGTGCCAGGTGCTGCACTTTGGCCACGGCAACCCCATGCAGAGCTACAGGCTGGGGTCAGAGTAGCTGGAGAGCTCCCAAACGGAGAGGGACCTGGGGGTGCTGATTGACAGCTGCCTAAACATGAGCCAGCAGTGTGCCCAGGTGGCCAAGAAGGCCAATAGCATCCTGGCCTCTATTAGGAATAGTGTGGCCAGCAGGAGCAGGGAAGTCATTGTGCCCCTGTACTCTGCATTGGTTAGGCCACATCTTGAGTACTGTGTCCAGTTCTGGGCCCCTCAGTTTAAGAAGGACATCGAGACACTTGAACGTGTCCAGAGAAGGGCAACAAGGCTGGGGAGAGGCCTTGAACACAAGGCCTATGAGGAGAGGCTGAGGGAGCTGGGATTGTTTAGCCTGGAGAAGAGGAGGCTCAGGGGAGACCTCATTGCCCTCTACAACTACCTGAAAGGTGGTTGTAGCCAGGAAGGGGTTGGTCTCTTCTCCCAAGCAACCAGCACCAGAACAAGAGGACACAGTCTCAAGCTGTGCCAGGGGAAGTTTAGGCTCGAGGTGAGGAGAAAGTTCTTCACTGGGAGAGTCGTTCGCCATTGGAATGGGCTGCCTGGGGAGGTGGTGGAGTCACTGTCTCTGGAGGTGTTCAAGAGGGGGTTTGATGTGGCACTTGGTGCCATGGTCTAGTCATGAGGTTTGTGTTGATAGGTTGGACTCAATGATCTTTGAGGTCTCTTCCAACCTTCATGATACTGTGATACTGTGATACTGTGCCAGGGGAAGTTTAGGCTCAAGGTGAGGAGAAAGTTCTTCCCAGAAAGAGTAATTTGCCATTGGAATGTGCTGCCCAGGGAGGTGGTGGAGCCACCATCAGTGGAGGTGTTCAAATGTGGATTGGATGTGGCACTTGAAGCCATGGTTTAGTTGTGAGAAGGTGTTGGGTGTAAGGCAAGAGGTTGGACTGGATGATCTCTGAGGTCTTTTCCAACCTGGTTGATTCCATGATTCTATGAAACGCTTGCAGTGTTGCTTATTTTACTTAGCAAATTAATTTCTTCAGCTTAATGGAGTTCACAGGGTATAAAATAATACAAATGAGCGCTCACACTCTTGAACAGCCAGAGTACTTGAGAGACCATTGAAACAGGTACAATTCATACATCTAGCAGTAAGCATAGGCGAGAGAACTTCACAAACCTAACCTATTAAAGTGTATTACTCCATCAGTGATTTAGCGTGACGGCAAAACGACAGTGCAGCTCCTCAGCAATGAAGCTATTTCTTTGATGAAGCCCAGGTCTTTGAAACAGGAGAAAGAGAACAATTTTTTTGTTCCACTTTCTCGGATCTATTGATGTGCAGCACTTTAACATCAAGCACTTGCTACTGAATAGATGAACAACATGAGTTAAGTGAATATTGATAGTTTTTTATCCAAGGAACATAGACACTTCAGAGGTATTTGCTTGATTTCCTCCTTTAGGCTCCAGTTGAAACAACAAACTGAGGGACTACCCAGTGCCAGCTGTTGAGAAATTTGCCTCTTGCAAAAATCAAACCCCAGAGGAGCCACTGCTGGGGATTGCACCACGTCTGGGTAAAAGCCTCTGACACAGAGTGCTCAGTGCAGGAGCGCAGAGTGGTTCATTCAAAGGCAACGGGTTATACAGGAGCCTGATCTGGCAGATTTCAATTCCATTACAAGAAATTAATCCCCTGTTCCACAGACCCAAAATAGAAGCTCTTTTGCCTGCCTGATAATTAGTCTCTTGCATATTTGCATCTCATTGGCTTTTTCTCTAGTCTTAACGTTGCAGCTGCTTTTTGCTCATGATAAATTGGAGTGGGGATCAGGAAACACATCCAGTTGGTAGTCATGGTGTGTCTAATAAACTTGGTGCCTCTTGAGTTTCTTAGTCATAATAGTAATCTCCCGTTAGTTCCAGGAATGCTTCGCTTCTCTCCTTCCTCCCTCTTTGTTCTCTATTAGTTAAAGTACAGGTTTAGTGAAACAGATTTCCACATCAGCCACCTTCTGCTGAAATTGCAGCTGTCACTGAGAAGTTAATGCATCCCATCAGACATTCTGAATTGGTGCCTGCACAAATCTGCACATAATAAGAAGGGGAAAGAAGAGTGAAGCAGGGAGGAAATGGCTGATGCAATTTAAGCAAGGAACAAATCTTCTCTCCTTTCCTCTTCACCTCCCAGCTGCATACAGCTAAACTAATACTGCCCATGTCTGTTGCTTCATGTAATGACTGAAAACCTTTCACACCATGATTTGTATGCACCCTGCTCTCTCCAGAGGGAGAACCAGGCAGGTCCTGGTGCGTAAACAGCCTGCTGGCTCTCTCAGCCTTCAGTGGCAATAATTTGGTGGGGAATGAATACAAACACGTTATCAACTCTTTAATTTGAATAGCTGGTGAAGCTTCAGGATCTTAATTAGGAAGAAAAATTGGTGATAGAGTTATAGATCATGGCAGAACTCTGTTAATCACCAGGTGTAAGTCAGAAGGGAAGTGACGGTGCCCCTGTACTCAGCCATGGTACTCGGTCCTGGTGAGGCCACAGCTTGAGTACTGTGTTCAGTTCTGGGCACCACAGTTAAAAAAAGACATTGAGGTCCTGGAGCATGTCCAGAGAAGAGCAACAAGGCTGGTGAGAGGTTTGGAGGGCATGTCATATGAGGAGCAGCTGAGGGAGCTGGAGCTGTTTAGTCAGGAGAAGAGAAGGCTGAGGGGAAATCGCTCTACAACCACTTAAAAGGATGTTGGAGTGAGGCTGGTGTTGGTCTCTTCACCCAAGTAACCAATGACAGGACAAGGCAAAACGGGTTTAAGTTGTGCCAGGGGAGATTGTGACCGTTTGAGGCAGTGCCTTTAAGAAAGGGACAGTTGCTGGAACACTCTGGCTGAATGTTTTGTGTAAAATGAAAACAAGATATTCTAAACGAATTTCATTGGTAGATTGGTAGAATGCAACTTTAATTTTTAGTTCAGTTTGAATCTCAGTGTCTGTCTGTCTTTTTCAGCCTGTCTGTTTTCAGTCTCTCTCTGAGCAGCAGCTGCTGGACAGAGTTAACCTTGAACTAACAGATAAGAAACTAATTCTTGCATACGCTTTGAGCTAACAAAATTTCCTCCTTAATAATTACCTTTCCTCTCTAACCCTATTTGAGAAAAAGGGAGGTAGGGGGAGAGAGGGGGCACAAGGTGTGTGGAGGGGACCCTCCTGGCTGGAGGAGGGAGTTTTGTTCTGTATTACATTCTTTGCTGCATATTTCTGTACATATTGCAAATACTGCATATTGTGTATATATCCATCTGCATTTCATCCTGCTTGTAAATATAGCTTTAATTCATCTCTGCTTCTCCGACTGAGTTAGCCGTGGTTTCTCTGTAGGGGGGGAGAACTGGACTTTCTCTCACCACCACAGAGGTTTAGACTAGACATTAGGAAAAAGTTCTTTAGTGAGAGAATGGTGAGGCATTGGAACAGGCTGCCTAGGAAGGTGGTGGAGTTGCTATCCCTGGAGGTGTTAAGGAAGCTGTAGATGTGGTGCTTCAGGACATGGTTTAGTGGCCATGGCAGTTGGGTTACAGTTGGACTTGATGGTCTTAGAATCATACAATTGTTAGGGTTGGAAGGGACCTCAAGGTTCCAAACCCCCTACAATGGACAGGGACCCTTCACACCAGATCAGGTTGCTCAGAGCCACATCTTGAAGGTCTTTTCTAGCCTTAGTGATTTTTTGATGAGAGTAGGGGCAGTCAGGGGGCTGGACACAACTTTGCTGGTCATAAACTGAAGGAAAACTAAGCCAGCATAGGCCCTCTGAAATTGGAACTAGAAGTTGGAATAGAAACCTGGTTTGCATTGAGTTGTGCTGTGATAAATCATTGCAAGAGCAGAGACCACAAGAATGGCTCTCAGGAAAATGTTACCAAGGAATTCTATTGTTGCCTTACTCCTCCAGCATGGGAACTGCTGTGCAACCAGAGCTGATTGACCTACTGAAAGTCACAACAGGACTGGGTAATAAGAGCAGGTTTTTCTTGGGCAGAATGTCTTTCAGTTTCTGTTGTCTATAATACTCCTCTTTCTCTGAAAGTATTTACATTTCTGCCTTGGTTTTTATCTTCATATCAATGTTTCTCTTACTCCATTCCTATTTTCCACTTTGACCTCAAAATACATCTGGTGAGTAGATTGTTGATGTAGAGATTAGGATTTGAGATGAAATTATTTGTAGGGAAAAAAAATAACATGAACTGAAGGGTATGTTCTGATCCCTGCTTTTCCCAGTGCAGAACCTTCAAATGACATTATTGGTTCTTTTACTCACCCCAGTCAAGAATTATTGGAAGCATCTTGGCATTTCTGCCTCTTTTTATTTTTTTCCCTTGACATTCATTAGGCCAAATGGAGTGATAAACCCATGGGTGGAGGTGGCTGAGTGATTACTTTAACCTTTCACCTTCTTAGTATTCGTTATCATGAGAAAGAAAGCAGTTGCATGCTGTAAATGGGGAGTTTGTTGCAGTGTCATGAAAAACATTAAACCCTGTTGGGGACTGAAAGAAAAGAGTTAATCATTCTTGGGCCTGTAGCACATTATAATTTGTTGTACCTAAATAGACATAAAAGCAGTTTGCTATTTACTGTGTGACACAGTGTTGAATCCTGAACTGGAGTATAGTGTGGACAGGGCGACTAATCCAGCCCAAAGTCTCACCAGTGTCACTGGTGGATTGAGTCTACAGCGCTCAGGAGCAGAAGCACTGCAAAAAGGCCAACCACAGAAACTTAAAAGGTCAGAGGAAGCATGGCCAGAAGCTGTGTTGAGGGGATAAAAGAAACCTGGAGGCAGTCATCAGAGAAACTGTTGTAGAACAAGGTGAAGAACTAATTAGCTGAACATATGTGCACAATTGCAATCATGTGTTTTAATTCGGGATGAGACTTCTGTGTGTGATGACGAATTTAAAGAGACTCTTCCTCTCAAAGCCTTCTAAGGACCCTGAGGACCCTCTGTGGATAACAAGGCAAAGGAAAGGGATGATCCCCAAAAAAGAATCTCAGACTCCACAGAATTTAAAAAATGCAAGAGGTTTGAAAAAGCCTAAGATGAGTTGTTCAAATTCTCTCTTTTTTTCCCTAGCTAATAGCTGTTTGACCTTATTAGAGAGGAGGCAGAGATATCCACTGGTATTTAGCTGAAAGGGATGGTGTGTCCAGGGAAAAGCAAAAGAGAAGTTGTAGTTTCTAGGGTGCCCTGGGCATTGGCACTTGTAACATTTACCTTTGGTGTGAAAAGGATGAGAGCTGCTTGCTTCTGAATTGCAAGGATGAGTGTTTCATCGTTGATGAACAGCAGTGTGAAGTAATAACATCTTCAGCTTGCAACTCTTATTTGCCTGTTGAAAGGGAGCAATTCTCTTGCATCAGAGATGAGAAAGAAAGAGAGCATGACTCGTCTGTGCCTCCCTGCTTGCCGACTGCCCAGAATAACAGAGTCACTCCTACTGCCCTCATCTGAAGCAGCCTTGTGCTGTGGGTTCCCCAGTGCCACCTCACAGACATTTGGATCTTTTTCCAAATTGCTAACTTCAGAGAACTGTGGAAACAAAGTCTCTAGTGGACACGTAAGCAGTATCTTGGTTCTGGGCTTGTGCCTTCACTAATTTTTCAGATGCCTGTTTATGGCCTGGCAAAAGGGAGTCCTTTTTCTTGTTGCACACTAGGAGCTTAAAGCAGGAGGATTTTCTTTGAAGAACTGGCACCAAATTAAGAATATACAGAAGAAGGGATGCAAAGCGTGATAGGGGCGGGTGACATACTTGTTTCTTCAAATACATAAATTCATCTGCTTTACTAGCTCTTAATATAGCTATTGTAGAGCTGGAACAGCCTCCTACTGTAAACCCTGAACAAGCTCTTCTTGTTCTCAAAGATTCTGATTTTTAGAAGCCTAAAGATTATAATTGAAAGGAAACGAAGAACTTTTGGTAAAATATTGGGGATTTTCCTATAAAGTTTGTCCACTATTTAAAAAACAAACCAACAAAACCCAAGGAGTGGTGGGATGAGTTAGGAAGTAACATTGCCCAGTGAGGCTGTGGAGACTCCATCTATGGAGATTTTAAAAGCCCAAGTGGGCCAAGCCCTGGGTTTCCAGGTCTAGCAGATGCTGCTTTGAGCAGCAGGGGTAGAGTGTAAACCTCCTGAAGTGCTGTTCAGTCTCAGCTGTCCTGTGATTCTACAGCATTCACTGCTTTGTCAGTTGTAGAGGATAAAGGGAAGATGACCCCCAGACAGCACTGCAAAGCCTGTGCTGCAGATTAAACCACCAGAAACATCGGCCAGCAGACCTTACCCCTGAGAACCCTTGGAATTTGTTGTAATAAAGTGGCTGCTCCGCATGCATTTGCAGCTCAAAAAATTAACATTTCATTTCAAAATGAACCTGTTTCCAATTCAGGCTCTCCTGTCTGCTACAAAAATGAGAAACATGCACATTAACTACTAATTTTTCTATCATGGAAAAAAAAACAACCAACAAACATATAAATTAACCTGAGAAATGTAGGAATAGAGCTCTCTGTAAGCACTAGAGGTGCGTGTGTGAAAGCTGTGCGACAGAGCAGGACAGCGATGGAAAATCAGTTAGGCACAAAGCTGGTGTGGAAGAAGGAGGGCAAAATGGAGGAGGCAAAATATAACCATCAAGGCACTGATCTTTTTGTTTGAGTGCAGATTGTGGTGTTGGTTGCTTTTCAAAATGTTTAAGGTGTTCTGAAAGCAACCTGCTGAGAAATGATCTCTGTCACTGCTGCAGTATTCAAATAGCCAGAGGCTACTTGGAAATCATAGTATCATAGTATCATGGTATCATGGTATCATGGTATCATAGTATCATAGTATCAGTCAGGGTTGGAAGGGACCAAAAGGATCATCTAGTTCCAACCCCCCTGCCATGGGCAGGGACACCCCACACTAGATCAGGCTGGCCAGAGCCTCATCCAGCCTGGGCTTAAACACCTCCAGGGACGGGGCCTCAACCACCTCCCTGGACAACCCATTCCAGGGCTTCACCACTCTCATGGGGAAGAACTTCCTCCTCACATCCAGCCTGAATCTCCCCACCTCCAGCTTCATTCCAATCACATGAAATTGTGCAGTGAATGGATTGATAATGTGCTGTCAGCCTCAACTGCTGTCCGGTGATGGCTTGGATTTTATTGTGAGCAGAGCCCTGTGTTCCTTCTCCTTAAAATTCTGGTTTATCTTCTGATCACTTTTCTTAAGCTCTAAGAAATCACTTTGGGCTCCCCTGCACTGTGTAGGGACTGCTCTGTGCTGCAGACATTCAGTGCCAGCTTGCCTAGTTGTGCCCTTTGGTAGTAACAGTGCAGACCACTAGATCCTTTCAGGAGGTACCACTTTTATAGGCTATGCCAGATTTGGTAATCCATTTCCATTCCCCCTCTCCAGGCACATACAAAAACAATGAGAACATTGGTAAGTCACTAAGCCAAGCTGTCACTTGTAGCTGTGCCTTGAAATGTTTAGCTTAAGTACTGTAAATAAACACTCACAGGACCAGACTTTGAGCTTGCAAATGAGTTCTGGTAGTGGAAGGGCATGGAAAAATAACACACTGAAAAACAGTTTATACATTTTTTATCTGGAAAACCAGAACCCTGCAAAGACTGGAGACTGGCAACTATCAGCCTGGAGAAGAGGAGGCTCCAGGGAGACCTAAGAGAAGCCTGCCAGTGCCTGAAGGGGGGTCTACAAGAAGGATGGAGAGAGACTGTTTGCAAAGGCCTGCAGGGACAGGATGAGGGGCAATGGCTTCAAACTAAAAAGGAGCAGATTTAGATTGGATGTTAGGAATGAGTTCTTTACCATGAGGGTGGTGGAACACTGGAACAGGTTGCCAGGGAGGTGGTTGAGGCCCCATCCCTGGAGATGTTCAAGGTGAGGCTCAACAGGGCTCTGGGCAACCTGATCTACCTGGGGATGTCCATGCTGACTGCAGAGGGGGTTGGACTGCATGGCCTTTGTAGGTCTCTTCCAACCCAGACCATTCTATGAGTGCATTTTGGGAATCAGGGGGAAAAAAGGAAATTTGGGGGAGAAAAAGGATAATCTGTCAACTGATCAATATCTTTGGATTTGCACTTGGCTGTCACTTGCTCAGAAAGAAGCATAGGTCAGATTTTGATTGGTTGATTTTGTTTGGTATTTTTTGTTGCTTACTATTCTCTGGCCTCTGAGGTGCCACCCTTTAGTAGTTATTCATCCTGTGACCATCCTTGCCTTCGTTCTGGTTTGGGTTTTTTTGTTGCAATGCTGCATGCCTTTGTAATACCAAAGCCTCAGTGCTTAGAACTAAGCTTTCCAAACAAGGTAAGAGCTGCTTTGACTGCTTAGGCTTTACAGCGCAGAATACTTTACTTTGCTACGAATTATTTGCTCAGTCACCATAATGAGAATAACCTTCATGATCTCTTTAATGCAAATATGGTTGAGTCAGGTGGTGACATCACCTAGAAAGTTGTCTCTGAAAGGTTAATCTATTTCCTAACTAGGAAACCTCATTAGCCAAGAGCTGTCATTCTACCTCCAAATTCACACCTGTAGTGGGGGAAATTGCCAACTTGCACACAGACTTGTAAACATTAATCACCTCCCAGCCAAATGACTTCTTTCCAGTAAATTCTTGCATTCTGCTCTCATATCTGTTGCTAGGAACTGGTATTTTAATATTTGCTCTTTGCAACCTAGTATATTAGCTATCTAATTTAACTTCAATACATTTAGACTGAAGCTTCATCTGGGATCTGAAAATTGATCTGTCTGTGCAAATTGTTGTTTTTCCCCAGCTGAGCTGAGACACACACACACTAGCAAATTAAGCCACAATGGTGTAAAAAGATATGAATGACCCTTGTGCTCTGTGTTACCTGAGCCACTTCAGTAGCCTAGGTTAGTCCAGCACACATTCAGGCTGGGTAATGTGCTGCATTGATGCTTGTGTCAGTAGTCCAGGTACACAAAATGCAGGGGTTTGGATCTGTCTGTTTGTTTTCCCTTGCTCAGATCTCAACACTCTGATCAATAAGTCTGTAGAAGCTTCACCTTCCTCCTTTAATGTTTGCATTGTTCAAAAGGTAGTGTCCTCACCATCATTTCTCTTAAGAGATGTGTTCAGAGGTAGTGTCAAGAAGACAGAACAGCTAAGGACTACTCATAGATACCAAGTGGGTGGATGGGCAGCCAGCCAGCCCCATCAAGCTGAGATCATAGGCACAAGATACTGCCCTCCTCCAGTCTTTTATCACCACTCTACCCCTTGTGAAGCACTCAAAACACACAGCACTATAGCACTGGGCTCTGCACTGTTAGTGTCTAGGTTTAACTGTTTGATTATCACATTAAAGCATCTGTTAACATTCTCTTGAGGGGTGAAATGCCAGCATTTGAATGGGGTGATGAAGTGCTATAATATATATACATAGGCACACATTTATGCATGAGATAGATTTCTATATATATATAAATAAATGCAAACTTACCAACCTGTCCCAATATGATTGTTTAATTTCAACTGGATATTCAACAGCCACGCTCCATGGGGTCACTTACTGAAGACTAGGAGCATTTTTCTTCCTGATACACTATGGTCAGGGCAGGGAAAGCTTGTACAGCATCTTTTTGCACTCTGCCTGATGGAGGTTTCTGCATCAGCCCATGGTTTTTGTCAACATCAGCCTAATGCATATTTGAAATATCTCTACTTCAGGGAGTCTATGCAAGTTTAATGAGGTACTCTGATTTCCTGTAGCTGCAGACACTTTAGCATCAAATCAGCTCAGCTCTGGCTGCAGTAATTCCTTTTTAACAGGAGTTTTAAAAGCGATTAGAGTATCAATGGGAGACAATTAATTTCTGTCTGTACTTTTAGAAATACAGCCCTAAAAATCCTCCAGTTTCAAATCTATTTCCTTTTAAATCAATTTCAGATGGCCAGCCTAAACCCTCCATGAGAAAACTTCCCTGAGCTGAACATGACTTTCAAAGTGAACCTTCATAAAATAGTTATTGTCCTTTTAATGGAATAGGAATTTTAATGGAATTTTAAAGGTATTGTTGAGTGACTTATTTTGTTTTTCAAAAAAGCAGGAAGCTTGACAGCCTGCTTTGCATTTGGAAGCATGCTTTCCATTGTACGTGCCAGATGGGGCCAGGCATCTGTAGGGAGCTTTGGCGAAGGTAATAAAATTGGCTGCATGGAGAGATCCAACATCCTAGGACCTCTGTGGGGACTGACTATGGCCAGCCTAACTTGAACAGGAAATGCAAAGGGCTCTTCTATCTTCATCTATCCTTGAGAGGTTTTTTTCCCCCCAGCATTTTCTTTGGGTTTAGTATTCAAGCACTTAAACGTTGTGGTTGTATTTTTCAGAGAGCACTCTGAGTCATGCTCGGTGAACACTGCTGTGTAAATCATCTATTTCCACTGATTAACAGCTTAAAGCCTTCTCGCCTCAGAGCAGGTGCTAAATTTAGTAACACCACCAAAAAGGCTCTGTCTGTAATCTGTGACAATGTCTTAGCATTAGGTTACTCACTTGGAGTTGAAGTTTATGCAAGCTGCTCTGGTTTGGTTCGGGGTAGGTCCTGGTGCAGATTAGATTGCGTTAGTCTGTAACAGAATGAACGCAGGGTGCTTTGAGACCTATCAGCGAAACATGGCTCCAACAACTCCTCACCATTGCATTTGCTCACAATTAGAAAATCCAGCACCTTACAATTAGTCTGGATGATTTCATTAGCTCTCGTCTTGATGGGGGATGTTATGAACAAGAGTTCCAATCTGAGTGCTTTCAGAGTTCCTACTATAGAGATGATTAAGGACAGCGTGTTTGCTCTGTAATGACATTCAAAATGCATCTTGACTTGGGTTTTTTTGCAGGAATCAAAATGAAACACTTCCATCATCCAAAATTGCACAAAAAAAAATCTTCTGCAATCTGCTGTTTTTCTTGTTCTTTTTTTTTTTCTTCTTTTCCCCATAAGTGAATATATTAAAAGTGGATGGGGAAGAAACAACAACAAAACCCCTCAGACAACAACAACAACAACAACAACCCCAACAACTTCCACCTCTCTGAAATTGAGCAAATTTTAGAAGTTTATTAAAAAGAAAAAAGAAAAGGGAAAAAGAAGTTACATCAGGGTTGGTAGTATGAAAAGAGAAGGATTTGTACTTTACAATGCAAGTCTGATCTGTTTTTGTTTTTTTTCTGCAGCAGTTCTTGGTCATGTTTCAGCATCAGAGAATGCTTTTCTTGCCAGTAAGATCTAACATCTTCTAGCATGTCTAGTCCTGCATTTGTAAGAGGAAAGTCCTATTTCTTTAGAGCACAGTTCAGCTTTTCCAAACACTGGTTCTCTGACTTCAAGCATTCGGGGTTCAAGCAGGACTATTCGTTCCTGGTTAAGAGAGAAGAGATACTGAGAAAATCGCCTCACATACCTTCAGTTGCTGTTCTTCTGGCCCCTCTCTCACAGCCCAGAACAGAATGAAAGCAACTATTTTTTTTTACCTTTAAATAAATCTTTAAGTGAAATTGTAACCCTTTCTCTTGATGGCCCATAATGAAAAAGAATAGAACAGCACAGTGAGCAAACAAACTTTTATGATGCTCTCACCTGAAAGGTCAGGTTATACCTTCCTGGTGGCAGTGTCTGTACTGTGGCTGAGGGCATGTGGGGTGGGGAAGATGAGGCTGCTTTGGTTGCATTTCCCCATGGTTTGCTTTTCCTTGACAATAAATAGGCTAATTGTCAGGGAGTGTCAGGTTGAGTTTTGATGCCTGAAGGATTGCACAACTGAACAGTTGTGTATTCAAGGTACCAAAATATATATGAAAAATTTGAGATGAGGATGGATGGGGCTCTGAGCAGCCTGATTTAGTTAAAGATGTCCCTGCTCACTTCAGAGGTGCTGGACTAGATGGCCTTTAAAGGTCCCTTCCAACCCAAAACGTTCCGTGATTCTGTACTCCTACCGTTTGTTAAGTTCAATAGAACTAAGCTTGCAAGACACAGGTGTGGGGATGCACATCACACTGTTCAGCATGGCACATTGCACAGCTACAGCTATCAGCAGCAGGAAGTCATCCTCTGTGTACATAAGTGGGCAAAGACATACTGAAGCTACCTGTATCACTCACAGGCTATAGAAATTTACAGATAGAACCTCCTCAGTTGCTGTAACCTGTTTAAAAACATCAATGATCATTTACACCAAAGGCAGACCTGGTAAATCTGTGGTCTTTGCCTAGAGTGTGCTTTCCTCTTTAGCTTTCATTTAGCTCTTCATGGGGGATTGGAATACTCTGAAGCTTTCTGGGCTCCACAGCTCTTTCAATGGTCTTGACTACCATTTGGTGTGAATCTGCTGATATCAGAGCAGTGTGAAACTACATTGCTAAAGATCAGGTGGCCACATAGTGTATGCTTATTGTACCTGGTACTGCATTGTGACAGCACTGAACTCCCATGGAGAGCTCCAGTCTAATGCAATACCCAGCCAGTATATCTGGAGCTATGGAGAACAAAAACCATTACTCTGACATACTAAAGCATGCCATTTCCAAGTCATTCCCTCATTTTTTTCTGTCTTCCTCATTCCATCAACCTGTATAACCCAAAGTCAATATCTTCACTTTCTCATTATAGCTGACTGGGTTGGTGACTATGCCTTCCCCTCCTTCCCTTTCAGAAATAATGATTTTCCATGCAATGTATTGAAATGCATCAGGCACAGATGAATTAGTGTGGATACCAAAGAGCATGATGGTATGAATGTGTCACTACTACTTGTGTCCTCCCAAGGCTGAGTGCACTGCTCCTGGAGCAGGCGAGATGTCATATTCTTGGGCAGCTCACTTTATTCTTCACTAACAAAATCAGCCGTGAGTCTTCCATGGCTCTAATTCAAGGCAGAGCTTTTTCTTTTTTCCCTTTACTCATAATTTTTGAAAATAGTGGGAGGCAGTGAACTTTTGTGATATTTTTCATTGTATAGTACATATCACTGAGCTGCATATCAGGCTTTCCAGCTCTATACAAGCTGGAATGTTTGGAGGTCTGAATGCCATAGACATTCGATTCAGAAACACAAGGTATGGTCCTGCCTCATGCATATTTATGCTGGCTCTCAACCTGTGAACTCATCCCAGAGGACTTTGAAGAACAAAGAAGCACTCCAGGGTTGTGGCAATGAGCTGGAATACAGTTTATAAAACTCAGAATAATTTTTATCAGCTCAAAGTCACTATCAAACAAGTGTGCCTCTTGAGTTTAAAAGTAGAGCAGGAACTGCTCCTTATCTTTCTGTCGAAGGAGAATAAGGCAACCTGGTCCAACCTCTTGCTCAAAGTGGGGTCAGGATATGCCTTCTTCACTTCATTAGAGAATTTACATGAGTGAGGGAAGCACAGGTGAATGAGTACTTAGGCACCAGCCTTTGAAATCAGTCTGTACAGGGTAAGCTGTACATCGTGCTGGCATGGTGTGAATTGGTCACTGCTGCTATCTTGGCTATGATCAAAAATTAGTGCTGACAGCTGTCTCTGCACTTCATATGCTTATCTTCTAAGAACAGCAATTCATGTATTTGCAGGGCCTGTTCCTTCTAACAGTCTTCTTCTTTCTCACTTTATCTTAACCCAAAAATAAACCTAAATGTAACTAAAACCCTGCACAAAACACACACACACACAAAAATATAAATAAAGCAACAAACCAAACCAACAAACAACAAAACTTAGAACAGGATGTGAAGTGTCTTAGGAACCTTTGGACCTTCTGTGCTCCTAAATGGAAAGTGGGGTGGAAGCTTCTGCCTCAATCATATTCTTGTCAAGCACAGAAGGACTCTTAAGCCAACTGCACACATCTCCTCACCAAAAGGGGCACATCTATCTGCCCAGTATTCTGAGAGAAAGCTTTAGGGAAGAAGAGAAATGATCTTAAATGCAACTTATGGCACCCACCTCAGGCCAATAGCCTTGTAAACATGATCCTGAGGTGTTTGACAGCTACTTAAGTCACTTTGCTGGTATCTGGTTAGTTTACGGTTTATGCAAGCTGTGAATCCCCAGTAACTGCTCTAGAAGTCTGACTAGCTACAAGCACTGCAGCAAACTTTTCCTTGTGTTTCAGATCACTTTCATTTATACTGCAGTGCAGCCTAAGATAAAGATATCTCTAAGATCTACGAGTACGCTGCTAGGAACAGAGAGCTGATTTCATATGCTTTTACTCTTTAATTGGCTGGATCTTTGCTGTGCAGTAACTTTCTTCTGGTGAAAAAAGATGATGAAAGGCAAGAGAGTATAATATCTAAATAAAGAGTTGTCAAAACAAGGGGAGACATTCTTAATACCACAATGCCATAGCTCTTCCTTCTCTCATTTGATGTTTCCTGTTTTGAAACAAGGATCTTTGCAACCCAGTGTCACTTTTGAATGGGCCCAGGTGAGTTTGGACCAGATTGTTTCTAAAGGTTCCTTCCAACCTACATTTTCCCCTTATTCTAAAAGCAAAAAAAAAGAAACCAAACCACCTCACCCCAACCCCCCTAGTCTTCACTGGAAAGCAGAGACTTTTTATTCTTCTCTTTGCTTTGTTACTGCCAGAAGAAAGAATGCCTAGTCTAGAACTGTAGACACTGAGTGGTTTTCCAAGGGTGAAGAGGCACAAGATGTGAATCTAGAAACGATCCAAGTCCAGAGCTTAGGATTTCTTCAAGTCTGGCACTGCTATGTTACCTTAAGGATGAGATCCCAGGGAAAGCAGGTTGTTGTTTGCAGTGTTCGATAGCTGTTGATCCTAGCTCCTCATGCAGTTCTCGCACAGTGCAAAGGGTCAGGCAAGCAAATGGGAAATTTTGATTGCAAGTCTACCATGTCATCTTCTCCCTGACCTTTTTTGTGAACTGATGCAAGTGTCAGAGGAAGAAGTAAATCTGTGGCTGTGTGTGGGATGTGAATTAGACTTCTTGAGCACATTTCTCTAGAATGCATTATTAGTTCTTCTGACAGATGGAGAGTCACTGAGGGATGTTCCAGTGTATATAATTAGATTTAATGGGCCACAAAGACAAAGGAAATATGGGGAAAACATTGGGGGAAGCTTATTCTTTATTCAGTGTGTTATAGCATCCTAGAGAACTAGGAGCTTACATTGGTGCTTGAGGAAACAACAAAGTAAAGAGGTGGAGACTGAAGCAGAATGGCCGTGAATCACTGAGATAAGATGCAAGTTAGAAAGGCTGGTGTGAAGTACGTGTAATAAACCAAAGCTCTCTTGGTTGGCTCTTTAAGATGTTCAGGTGTTCAAAATCATGATGAGTAGTATTTGAATCCAGTCCTCCATGTATCAGCTGGCTGAGCGAGACCTCCCAGCCTGCCTCTACATTGGCATCGTGTCTGAAATGAGTAATGCTGACTTGAAATCAACAGCACCAACGGAGTGGGGAAAGTTAAGGTGATTGTCAGCCAGACTGAAGCATCTGAAAAGGTAAGTGTTCATCAGACTGCCAATGACTGCCTTAACTACTAAACCAGTGCTTTGCTTCTAAACAGGAAAAGTGGTCATATCTTATGGTGTGCCTAGAAAATATGATTTCTCTTCCTTGCTTCCTGCAGGTGCTAAGACGGAGTCATTATTCTTTTTCTTTATCTTTATTTTCCATGAAAATAATTTTTCTTTTGCCCAGACCTGGATTTAAAAAAAAACCTTTGCACCCCATTTTCTTGTATGTCATACTTGCAGGCAGGAACCATGTGTCTTGGAGGATGCAGCTTCCAAAACCACATTGGCTCACCACAAGCAAGGGTTCCCAAGGCAGTGTGTAAGCAGCACAGTGTACTTCTGGTGTCTGGCATTTTTGCTTTGAGCTGAGCTTTATTTGTAGGTGTGTAAGTAGAAAGTACTTTCAAAAGTACTCATCTGGGCTAAGTAGCAGAAAGAAGAGAGGACTGGGAAGAAGCAGAACTGAAGCATCTCTAATCCCATAAGTTACTTGGCTACAGTTCTTCATTACTAGGGTCTAGTACTCATTTTAGAGGGCAAAGGTGAGAATGCCACTGTGCAAGAACAGGAGCACTTAATACCCACTTGGTACGGATGTGACTGTGTGAGATGGCAAATATAGCCTGAGTCTTTCTTCCTGCCCCACCAAGAAAATCTGATCTGGAGAGTGAATAGAGCAGTGCTTTGTGCTTCTTCTCCCTTAGTTTCTTTTCCTGTAAATTGTACTTTTCCTTCTGAAGGTTTATCTGAGCTTCTCTTCTCCTTGTGATTCTTCTGCTGACATGATGACAGCAAGGTGTAAAATAGTGCCAACATTTTTTTGATGCATGGTACATCACCTAGCATCCAGGGTTTATATGTTCTCAACTCATTGCCCTCCTTTATTTAGCCATCATGTGAAATCACAGCTTTTGGAGAGCTCTGAAATACTACCCACATCTTTTTTTCAACCCCAAGGATGTAGTATGAGTCACTGTCTCATTTAGTTCAGCCAGTAACAGCTGTGTTCACGCAGCCTTAACGCAGGCAGAGTGATGTGACACAGCCCTTGAACAAAGCACATGGTGGGACGCAGCCTCTCTAGAGTGACTGGGCAGTCTTGGAGGGCTTTGTTTGGCAAGTGGGAGGAAAACATCGGTTAAGGGGGAGGGCTTGTTCAGCTTTCTCACTGCAGCCACCTGATTTGGTTGAGTAACCAGAGATCAGAGTCTGAAAAACAGCTACAAAGATCAAGTCGCAGGGTGATGCGTTTTGCCCTTGGCATGGGTTTTGAAGCACATCCCTCTTCCTGTGAGTCATTGCTACTGGATGAGAGGCTGTGGAGGTAGTTGCATCACAAAGACCTCTGGGAGGGAAGGGGCTGCTTCCTGATTTGTTGTATTCAGGGGAGTCAGCGTTGCTGATAAGCAGGTAGTGCCTTGGCATGACAGTTGTCAAGCTCATAATCTGCTCCTGCAGTGAATAAGATGCTTAGAAAACTTAACTTCAGCCTTGCAGAAATATAGTCTTCATGTCTGAGCCTTTTTGGCATGAGAGTGATGATGGCTTAGGATGGAAAGATCAAATCATACATGGGATCCAGAGGCACCTGCAGGGAGAGAGCTTTTTACTGCTTTCTATGAATGAAGCCATGAGACAAGACCAAGGTTGTTCAGCCCTGGTGTCTGGTTCTTTGCGGCCATCTGAAATGTCCCCAGTAGCTTGGTAATGTGACTGTGGCACTGATTCAGCCACTGCTAGCCAAAACCTCTAGACCGCTAGAGAAACCACACATTGCCTCAGACTAGCTGCTGTGGGGAGCACAGACAGAGCAGGTCTCACTTCACCACTAAAGAAACACCCAGGTAACGTCCCAAATAGGGCACTGCTGGCTCAAGGGAGGAGAGAAATCCTAGTGTGAGGGCTAAGATCCCTTGCAGTGTGTGTGTGTTATTTATAACCAAGCCTTTTTAAACCCTACAAACTGGCATATTTGGCTGCCTTGAGGATGATTCTGCTGAAAACACAGATTGTGTGATACAAAGATTTGCCTCATCGAATTTATGAATATCAAGTGGAGGAAAATCTGCTTTGCTCAGAATTTGTAATAATTCAGCATATGTTATTGTGCCACAGACTTTCATTTGGAAAGAGGAAATTGCTCTTAAACTGTTAGCATGGTGGGCCCATATATAGAGATATCTGTGGAGGAAAGGAAATTCTCTTCTTATGTGGTTTTCTGAGGATTTTTTTGACTATGTCTAGGCTTATCTCTTTGACTTGCTTGTTTCTATCACAGAGTATTCAGGCAGGACGTAACTCTGCTACAGCTGAACTGTATTATGCCTGTCAGTGGACTTCTCCTTGGTGAGGCAAAGTGAAGTGAAGCTTGTTTGATTTTATTCCCTTTTTAAGGGAAGCTGAATGCTGGCTGGTCTTATGCTGAGTGAGTGTTCTTGCATGGATTTAAAGGCCATGTGGCCAATCAATATTAAAAAATATTCTAGAAGAACTTTTCTGACTACTCTGAGATAGATTAACACCCAAGATTTTATTTCACCCCCTCACCTAGGAAGTTGTGCCATTTGTTCACCTCATTTCTTGCTGGCTGAATCCATAGCTGTTAGTTCTGCTGGCTGAGCTCTCCATGTAATTGCTCTCTAGTCTCTTCAAAGTCATCACAGATCTACTAATTACCTTGTTTATTCTAATAAGGCTGTCTGACTGAAGAGTGTTTGTTCAAAGGCACAGTGTGCAGATGTTTCCAAGGAAGCATGTTCACAGCTGGACTGGGTTGATGGTAGGGAGGATAGAGCACACATGGCATTGTATGTATAGACTGGCAGACTCACACAAGCTGTATAGAGACCAGGCCTGGGTTCACTGTCTTCTGTTCCTTCAGCAGTCTCTACAGAGCTTTTATATAAATCTTTCCTCTACTCTTCTCACCCCCAAATAATTCTGAATTTTTCCACTCCACAAATATTCCCTTCCCACCTCCACTTTCCTCCCCTTCCCAACTCCCAGCGCTGTGGATGGAGCTGAAATTATCTTTACTATTTTTATTTGCTAACTTGAGCCTGCAGTACATAGCACCTTATTTGACTAAACAGCACATTTGTGCACAAGGACCCAGAGTGATACCAGTGGGGATCAGAAAATAGCATGTGCTTGCTAATGTTCACATTCCTTCCCATTATTCTCTCCCACCATCCATGGTATTTAGGAAGGGGGAAAAAAAGTTCTCTGAAGTCTGAAACTCAGAAGTAATCCCTTAATAATTTTACTGCTCCAGTTTTAAATGGAGGACAAAGAAAAAAATAGAAAATAGCTCTCTCTTGCAGGTCAAGGTAGCAACCTCTCTAACTTTAGATCTCAGTCACTTATCTGATTTCCCTCTCCTTAGTTAGATGTAGAAAGCTCTGAGTTCTGGCTGGTGTGCAGTGTGATGCTTCCCTTTTATTGTGCAGCTTTTCAGTTCAGAAGGTCTTGTATCCTATCCTCATAGCTCTAACTTTGATACTGCTGAATTAGACCGACAGCCTAGGAAGAGGTCGTACAGATGCCATCACTGTTCTGTCCCTCACTTAGGGGAAGTTCTGGAAAGATGTTCCAGGCTTCAAGGCCTGCTTTGGATCCTTGGAGAAGTCAGAGCTGTTTCTAGGCTGTATTAATCCATGCTGCAGAGACACAGTCCCAACTGATCTTAGTGCTGCCACAGATCTGAGGAATTCCTCTGCACCATTAAGCTTGACCCAGGCCCCAGTGGGAAAGCAGAAGTAGGCTCTGACATGGTTTCCCTGTATTCTAGTGTTTGCCCTTCCAGTTTGTAATCCATTCAGACATCTTAGAATCGTAGAATCAACAAGGTTGGAAAATACCCCAGAGATCATCAAGTCTGACCTATCACCCAACACCTCCTGACAACTAAACCATGGCTCCAAGTGCCACATCCAATCCCCTCTTGAACACCTCTAGGGACGGTGACTCCACCACCTCCCTGGGCAGCACATCCCAATGGCAAATTACTCTTTCTGGGAAGAACTTTCTCCTCACCTCCAGCCTAAACTTCCCCTGGCACAGCTTGAGACTGTGTCCTCTTGTTCTGGTGCTAGCTGCCCACAATGTAACCTACCTCAGGACCATGCTTGGAATCCAGAATTAAAACAGGAAAATATTTTGCAGCTTGAAAGGTAAGGAACTGAGCACTAGGGTCTGAATGGCTCTTTTCTTGCTGTTGTTACTGAAGCTGAGCCATTTGCAATGGTTTGAATTGTAAACTGTTTTCCATTTCCAGATTGCTCTGTAGCCAATTGATCAATTCATGTGGAAAGAAATGAAAGCAAAACCAAGGCCAAACTAATTTTTATAAATAAAATGAAAAAAAGTCCAAATGAGAAACCCACAGCATCCAAAGCCTTGTGCCTGGCTTTCCAGCAATCCATTTCCTGAGTCACAATGACAAAACTCAGCCCTCAGTGAAGTACTGCCATGGAATTAAAGTCATCTCATGAAGCCTAAACTGCTCTGCCCTCTAAGAAACGCTGCATTTATCTCATTAAGGGCTTTTGCCACTTTACAATTAATAAAAGACAAAAGCTTCACCTCTGTTGCAGACAGAAAGTAGCTTGAGAGGGGTAAAAGGCTGACCAGGATCCAGAGGGGTGTTGATAGCATTGAGCTCCCAGCATTTGCACTGGCTGTAAGGAATTGTGGTTGTGGCTTTCACTACTGAATTTGAAATGATAGGAAATAAAACAGGTTGCTCATCCCTATCAAGGGTTTTAGTTCATGAATGTATTTTGTGACCATTATAGCTAATGTACTCCCACTCTCCTTCACCACTATGACCCAAACCTGATCTGCACTCGTGGGGATTTCACCACAGTTTTACCCTGCCCTTAAGTACTACATTGCAGCAAAGTGCTGGACCTGATCTCTGCTACTGTCTCTGTAAACAAATCACTAAATCTTGTCTTAAATCTTGGTTTGACTTACTTCAAGCCCAATATAGTTCAGAGTGGTGAAAACCTACCACTCTTGCTATGGTGACACCTATTGCAAAACATGAGCTTGTTAATGCAAGGTGCAGGAAGGTGTTGTCTCTGCTTAGAACATGCTATGAGGCAGAAAGCACTGGGAAGTAAGGAGGAAAATAAGGCCTTGGATTGAAAATTCTTCCAGTTTACATCTGTGTAATCCAGGTAATTTACAGAGAGTGCTCTCATCTACAGCTAGTTAATGGCAGTTGACTGGCTGGATGAGGCTGTGGCCAGCCTGATCTAGTGTGGGGTGTCCCTGCCCATGGCAGGGGGGTTGGAACTAGATGATCCTTGTGGTCCCTTCCAACCCTGAATGAAACTATGAAACTATGAAACTATGACATCTTTCCAGTGATTAGTATGAGATGTAGGTGAGAATTCAGCTGTCTGCTCTTGGGCTTTTCAGGTTCTTAAATGAAAAAGGTAGCCTGAAATATAAAGTTAGTGTATCTGTATCTCATAGTGTTGGATTCTTATGAACTTCTTATCCTACTGTTCAAATCCTCTTATAAAATCATTAAGCAGCACATGCATAAGCCAGCATACAGGTACTAAGGTGCTTATTAGTGGTGACCATTTGATTCTTTGAACCTACGTGTTGAGAAACAGTTGTTTGGCTGTCCATCTTTCTTTACTGAGAGAAAGAATTAAGAACATATAGGTGGATAAAATGCCTTCATTTTGGTATGATCTCTAGGAAGTGTATATAGTCTCCCTCTTGTCCCATCTGATCCAATGCACTGGTGCTTTGTTTATTACTAAAATATTCATCAGGCCATGAAGACAACTGCTTGAAACTTTCAAAATGCAAATGGGTAATGCAAGAGGGCAATGCTGTCCTTACAGATCCTGGTAGATACGCAGCCCCTTTTTGGAGTTTAGATGGGAAATGTGGCATGAAAATGCATGGGAGCTGGGGGCAGTTATTGTCTGTCTTCCATGAGGAAATTGGAGGTGCTTTGATGGGCTTCTGTTACAATGATTGCAACAAGAACAACAACCAAAAAAAACCCCTCCCTTATATTTGTGATTTACTGTGGTTCTTAATCTAGATAGATTTCTTTTCATAAATCCAGGGAATTTTGCAGAAAGAGATTGCAATATCTCCTGGGGAAGATATTAATTGGGATAATTAATGGCATGACAAACACTTGACACACAAAATGCTCTTGTCTACTACTATTCATTCCCTGGCAATTCAAATCACATCCTCTCCTTGGATTGTTTCCTTTCCTGCTAGTACTCAATATATGCCAACAGTTAACACTTTGTGATGCCTTTTAGGCTTTCTGGTTACACACTGAGTTAATTACTAGTCTGGGTAAGGTAAGTAGCCCTGTACCAGAGTCTCAGGTTTTGAGACTTGTCAGTGGGTCCATCTTAAACAGAAACTGTCTTGAAGTGTCCACATCCAGCTTTTGAGAAGAACAAAGATTTACTTGGGTCTATAAATGCAGGCTATCTTTTTAGATTCATTTCCATGTCTACCATGATTAGCCCTTCTGAAAAGCTTGCTTTCTTTTCCAGCAATTAAATGGATGCTAAAGCCTTGGAGAAACTAATCCCTACCTGTGTCTGGTAAAATATTTCAGATTGAGGTGATCAATTCAGCAAAAATGTTAGTGTGATAATTGGTTAAGCATGATAAATAGTGAAATCTGCATATGTTTGAATTCAGCATTGAAGAGAAAATAGGAAGCCTCTGAGGGGAGATGTGTGGTTGGCTTCTGTTCACAAACAGCATCTTCAAGAGGTGTCAACAAATTAGTCTAGGAGTTAGCCAGAAGAGCTAAGAGGAGGTTGCCACCAAGAGTCACCTCTTTGTATCATCTCACACTTCTCTCTGTTTCTGTGGCAGGTATACTTCTTCATTTTATTCTTTTATCCTTTTTTTTTCATACTCCAGGATGCCTCTGAATAGCTGCAAAATGCATGGAAAGCCCAGGTTTCAAATGCATTAAGCACTGCATAAGAGATTGCTGTAGTCGTTGGTATTTTAAGTGTAGAAAGAGGATTCATGCTTAAAAGATATTGCTTCTAATTCACAGGGCTAGGATCTCAAGCTACAGTTTTATTTTCCCCTTATAATACACACCCTATAAATAGGAATATCTTCCTCTCAGAATTTAGGGTAGAAATTGGAGACAAGAATGAAGATGCAAAGAAACCCTTGGATGACAGTGAATGGATTTAGCACATCTGTGACCTAATATTCACGTTGAGTTGTGATATTCGTGTTGAGTTGTGAATGTGAAGGAGACAAAAGAGCAATGGGCCTTTTTGTAACCCTTGGAGTAAGTAGCTATTAATAGGTTTCTCTTTCTGACCTTTAGAATAGTGGAAAACACACAGTTGAGATTATTTTCATATTTACCTGGGAAGCAGTGGAAGCCAGCAATGTGGGCTGAGTAGTTACATTCCTCCTTCCTTGGCATGGGATCTGAGCTGAGGGTTAGGCAGGTATAACTTGGGAAGAGCTGACTGAAAACAAGAGCAGGAAGTGTCCCAGCTGTAAGAAGACCATGCTGTGAAGTGTGGAGTATCCTAAGGGGAGGTGCTAGAAGGAATAGGCTAAAGAAAAAATCTGTCTTTTGAAAAGTTCTTTAGGAACATGTTAAGAAGATGCCTCAATGCAGACCAGGGGATCAGGTGATAGAAAGCAACCCTGCAGAAAAGGACTTGGGGTGCTGATGGACAAGAAGCTGGACATGAGCAGGCAGTGTGAACTTGCAGCACAGAAGGCAAATCACATCCTGGGCTGCATCCCAAACAGCGTGGCCAGAGACGGAGAGAGGTGACTCTGCCACTTTACTCTGGTGAGACCTCACCTGGAGTACCGCAGTATAGGAAGGACATGGACCTGATGTCCATGAGGATGAGGAAGGCCATGAAAATGATCAGGGGTTTGGAACACCTCTGCTATGAAGACAGGCTGAGGGAGCTGGGGGTGTTCAGTCTGGAGAGGAGAAGGCTTCAGGGAGACCTAATAGCAGCCTGCCAGTACCTGAAGGGGGGTCTACAAGAAGGATGGAGAGAGACTGTTTGCAAAGGCCTGCAGTGGCAGGACAATGGGCAATGGCTTCAAACTAGAGAAGAATAGATTGAGATTGGATGTTGGGAATGAGTTCTTCATCATGAGGGTAGCAGAACAGGTTTGCCCAGGGAGGTGGTTGGGGCCCCTTCCCCAGAGTTGCTCAGGGTGAGGCTTGACAGGGCTCTGGGCAGCCTGATCTAGCTGAGGATGTCCCTGCTGATTGCAGAGGGGGTTGGACTGGATGAGCTCTGGAGGTCCCTTCCAAACCCAGACCATTCTATGATTCTGTGAGCAAGGGATATGATTGTTTGAATTGCAAACTTAACTGATCATGATTTTGTGGTGGTCTTCTCCAGCAGCAGAATTTTCATTTCCTAATAACCTGTTCCTCCAGGTATGCTTAATTTGAGGTAGAATAAAGGTGTGTTTGTACCCTTCAATAAAACTTTGTTTTCCATGCAATCTGTTAGTTACTGTAAAGAGACCATATTGCTTGCACACACACACAAAATCAGTTCAGCCTGCTTCTAAAAATGTCATGGAAACTAAGTAGCTGCTAGGTCATCTTGGCAATAAGTCTTGTATCTCAGCAGCCTTAGAACTTCAGCAAATTTTCATTAGCATGCAAAATGTCATTAATATTCTCCATATTAGCACAAAAAGCACAAAAACTTCCAGGAGACAAACACACATTCAGGACTTATTCCCTCTGACCTCTGCAGAGCATGTGGTGTGTGTCTACATGCAGGGACAAACTGCAGTGCCACTGGCTGTGAGCAGTAAGGCTTTGAGAGACAGTGAGCTACAGGCAGCACTGTGTGTGAGCCCAGGGAGCAAGAGTGTCTCAGGACCAGGTTTGGAGGAATGTCAGCTACATTCCAACCATGATGTTGCTAAAGGACTATTTAGAGTCTCCTCACTGAGTGCTATGGCTTATTCCAGGTTGGTGCAATGAGCCTGGAATGTTTTGGGGTTTATATAATTCCACACAATTATTTAAGTAACCTCTACATTCTGACTTGGATTTCAGTGTGACAGCTTAAGTATCTGATGCATAATAGAGGTTTAAATCCATTGACTTATTTAAGCATTCAAGCCAGTCTCCAGAGACATTTTGTCCCTTTTTCTTTAGTTTCTTGCCACCCCCCTATTTCCTTTTGTTGTTTTTATTTTTTCTTAAATCATTTGAGCCAGTTTCTCTGGCATGACTCTAATCTCCCCTGTCAACAAATAAGAAAGCAACAGAGGAATTGATGACAGCTCTGTGATTCTCTGCTTGGCTGGAGGCTGACCTTGCCACAGAGCAGACCAGCTTCAAGACTACTACAGCTTCAAACTGCTTGTCCAAAAGTTGCATTAAAAACATTTGATGGGAATGGATGCAGTCTACCCACCACAGCCATCTGTTCACACTCAAAATATTCCAAGTCCAGACATACAGCAAATCAATCCTACAGGATCTACAGAATCCAACCAGCAAGCTCTAGGAGTACCAGGATGACACTCTTGATAATGTCTGGGTCGGTCACTGCTTTCAGATTACTGCACATCTTTACTTTCCTGTTTTTTTATTTCAACATTTCTGGACACATTTTTCTGGGCTGCTTTTTCAGCCTGAACTCCAAGGTACATTTTAAATGACCAGCCACAACTGCAATGCTTGGGTCATGCCTTGGTTTAGTCATTACGAGAAATTACACAGGATCACAGGATGTTAGGGGTTGGAAAGGACCTCTGGAAATCTTCCAGTCCCCTGCCAAAGCAGGACCAGAGAATCCAGGACAGGTCACACAGGAATACATCCAGACAGGGATGGAAAGGCTCAGGAGAAGGAGACTCCACAACCTCTCTGGGCAGCCTGCTCCAGTGCTTTGTGACCATCACAGTAAAGAAGTTAATAATAATAATAATAATAATAATAATAATAATAATAATAATAATAATAATAATAATAATAAACCAGGTTGGAAGAGACCTTCAAGATCATCGCGTCCAACCCATCAACCAATCCAACCCACCTAAACAACTCAACCATGGCACCAAGCACCCCATCCAGTCTCCTCCTGAACACCTCCAATGATGGTGACTCCACCACCTCCCCAGGCAGCCCATTCCAATGGGCAATCACTCTCTCTGTATAGAACTTCTTCCTAACATCCAACCTAAACCTCCCCTGGCACAGCCTGAGACTGTGTCCTCTTGTGCTGGTGCTGGCTGCCTGGGAGAAGAGACCAACATCCACCTGTCTACAACCCCCCTTCAGGTAGTTGTAGAGAGCAATGAGGTTGAGTCTCCTCCTCTCCAGGCTAAGCAACCCCAGCTCCCTCAGCCTCTCCTCATAGGGCTTGCGTTCCAAAACCCTCACCAACTTTGTTGCCCTTCTCTGGACTCCTTCCAGCAAGTCAACCTCCTTCCTAAACTGAGGGGCCCAGAACTGGACACAGGACTCGAGGTGTGGCCTAACCAATGCAGTGTCCGGGGGCAGAATGACCTCCCTGCTCCTGCTGGCCACACTCTTCCTGATGCAGGCCAGGATGCCATTGGCCCTCTTGGCTGCCTGGGCACACTGCAGGCTCATGTTCAGCCTACCATTGACCACTACCCCCAGGTCCCTCTCTACCTGGCTGCTCTCCAGCCACTCTGACCCCAGCCTGTAGCACTGCATGGGGTTGTTGTGGCCAATGTGCAGAACCTGGCACTTGGATGTGTTCAATCTCATGCCCTTGGATTCTGCCCATCTGTCCAGCCTGTCGAGGTCTCTCTGCAGAGCCTCTCTACCCTCCAGCAGATCAACTCCTGCCCCCAGCTTGGTGTTGTCAGCAAATTTACTGATGATGGACTCAATGCCCTCATCCAGATCATCAATAAAGATGTTAAAGAGGCTGGGGCCCAGCACTGATCCCTGGGGCACACCACTGGTGACTGGCCGCCAGCTGGATGTGGCACCATTCACCACCACTCTCTGGGCTCGGCCCTCCAGCCAGTTCCTAACCCAATGCAGTGTGCTCCTGTCCAAGCCATGGGCTGTCAGCTTGGCCAGGAGTTTGCTATGGGGGACAGTGTCAAAGGCCTTGCTGAGGTCCAGGTAGATTATATCCACAGGCCTCCCCACATCCACCAGGCAGTCACCTGATCATAGAAGGAGATCAGGTTGGTCAGGCAGGACCTGCCCTTCCTAAATCCATGCTGGCTGGGTCTGATCCCTTGGCCATCCTGTAAGTGCTGTGTGATTGCACTCAGGATGACCTGTTCCATAATCTTGCCTGGCACTGAGGTCAGGCTGACAGGCCTGTAATTCCCTGGCTCATCCAACCGGCCCTTCTTATGGATGGGCACCACATTGGCCAGCTTCCAGTCTTCTGGGACATCTCCAGTGAGCCAGGACTGCTGAAAAATGATGGAGAGTGGCTTAGCCAACTCATCTGCCAGCTCTCTCAGCACCCTAGGATGGATCCCATCCGGTCCCATGGACTTGTGGGGATCCAAGCGGCTGAGGAGAGCTCCAACTACCGGTTCATGGAACATAAGGAAACTATGCAGTTCCCTGGCTCCTTCTCTGGCCAGCTCTGCAGGCCAGCTGTCTGGAAGACGTTCTGTCCTGCTAGTAAAAATTGAGGCAAAGAAGGTGTTAAATATCTCTGCCTTTTCCTCATCCTTTGATACAACATTTCCCTCCATGCCCACCTAGGAGTGGATGTTGTCCTTTCCCTTCCTCTTGCTATTAATGTATTTATAGAAGGACTTTTTGTTGTCCTTCACAGTAGAGGCCAGTTTAAGCTCCAAATGTGCTTTTGCTTCCCTAATTTTCTTTCTACATGATCTAGCAACATCCTTAAACATTCCATGGGTTGCCTCCCCTCTCTTCCAAAGGTGATACACCCTCTTTTTTTCCCTTAGTTCTATTAAAAGTTCATTAACCATCCATGCTGGCCGCCTGCCCCGGCGGCTCATCTTCCGGCACATTGGCACAGCCTGTCCCTGCGCCTTCAAGAGTTCTTCCCTGAAGCAGGTCCAGCTCTCCTGGACCCCTTTATTTTTAAGGGCTTTATCCCAAGGAACCCTCTGAATTAGTTCCTTGAGTAATCTGAAGTCTGCCCTCCGGAAATCCAGAGTGGAGGTCTTCTTGCTACCCCTCTTAGCTTGACCAAATACTGAAAATTCAATTATCTCGTGGTCACTGGCCCCTAAGCACCCTCCGACCACCACATCACCCACCAGTCCTTCCCTGTTGGTGAAGAGGAGGTCAAGCATAGCCTTGCCCCTGGTAGGCTCTCGCAGCACCTGGGATAAGAAGCTGTCCTCCATGGATTCTAAGAACCTCCTAGACTGTCTCCTCTCTGCTGTGTTGAGATCCCATCAGATATTAGGCAGGTTGAAGTCACCCATGAGAACAAGGTCAAGCGATCCTGAGGCAGCTCTAGCTGCCTATAGAATGCTTCATCAACATCTTCCTCCTTGTTGGGTGGTCTGTAACAGACTCCAACCAGGGTGTCTGCCCTGCTGGTCTTCCCTCTAATTCTTACCCACAAGCACTCAACCTGATCATCTCTAATATCCAGCTCAATGGCATCTAGTGCCTCCCTGATGTACAGGGCCACCCCTCCACCCCTTCTTCCTTGCCTGTCTCTCCTGAAGAGCCTGTAGCCGTCAATTGCAGCACTCCAGTCATGTGAGTCATCCCACCATGTCTCTGTGATGGCAACTACATCACAACTTTCCTGCTGCAACAAGGCTTCCAGCTCCTCTTGTTTGTTACCCATGCTTCATGCATTAGTGTACATGCACTGCAGCTGGGCTGCTGGTTTCACCTCTGACTATATCTTATCACCCCCAGACTCCTGCCTGAGGGGACTAGTTTCAGCCCCTTCCCTCTCCAAAACTAGTTTAAAGCCCTCCTGTGCTGGAGTTTACATCCACTGCCCCTTGTCCTATCACAGAGCACAACTGAGCATAGACTGTCCTTTCCTTCCTCACCTTCAGTCGTCAGGTATTGATAGACATTGATCAGATCCCCTCTCATTCTTCTTCTCTCCAGACTGAACAGCCCCAGGGCTCTCATCCACTCCTCACAGGGCAGTGCTCCAGGCCCTTCAGCATCCTTGTAGCCCTCCCTTGGAGTCTCTCCAGCAGATCCCTGTCCCTCTTGAACTGGGGAGCCCAGAACAGGATGCAATATTCCAGATGTGGCCTCACCAGGGCAGAGTAGAGGGGGAGGGGAACCTCCCTGGCTCTGCTGGACACACTCCTCTGCACCCCAGGATCCCATTGGCCTTTTTGACCCCGGAGGCACATTGCTGTCCCATGCAGAACTTGCTGCCCACCAGTACTCTCAGGTCCTTCTCCTTGGGGCTGCTCTCTAGCAATCACCTCCTAACCTGGTGCAGCACAGGTTACATTACACTTTTAAATAATTTGGTCAATGGTGTTAGTTAAAATATATCTTCTTGTAAGGGCTGCAATCCATGCTCTCAACCCCCTTGAATGAAATGTAGAAGTTTCTGCTAGCTTTTGAAGTAATTTATTCATCAGCTGATGCCAGGCATTGCCTGCTGCTCTTCCCTGCATTGAGGCTACTGGCAGGGGCAGTCCTATGACTGGAGAAGGCACAGGCTAGAATTAGAGCTGAACTCCACCTTCCAGAAGCTTTCTTTGAAATTTTCCTTGTGTCTACTAATCTTTCTTCTTACCACGAGGGTAACAAAACCCATGAATATTATGTGTAGTGAGGGATTTAATTGCCTTTCATTTATCTAAAGTGCAATTTTGAGTACTTACAAAGAGAAGAGTTTCTGATGGCTTGGGTACCTAGCTTGAGGGGATCAGCTGACTGATCAAACTGCTTACAAAGTGTTGCAGATATGCTGTGCAAAGTGCTTCATCCAAGGCACTGTGAAGGCTATTAAAGATAAATTCCAAAGTCTCTCTGTTTGAATCCTCAGGCTGGCTTTGTATGAACGGTTTGCATTATACCCATGCTCATTTCTGGCTTGTATTACCTGCAGTAACAGGACACATCTTCTCAGGATGCAGAAATGGAAATCCATAGGTTGGTTAGCATAAATATTCCAGAGTCATTGTGTTATGCAATGGAATTACATGGTGAATAAGATTTCATGTAGGGAAATGATTTCCCAAGGGCATTGGTGCAAATCAGCACTGGTCTAATGTGGGTGATGGTGATAAAGGAGGATATGATACCATACACTAGGAACTCCCTGCTCAGTGTTTCGCTTACAGTCTCTCAGCAATTCTAGCTGTGGGATCCCGTCCCCTAAATGCCCTACTTTAATTAGATTGTACTTTTGGTAATTAGTTTTCCTACTGCAATGTAGTCAGTCCCATCTGAAATTCTCTGCTGATGCCTAGGGACATGTTATGTCAAAACCTGCGGGGTGCTAGGATCTTTTGCATTCAAAAGATGATGCATAGTCAAACTTGCTTCTCTCTACCAACACAGTGACAAAAGGAAGGACTAAGGAGACCTTATTGCTCTCTCCAACTACCTGAAGGGAGGTTGTAGCCAGGTGGGGGTTGGTCTCTTCTCCCAGGCAACCAGCACAAGAGGACACAGTCTCAAGCTGTGCCAGGGAAAGTTTAGGCTGGAGGTGAGGAGAAAGTTCTTCCCAGAGAGAGAGATTGGCCATTGGGATGTGCTGCCCAGGGAGGTGGTGGAGTCACCATCACTGGAGGTGTTCAGGAAAGGTTTGGATGTGGCACTTGGAGCCATGGTTTAGTTAGTCCTGAGGTGTTGGGTGATAGGTTGGACTTGGTGATCTCTGAGGTCTTTTCCAGCCTTGTTGATTCCATGATTGTAAGGCAATCTCTGCGGCATTCCCAGCAGGAAATCCAAGTTACTCTTCTTCCATCATAAAGCTAATGTCTTGCAATACTATGAACCATAAATGTTTACCTACAGCCACTGAGCCTGGCAAGGGGTGTTTTCCCATCTTTCTGTTTTTTTCCTGATGTATCACCTCTACCTCTGCTCAGGAGCACATGTGCAGTCAGCCATGTGCACTGATCACCTGGAGAGGAAAAGGACAACAACTTTTTAAGGCCAAAACCTGCAGCTTTGACAGGACCAAGGAAGTTTTTCAATTGTGTTTATTTTCCTGAACCACCCAGAAAAGCAAAAGGGGATTGAAATGTTTTGCTTGATGGTTCTTCCAGAGGCACTTTCTGAACTGGTAATACCTTGTGTGTCAAAGCATATTTCTCTGGGAGCAGTATGTTGGAAACAATCAGTTTGCCTTCATGAAATTTGTGGTTTGTTTCCTGGTATTTTAATGTCTTGGCACACCAGGGAACTTCCTGCACCCCATGAAAGGTTGGCAAAGTCTAATTACCCAAACCACAGCTGGAATGCTAAGTCCACCCCTTGAATGTGTTAAATAGTTTTGGTTAAATTATTTCAATTGCAGCTTATTTTATTATACTCCATGAGTATTTATATACTTTGAAAGCACTGCACAAAGGTTAATAAGATATTTCTGTACATGATTTCTAATGACAGTGAAATAGAAACGTTTCTATTTCATGGAAAACACCCTTTAGGCTGCTTTTATTTTTTGCAGTCAGAAGAGTTGTGAGGTGAACATTGGCTGTCTACTGCTACCTGAAGGGAAGTTGTAGCCAGGTGGGGGTTGGTCTCTTCTCACAGGCAACCATCACCAGAACAAGAGGGCACAGTCTCAAGCTGCACCAGGGGAGGTTTAGGCTGGATGTTAGGAAGAAGTTCTTCATAGAGAGAGAGATTGGCCATTGGAATGTGCTGCCCAGGGAGGTGGTGGAGTACCATCCCTGGAGGTGTTTAAGAAGAGCATGGATGAGGCACTTGGTGCCATGGTTTAGCTGAGATGGTGTTGGGTGATAGGTTGGACTGGATGATCTCAAACGTCTCTTCCAACCTAGTTATTCTATTCTACTCCTATTCTATTCTATTCTATTCTATTCTATTCTATTCTATTCTATTCTATTCTATTCTATTCTATTCTATTCTATTCTATTCTATTCTATTCTATTCTACTCTACTCTACTCTACTCTATTCTATTCCATTCTATTCGTCATCCAATTCAGAAATGTTTCAGCAGTTCCAACGAAAATTCTCAAAGACTGATTCCTGCAGCCCTGGAGCAGGCTGCCCAGGGGGGTTGTTGAGTCTCTCTCTGGAGATATCCAAAATTCACCTGGATGTGTTCCTGTGTGACCTGCTCTAGGTGATCCTGCTCTGGCAGGGGGGTTGGACTGGAGGAGCTTTTGAGGTCCCTTCCAGCCTCTGAAAATCTGTGATTCTTTGAAATTATATCTTGCTTTGAGGTAACTTGTAGCAGCACATTTCCAGGTCCGGTGCCTCCAAAGTAAGAAGGACATGGAACTGCTGGAAAGAGTCAAGATGAGGGCCGTGAGGATGATCAGAGGCCTGGAGGACCTCCCCTGTGGGACAGGCTGCAAGAGATGGGGCTGTTCAGCCTGGAGAAGAGAAAGCTCCAGGGAGATCTTAGAGCAGCCTGAAGGGGGTTTACCAGAAAGCTGGGAAGGGATTTTTTTTACAGGACTTGTGATAAGATGAGAAGGAATGGACTGAAGAAGGGCAGATTTAGACTGGATGTTAGGAAGGAATTATTTACAGTGAGGATGATGAGGTTGCTGGGGGAGGCTGTGAACACTGTGGAAGTGTTCAAAGCCAGGCTGGATGAGGCCTTGAGCATTCTGGTCTAGTGGAAGGTGCTCCTGCCCATGGAAGGGAGTTTGAAACTTCTATGACCTTCAAGGTCTCTTCCAATCCAAACAAAAGAAAAACAACAAAAAACTAATGCAAGTCCTTCAGGATCTCCATCAAGATGGAACATCCATCCCATAGGATGCATCTGCCAGGATGTTCCCATGCCTCAGGTACAGTGAATCAATATAGTCAGATGGATGGCTGTGGGAGGCATTACACAGGGACATACTGCACTTGCCAGACAGAGACACTCTGGTCCTCAACTGCTCTTTCCATTCCCCTGTGCTGATGCAGATTTTGGCAGCCACAGTGTAAACCAGATTAAAAATAGGTCTCCAGTCTGATTGTTGTTCTAGTGTGGATCACTGAGGTGATGCAGGTTAGAGCACAATCTACTGGAGGATAGTGTGGGAGGCAGAGGACAGTAACAAGCAGTTGCTGCTTGTCTCACATCCCTTTTGCTCTGGAAGGAGGAGTGCTGTAGAACTCTACCCTGACAGAACTGCACTTCTAGGGAATGGAAGTTAGGGGCAGGGGGAGGGGAAGATAGACACTAAACTCCTTTTTTTCCAGTCTGTTCTGTGCTGTGAGGGACATTTTAGCATAATGTTTTCTCAAACTGATACGTGGTTAATTCTTCTAGATGACCTGGATAAACTGGAATATTCTGGGCTGAACAAATACAAACCCACAATAGATCCTTTTCTTAAAGTAAAAACCTTTTTTTTTTGCTTCTTCTTTTTTTCTTTTCTTTTCTTTTCTTTTCTTTTCTTTTCTTTTCTTTTCTTTTCTTTTCTTTTCTTTTCTTTTCTTTTCTTTTCTTTTCTTTTCTTTTCTTTTCTTTTCTTTTCTTTTCTCTTTTCTTTTCTTTTCTTTTCTTTTCTTTTCTCTTTTCTTTTCTTTTCTTTTCTTTTCTTTTCTTTTCTTTTCTTTTCTTTTCTTTTCTTTTCTTTTCTTTTCTTTTCTTTTCTTTTCTTTTCTTTTCTTTTCTTTTCTTTTCTTTTCTTTTCTTTTCTTTTCTTTTTTCTCTTTTCTTTTCTTTTCTTTTCTTTTCTTTTCTTTTCTTTTCTCTTTTCTTTTCTTTTCTTTTCTTTTCTTTTCTTTTCTTTCTTTTCTTTTCTTTTCTTTTCTTTTCTTTTCTTTTCTTTTCTTTTCTTTTCTTTTCTTTTCTTTTCTTTTCTTTTCTTTTCTTTTCTTTTCTTTTCTTTTCTTTTCTTTTCTTTTCTTTTCTTTTCTTTTCTTTTCTTTTCTTTTCTTTTCTTTTCTTTTCTTTTTCTTAACTAAAATCTCTGGCAGGTCCCTGCCTTCCCCAAAATCTGAACTTTCCATCAAGTTGTTCCAGTATACAGTTCCCTACTGGTTCTAATTAAGCAATCTAAATATAAAATATAGTAATGGCCACATCAGCTGAAGTGTTTAATGCCCTTTGCCAGATGCAGAAAGTGCCATTTGCAGTGCAGAGATAGTGCTACAGACTTGTAATGCCCCTAAAATGGGAACAAACTCAAATGAACTCGTGAGGATATTGTTTATAGCAGGGGGGAAAAACCACAAACAAACAAACAAACAAAACAACCCCACAACTAACTCAGTCAGAATGTTTTGGTTTGTTAATTTCTGTGCATCCTGTTGAGGAAAATGAGAGCAAAAAAAGCAAAGACCAAGAAACATTTTCACTTGTGGGTACAACCCTAATAGTGTGCCACAAAACCAGAAAGTAAAGCAGCACACATCCCGAAGGTGAGCAAGGAAGACCTCAGTACAGTAAAAGTGTCCATGGAAAAGGAATATGAAAGCAACTTCTCATTTCCTTTGCCTGCTACAATTCTGCAGCTGTGGCTCAGCCATATCAAGGCAGGGATTTGTAGTGAATGTGAGACAAAAAGGGAAGAGTTAGCAGTTTGCCTTTGGGGTGGATGTTTGACTAGGGAGGGACTGCAGCCTGCAGTCTGATTGTGGCCCACATGCTCAGCTCCCTTCTCCGTCGAATGCACACCAAAGGAATGGAAGACAGAGCCTGGTCTTCCACCAACCTGGAGTTCAAATGCTACCAGGTAGAGCTCTCAGCTTTGGGAAGCAGCCTCTACAGTGCACCTGTGGATTTCTAGCCCCAATTTGTCTCCTACACAAAACGAGGCCAAACACTTCCCTTGGTATTCTCTCTGTGGTGTATGTGGAGGTGCACTGAGGATGTCAGGCTGCTCTTCCTCATAACACACAACAGAGTTGCTCAAGGCAGAAAATGCTGTCCATATGGGGGACTGAAGTGGGAGTTTTTATCATGGGTGATGTTGTTCTTCACTGACTCACTTTTTTAGGAACATTTTCTCCCACGGTTTTCAAAAGCAAGAAAGCCTGGGATGGGGCATTCAGTCTGTGAAGTCAGAGAGAGGATTAGTCTAACTTTCCTGTGTTGTAGTGGCCAACAGAGTTACAAAGCACAAAGTTACTGCATTTAAAGGTTGTTAACACAGCATGCACGAAACCCCTTGCTGTACTTTTCACCTTCATTCCATAAGGAAAATGTGAGTTTGGCACAATTCCACTGCAACATGCCTCCAGCTCATCCTTTGTGCCCTCACTCCTGTTGTGTATAGAAGAATCTCCTTTTCACCAAGCTCAAACTTCACTTTAGAAGCTCTCTATGTGAGCACAAATAAAAAATGGGGAGGTTTCCTTAGGCAACCCTTCAATCTCTTAAGCAGCAAGTTCCCAGATTTGGGACAGTGTTAAAAACCCCACAGCCAAGCCCCATCCCAAAGATTAAGCACACAAAGGGCTGGAGACTAGTTTTGTGCAAAGCCATAACTGGAAACATTGTGGATTAACAAAACTAATACTGATGGTTTAAAGAACTAATCATAACTTTGATGTTGACGCCATTTGAGGCTGAGGGGGGAGAAAGAGACTCTCTCTTATTACCTTGCACTTGAAAATTTGCTCAGGAACTTGAAAACAAACCAACCAATTATTGGCTTAACCTCTTAAGTTAGTAGAGGCTCTGCAAGGAAGACTTTGATGTAAATCCATTCAGTCCTCTCTCTACCAACACTGTGATCACTTTAATTACAGCCACGGCGTGTGTACAAATATTTATTTACAGCTTCCTACATGAAAGCACAAGGAAAATATGGGAAGAAATTTATATAATTACAGTTGAATGATCTGCATTTTAATTGAGGTTTTACCAAGTAAGTATGTAGGAAGTCAGGAACACTCCAATGATGCTGGTGTTATGGTTAAGCACTTGGGGTTTGTCGAGGAGTTCTACTTTGTTGTATTAGCACCTGCAAGGGCATGAAGACAGGGAGATAAAAATCATTTTTAGTGTTAGGATTTTAGGTTTGGGGTTTTTTTTTTCTTTTTTTTTTTTCTCACTCATATTTGCAGTATTCCACAAAAATATGTCTCTTTTGTCTGGCTGATCAAAGTGCACTGCAGGGTGTTTTGAAGAAGCAGTTTAATTAAAGTTGGTAGTAAGGTCTTGTATCTGCAAAACTCTTAGCTGTGCTGCTGTTACTCTCTGGGATGCCTTCTCCACAATTCTTCTTCTCTGAAGACAAAAGCACACTTTCTTCATTCTGCATTTGCCTAGGCCTCCAGTTTCTGCCCCATTTCCCCAGCTGTCTGTTAGTGGGCTGATATTGTCACTTACTGAACACAGAGGAAAGAATGAGGTACTAGAGGAAGTTGCCAGAACTGCTCCTAAGATATCTGTGTGCATAATTTATGGTAGTGTGACAGTTGCCACGTTGGCTAAGCAAGCAAGAATTGAACCAAGATTTCTAATGGCCTGTGATAGTATTATTCCATCCTTATTTGGAGCTGTAACACACTCTTCTCCCTTGTTGCTTTGGTCCAGAAGACAAACACACACTTGGTAATAATAAAAGTGATGCTCTACCCACAAAATGGTGTGGGAGACAAATTTTCCAGAGTGTTTTCTGCATTTCCTAGGGGCAACAGAATGTCAATGATTACAAAATCTGGGTACCACCCTCCTCCCTTTCACTTACCCCAGGTTAGTTTGACATCATTGTGATAACAAGCTGGGTGGGAAAGGGAGACCCAAGCTTGTGTCACTATTTGAATATACCCCTCTGGATATTTTCAGATGTGCAGAGGGATTGCTACCCTTTTGGATTTGAAAGATCACACCTGGGAAGGAGGACTGAGAGGACTACTGGGAATGGATTGAAAATTGTGTCTTAATGTGGTTCTCATAATACTCTAACTTGTAATGTGCTGGGTTTAGTTTTCTTGGGAATCTTTTCCTCTTTAGTACCTCACCTCCCCTGTCCAGCCTTGTCTTTTCCTTTGAAGTTCTCACCCATTTAAAATAGCAGTTTCAGTCTGTGGAGTTGTAGGTGGGAAATCAGAGTATTGCCACTTCTGGGCAGCTAGATTTGCATCAGTGACATCTACCCTACCTCTCCCAAGTGACAGGAGGCTAATTGAGTGTAGACTTGGGTGGCAATTGAAATCAGGCATAGGCACAGCACCTGCCATGCAAAGTGCATAGTAAGCAGAAAGCTTATGCTCATGTCTCTGCAGGTAGTGTTCTAGCTGTGTGCATGTGTAAAAATAGGTTGTGTGCTTAAATTATGCATAGGAGTCATCCATAAACAGCCTTCTCTCTTGGCTAAGAAAGATCCCTCCTGCAATGCACAAACCTCTCTCTTCTGCATATAGCTTTTACACTCTGTGCCTTGGGTGTTATCCTATACCTGACTTCACTGGGCATCTTTCAGGTTAAATATATATTTTATTTTCCTTTATTAGCCTCCTCTGTGCTTTACCTCTTTGGCAAGGTAAGTTTTCTCTGCCAGGCATGACACAGAGCTATCTCCAGGTAGGTTGTAGCTGAGAGTCCTGTGGTTACCTTGTTTAGAGTTTTCAGATAATGTATTCTGTGCTTTGTCACAATGCTAAGCAGTCTGACTAATGAAAAGTATACAATCACCAAACAAGCTGGTGTTAATAACAGCAAAATCAATGCTGTGGCTAATTATCTGTACTCTCCTTTAACCCTGCCTACTAGATTGTCTGCTAGATTCTGATCCAAACTTCCAGCAAGCACATATGTATGTATATGCCTCAGGAAACTGTAGTGAGCAACGTTGCATTCTTTTCCACAATGAAAATACCACCTCATCACTGCAGTAATAGTGTTGCTTACTATTTGTGTTCCATCTAGCCTGACAAAAAGGATGCTCATTAGCATTAGACAAAATTAGATGTCATGGAGGGTCTAAAGTCTGATACCTACCTCAGAAAAGTCTAATACCTGAGCAAGACATTTTGTAAAGGACTGGTAACTCCATCATATATGAAATACTTTGCCTTTCTCTACATCAACCTACTGACTAGCAGTGGAAAAAAAAAGAAAGATAATAATGGAGCAGAGGGAATATCATTGTGGTATCATCAAAATAATAACAACTTGAACTGTTTTCCTGTACTGAAATCAGCAGCAAAGTTTCCAGTGGGGTCATGGCAAAGCAATTGAGTTGGTAATAATCCTTGGGGGGGAAAAAGGGAGCTCAGACTATGGCATTGTCCCATGACTAAATATAGGGGAAAATGAAGCCTTTCCCTCTTGTTTGTACTATTGCAGGGTTGTTAAACCCTCAGCAGATGAAAGGACTGATATGAGTGTGAAAGCACATGGTATTTTCTGAGTGAAGGATGTTAGTTTTGTGAACCTAAATATAGAAGGTGGACAGACTGCATGACAGTCATAAAATCCTAAAGTTAGTGCAGGAGAATTATAATTACCCTGAGTGTAAAATCGCTGTTTATCTAATGTCAAAAGAGTCCTGACCCGTGCCAGAAAGAAAGGAAGGAGCCTGCATTTTCAGACAGTCTTTATTCACTGATGGGACCTCCCAAGGTTGGCAGAAGGATATGTCCCACCTTGTGAGAATGGATTTCCTACGTAGAAGGTAGATATGCATAGAAAAGGAGATGCTGACCATGTGCAGCTTTGTTGGAGGACTCAGGATTCAAAGGATTAGCTGCAGAAACTGAGTGTAAACAAACACCACTTGCCTCTGAAACTGTCTTCATGCAGAAAGCCAGATTGTACTCCTAAGCCTCATAGAGCCTTTGCTCTGACTGTTCTCCTTGACCTGCATTTGCTGATAGTAGGAAGCATGGAAAAAATCCTCTTATTCTCCTTCTCCACCACAAGAATCAGTCTGTATGAACTGTTTGGGGTCTTTTGTATCCTTTTATGTCGTCTCCTTCATCCTCTTGGGTGCTGCTAGTTTCACACTGAACTAAGGTTATGGTAAAGCTTGGGTAGGTTGCTTTAGAGAGTTCTGTAGGGAGGCATTCGCCTCTTGAATGCAGAGCTGCCAGTGAAGGAGGTAGCTGTTCTGTAACTTTGCACAACTTCTTACCCGGGGAAAACTCTACAGATGGCTATAAAATGAGAAGTGATGCCTGTGAGAAACTCCCTTTCAGCTTAGGGGGAGGATGGTTACTTCACACTTCATAGTCTTCCCTTTCATGCTGCTGAAAGGGAGAAACCAGGGCTGCCTCTACACTTATTTCTGTCCCCATTCATTTGTTCATGCTGTGGGGAATCAGGTGAGAAGCTCCTGCTCCTCCCATCCAATGCAGAGTTTGTCTGTCTGGGGCTGAGCAGGGTGATGTTGCATTGAACATAGTTTCATAGTTTCATTCAGGGTTGGAAGGGACCACAAGGATCATCTAGTTCCAACCCCCCTGCCATGGGCAGGGACACCCCACACTAGATCAGCCTGGCCAGAGCCTCATCCAGCCTGCTCTTAAACACCCCCAGGGACTGGGCCTTGACCACCTCCCTGATCAACCCATTCCAGGGCTTCACCACTCTCATGGGGAAGAACCTCCTCCTCACATCTAGCCTGAATCTCCCCACCTCCAGCTTCATTCCATTCCCCCTAGTCCTATCACTACCTGAGATCCTGAGCAGTCCCTCCCCAGCCTTCCTGTAGGCCCCCTGCAGATACTGGAAGGCCACAATGAGGTCACCTCAGAGCCTTCTCTTCTGCAGACTGAACAGCCCCAACTCCTTCAGTCTGTCCTCATAGGAGAGGTGCTCCAGCCCTCTGATCATCCTCGTGGCCCTTCTCTGGACACGTTCCAGCACCTCCACATCCCTCTTGTAATAGGGGCTCCAGAACTGGACACAGTACTCCAGGTGGGGTCTCACCAGGGCTGAGTAGAGGGGGAAGATCACCTCCCTCGACCTGCTGGCCACACTTCTCCTGATGCAGCCCAGGATCTGATTGGCTTTGCGGGCTGCAAGTGCACACTGAGAGCTCCTGTTGAGCTTTTTGTCCACCAGCACCCCCAAGTCTCTCTCCTCAGGGCTGCTTTCCAGCCAGTCACTGCCCAGCCTGGATTTGTGCCTGGGATTGCCTCGACCCAGATGCAGGACCCTGCACTTGCTCTTATTGAACTTCATGAGGTTGGCTTGTGCCCACCTCTCCAGCCTGTCCAGGTCCCTCTGGATGGCCTCCCTTCCCTCCAGTGTGTCTGCTGCACCACACAGCTTAGTGTCATCAGCAAACCTGCTGAGGGTGCACTCAATGCCACTGTCCATGTCCCCCACAAAGATGTTGAACAAGACAGGTCCCAGGACTGATCCCTGAGGGACTCTGCTTGTCCCTGGCCTCCACTGGGACATGGAGCCATTGACAGCCACTCTTTGGGTGCGGCCATCAAGCCAGTTCCTTATCCATCTAGTGGTCACCCATCAAACCCATGTGTCACCAGTTTGGAGACCAGGATGTGGTGCAGGACAGTGTCGAAGGCTTTGCTCAGGTCCAGGTAAATGACATCAGTTGCTCGACCCTCATCTATTAATTTTGTCACCTGTTCATAGAAGGCCACCAGGTTGGTCAGGCAGGATTTGCCCTTGGCAAAGCCATGCTGACTGTTCCAAATCACCTCTTCACTATTCTTTTGAGTGAGTAGTGACTCCAGGAGGATCTGCTCCATGACATACTCCAGTGTACAGACCCATTGCACTCAGGGAAGGCTGCTGAATCCTATACTTTGAAAATAGAAGATTTCTACCCTCTCTGCTGCAAGGGTTTAATTCCAAATTCAACAGCATGGGTTGTTAGTGGGTTTGATGCCAGTTGTTAGTTAGGGAGCAGTGAGAGAGAATTGTTTACCTAGAGGGCAAATCATTTTAAAATCCTTCTAAACCAAAAAGCTGCTTCTGTTCTCTAACCCTCCTGTTATTTTTATTGCTTATTTATTTTGTTCATAAAACACAAAAAAATAATGATGAGAGGCTTAAGGGGAAATGTTGAAACAGTGGCAGAGATAATTTGATGGCCCTAATGAGTCACAACACTGCTTTGCTTACCATCTCTTCCAGTTTTGTATGAGCAGCCAAGTGGACACACACAGAGGAACAGCTCCTGACACTAGCTTGCAGCAAAGCTGTAGGTTCAGCTGCTTGTGATCCCTCAGCCAGTCATCTCCTCTGCCTTTGTATAAGTGAATCCTCAGGATGCTATTGCAACAGTTGGATGTTTGGCTACTTCCAAAAATAATCCCTTGTGAATGTCCCTGAGATTTTAAATGAGTAATTTCAGGCTCTGAATCACTGAGATGTGCTACCAGGGGGAAACAATACTCTCATTAGTTGGAGTTAAGAAGCTATAAAACCCAAGGCTTGTAGAAACAGGATTCTAATTTGGTGGAATACTCCAAACCCAAGACAGAGAGCAAGGACAGCAGATGCCTCTGAACAGCTTCTTGTTGAGCTGCTTAAGCTGTTGTCTGTGGTTTGGTTGCTGAACTGCAAAGCTGTCCTGTGCTGCTCTTTGGAGATGCAAGTCTTCAAACTCCTCTCACACTGGCTGCTTGGCAGTGCAAGGATGGGACACTCACACCTCCCAAGGAGAATTCAAATCCTCCAGAACCTCTTTAATTCCCAGTAGATGCAACCAGTAATGGCATATGGCCATGACTTGGGTATGTGTTTCAGGCATGGCCTGACATGGCATCACCTGCTAGCATTGTCTGTCATGGTTACAGCAGGCAGTTTGCCCTAATTAAGGCAAATGAGAAACTGCATCTCCAAAAGAACAGTGTTCTGCACCAGCTCCATGAGTTGGAAATGTCAACCACAACCTAGCAGTGGCATTTTTCATGAGATTGTTGAGATCTTCAAAGGGGCAGATAGGACAGAGTAGTTCTTCTGGCTGCAAAAATTGCTAGAATTTTTGTCAGAGAAGCTGGAGAGGCCCCAGGGCTGTGGCAGACCATTTGAGTTTCTGTTGCACATTACTGTTCTACAGCTTCATCAGTGAACTGCAGGTAAAGGCAGGGAAGTGTTATCAGTCTATATGTGTCTGTGTGTTTCCCAGGAGAAAAGCATCGTGGTGTGCTTGCCATAGAGCACAAAATATGCTGAGACATTAATTACCCATTTTTCTTCTTCCTAATGTTATTTTATCTCCTTCCAGCCCTAGTGGGACTCCCTTCCCTCTTCCTGCCTCTTTTATTAACCAGCAGCATTTTTGCATGTTGTTACATATAAGTTGTGTTGAGGTCTTTTTTTTTCCCCCAGCATTGTAATTCTATCAGTGTGGATAATTTTTCTGTGCTGGCATCCTGTAGACCTCCTTAAAATGTTTGACAGCCTCTAACTGGCATCTCCATGTTTCAAAGTGCACAGAATGTTAAGTGTAGGCATTTGTCTGCCAGCATGTCTTATAAATGCATTACTGTGCATGTGGAAATGTGTTTTCCTCTGCGATTACACATTTTTCATCTAGGATTTGACAGTCCATTTTAGAGGGCACAGAGAGTTAGTGCCTGGTAGTAGGTGCTAGGAAACTCTTGGGAGTGTGCAGCCAGAAAAGACCCAAGACTTTAATACACTCCATGGAAATGTGTGGTTACTGAAATCCACATGATTGAGCTGGACATGCAATTTCTACCTGATGGAATGACATTTCTGACAGCAGTTTTTAAGTAAACGTTAAGAAAGCTGGAAAGCAACCTGTGAAATGAGATTAGGATATGCAGAGGTTTTGACAAGTTTTCAGCTGCATTGTTTACTAGACGAAAAATCCCCTTCTGCATGCCCTAAATAATCTCTCAGTGGGGAACAAAGTCCGGGAGAGAATTTTGTTGCAGAAAATTGAGGACATTATCATAACTTTCCTTTTCATGGTTCACACAGCACTTTCCAAGTGAAAACATTTTCTCCTTTCAAATCTGTATTTTAGATAATGATTTAAAATCATCATCATAGGAAAACAGCAGCTAAATTTAGGACAGAGGTAGCCAATGCCCACAGAAAAGTGCAGCTTTAAATTCTAGGAAATGGTTTTCTTGACCTATTGAGAGGTTGGAGGAGGAAATATTAAAGTTCAGAGCACCTCATCCAAACCAGGTTTTGTTTGGTTCCTGGCTGGCTTACTGCTTCAGTCACTAATCCCAAATAATCAATGATTTCTGCAGTTTCATCTCTCCAAGGTCTGTGCTGAAAAAAATAGCTTTTAAATGTAGAGACTGTGATTAATTACTCCCACAGCTATGGATTTCTGCCTTCTTGGAAAACTTGTAGAATAGCAGAAGGAAAGCTGACTTGCTTTCATGTCTGTGACTAGAAGGATGAGTCTAGGCTCAGGACAGAGAACTTGTCAGAGCTGGCAATAAAGTAAAATAATATCTGAGAGCTTCAGAGGAGTACTCAGACCTCCTCATACTGCTGTAACTGATTCCTCACCTTCCCTTCTTTAGAATAGAATAGAATTAACCAGGCTGGAAAAGACCTCTGAGATCATCAAGTCCAACCTATCACCCAACACCATCTCATCAACTAAACCACGGCACCAAGTGCTTCATCCAGTCTCCTCCTAAACACCTCCAGTGATGGTGACTCCACCACCTCCCTGGGCAGCCCATTCCAATGGCCAATTTCTCCCTCTATGAAGAACCTCTTCCTCACATCCAGCCTGGTGCAGCTTGAGACTGTGTCCTCTTGTTCTGGTGCTGGTTGCCTGGGAGAAGAGACCAACCCCCACCCAGCTACAACCTCCCTTCAGGTAGTTGTTGAGATTCTGCCTACCTTTGAACTTTGTTTAAGTAAAAATAACCTACTTCTCTCTACCCCTCCCCAAAAGAATCAGCTGTAGGGAAGAATATAAATCATTAGCATTTGTTTTCTTGGATGGCAGTTCATATTAATTCTTCCTGGTGTTTTAGCACATTCGTCATGAAAACAAATGCCATTTTAGAGAAGTGTTCTTGATCCTGAAGTGACATAAAATTTACTGCAATAGCAAGCCTGGAGCCCTCAGCACAGGAAGGACAAGGACCTGATGGAGCAGGTCCAGAGGTGGGCAAGAAAAATTATCAAGGGGTTGGAGCACCTCTGCTCTGAGGCCAGGCTGAGGGAGCTGGGGGTGTTCAACCTGGAGAAGAAAAGGCTCTGGGGAGACCTAATAGCAGCCTGCCAGTAGCTGAAGGGGGTTACAAGAAGGCTGCAGAGGGACATTTGTTAGAGGGTTGTTGTTTTTTTTTCCCCCCTGGTTTTTGTTTGTTTGTTTGTTTGTTTAATAAAATATGAATTAGTTTTAAACGTGCTTGTATCTCTTGCCTTTTTTTTTCAGTCAGTGGATTTTTGACCATTTGTCGTTGGAAATCTACTCTGAGAAAAAGTTTTGTGGTCAACACATTCAAGGCTGGGGTTTATAAGTTCAGTGTTTAGACAGCAGGCTCAGAAGTTGAATTTTCCATAAGAGCTCAAGAGGCTGGAGTGTAGAGGTGCTTAAAATGTGACAGGAAGATGCTGGTAGTTATGGAATGGAATGGAATGGAATGGAATGGAATGGAATGGAATGGAATGGAATGGAATGGAATGGAATAGAATAGACCAGATCAGGTTGGAAAATACTTTTGAGATCATCAAGTTCACTAGCTTTCAAAACAAACACACAGAAGTAGTTCTTGGTAATTTGAAAAACTACTTTTGCACACACTAATGCCTGGGAATGGTGCTGCAGTTGCACTTGGACTGATTGCCCAATACACTTGATGAAAATCCAGTTCTTCCTGTCACTGAGGGAAGACAGCAAGTCTTGTGTGTAGCAGAGAAAGTTTATATGCCTTTGCTGCCAGATTTTTCTGTATTTGGTTTTTCAGAATGTAAATGAAACTTGGTTTGCAACCTGCAAAGAGCTGCTCAGGTCAGTGCATTTGCACATCTAGTGTAACTGCAGGGCAGCGTGGCTGGCTGGCTTCGCTCATTTGCTTTCAATTGCTTGAGGTTACAGTGGTTTGTGATGTCTTTTTCTTGTAAGCAAGAAGACACAGTCAGCATACAAGCTTTTCTTTCAGGCCTTGTTATTCCAGTATAAAGCTACCATGTTCATAAAAGAGTCAATGCCTGTAGCTAGTGAGCAACAGTCAATACTGGCAGGTAGCAAAGTCACCTTCTGCCTCTTGCTGTTCTTTTTATTTTGTTTTCAAAGTTCCCTGCTCCCTCCAAACATTCTTCTTGGAGTAGAAGAGTTGCCGGTGCGCAGTCAACACAAAAAGGGTGATGACCTGCAACGTAGGATGGATCTCCAGTTCATCCCTGGGAGGGCAAAGCTTTAGCATAAGCCATTGCCAAGGTACAAGATTAGATTTGCACCTGGGATCATAGGCCAGAAGCGTGCTGGCAGTGGGCTACAAGGTTAAGAAAAAGCTGAGCAAGTGTTGGTGCTGACTGGAAATGACAACTCACCTATTTCCAAGCCTGATGCACCACAGTCTCATGTTGTGGAGAAATTCCTGAGAGAATTGCTGTGGTACAGCTCCTCTTATCCCAGACATTTATCCAATGAATTCACTTAGAATAAACTTTTGTTTTCCTTTTTACACCCAATAGTGATTTGTTTATATTTTTCTACTTTTTAGGCTCAAAATCTGCAACTAAATTTTAAAGGCATAGCCTAAAACCACCACACCCCTTGGTGCCTTTATAGGCTTAACTCATTTAGTGCCCCTGCATCATTCTGTGGCTATGGCACCAACTCTGAAATAAAAGATGGATAGAATGTTTCTGCTACCCCACTCACAGAAGAGAGAGGTTTCTGTTTTCTGCTGAGGAAATGCATTGATTGACAAAGTGACAGCAGACAAAGACAAAGTCTCCATCAAGACACTAAACCATTCTGCATGCAGCTATGAAGGAATGGTGACTGGAGAAATGGGGAGGGAGTGTAGAAAATTAAATCAGGATGCTCTAAGAGCAGAACTGAGTGCCATTGTAGTCCCTTTCTGAAAATGTAAGGAGAGAATTTTGTACTCCCTCACTCCTTTCCCTTTTTCCATTGATAAGAAGCAGTTGTTATCATGTGCCCTGTAGGAAACTGTTTTGTTTCTTTGTAGGCTTTGGCACCTTCAGGATCCTTAGCCTCAGTTCTTAAAGCTGGCAGTAGCAGCCATTTTCCAGGAATCCTCTGTAGCTGCATCCTCAAAGCAGCACTCTAAGAAATCTGTTACTCAAGAGAGAATTATCAAGCGGTGGGAACAGCACAGCAGGCAAGCATTTCAGAATGGAGCCAAAGCAGTAGTGAAGCATTTGCCTCAGAATAAGGCAGACAGGCTGGAACTGCAGCAGTCACACAGTGCAGACACATGCTGAGGAGATGCAGCATTGCTATTTCATCATCAAATCTTCCACATCTGTGTAATGGAAAAAAAAAACCATCAGCTGCTCAGCAGTCTGCTCTCTCAGGGCGGACTAGCATGAAGGCTAGCATGGTGGACTAGTTAGGAAGAAGTTCTTCACCATGTGGGTGGTGAGACACTGGCACAGGTTGCCCAGGGAGGTGGTGGAAGCCTCATCCCTGGAGGTTTTGAAGGCCAGGCTGGATATGGCTCTGGGCAACCTGATGTAGTGTGAGGTATCCCTGCCCATGGCAGGAGGGTTGGGAGTGGCTTATCCTTGAGGTCCCTTCCAACCCTAACAATTCTATGATTCTGTGATGTGAAGGCCCAGGTTCCGTTCAGATACATGGTTCATAGGAAGTCACTTGGAGCAATTTACCCATGCCTGATTTATCCACTCATACAGAAGCTGATTCTAAAAGGAATGCATCTGTGTTTCCACCAGGGACTGCAACTTACACTATGAGAAAGTCATTTAGGTTAGGTGAAGTTCTCCTGGGGTGAGCCTGTCCCACCAAGGGTGTGCAGCCTTTCTACATGTGTGACACCTCCTTGAGGAGATCATTGTACAGCTATCATTGACAGGAGGAGCCTGAGACTGGACCCCACCTGCCTACTGGTCCATGAGGTGAGGTCACTCTGTGAATGCAGGGAGGGAAACCTGATTATCAAGAGCAAGGTAATGGCTCCTGTTAATCAATTCACAGTCACCCAGACAACATTAACAGAGGTGTTTCACCCCTGAACTTCTTGCTGGTTAATGGTGAAAGGACCAAAAGCACAAGCACATTTGGAGAGCATCCCATGAGGCACAAACTGCGAGCTAGTGTTTGCCCAAATGTGAGACACAAGGAGGGTGTATTGGGATGGCAGTGAGGTTCAGAAGAACTATGTCATTTAAGACAGTTTCCTTCCCTATAGGACCAATAGAGACGATTATAATTTTCCTTGTAGTCTTGGCTTCCCAAAATCTCTGACACTCTCTTAGGCTGTAGCTTCTTAGGACTGCTTCTTTTTCCATCCATCCATCCATCCATCCATCCATCCATCCATCCATCCATCCATCCATCCACCCATCCATTCATCTGCAGTCATCAGATGAAAGCAGAGTTGCTCCAAGTCTGAAGCTTCCCCTTGTCACTCCCCTTGGTCATGTTTTGAGTCACAGTGACAAGCAAAACTGCCAACCTTAGCTCTCCTCCCACTTAGGCAGCAGCATTAAAACTCCTTATTAATGCCACCCCTCCTGGGTGGTTGCAGAGATATCTACTTTCACAGCACAATTGCTTTCTGCCCCTCATTTTAATTGGAGTCAGTGGGGGGCCTGTGAAATTCCACTGCATTCAGCTCCCACCGGCTGGTTGTGCCTGAGACACAAATTCAGAAAGAGAGAACTACTTTCCAGATCTGCATCTGAAAGAAGGTGTAAATGAAGGGAAGGGAAAACCAACAGCTGAGATGGAAGAGGAATTCGACTGGGGGAAAACAAAGTCTTTAATTTTGGTTCCCTTCACTGGGAGAGAGAAAAACCCCAAGTGGTGAGAAATCCTTCCAGCATTACTGTCTTCTGGCTTTTGTCTGATGTGGTGCAGCTCATAACCAGGCTAACCCGATCCTGTAAGAGCCTAAAGGTCATTTGAGGCTAAGCTTAAAAGTCAGTTAAGGTTTCGCCCATTGTGCAGAAGTGACCCTCAGTTTTCTGTGTCCTTGGAGTCTCACAGTGTGTAAGGAAAAGGTAACATAAGGCACAATGGAAAGGCAGTAGACAAGGTTACAAACACGACAAACTACTTTTTTCCATCCAGGTGTCAACTTTAGGCTCAGAACGATGCCTTAATTTTATTGAATATTCATATTTCATTAGAAAGGGACACGACACTTTGTGTGGAACAGATAGGAGCCATTTGCCAAAGAAACTCCAACAAGCCTACAGGTTACACAAAATGTAGTCAGGGACTTTATTCTTGGAGAGAATATCAGGGTTTGAGGTATGTGCTTTAGCTAGACACTTCACATGAAATGAGTAGTAGTAAAATGGTAGCAGCACTGTTACTAGCAGGCTTCAGAGTTAACTTACACTAAGGAGGATGAAGCAATTCCTATCCATCCAAGCTATTGTTTCAGACAGTGACTGCAGATGCTTCAACTCTCTGTAATCTTCCAGTTAATGTTTTCTAAATGATAGTTATAATCATAAGGACTAGAAACTATAATTATTTAAAGGGGGGAAAAAAAAAGTGGGCTGATATGACAGCATGAAAAGAAATTCTGTCTCTTGTTTCAACATTTTAAAAGAAGACTCTTAAAAAAATTATTTATTATTACTATTCAAACAGAAACAACTTCATAAAACTGCAGGAATTTGCCTTTTTTTGTTAGTTCCCCCCCCCCCCCCCCCCCCCCTTGCATTTTACAGTTTTGACAGTTTTCAATTAATTCTGCTAGAACTTGATTCCATCTTTTCTTCAGCTTTCCCTTCCTTCTTGGTAAGCCTAGTTACTAGAGCACAGCTTCAGAACAGCCTAAAAATTCCCCGGTGCCACACACAGAGAGACCGGAGACTCTGCACCATGGGTGGCAATTGCAGTGCTAATGTTTTGCTGCTTTGTCTCTGATAAAAGGCTGATTCCTCTTGCCAGCTCTGCACACAGTTAGGTGTTTCTGGAGAAGACAGTTGCTGGAACGTGTCCAGAGAAGGGCAACAAAGCTGGGAAGGGGTCTGGAGAACAGCCCTATGAGGAGAGGCTGAGGAAGCTGGGGTTGCTTAGCCTGGAGAGGAGGAGGCTCAGGGGAGACCTTCTTGCTGTCTACAACTACCTGAAGGGAGGTTGTAGCCAGGTGGGGGTTAGTCTCTTCTCCCAGGCAACCAGCACCAGAACAAGAGGACACAGTCTCAAGCTGTGCCAGGGGAGGTTCAGGCTGGATGTGAGGAAGAATTTCTTCCCAGCAAGAGAGATTGGCCCTTGGGATGTGCTGCCCAGGGAGGTGGTGGAGTCACCATCCCTGGAGGTGTGTAAGAGGAGAATGGATGAGGCACTTGGTGTCATGGTTTAGTTGATTATATGGTGTTGGGTGATAGGTTGGACTGGATGATCTCAAAGGTCTTTTCCAACCTGGTTAATTCTATTCTATCATCTAGCTCCTCATCACATCCATCCAATTAGGCTGATTGGCTCACAGTGCTGGTTGAGAGGTGTGTGCTAGGCTCAGTGTCCTGCTTTTGCCTCCTGTTAAGGGAACCTTTGCTGAGGCTCTTTGTGAGCCACTTGTGCAGCTAGAAGCAAATACTCATGAGCAATGCAGTGCTGAAGAAGGAGAACTTGCCATGGGCAAGCTATGCCACAAACAGGCTGAAGTCCTCAGTTTAAATTGTGGTTGTGTCAAGATTAAAAATGGCTGGGGGGCGGTAGGTGGGTTCACAGAGAGCTTAAAGATGTGGAAAGACCTTCTCTTAATGGTGATCTGATTAGTGCAGGTTGCTTAATCTGGTTTGCCATTGAAAGGTGGTTTGGCCATCCCAGATTGCTTTAATTCTGCATTGTAGCAGTTATAAACAAAAACCCCGCCTGTGTGAGATGTGCTGAAGCAACAACAGGTGCAAACTTGTGCCCTAGTTCTTGCAGCTCTTTCATAATTTGTTGATCCTATTCAATTCTCCCCTAGTAATGGAGACATTTACTTAGGGCCACTGACCTCAAAAAATGCAGCTTTCAGTGCTACAGTGTTCTCCCAGGCAACCAGCAACAGAACAAGAGGGCACAGTCTCAAGCTGTGCCAGGGAAAGTTTAGGCTGGAGGTGAGGAGAAAGTTCTTCCCAGAAAGAGAGATTGGCCATTGGAATGTGCTGCCCAGGGAGGTGGTGGAGTCACCATCCCTGGAGGTGTTCAAGAGGGGATTGGACATGGCACTTGGAGCCATGGTTTAGTTGTCAGGAGGTGTTAGGTATTAGGTAATAGGTTGGACTTAATGATCTCTGAGGTCTTTTCCAACCTGGTTGATTCTATGATTCTATTCTATGAAGAGAAAGAGATTTTGCAGTAGCAGCAGCAGGCTGAAAACACACAAGGAGGTACACTTGAGGAATTACACTGGAGCAGTGAGGAGGATGGAATATGGCTCTGCCTGGAACAAGCTGTGAGACATCTGGGCTGCAAAATCAAAAGGGAAGCAGGGGAGAGGAGGAGGCTGCCTGGTGTGAAGCAGAATCCAGATGTTGCTTTGTCTTTCAAATCCCAAATTTTCAGATGTTGTGAGATTCCTCTCCAGAGTGGTGACCCAGAACCTAATTCTCTGCAGGCTTTAATTCTTGTAACTGGAACAATTAGTGCAGTACACCATGGCAGAAAAGCATCTGTGGCATCTGTAGCATTCAAATATGTATTATATATGTATTATATATATAGACACACTATATGTATACACACACTATATATATATATATTATTGAACTCTCTCCTAAATATGGGCTTGCCCTACTGGCAAAGAAAATGTAACTCTTACATGCCAGCCTTTAAATTATCCAATACCTGTGACAAGCAGTCACAGGAATGCTGATTTAGCATTAAATTTAATATGGGCAAGTGGTTTTGGTGGGTTTTTGGTGTTGACCCCTGTAAGCAAAAGGAATCCAAGTATCTGGAAACCTGAAGCTACCAGGTTCTTTACTAGGTTTAAGTTATGTTATAGTTAAGTCCCATTTAATGTTAAGCTCATTAAAAAAAGAAAGTGCAGAAATCCTGCTCCTCTGCAGATGAACCCAGTCTGACAGATTTACATCAAACTCACAGACACATTTTGCAGTTTCATCTGATTGCATGTGAGAGTGTTTCATAACCTAATATTCTGCTGGGTAAATTTAGAGTGCTGCCATTAGCTTCAAAAAGCATTGCAGCGAATTCCACCATCCATGCATCTGACTCAGCAAAACTAAACCCAACCTCCCCATTCCTTGTCAGGATTCGTGTTCTTAACGTTCTGCTTTTGTTCCTTTACTTATTCTTGAGGGATTCAAAAAAGAAAACCAAATTGTTCCACTTTGGGAGGCAAGGAAGCTGATACAGCCGTGACACCGTGCAACGTTTGATCCATTTTCCAACTGATATGCGTTGATAGGTAACAGCTGACATCCAAGAAGCATTTTGTGTTCAGAATTTGTGCACTCCCAGCACTTTTCCTCCTTTTATGGGAGCAGTTGCCTAGAAAAAGGCTTACTTCAGGCACACAACAGATAAGAAAGCACAGCATTTACACAAGCATGCTCCTTCCTCCTTGCAAGAGCTCACATGGCTTGATCAAGCTTCAATCATTCACAGCTTTACCCATGCCATTAATGATAAAAACTGGAGAGGGATAAAATATGCACAAATCCTTCTCCTCTGGGGACTTTCAAGACTCATCTGGATGTGTTCCTGTGCAACCTATGCTGGATTCTAAGGTCCTGCTCTGGCAGGGGGGTTGGACTCAATGATCTTCAGAGATCCTTTCCTACCCATAACATCCTCAGATCCTGTGAACTATTCTAATTGAGAGCGGAGGTAGGTTGTGGGTAGGAGAGAGCACTTTGCACTGGTCTCAGAGTGAGGGAATTAGGAGTTTGGTGCTGATGTTGGTATTAGCCTTCAGGGTGTATTACTGAGTGTCTTCATGCCAACACAACTAAAGCATTACAGCTGAAAAGCTGGGCTTAGGCAGTGCCCAACAGGGATCTCTAGGGTACTTTACATCGTTGATTTAGAACCCCAAGGAAGGCTGGGGAGGGACTTCTCAGGATCTCAGGTAGTGATAGGACTAGGGAGAATGGAATGAAGCTGGAGGTGGGGAGATTCAGGCTGGAGGTGAGGAGGAAGTTCTTCCCCATGAGAGTGGTGAAGCCCTGGAATGGGTTGTCCAGGGAGGTGGTTGGGGCCCTGTCCCTGGAGGTGTTTAAGACCAGGCTGGATGAGGCTGTGGCCAGCCTGATCTAGTGTGGGGTGTCCCTGCCCATGGCAGGGGGGTTGGAACTAGATGGTCCTTGTGGTCCCTTCCAACCCTGACTGATACTATGATACCCCTAACAATGGTCTGCAGCCCTTACCTGAGTCTACCTGGTGTGAACACAGGCATAAATGTTCTGTGCAGACAGATTGCTCTATAACTCCATTCTCATTATGGCCCCTCCTGAGGAAGCAGAGGACACCCTTTGAGCCACAGCTCAAAGGGGCATGCTCACATGCATACAGAACCTGTCCCCCAGGAGACCCTACTGTTGATGGTGCTCTAGCAGCTCTGAGACGAGCCCTTATCAAAGGCCAAGATACCAGCAGCACTCCTGCTGAACAGCCATTTGAATCCTCTAAGTTGGGGAAACCTACCCTGCTGGTTACAACAGTGCTTAAGCTGACAGCCATGCTCCTCGACATCTGCCAGTGAATCCCAACAGAGCTAATAGTGGAATGATATTCTCTGAGTTAAAAAATAGGCTAAATTTGGTGGAGAGCCTTGACAAATTATTAGTTTGATAAGACCCCCCCAACAACAAAGCTAGCCTGATGGAGAATGCATAATCATTGACATCTCCAGGACTGATTGTAGAATGTGAGTTGATAACTGAAGTGACTAATTAAAGCAGAAAATCCTTGTTTCCTAAACTAATGTATAACATTTGAAGGGAATTAATAGGAACCCCTGAGGCTGAACTAGGGTCGTGGCTTTTAAACTGTGCTGAAATGCATTGGAATAGTTACACTTCATTGTGAGGCAGAGCCTACAGAAAATAGGAACTGTGTGCTAAAAACAGGGACTGTCCTTTCTGAGGAGGAATGTCTGACAGCTAAGAAGAATTGGCTTGGCTTTGTCATTTAAAATAGTAACTGTTACTTTGTCAAGTTGTTCCCTCATGGGTAGGCTCTCACAAAATGAGAACAATGACTCCATTAATTTGTCTCTCTTCTGTGGTCCCAGGTGATGTAGTTAATATAGTTTCTGTAATGGCAAGTTAATACTCATTCCTCCTTTGGTGCTTTCCTTTCTAAATTTGCCCTCAGCTCACATTTTACCCTTTGATAGTAGAGGAGCTGAAAGCTGCAAATGGGACTTCAGGCTTGATCTTAAAAAAAAGAAAAGAAAAGAAAAAGGTAAGAGCTATCAGAATGAAATTTCCACCTGTGTCTTCAGCTGTAATTCAGGTTCTGGCTCAGCTGCTTTCCAATGCTACTCCTCTCCAGAAAGAGACTTTTCCTGCTCAAGCAGGTTGCTCAAGGCCCCATCCAGCCTGGCTTTGAACACTTCCAGGATGTGGTTTAATGGCTTCAGTGGTGGTGTTAGGTCAACGGTTGGACTCAGTGATCTTGAAGATCTTTTCCAACCAAAACAATTCTATGATTGGTTCATACTGCTAAACTCATGCAGTTGATCTATGCCTGTTTATCCCAGCTGAACACCAACCAGAGTCAGGCCCACCCAGTACCCGGATATTGCACAGAGTTTTCCCTCTGTTTCCATTCACCTTTGTGTTCACTTTCCTTTCCTTTGATTTGTTTTTTTTTGAGTCAAATGTCCACTTGCTCTTGACTTGGCTTCCCAAGAAACTACAGGTCCTCAGTTCAGGAAACCTCTCTAAGGGGAAGATGGAAAGGGGCCTAGGGATACTGGTCATCAGAAGATCTCATTCAGCTGAGTAATTTCTTGAGCTATATGAAAGAAGCCAAGCACCAAAGTAATGCTTTTAGGAAGGAATTTCACCTAAACTCTGCTTTCTGTTTTACATACCAACCACAACTGAGGGGCTTCAGTGGTTAACAAAGCAGTTGCTGGTGGTCTGCAGAGCTCTAGCCATTTGTGAGTGGTCTTCTCAGAGGTGGAGTTGAATACTGGTGTAAAACTTTATTTCACAAAGCAATTTTCTCTTTTCCTAGGGATGCTTCCCTCACAGTGATCAAAAGAAGAATAATAATAAAATAACATGTTTTTAATTATTATTAATAATAATAACCAGGAGAATTTGGTAGTCAGAAGGTAAAAGGGGCATTGGAAAGAGGCAGGTAAAAAGTATCACAGTATAACTAAGGTTGCAAGAGACCTCGAGGATCATCAAGTCCAACCTGTCACCACAGACCTCATGACTAGACCATGGCACCAAGTGCCACATCCAATCCCCTCTTGAACACCTTGAGAGATGGTGACTCCACCATCTCCCTGGGCAGCACATTCCAATGACGAATGACTCGCTCGGTGAAGAACTTTCTCCTCACCTCCAGCCTAAACTTCCCCTGGTGCAGCTTGAGACTGTGACCTCTTGTTCTGGTGCTGGTTGCCTGGGAGAAGAGACCAACCCCTTCCTGGCTACAACCACCCTTCAGGTAGTTGTAGAGAGCAATGAGGTCTCCCCTGAGCCTCCTCTTCTCCAGGCTAAACAATCCCAGCTCCCTCAGCCTCTCCTCACAGGGCTGTGCTCAAGGCCTCTCCCCAGCCTTGTTGCCCTTCTCTGGACACGTTCAAGTATCTCAATGTCCTTCTTAAACTGAGGGGCCCAGAACTGGACACAGGACTCAAGGTGTGGCCTAACCAGTGCAGAGTCCAGGGGCACAATGAGCTCCCTGCTCCTGCTGGCCACACTATTCCTAATGCAGGCCAGGATGCCATTGGCCTTCTTGGCCAGCTGGGCACACTGCTGGCTCATGTTTAGGCAGCTGTCGATCAGCACCCCCAGGTCCCTCTCTGTCTGGGAGCTCTCCAGCCACTCTGACCCCAGCCTGTAGCTCTGCATGGGGTTGCCGTAGCCAAAGTGCAGCACCTGGCACTTGGACTTGTTGAATGCCATCCTGTTGGACTCCACCCATCTGTCCAGTCAGTTGAGGTCCCTCTGCAGAGCCCTTCAACCCTCTAACTGACTAACATCTGCCCCTAACTTGGTGTCATCTGCAAATTTGCTGATGACTGACTCAATCCCCTCATCCAGATCATAAGTGAAGATGTTAGAGAGGATGGAGCCCAGCACTGATCCCTCAGGGATGCCACTGGTGACTGGCTGCCAGCTGGATGTGGCACCCCAGGGTTATTTGCTGCTCTTTTTTTTTTCCATGCCACTGAAGAAAACTGCACAGCTAAAACAGTGTCAGAATTGATGCCAACACTGTCCTGAGTGAGAACTTCAAGGAAGTTTGGCTGTATTCCTTTTCTTTTCTTTTCTTCTTTCCCAGTTCTGTGTTCTTTAAGGAATTTTAATTTTTCTTCAATAATTAGCTCTCTGACATGGGATGTATATAATTAACAGGGGAAATGATTTGTGTGCTGGCAGTAATAGCACTCTCTGATCTGTTTGCCAGCTAACTGCTGTGGCCTGGTTTTTCAGAATCATTTTGCTCCCCCCAGGTAGGAGCAGACGTGTCTGATTAGAACCACCTGCATTTGTTTGCAGGGATGAGATCCTGGGACTTTGTATTTACCTCAGTGGCTCCCAAGAATTTGCATGCAGCCTCAACATTTCTCATTGCGATAGTCCTCTTTCAAAATATTTGTTCTTTTGGTAGTTGAATGTGAATGATTCCCCCCTGCCAACAGAAGAATAAGACTGGAACGTCATGCTCAAAGCCAGAGTGCTCAGGGAAGACCTTTTTAAGAAGCTTTGACTGTCATTTTTGCAATGTGCCTCTCTAGGTGGTGGGAGGGTGTTGGTCTCTTCTCCCAGGCAACCAGCACCAGAACAAGAGGACACAGTCTCAAGCTATGCCAGGGAAAGTTTAGGCTGGAGGTGAGGAGAAAGTTCTTCCCAGAAAGAGTAATTTGCCATTGGGATGTGCTGCCCAGGGAGGTGGTGGAGTCACCATCCCTGGAGGTGTTCAAAAAAGGACTGGTTGGACTTGATGATCTCTGAGGTCTTTTCCAACCTCATTGATTCTATGATTCTATGGTCCTATGATATCAGGATGTGCTCTCCTTAAAACTTTAGCTCTATCTGTCTTTTGTTAAGCAGGGCTCAGGACTGTGGTGCCATTCACATCTTGTGGAAAATTGTCCCTAAGTCTGGGGTTTTTTTGGACAGCCTATTTAGCAGCTGCTATGCAAACAACACCTAGCAATAGATAACAGGGGGGAAAAACACATTTGCAGCTGTATGATAAAATATAATGTATTTTATGCAACTTAAAACTTACTGGTTTGGCATTTAGATCAGGTAAAGTTTTGATTCAGGAGAGTGAAGCTTTCAGTCTTGACAAAGTATAAATATAGACATGAAGTGAGAGAAGCAGCATGAAATTACTTTTATCTTTGTTTTTTGAGCATGAGAACCACGAGTAATTTTCAGGTGTCTCATACAATAATACTAAATAAGCTAATTATAATAACATAGAAATTAGACTCAAACTGGTTTGGACCAAAGTGGTGGTGGAATTTGCAGCTAAGTGTTTGCTTATGGTCCAGCTTTTCTGGCCAGGTGACAGGAAGGTAGCTTTCACATCTGTGGAAGAAGAAGTTCCATGACAGGTGTTTTGAACAATGCCCTGGTGACCCAAGTGCAGTGCATTTCAGTTCATGGAGAAATGGCTTTTGAAGCATGTTGCAAACATCTTCATAACTCCTCTGGGTGCAATGGGATTAAAAATATGATCTCCCAGGGTGTCAAAACCTTTACCAACTCCCTGCAGTTAAAGCCACATCATTCACAGCTTCTGAGCATCCTTTGCTTTTCTATGTGGAAGATAAAAATAGATTTCCTACACAAAGCTCTCGTTAGGGGGTCACACAAATACACAGCAGACACTGCTTTTTTCTGAATCAGATCATTCTCTGCACTACTTCTTTTGATGTATGGACTCCTTACTGCAGGGATCTTTCCCTTATCTTCCCTGAGCAGTACTGCTTATTGTTGTCTGTCATTCAGCAGGGCTACAGCAGACTGAGAGTGTGCTAAGTGTGCAGCATATGAACATATACATTAAAAAATAATGTGTAGCTTCTACTTTTTTTTACTTCCATGTCTTTTTTTTTTTTCAGCTTTCAGTCTTAAAAATGCCAGTGGGAGGGTGGTTCTTGTAATTTTAAAAAAGGTTTCTATTCTTCTTCCTCCAGCTTCTACCAATCAGTGCAGAACTGCGTTTCTCGTAACAAAGTGGTGGCAGCAACAGAGGAGGAAGTAAAAGAAAATTTTTGCTGAGGAAATCTTTGAACCCAGCCAAATATTGCACAGTTTAGATTTACATTGCCACTAGGATGGAGTAGAGACAGATACAATGTTTAGAGTCATAAAAGGGTTTGGGTAGGAAGGGACCTGTAAAGGTCATCTAGTCCAACCCCCATGCAGTGAGCAGGGACATAGAACAGAACAGAACAGAACAGAACAGAATTGAATAGAATAGAATAGAATAGACCAGGTTGGAAGAGACCTTCAAGATCATCGTGTCCAACCCATCAACCAATCCAACCCACCCAAACAGCTAACCCATGGCACCAAGCACCCCATCAAGTCTCCTCCTGAACACCTCCAATGATGGTGACTCCACCACCTCCCCAGCCAGCCCATCCCAATGGGCAATCGCTCTCTCTGTATAGAACTTCTTCCTAACATCCAGCCTAAACCTCCCCTGGCACAGCCTGAGACTGTGTCCTCTTGTTCTGGTGCTGGCTGCCTGGGAGAAGAGACCAACCTCCGCCTGTCTACAACCTCCCTTCAGGTAGTTGTAGACAGCAATAAGGTCACCCCTGAGTCTCCTCCTCTCCAGGCTAAGCAACCCCAGCTCCCTCAGCCTCTCCTCATAGGGCTGTGTTCCAAGCCCCTCACCAACTTCGTTGCCCTTCTCTGAACTCCTTCCAGCAAGTCAACCTCCTTCCTAAACTGAGGAGCCCAGAACTGGACACAGTACTCGAGGTGTGGCCTAACCAGTGCAGTGTACAGGGGCAGAATGACCTCCCTGCTCCTGCTGGCCACACTGTTCCTGATGCAGGCCAGGATGCCATTGGCCCTCCTGGCCGCCTGGGCACACTGCAGGCTCATGTTCAGCCTACCATTGACCAGTACCCCCAGGTCCCTCTCTACCTGGCTGCTCTCCAGCCACTCTGACCCCAGCCTGTAGCACTGCATGGGGTTGTTGTGGCCAATGTGCAGAACCCGGCACTTGGATGTGTTCAGTCTCATGCCCTTGGACTCTGCCCATCTGTCCAGCCTGTCGAGGTCCCTCTGCAGAGCCTCTCTACCCTCCAGCAGATCAAGTCCTGCCCCCAGCTTGGTGTTGTCAGCAAATTTACTGATGATGGACTCAATGCCCTCATCCAGATCATCAATAAAGATGTTAAAGAGACTGGGGCCCAGCACTGATCCCTGGGGCACACCACTAGCGACTGGCTGCCAGCTGGATGTGGCACCATTCACCACCACTCTCTGGGCTCGGCCCTCCAGCCAGTTCCTAACCCATCGCAGTGTTCTCCTGTCCAAGCCATGGGCTGTCAGCTTGGCCAGGAGTTTGCTGTGGGGAACGGTGTCAAAGGCCTTGCTGAGGTCCAGGTAGACTACATCCACAGGCCTCCCCACATCCACCAGGCAGTCACCTGATCATAGAAGGAGATCAGGTTGGTCAGGCAGGACCTGCCCTTCCTAAATCCATGCTGGCTGGGCCTGATCCCTTGGCCATCCTGTAAGTGCTGTGTGATTGCACTCAAGATGACCTGACATCTGCAACTAGATCAGGTTGCTCAGAGCCTCATTCAACTTGACCTGGAATGTTTCCAGGGATGAGGCTTCTATGACCTCTCTGGCAAATTGGGCCAGTGTTTCACCACCCTCACTGTAAAAAATATCTTCCTTCAACCTAGGCTAAATCTACCCTGCTTAAAATGTTTAACAACATTTTCATGGAATCACAGAATTGTCAGGGCTGGAAGGGACCTCAAGGCTCATCCAGTTCCAACCCCCTGGTCTCTCACCACCCTCATGGGGAGCAACTTCTTCCTAACATCCAATCTGAATCTACCCATTTCTAGTTTTATTCTGTTGTCCTGTCACAACAGACCCTGCTAAAAATGATTCAGAATAATTATTTATATGATTGTAAGATTTAAGGCCAGACAGAAAGCAAAATTAGCTGCTAGGTGGTCTACAAACTCAGGAGTAACAGGATAATAGATAGCCTGAAGGGGTCACAATTTAGATACTGTCTTTCTGTGTTTGCAGGTGTTGACATGTGAGGGTTGGCTACATCCCCTGGGACAGACAATGTCATCTGCTGGATTCCAGATCCATTCCTGCTACTTTTTTTTTCTCCATATTGTGAATCAAATGGTCCTTTTTTCTCTGACTGAAGTGATGTTTTCCTACTCTCTGCATCTCTTGAATGTTGTAATCATGGAGACTACCAATTCTGCCATATTTCCTTACATGTGGCTTCCCGGAAGAATGTCCCAGTTCAAAGCTGTCCCTGGTGGTATGAGATGATGTCTACCCCTTCTGCCACCGAATGTTGCTTTATTTAATTTCCAGCCTGCTGGATTTCCATACATCCAGCCACCTGTGTTCTCTTCTGTTAGCTCTGCTTTTGGCCTCCCAGTGTGCCAGGGGAGGTTTAGATTGGGTATTAAAAAGAAATAACATTCTCCCCTGTGAGAGAGTGGTCAGGCATTGGAACAGGCTGTCCAGGAAGCTGTTCAGAAACTGTGTAGACAGGGCACTTTGGGATGTGGTTTAATGGCCTTGGTGGTGTAGGGTTGGTGGTTGGACTTGATGTTCTCAGAGCTCTCTTCCAGCCAAAACAATTCTATGGTTCTATAAATTAAAGCATCTTAACTTTTAGCCTTCCCTAGGAACTTATACTAACTTGCTTTTCTTCCAGAGCTCAGCCATGCTGTTGTTCATCATGCAGTAGTCTGTTCTTTGTGGTTCAGTAAAAGAGACTAACAAGATGCACAAGCATTATGGACTGCAAAATGAAACCAGGTTTTTCAAATCAGACAGAGATATCGCTATGATTAGCTGCCCATGGGATTTTAAGTGTCTCAATTATTTAATCAAGGTCAATCTGACCAATCACATGGATAAATCTACAACATACTCCTGTACCCTGGTGCTCAAAGCCTGCAACCACAGAGCTCAGCTATTAGATGTCTGAATCTGAGATCACCCATTCCATGGAAACAGCAGGAGTGGTCTGGCTCTTACTGGGTCCAATGTGCAATCTCTTTCTGCCTGAACACTTGAGACACTTCAAAGCATCACAGTGACAATTACAGAGCGGTATTATTGCAAGTGGAATGACTAACAAACAGAAGAAAGCCTTTAGTGATTCCCCCCTCCTCCCTTTTAATCAAAGGAAGAATAGAAGAAGTGGAAGATGAAAGCATTCCCAATTTGGACAATTTTCCTGTCTTTTTTAACTTTTATTTACTTTTATTTACTTTTATTTATTATTTATTTTCTTTTGTTCTTCTAAAAATCTTGACTGCCTGGTTAGTGAAATCACTTGCCCTTGCAGCTGCACTTGACCCTTCTGAAGAAGAAGAGGCAGCAATGTGTTCTCATCAAAAGAAGCAGTGGCTCCAGAATGTTCCCTCTTGAGATTTCAAATGGACATGATCATATCATTTTCTATTGCTTTAAGATACAAAATACAACAATCACTTGCATTGGAGCACTTCAACCAGAGATGTTATGTCTATGAAAAAAATCTGGTTGGGAAGGTTCTCAGCTACAGTGTTCAGTGATTTTTATCACTGTTGGTAGACTTAATAGTGAGATCTGACACACACACCCACACCCACCCCCCCCAATATAAATTGACCTGAATCCTTTTAAATAGATGTTGATTGTATTTGATAGACTCATTGGATAGTAATAGTCTTTACCAAGACAAAATTATCTTTATGCTGTAATTTTGCACTGAATCATAGTTTCATAGTTTCATAGTTTCATTCAGGGCTGGAAGGGACCACAAGGATCATCTAGTTCCAACCCCCCTGCCATGGGCAGGGACACCCCACACTAGATCAGGCTGGCCAGAGCCTCATCCAGCCTGCTCTTAAACACCCCCAGGGACGGGGCCTCGACCACCTCCCTGGACAACACATTCCAGGGTCTCACCACTCTCACGGGGAAGAACTTCCTCCTCACATCCAGCCTGAATCTCCCCACCTCCAGCTTCATTCCATTCCCCCTAGTCCTATCACTACCTGAGATCCTGAGAAGTCCTTCCCCAGCCTTCCTGTAGCCCCCTTCAGATACTGGAAGGCCACAATTAGGTCACCTCGGAGCCTTCTCTTCTCCAGACTGAACAGCCCCAACTCCTTCAGTCTGTCCTCATAGCAGAGCAGCTCCAGCCCTCTGATCATCCTTGTGGCCCTTCTCTGGACACCTTCCAGCACCTCCACATCCCTCTTGTAATAGGGGCTCCAGAACTGGACACAGTACTCCAGGGGGGTCTCACCAGGGCTGAGTAGAGGGGGAGGATCACCTCCCTTGCCCTGCTGGCCACACTTCTCCTGATGCAGCCCAGGATCTGATTGGCTTTGCGGGCTGCAAGTGCACATTGAGAGCTCATGGTGAGCTTTTTGTCCACCAGCACCCCCAAGTCTCTCTCCTCAGGGCTACTTTCCAGCCAGTCACTGCCCAGCCTGTATTTGTGCCTGGGATTGCCTCGACCCAGATGCAGGACCCTGCACTTGCTCTTATTGAACTTCATGAGGTTGAAGTGTAGAATGGGCTGGGTTGGAAGGGGCCTCCAAAGCTCACCCAGTCCAACCCCCTCTGAAGTCAGCAGGGACATCCTCAACTGAATCAGGCTGCCCAGAGCCCTGTTCACCCTCATCTTGAATATCTCCAGGGATGTGGCTCCAACCACCTCCCTGGGCAACCTGTGCTCCACTAATAGACTCTAAGATTGTTTTATTATTAAAATAATATCAATCATTATAGAGAAGTTTTGGCAGCAGTTTTAAGATTTACTTAATTTTTAATTTTTTTTAATTCAATTCAAAATTTGAGCTCTGTTTCAATTTGAACTGGTAACTATGCAGAGAGATAACAACCCAGTTACAATCAGCATCTTTCACATTTTGCATCTTGTCAAGGTTTAATGAAGAAAACAATAAATGCGTTTGAGCTGTGTTCACTTTCCCATCAGATTTGTAGCAGGCTGAGCATTTATTTCCTTTGTTCTTTTTTGAGAGCTGTAATGGATTATTATCTGTTACATAACTGTGGGCAACCCTCATCATACACACTTCTATTCCAGTTGACACATGCACTAATCCGATAGAGGGGAATGTTAATCTTGATAATGATAATTTCTGATGTTTCCACAAAAGTTTTCATCTTGTAGTGTCCAAAGGACTTCAGAAGATGTGCTGTGCCCAACTAAGTCCTACCACACCTTGTACAGAAGCCTCATTTCCGTGACAAAGCTCATTTGGGGCATTGGAATGAGCTTCCCAGGGAGGTGGTTGAGTCCCCAAGCCTGGATGTGTTTAGAGGTTGTTTGGATGTGGTGCTTGGGAATATGGTTTAGGGGTGAGCCTTAGTGAGGCTGAGGGTCTGTTCCAACCTGAATGTTTCTGTGATTCTGTGGTACACTGAGAAATCCCTTTGCCTTCCAAAGCAAAAGATGATGGCAGAACTGCTGCAGGTTTGCAGTGGACAATGAGGTTCATTCTGCATTCAGCATTCATGTTTGTGCCTCAATATTACATTGGCAGGCAGGCTGTGACTACCTGATACAGGAAATACTGTGCATGCTCAGCCTTGGGGTACAGCCATAAGAAAAAATGCATATACATAGCCTGGTGTTCAGCACCAGCTATGCTGGGCATGCTTGCCAGATCTTATTTTGGATTCTATTTACAGTCTGAGCAAAATGTTGCTCTCAGTGCATTTTCAGTGACGTTAGTCAGGAAACAGCTTATGATGGCTGTATTCAACAGCAGAGTGAAGGGAGACAACAGTAACCTGAGGCAAATCCAGCAAAGCCCTGAGACCTGTAATACTCATCTCATGGGTGGAAAGGCTAACAACTGGACTAATGAATTCGGAGGAAATTCAGGTCAAGGAAGTTCTGGGAAGGAAAAAGGTGACTGAAAGCTTCCTTGTATCAAAAGCCCTTCAGGAAAGAAAACAAACAAACAAAAACCCAACAAACAAAAAAACCCCAAACCAACAAACCCACCCACCCCCCCCCACAAAAAACACCACCACCACCACCACAACCAAACAAATATACAAAAACCAACCAAAAAACAAACCCAAGACCCAATGTAGTGACCCTATGGGAGATATTCAAGGTCAGACTCGACTCAACTGGGCTCTCGGCAACCTGATCTAATGGAGTATATCCCTGCTTACTGCAGGGGGTTGCACTAGATGACCTTTGGAGGTCCCCTCCTACCCAGACCATTCTATGATTCCTCCTGTTCCATCCTAGAAGAGGCTGAGAAAAGAGGCAGGTAGAGCTGACTGGTTTAGTTTGATTACAAGAGACCTTTCTGAGTCCAAGAGCCATCAGGAAGAATCTTAATGACTACCCAAGGGAACAGAATTGAGGTTAAAGCAAAAAAAAAGGTAGAAGAGATTATATTAATTGTCATATATTCATTATCTCTTTAAATATTTGGAGGATGGATACCCTGAAAGGATTTAGTGCACAGCCACCTCACCCCTGCTGCAACCCGTTGAGCTAGTGTGGGGCTTTCATGCTATGGTCACATCAGACAGGGTCAGTAAATGGTTATCAAATGGCCGGAGTTTCTAGGAGCATCTGTGCATTGCAGGAAATGGTGCTGCTGATTCCACAGGCTGCTTTTTATATCCCATTCCTATAAAAAGTGAGGAGGAATCATACTGCCAGCAGAGATGTAAAATCAGGTCGGGACTGTCGCTGGTTATTTAAAGGTATTGCAATGCTTTTTGTAAGTCTGAACATATTACATGTTGTATCTTGGAGAAATTCCATCTTTTATAATTACATCCTCTTTTCCCCTCCTCAAATGTTTTTTGCTGTCACCAGAGGATGCAGCACTCTTCTTCCTCCTGCTCTACCCTGCTCTGGGTAGCAGTGTTTTGGTCTCACAGTAAGCTCTCTGAAACACAGATTGAAGTCGTCCCAAAAGGCAGCGTGATCTCTGCATCACTCCCCATGGCACTGCTGCAGAGGGAGAGCAAGAGGGTTTTGAAATGAAGAATCAGGCAGAGGTTCCACTTCTCTCCCTGCTTAAATACAAGCCCAAGTCTGTTGGTTTGGCTTCCTCCACCATTACTCATTCGCCACAGTATAGCCACTCCCTGGAGCAGTGGGAGGTTGATGCTTTCAGCTCCACAAGTGCTTTTAGACCTTTTTTACTCAAAATGCAAACCACCAGTATCCTATTAGTCCTGGGAGTGCTTTCAGAGCATTGCCCAGCTTGTGCTTCCAGTTTGAGGAGCTGATGATTGTAGCCCTTACATGGTCTTGACACGCAGAACATGGAAGGGGGGGTTGAGGATGGAGTTCCTTCATTAGCTGCTCAATGAACTGCCAAGACTGGACTGAAAGCCAGCAAGGGGGGTGTGACTATAACCAAACCACCCAGCCACCTGACAGCAGTTTAGTATCATCTCCTCTGCTACTGAGAAGTGCCTACATGGCTACTACTTGGAAACACAGGCAGATACTCCACTGGAGTAAGAGAGAGTGGTCAGCTCAGTGGAATGAGGGAGGCGGTGGAGTCATCAAGCCTGGATGTGTTTAAAGGTGGTTTGGATGTGGTGCCTGGGGATATGGTTTAGGGGTGATCCTTGTAGAGTAGGGTTCTGGGTTGGACTTGGTGATCCTGAGGGTCTGTTCCAACCTGAATGTTTCAGTGATTCTGAGGAGCATGTGTCTGGTGTTTGCAGTCTAGTAGCCAACTGTGGGTGGTAACAGATATTTGAGAGGAGAGCCTAGTGAAGACAGCCACCAGCACATCGGGCCAGATGAACCATGCCAAGAGTGCCATCATGATGGCACTAGAGGGTTATCCTGTTGCCAGTTTCCATACAGACAAAACAGACTTGACCAAGAAATGAAGAGACTATTTCTTACCTGAAATACTCACAAATTGGACTGAGGGGCTTGAGGAGAAGGTTAATCAGGTTTCACTGCAAATGCCAGAACCTTTTTGTCTATGTCTTATACTTTCTTGTCACATTCAGTCTGCATCCACTTGGAAACTGGACTCTCAGCAGCCTTAATTCCTTTTTCCCTCAAGAGCCCTGCTTTGGTGGCAACCAGCCTGCTTTCTCACTGCTCTGTGCCTTTCTGGAAAGGTATTAGTGGTTAAAATCTGTGCCATTTATCAGCAGTGTGCTACGCTCTCTTGTACCTCCTTTGCTCAGCAGTATGGGATGGTGCATTCACCAGGCAGCCGATAATGACATCTATAGCTCCCTTTCTCCATTTTAATGCTTATTTTTAGTCTAGCACATGCATGGAGGTCTGACTAGGAACAACATCTTTTGATTTCATACTTTCCTTTGGGTGAAATCAAGCTCTATTCATGTACCTTTTTTGCACTCAAATATTTCAGAGGAATGTCTGTACCAGAAAAAGAAGGTGAAGAACAGAGCATGGACCAAAACTCCTTCACCAGCTTCATCTTGCCACTGTGGAGCACTTCAGCAGGTAGGACTCAACAACACAGCAGTGTGTATACACTCCTGGTGTAGGGAGACACTGGGTTGCTCTTATCACACCAGCTGCAGCCAGAGCCTCAGGAGAACTGCTGGAGGCCCAGCACAGAGAAGCGCTCAGTATCATCACACCCTGTCACCACCGTGTGTGCAGCCAGAAGCACAGCACCCATACGGTCGCACTCGGACCACCCATCTTGGCAGCGATTCCGGGAGGCGTTCGGGCGCCTTTACGCAGTGCAAAAACTTCAGCTGAGGGCTGGCTCTCATGTTTTATTCATCCAAATTGCCTTTCCAGAAATTTACACTCATCTCTTCACTAGTGAAGCTGTTCCATTTCCTCTTGCTTTAGCGCTGCGCTGCAGTGCTCACATTTCTGCTGAGTACCTTCACTTAAAGACTGATTGGCAACAACCACGAGTCCAATCTCACTGGAGTGAAGCAAGAGAGATGTAGATTCATCTAATTTGATCATGCTCTTTGGTGATACCAAGTGTTTGATTCCCCCCCACCCCCCCACCCCCAGTATACAGTTCCTGTGGAAGGAAGTAAAAGAAATCCAGCTTCTTTTCCTTTTTGTCTTATTTTTGCTTTTTTGGGTAAGATTTTCGGTTTGACTCATCTTTCCCAGGCTAATTGTCAAGAAACTGACGGATTAGTCGTGGTTGACAAGTGAGTAATTGAGAGAAGAGAGGGAGTGCAGCAGGTGTCAGTACTGATTTGGTAAAACAACAACAACAACAACAAGAAAAGAGAATAGAGAGTGGTATGATAAGTCACTGACACAGGCATGACGTTGCAGGCTTCTCACACAGCATGTGTGGAGGATTTTACCACACTTAGAGCATTAACTGCTTACCAGCCATTTGAGATCTGTTCCAAAGGTGACCTTACAAGTTCAGCAGAAGAGGATGGTTTTGAGCACCTGGATCACAGCACTGATGGGGAGCCAGACAATAACTAGTGGCTCACCTGTCACAGGGCTGAGCACACAGAACTGACCTTGCAGGGGGCAGACCCCACGCCCTTGTCCTGACTTGGCTGAGCTAGGCTGGAGCATCAAAGAAGGATGGCATTGACAGAGCTGGATAATTCCATCCACGCTGCTCTGCTAAGGTCTCCATTGCCCACAGCTGCCCTAATTTTCCCAAACTGTGGCTCTGCCCAGTCTCTGCTCATTGCTAAGAAGCTGATTTTACTGCAAAGCCCAAATCTCACTTGCTGAGTGGAAGAAACAAGCTTTGCACCTAGAGAATCCCTCCAGCGCTGAACAGAGCAGTCTAAGACACTGCTGCAGTTTAGAAACCAAACCCTTGGAAATATTTCTTTTTTTAACTAACCTGCTGAATCTGCTCTTCTGAGCTCTGTGTTTCCTTGCTTCAGTCTCAGTTGTCACTGACACTGCCTCAACAGCAAGCAGTGGTCTCGACTGATCTCTGTGATGGTGTTAGGGACAACAGGCCAAGCAATGGGTTCTACTGGCAGATGAAGATGCACTTTTGCTCTGAAGCAGCTGCACAAATAGCATTGTACACTCATTGCCTGCTCCAGATTTCAGCATCTTACTTAGGTGCTCTCTTTCAAACAAAGAAAGCCTTTCCCCTCCACCTAACTGCAATTCATTGGGGATTCAAAGAAAAGATTATTTTTCTTTATTTTTATTTTTTTCCCCTAGCTTGTGCATAGTTATTAAGACCACAGATGCTACAGAGCAATTTTTGCTCTGGCTTTCTTCCATATAACCTCAAGTATCTTGAAAACTTCCCTTCAATTTCACAAGTGGATTATTTCAGGTGGAGGGAGCCTGCCAGGCAGCTCCAGGTAGCGACTGTGTTTCTAAGGGAAGGGGCTGGAAGGGAAGCCCTCTCCCAGAGCTCCAAGGTCCTCTCTGACTCAGACCTCAGCATATCACCTCCAAACACCTGTACCTGTAGTATAGATCCACTAAATGATTGTTTTGTTTTGTTTTGTTTTGTTTTCAGCTTACTTTCCAGATGTCAGTATTGCTTATTGGAAACATGTTTGAGTTCCTTGTATTCTGTTTCCTTTAAATTAAGGAAGCATCTCCACCAGCCATGTGGAGCAGCTCCTGCACTGCAAAGCATGTGTCAGGTGTGGAGTGCATCCATTCAGCCTTTCACAACGTAGACGTTGATGCAGCAGCAGGGAAGAGAGCTGACAAGCACCTTTGCAGCAGATTTAAATCAGAGGCAAAACCTCAAGCAACATAAAGCAATCTGAGCCAGCCAGCAAAGTCATGCTGACCTTCTGCCAGTACTACTACAGCCCCAAGGTTTACTTCAGGTTCCTCATCCTCGGGGATGACAGCACTGGGGGAAGCCAGCAGGCCTTTCCCGATGGCTGCCTCTGCTCCGTCGCTGCCCGGCAGAGTGTTATCGCTATGACAACCTACACGTATAGGATGTGCACGGCAGTGGGAGCTGCGGCTGACCTTACTTGCGTATGCATGGCCCAGGGCTGGGCTTCCCTAACCAGGAGGGGAGCAAAGAACACGTGGATCCACAGGTGACTCTCCCTGGACGCTGTCCTGTTACCTGCTATCAAGTTTGGGATGTAAGGCAAGGTAAGAGCTGTAGAAACACTGGGGAGCTATCATTTTAAATCATCTTCTCTGGGACAAGGTAAAGGGGAAGCCTCATTTTTCTGCCCTGTTTCTATAGCCCTTCTTCAGGAAAAGACATGCAAGAATATAAATCTGCCCTTCAAACTCTGTCTTCTCCAGCCTGATCAAAGGTAAAAACGCTTCCAAAGCTCAGGCACACTCTGTCTCTGCGTGCATGTGCACGCACACGTTGCTTTCTTTCACTACTATGACAGCACATGCTTCTCCAGGGCTATTCACAGCGTTAGAAATACAACTCCTCCCTCCAGTGCCCCGTGTGCGGCTGCCTGGCTCGGGCTTTCTGCTTCCACTCGCTCCCCTCCGAGCGCGGGGCTGGCGGTCACGACTCTGCTCCAGGTCCCCGCGCTCTGCGCGGGGGGAAGGAGGGTCGGGCACAAAGCAGAAGCAGACACGCAACTGGGCTGCGGAGCCATCGATAACTTACTCGCCTCGCAGCTGAATTGCATAGGGGAGGGGAGGGAGGGAGGAAAGAGAAGGAAGTGGGGGGGAAGGAAAATCCAGAGAATTCTAGCCTTACAAATGTAGTGAAACCGAGCGGACGGAGTTCATTTGCTCTAGAAGAGCAGAGAAGAAAGAGGGCATTAAATGAAAAGAAGCAGGAAAGCTCTGTAGCTGTCTTCCTGATAGTAGCAGCGTTTGGGAGGTAAGATGATTCCTCCGAGCAGCACGACTGAAGTCAGCGTGGATAGTGTGGAGAAAGAGAATGAAGTGGAGCAGCCCCCGTCCCCAGCATCAACTACAAGCCAGGAATCAAAGGTACTTAGAGAATGATTTTCTTTTTTAAATGTATTTATTTTTCACTCCTTTCTTGTTTTCAGGAGAGATGTGTTCGCTTTGATTTTTATTTGGAACCCTGTGCCAGGCTCAGCAGCAGAGTGCTATGAGCCACCTCTGATTGCGGTGTCTGCCCTGACGCTCCTTCTGAATTCTCCCTGTCACCTGGGCAGTTCAGGCTCCGGATTGGGAGAATACCTGATTTGGAGATGGTTGGGGTTGGGGATTTCTGCTTCTGTTTTCCCCTCGTTATGGTAGGGGTCTGGGAGAGTGGTAGGGCTCAGAGAGGGGATCGATGCCAATAGATGTGCTTAGCTGTTTTCACACCGAGCATCAGATCATTTAAAGGGTTTTGTTCGTGGTTGGAAAGATTGATTTTTCTCACATTTTCAGAGAAGAGAATTTTGCCTGGGGGCTTGTGGTGTTTTACCTGCCTCACCTTCTCTGTCAGACACATCAGTGAACTTTCACTGTGTAAGGAGCCAGTAGTTGGAACAGGATGTGACAGTTTGGGCACAGTAATCCTTATGTACACCAGCCATAAAAGGATTTTTATTTTCACAGCCTTTTATTTGTTTATTATTTTTAAAACATGTCTAAGTTTACATTCCTGGAAACCAACATCCAGCTGAAATGGCATGGCCTCTGAATTATTAATGGACTTGCTTAGGAAAAGTTTTTCTGCCTGCTGGTATCCTACTTGGAAGTTAGAGAGGTAAAAGGAGAAATGCAGTAACCTTACATAATGAATGTTCTTTGTAGCTTACCTGGGTATTCTGGTTCCACTGATCCTCTATTACTTACTTATAATTGATACCATGATAGCACCTGACAGAACTTCCTGTGAACCTCATGGTGATGCCATGTGCTGAGTAGACATGTAAGAACAGGGAGGTTTGTGTCATTAGGAGCTTACAGCTGGCTAGAGCATTAGGAGGCAATGCATGAGCAAAACAGCTCCTTGACAAGGGAAGGTTTGTGCTGGCCTGAGTTTACAGGCAGTGGCTGTATGGGTCTGATGTGGGAAGACTGCTAGGTTCTTGCACAGTTCTAGCTGGGTTTCTGGAGTGAGTCAAAATGATCTGTCTGTGTGGATAGAGCTCTGACCTGGCCTTGGGATTTTTTTATTTGATTTTTTTTTAATTAGATGCTACACTCCCAAGAAGGAGAGCTGAGGTGTTACCTGTGTAAAACAGGCTCTTCAAAAGAGAAAAGCTCTCCCAGAACTAGTCACTGTACACATTCAGTACTACTGGGACATTGCTGCAGTCTTCCTGGTTAATGGGAAACAAAAGTAAGCAGGTTAGTGGTTTAACCCCAGACTCTAAAGGGATCTGGTTGATCAGTACCTATATCCCCCCCAAGACCACTTTTCTTGAATTGCTGGATTGTTATTTGTCTAATGGGAAACTCAACCTCTCTCCAGTGAGGTCCCAAAGGCACCTGCAGCCTTCACTGCCCTGCCAGCAATAGCTCCCCATCTGTGTTGGGCTGTGCACAGGCCCTGGTGGATTGCATACTCCCTGTACTCCCAGTCGTGGTCCTCACTCAGTGCTGGGCCAGTGATTACGAAGCTTGAGGTGCCACTCACATGGGCAGGCACTTGGTTGTGACGGTACATGAGGGACTTTCCCAGTGGCTCACAAAACACTGTGCCCAAGATGAACTGACCGGCACAAACACTGCACAGAGAGAAAGTGCTGCCTGTAGGGCTCCTGCTCACTGTTTGTCCATCCATGTGCCTGCCAGGATGACAGTAGCAATTAGGCACGTGTGACCAGGGAGCAGAGAGGCTACAAACTGGTTTATAATCAAATGTGGCTATCATCAGTCATGGCAGTCTTGGGAGAATTTGAAGCCATGCACTGGAAGAGGCAAAAGCTGTGACTGTGCAGCTGCTGTCATGACTTGCATACAGGTATTTGTAGTGAACACATCATCTGCACACTTAGTGTGGAACTGCAAACACTAGCAGGAAGCACACTGTGCTGTTGTTTCAGTAGATGGAGTCAAGAGAACATTGTGATCACAGAGGTAGTGAGATAAGCTTGCTTTTTTCAGTCCTAGTAAACAGCAGGCTGATTTCATAAAGATGCTGTTTGTGCTTGGTTTTAGTTTCCAGCAGAACCAATGTGTTTCAAAAGCCAAGGACTTTGACAAAGGCATAAGTCAGTGCCTGCCGAGGGACTGTGAGCAAGCTTTTATCCCACAGTGTTCCCTGTTGAGGGAGCTATCCTGTCATTCACAGAGGGCTAAGCTTGCTTCAAGTACTCTGTGTTGCATAGGTTAACAAGTTCATGTTTGCTGCAGTTACTGCAGAACAGTTTGTGCAGTGTCTAATTACCCCACAGTGGCTTGTTTCTGTGGCTAAACATTATTAGGACTCCAAATATAGGAACAGAAACAACGTGGATAATAGCCACCTTCAAAGTACACTTGAAAACATTTCAACAGAAAAACCATTTTGTAAAACTGATGTAGAACTAATGATGCAACAAGCTTGCTGCCAGTCCTGTGTAATCGCAGACAACCGTGGCACGTGGTTCCTTCTGCTACTAAAGCCCAGAAAAAGACTTACCCAGCGCACCCCAGGCTGTACTTGGAAGATGGCACAGAGGAGATACTGCAATTCCTGACTAGAATGTGCTTGAGAGGAAGAACTTCAGGCTACTGGGTGAAATTTGGAAGAATGACTCTCAAGTTAGTCATACACCCCTGTCACAGGGGGTCAGCTCAGTTTAGTAAATGCTGAAGCCTCCCACCACCCTTTCCAGTGCATGTGTGCTGGTGAGCACCCACAGCTGCTGAAAGGCTAAACTCACTGAATCACAGAATGTGTCTGCTTGGGAAAGACCTCAAAGCTTATCCAGTCCAACCCTCAATCCAGCACTGAAGTGTCAACATCAAACCGTGTCCCTATGCACCAGGTCAACAAGCCACTTGAACACCCCCAGGGAGGGTGACTCCAGCACTGCCCTGGGCAGACCATTCCAATCTTTGAGAACCCTTTCTGTGAGGGAATATTTCCTAGCACCCAGCCTGAACCTCCCCTGGTGCAACTTGAAACCATTTCCTTTGGTCCTGTTGCTTGCCACCAAGGAGCAGAGGCTGCCTCCTCCTCACTCCAACCTCCTTTCAGGTAGTTGTAGAGTGCAATGAGGTCTCCCCTCAGCCTCCTCTTTTCCAGACTGAACATCCCCAGCTGTCTCAGATGTTCCCATACATGTCCTACTTCCCATGAGCACCACTAACGCCTGGACTTCAGTACACCTCCCAGAATGAGGAAATGCAAATACACTCTCAGTCCACCACATTTCGTGGGCCCTAAGAGCAAGCCCATTTATGTGTTCTACCTGCACTTACCTTAATGGTATATTGCTCTATAATGTCCTTTGGTTTTTATGTCCCCCTTTACACATAGCACCTCCAGTGCTCAATACTGTAACTTCAAATAGGTGTCTGAAGCACGCTGCAGCTGAGCCATCCTGTAGCACTATAGATACCACTGCTCGGCTGAAAATCATCTCTTGAATAGCTAAGCATGTTACAAACCTAATAATTAATTTATTAAATTAATTTATTGGCTCTTGAAAACATTTTCTTCACACCTAAGTATGCCTTGAGTGGATACCTCAAGTTTGTTAGGGTAATTTTCTGAGGGTACCATATCTAGATCTGTAGTTGCTGATCTGATCGCACTGCTATGGTTGCAGTTATGGCTCCCACCTGTTCGGGTCCCTCATATCTGGTTTCCAAATTACCAAGCTGACAAAGCCTTCTGTAGATTTACAACTCACCATCATTGGAGGTGTTCAGGAGGAGACTTGATGGGGTGCTTGGTGCCATGGTTTAGTTGTTTAGGTGGGTTGGATTGGTTGATGGGTTGGACACGATGATCTTGAAGGTCTCTTCCAACCTGGTTTATTATTATTATGATGATGATGATGATGATGATGATGATGATGATGAAACTCGGCAGGGAAGGAAGTCATTAACTAGTGAATCCTAAGGGAAAATTTCCTCCTGGTGGTAACCATCAAGGACACACTGCACACTTGTACAATCACTACCTTAGCCATAAAAGCAGAAATGTAGTGCTAGCAATCAGAGATCACATTTCTGATGTCTTTTATGTGAAGACACCTTGGGATTTAGCAAAGAAAAATAGAATTTAAAGGAATGTGTGTGTAAAGAGATGTTCCTACACCTGGCAGCATTTCTTTATGTTTGGCAGAGTTGGCACATAACTCTGTTAGTTTTGTCCTTCTTGTATGGAAGTGACATTTCTCTAGGAAGAGGAGAGAGCCCATTTCTGACTCCTTGAAGTGTAAGACAGGTGATACTCACTGTGTTGTGAATAATGGCTGGGACTATTCATAGGCAACAGTGTATTCCTTAGAAAATTCTTTTACCATTTTAAGTCCTAGATGTGGTTTGAGCCAACCATATGCTGGGCTGCACCAAGAGAAGTGTGGCCAGCAGGTCAAGAGAGGTGATTCTGCCCCTCTACACTGCTCTCACGGGACTCCACCTGGAGCACTGTATCCAGTTCTGGAGCCTCTATTACAAGAAAGATCTGGTGCCAGAGAAAGGCCACAAGGATGATCAGAAGGCTGGAGCTCCTCTCCTGTGGAGACAGACTGAGAAAGTAGGGGTTGGTCAGTCTGGAGAAGAGAAGGCTCCAAGGAGACCTTCTTGTGGCTTTGCAGTATCTGAAGGGGGCTACAAGAAAGCTGGGGAGGGACTTTTGAGGGTGTCAGGGAGTGATAGGACTGGGGGGGTGGAGCAAAACTAGGAGTGAGTAGATTCAGATTGGATGTTAGGAAGAAGTTCTTCCCCATGGGGGTGGTGAGAGATTGGCACAGGTTGCTCAGGGAGGTAGTGGAAGCCTCATCCCTGGAGGTTTTGAAGGCCAGGCTGGATGTGGCTATCAGCAAACTGATCTAGTGACCATGGGAAGGGGGTTGGAACTAGATGATCTTTGAGGTCCCTCCCAACCCTGACAATTCTGTGATTCAGTGATCTCTAATGTTTGAGCTGGTACCAACAGGATCAGTCCGCTCTGCTGATCTTCAAGTTATTAATGCTCAAGTCTGTTAAACAACTTTCAGTCTCCCTCATACACCCCTGAAGGGTTATCAATTCCTGCCCCTGCCATTGCAGGCAATCTGACATGTAAAAGTTTCATGTACAAATATCAGTGGATATCTACAAAGACCAAATATTGGTGTCACAGCTTTGCCAATTTCCATCTATGCTTTTTCCCTCTGCACCATAGATCCATGGGCTTAATAAATCACTTGCACTCAGGTCAGTTAGGTGAGTTGAATAGCTGAGATGTGGGGGAAAGCAAAACCAACAAACCAATCACACTAGGCCTCCAAATAAATGAGGCACCTGGACTATGTATTTTGCATCATAAAGGAGCCTTCTATGTGCTGTTCAAGGAAATGCAGAGCATTATCTTTAAATTCAGGCATGGCAGTTCAGGAGGTGTGGTGCAATTGTCCAAATGCTAACAGACTTGCTGTGTAGTAGATGAAAAGTTTCTGAGAAGCCACAAATCAAGGGAAGGATGAAACATTGAAGTGCAAGATGCAAGCTTAGTTTATATTATTTTAGGTTGGACTTGATGATCTCTGAGGTCTTTTCCAACCTTATTGATTCTATGATATCCCTGCTCTGGTCAAGAAGATTGAACTTACTTTCCTCTGCCCTGTTGGTCCAATAGAGCAGTATTGCATATCGGAGATGTCAAATCCAGCTGTTCATATTAGATTGTGAGCTAACAGAAACAGCTTAAAACTCCTTGGATTTTTAATGGGATTGTGTGGGATTTAAATCAGGTAGGATTTGTGCTCCTCTGTTAGACAGAGATCTTCCCTGCTTAAAGAGTTAATACTTTATGAGGCTCCATAGATGGTTACTCATCAATTAATATTTTAAAAGGGCAGGGAGTATGGTGTACAGTTAGTGTTTCACTCTCTGCACCAGTGATAAATACCCAGAATGTAAACTACTGCTGTAGTCTTCAAGGGAATACCAAGCAGCTTAAAAAGTCCTGGGAAGGGAGAGGACAAAAAGGGTTCCTCTGGCTCCTACATCCATGCCTCTGTATAAAATGGTGAGTAAGGGGAAGAAATGAGCTAAGTGGTTTTATGTCTTTTGATGAAGTGTGAGGACAAATTACATACAGGAAGATTTCATTAAGAGCAGGAAGGTAATACTTTATCTATAATTGCTCGAGCAGACTTGTTCTTGTCTTTAGGTTCATTTTGCCTTCTTTCAAGGAAAGAAGGAAACGCTCTGGTATTGGTCTTCTCTTTGATAAACACATGTCAGATCAGTTCCCAGACACCTTGGGGTATCTGAGGGAAAACAGAAATGTTGTCAGTTCATTCTTTTCTAAACATGCTTTCAGCATTGCCAAAATAAAGAAGAATGTCTCTTACCTTGCAGCAACTAAATATCCTACAATGGAAATCTGCTGTGGCTAAAAAGGGATTTACTGAAAAGCACAACAGAGTTCTTTTCAAAGCTGGAAGACAGTCCACCCTGCCTTCTCAGTCTCTTAGGCTGTATTCTATTTCATAAGGTAATCCCATTGATCCCATAGGTTTTGCCACTACTTTTAAAAGGCTCTCTCAACACCTATATTCTCCTGTGGCGAAGGAGTGCCCTCCGCTCCTCGCTCCCTTTACTTCCAGCCCATTTCTGGCCAGCTTGTGTGACATTGTAATTTTGGATAATGTTGCTTTAGCCTACACATCTCTTTTCCATTCTTGGTGCAGGTTTCCAACATGCAGGAACAGACTTTCATGCCTCTTCCTAGCCTTTGATTTTCTATACTAAACAAGCCAGGCTGACATAAACATTGCATTGTTCATCCAATCTAGCGGCAGTTCCAGGTACCTGTGTTCTGAAAATTCCTTCTTGAGCAAGAGTGACTGAACTTGTGCTTGCTGTTCTGCATGACACCTTGTAGAGTATCAATAATGCGTCACTAACTTTCCCAAAGTCGTTCTTTGGACAACCAGAGGCTGACCTTCTATTTTTCAGCAGCTCCAGGATACATTTGTCTATCCTCAACTAGAGTGGTTGGAATCCGGTCTCCGGTGCACAAGCTTGCTGTTCCACAGCTGAAGTCCATTACATTTCCGTGACTCCATCCCTCAAGCCCCAGGCATCCTCAGTTTTGGCAGTGCCTCCAACCTCATGCCAGAAGCAAATGGCCTTATGACACGCCTCATCAAACTCAGTAATAAAAGTGTGGAGAGCAAGATTCTCTCCAAGATTAGGCCAGCATTATTATTTGAAGAACTCCAACACCCTTATTTCAATCTTCTCCTTTCAGCAGTAACCATCTCCTAGTGAGCTTTCCTTAGAATTTCTTCACTGCTTCCCTTCTCTTCAGTCTTGACTAATAAATTCCCTTTTGATAACCTGTTCAATAATTTTAATGAAACCCAAATAGACTCTGTCTTTGACCCAACACATTTTCCCTGTTGAGACAATTGTTTTATCTCACAACTGGTCCAGAAGGATCTACTTCTTATTTCTTCATTTGTTTTTATCCAAGTACTACTGAGGTCAGCTCTACAAACCTGTATTTCCTGGAGTTGCTTTTCATGCTTCTTAAAACAGATTTCTGTTCTACTTTTTCACTTTGTGTAATTTCTGGTTTGGTAAAGCTTCCTGAGGAAACTTGTTCCTACACTTCCAAAGTCAAATTCTGTGATGGAGATGAACCAGTTTCTGTTCTCACTTCCACCTGAGCAGACAAATTGAACTGCTGGTTTCATGTCCCACTGTCCATTTCTGCCACCTCCTTCCTATTATTCCTATTATTTTGCCTGAGGATCACTGTTCTGGAAAAAAAAGAGGGGGAAAAAAAAGTAAGATGAAGTGTTTGTTGAAGTTCTTAGCCAACCTTTTATCACATCCTTACTGTACTACAGCCTGTTTCTTCCTTTTCTGTTCCTGACCTGAATTAATCCATTGACATTTCCTTAAATACCTTTTGCAAGGACTTGCTCAGCTTTCCTTGACATGCTTAGACCTAAGGAACTGTGCTTTAAATCTCCAGCTCTCTTTGTACACTACTGCTGGGTTTTTGCCCTCCCTTTTCTTCCTCTTATTCCCCTTCTCACTATTCTTTTTTTGGACTTTTTGCTTATTCCAAATTTCCTGTTTGAGGTAACTGGTTTCATGCAGCTTGCCTGGAGCAGACATTCATAGAATATTTTTTATCTCTTTTCTTTTCAAACTCCAGGTTTGCTTTGAAGAAATTCTGTGGCTCTTACACATGGCCAAGTATTTGGCCATTTCTGATCAGTGATGTTTGTCAATGAAGCATGTCTCTAGCCTCCTACCTCAAACCTAGCAAAGGCCAAGGCTGTTCCACAAATCCATGGCAATCTGTGTTCATCAGCCCTCAGCATTTGCAGAGGGTCAGCATTCCTTAGCAGGTGCAGTAGCCTGTGCACAGAGCTATGCTGCTTTCCAGACCATTGCTAAGACCTTCATACCTTCACCTGGACCCTAGCTTGTGTCCTTTTGTGTCTCACTCCAATGTGTGACATGCTCTAAAGAGACCTGAGAGTGCTGAAGGCTGGGAATTTCAAGGGAATGTAGCATATCAGAAACTATCCCCTTGGCTTAGTGGTTCATTTTTCCTTTAATTTAATTTAGCTGGAAATACTTCTCAGTCACCTGGTGAAATCAGAATTTCCTGTATGAGTGTTGTATGCCTGTTCCTGTTGCCTACCTGAGCCGTTGCTCCGTGCCCTGGCTAGGTAGAAGATTGTATGTTTGATAAATTTGCGCTCATGTTTGCCAGGTAGAAGAATCTTCCAGGTGTGAGCACATGGATGAAATATTCTTAACCCAGTTAAGAATAACCCAGTTAAGTTAAGCTTCCAGTTGCACAGGCAAAAATGCTCATTCAGTGTTAAAGGAGCGCCGTCTTTTCCGGGCAAGTGAAGGTCTATGCTCCACCTGAAGCAGATGCAAAATTTGCATGTTCATCAGCAAAGAGAACCAGCTGTGAAAACAAGAAACCCATGTGTCAAGGGCTGAAACAACCTGACCTTGTTTTCCTTTGACATATGCCTCTGCTTGAGGAACCTGCTTTAATCCAGTAGATCAATTGATACAAGATAAGCTCCATGTCAGGGAATTCAACTCAGGAACCCTGCAAAATATATTTCCAATGAAATGTGGGTGACTTCTGTCCTTGACAGCAGCAGGTCAGTGTGACAAATGGCTTGTGCATCTTCCTATTTGGTTTTGTTTATTGTGATGGGTTTAAATTACTTCCCCACCCCCAAATAATTTGGAGAAAGCTAGCCCCAAAATAAAATTGCCAGACCAGCTCAGTTGGGGATGGAAGCAAATGAAGCTCTAGTTACAAGCAAACCTGAAATCTGGAAATATGAAATGCAGGGAATATGTGCAAAATATACAAGATATGTACAATAGAGAGTTATTTACAGCTTATAAACAACACAGAAACTCCTCAGACCCCCCCTGGGTGGATTCAGGGGACCCATTCACCTCCTCCCTCCTTCCTTTGCATCACCTCACACAGTAGTCAAAACAGGGATCCCCTGGCAAGGCCACAGGAGGGAGAGAGAAGTTGAAAGCAGATGCAACAGAAGAAGAGAGAGCAAGAGCTGTTTCTGCCTCTGCTCTACATCCCATTACCAATCCAATGAATTCTATAGACCTTAGCATTACTTTCCTTGTGCATCCAATGGTCATTTACTTTACTTTCAGTCTTTGCAGTCAGGATCTAGGCTCAAGTTCCCCCTTCAAACTGTAACAGTAGTCTTGCATCAATGTGCTCTGTGTTCACAGAATTTTTCCTTTGGACAGGCCAGGACCCTGTTTTTACCTGATGAGAGCAGTTTGATCACTGTCAAATGGAAGTGTTGTTTTAGAGGCTGCAGTGGTGAAACTTAAAAATGCCATAGCTCTACTCCATTCTGGTGAGACCCCACTGGAGTACTGTGTCCAGTTCTGCAGCCCTTAGTACAAGAGGAATATGGAGGTGCTGGAAGGTGTCCAGAGAAGGGCCATGAGGATGATCAGAGGGCTGGAGCAGCTCTCCTATGAGGACAGACTGAGAGAGTTGGGGTTGTTCAGTGTGGAGAGGAGAAGGCTCTGAGGAAACCTAATTGTGGCCTTCCAGTATCTGAAGAGGGCTACAAGAAAGCTGGGGAAGAACTTTTTAGGCTGTCATGGAGTGATAGGACTGGGGGGAATGGAACAAAACTAGAAATGGGTAGATTCAGATTGGATGTCAGGAAGAAGTTCTTCACCATGAGGGTGGTGAGAGACTGGCACAGGTTGCCCAGGGAGGTGGTGGAAGCCTCATGCCTGGAGGTTTTGAAGGCCAGGCTGGAGGTGGCTGTGAGCAACCTGCTGTAGTGTGAGATGTCCCTGCCCGTGACAGGGGGGTTGGATCTGGATGATCCTTGAGGTCCCTTCCAACCCTAACAGTTCTGTGATTCTATGAATAATTGTGAGGGAAAGGTGTTTCCCAGCCACAGGAGGCTGCAAGTTCCATGTGGAATTGCAGACAGAGTCCTTCAGGGGCGAGCAGCAGCAATGATTTGAGTGCTTTGCTTTCCTGTAGACACAATGTGCTCCATTTCTGAGTGCCATTTCAAAGTTTGATTAAAATGCCACCCATGCACTACATTATTAATACAGATCATTTCAGCAGCCTAGTGTTCTGAATGGAAAGGCAAAATGAAGCTGACCTATAGTAACTGATAATTAGGTTTAATTCAGAAAGAGGCAAAATACTAGAAAATGGTATTCACCATGCTATTTAAATAACCATTTAGGTATTTTTTTTGTTTTCTTAGCTCATTCATCAGACTAAGGGAAAGAAATGTTTGCTATGGAAGCACAGCTCATGTAAGAGAGAGAGCCTGCAGGTTGTTACAGCAAATACTGTTGAATGTGATCTTAGAAACAGAAGTGCATCTTCATTATCCCTTTATTGAACTTTATCTGGTTTCTGCACAGCTTGCTCATGGATAGGGAAGGGTGGCATCAGCTTTAGGTGGCCAGGAGTCAGATATCTGGCATGATGCATACAAGTCACCTCCTCAAACACCACGTTTGTCACTGATTTCATAGAATCAGAGGCTGTTTAGAATAGAATAGAATTAACCAGGTTGAAAGACACCTTTGAGATCAAGTCCAACCTATCACCCAACACCATCTAATCAACTAAACCATGGCACCAAGTGCCTCATCCAGGCTCTTCTTAAACACGTCCAGTGATTATGACTCCACCACCTCCCTGGGCAGCACATTCCAGTGGGCAGTCACTCTTCTCTGAGCTCTTAGGGGTTGGAAGGGACCTTCAGAGATCGAGTCCAACCCCCCTGCCAAAGCAGGATCACCTAGGGCAGGTCACACAGGAATTTGCCAGCATTTCCCCTGCCAACTTAAATGCTGTGGAAGTGCTTCTCAAAGCAAACAAACAAAAAGGCTTGGAATTGAGCTGAGAAGCTCAAAACTTTGACCTGGCCTCACTTGCCTTCATGTATACACAGGGTGAGAAGTGGCCTTGGGCTGGGCATCTCAGCCCTCACAACTCAACAAAAATGTATTAGGCAAACAAAGTGTAGTGGTTTGAGCCTTAAGTGGGAGTTAAAAGCCCAGATGGGGGAATAGGCTGAGAATCTCTCCCCCACTCCCTGCCTCCTCCCTCCAGAGAGGGAAAGAAAAAAAAAAAGGGGGGTAAGGAGCAAATCCACTAAACAATAATCTGGAGTCGGCTTGGAAGTAGAGAGGTGAAGAATTTTCTTGAAACAATATACATATAACAATAACAGGAAAGGTTCACAAGGGCAAGGAACAAGGATGGATGGGAGGGGGACAGAAAAGAATAATACAAAACCAGTCTTTCTCTGAGGAGGCGTGGAGGCAGCAGGGAGAAGGATCAGGTCCGACCCTGTGGCAAAGGAGTAGGAGGGCAGCTGCAGTAGCTCTCATCCAGCAAAGGCAGGAGGCAAAAGGAGAGCCAACAACTGCAATGTCCTGCTATTTATACCCTAGCTGGGCAGGAGGGGGGAGTGGAACAGACTCAGCTTCCCAGGGGGAAACGCCCTGCAGGGAGGGTAAAGTACCCGCAAGCCCTCCACCCTGCTTTGGTTTTTTGTTTTCAGAAAAGGGTCTTAACCCACCACACAAAGCAACACAGTAAAGTTGACAGAATGCCCCTGTCTCCCAGGAGGTTAAATGGAGGCTCCAGTTTTGAAGACATTCACATCCATGTGCATTTTAAAAAGTGTACTTACTGTTATCAAACAGCATCAACCAACTCAAGGATCCATCAGTCACAACTTTTGTTGTACTTCTTGGTGTTCTCATTTATATTAAGTGTGTGCAGCTCTTTCCTCACTTCTGTTCACACATCCTCTTTGAATTCAAACTATCTAATTAAGAAAGAAGTTACAAATAGACACGAGGTGACTTGTAATGGTTTGCTAGACATGTCTGGTAATGAAATGTGTACTTGTTACAGGATCACAGGGTCAGAGGATGTTAGGGGTTGGAAGGGACCTCTAAAAATCATCAAGTCCAACCCCCCTGCCAGAGCAGGACCACAGAATTCAGCACAGGTCACACAGGAACATATCCAGATGGGGCTTGAAAGTTTCCAGAGAAGAAGACTCCACAACCTCTCTGGGGTCAAGTGCTTTGTTTGTTTGTGGGGTTTTGGTTGGTTTTTTTAATGTCAAAACTTCTGGGTTTGAGTTTTCTTGATTATGTGAACTTCTATCTGGAAGCTTTTCCCTGGCTGCAAATGAAATTTTTAGTGAAAGGAGCAGGGGGGAAAAAGGTACCCTAGGTTAAACTGTACACTCTTACCTGTAATTAGAGAGCAGGTCAGGCAGTGAAGTTAGTAGTTCAGTCTCCCTGTGTTATAAATGGAGCACAGACCAGAATTGTCTTATCAAAGGTGAGTTAGAGGAAAAGCCTGCCTTACATGCTCTAAATTAGCCTCTCTGAAGGGAAAGCTTTTTCCATCGACCATAGGGGGCAGCTACAGCCGAGTTAAAAGCTTCAGTTTAAGTAGGGTGAACAGTGCTGTGAATCTGTGAATTTGTCAGATTGAGGGCTTGACCTTTGCCTACAAAATCTGGTCAGTTGTCTGTTCCCATGGCACGTTAGTCTGTCTGACTGTCCCCACTTCTGCCCACAGCTCTGTCACAGACATTTGGAAAGGCTGCAGTTGTGTTTTGGTTTGTTTTCTGTCAACGTGGAACAAAATCATTCAAACTTGGAAAATTTTTGCCAAGTGGAAGTGCTGTTTTGCAGCCAGCCCTGTAATGGAAAGTTCTGCACCTATGACAAAAAGAGAGAAAAATGTGAGCCTATCCAGGCTTCAAAGTGCAAAGTGCTGCTATTAAAATGCAGCCACAAGACAAACGGTGTGCCAGCTCCGTGACGTATGGGCACACAGGAGCCTTTGGCAGGTTCACAGCAGTTAGGTCTCTCTCCTGTACTTAGTTGTACTGACAAATGGACTTCATTCTCCTGGCCCTTAAAGATCCAGATGAGCAGTTCACTTTTGTTTGTTTGTGCACCCACTCACTCTCCACCTTTCAAGGTTTCTCTTTATTCCCCCCTCTCTATTCCTCTTCTCACCCAAATGCTTTAATCCAGGACCAGGCTTTCTGGTACAATGAACCTTTTGTCTTTACAGGAAAAATAAAAATAAAGGTTTCCAAGCTTAGTCATGTTTAAAGATTCTTGTTATGAAATGGATGGTGGCTCTTCTGGTAGGGGCAGGGAGCTTTTATAAACCCTGTGTGGATGCTAGCACTCCTGCTGCAAAGCACGCTCACAAAAACTCCCCCAACTCTTCAGCTTGCACTTCCCTTTCTACCCATCCCCAAGCCATGCTTACTATATCCACAAAGAAATGCCTTAAACTGAACTTTACTTTGCTCTGGTGAGACCTCACCTGGAGTGCTGCAGCCAGCTCTGGAGCCCTCAACACAGGAAGGACATGGACCTGATGGAGAAGGTCCAGAGGAGGGCCACAAAAATGATCAGGGGCTTGGAGCAGCTCTGCTATGAGGACAGGCTGAGGGAGCTGTGGGTGTTCAGCCTGGAGAAGAGAAGACTCCAGGGACACCTAATAGCAGCCTTCCGGTACCTGAAGGGGGCTACAAGAAGGATGGAGAGAGACTATTGGCAAAGGCCTGTAGTGACAGGATGAGGGGCAATGGCTTCAAACTAGAGATTTAGATTGGATTTTAGGAACCAAGTTCTTTCCCATGAGGGTGGTGGAACAGTGGAACAGGTTGCCCCAGGAGGTCGTTGAGGCCCCATCCCTGGAGATATTCAAGGTGAGGCTGGGCAGAGCTCTGGGCAACCTGATCCAGTTGAGGATGACTGCAGATGGGGTTGAACTGGATGAGCTTTGGAGGTCCCTTCCAACGCAGACCATTCTATGATGTTAGCTTCCTACATTGTCTGGTATTATGTGATCTGTTCCTTGCACATGGATGCCTATTTCTATCTTGTTTTCTTTACCTGTGCATGAAGCAAGATATACAGAAATGTAAAACCCAGGCAAAGAGGTGATAGAAAACTTTTCTTATGCAGAAATGTTCCCCTGTTGTCTGAGTCTCCTTCTTTCTGGCTAGGTAGTTGAAGACAGTGCTAATCAGATACCTTTTTAACTGCACTGCCAGTGGAGGGCCATTGAGCTCCTGCCTCTGCAGCAGCTTAGGCTCCTACAGACTTCCCTGGGCTGCAGCTCTTTGCTTCAATAGCCCTGGCCTTTTTAGCAGTCCCTGCCTAGTACCCAAGAAAAATGCTCTGGGCAAATGATTCCTTGGAGATTATCAAAGCTAGAATGAATGCCAGCAGCTGTAGTAGACCTACTTGAATCCTGCCAGAATGTAGATCAGCTTAAGAGAATTTCACAAAGGTTCAAAAAATGACAGCCAAGCCTTTAAACAACAATCTTACAGGGTGATCTGCCTTTAAGGAGAATTCAGCCACAAGAAGAAGCCATTAAGTCTGGTCAAAAAAAAAGTCAGCCCTTTTTTAAACAGCCCTGGGGCTGCAGGGAGCATGCTATAGCAAATACAATATTCCTGAAGTGGCACTAGAGGTAATGTCATTTGGTCTTTACTACCAGCTGTGGAGTTCCGGGGGGGGGAAGAAAAAAATACCTTCTTTCCATGAGTTATCAACCTTCCAGTACAGTCACACTTGGAGCCACTACTGCATATTAAAAAGCCTCAGACAGCAACTGACAGGAGAAAATGAATATGAATCTCAGAAGCCAGCACTGTGCTTGCTCTCCAGTTCAGCAGTGGTCAGTAGCTCTCATTTCTGCTGTAAGATGTCACACTCCTTACTCAGAGCTGCTCCACCAATAGTAAGGATCATGCCTACTCTTTTGGCAGAACAGGGCAGACAAAGAGAGGTCCTTCATGAGAATTCACCCTCATACATATGATTCTTATTCTTTACAGCTCTCTCTCTGTCCTAACTTGACTTTTTCCTCTTCTTTCTGCTCTTCCCCTCCTCTCCAGGGAGGTGGTAGAGTCACCATCACTGGAGGTGTTTAAGAAGAGACTGGATGAGGCACTTGGTGCCATGGTTTAGTTGATTAGATGGTGTTGAGTGATAGGTTGGACTCAATGATCTCGAAGGTCTTTTCCAACCTGGTTAATTCTATTCTATTCTATTCTATTCCTGTCTGCCTGAATCCCTCATGCAGCCCCATGCAATACACTGTTCCTGTTTAACTCTCTGTTTGTGTGAGACAAGAATTCACAGTCTTGCTGCTTCAAAATCCTTCACATTCCTGTCAAACAAGCAGAAAAAGTTAAATCTGTTGGTATCTTCTATCAGCTCTTTTCTCTCTCTCAAGACCAAAATGAGGAAGTTTCTGTTGGTTTGTTTTTTTAGTTAGTAGTAGTATTATTGTTGTTGTTGCTGCTGTTGTTATTAATAATATTTATGTTAATATTATTAATATTGTTGTTATTATCTGTGTTCAGGCTTTCATTAGCCATAGTTTAGATGATTCTGAGGAACTTAAAAAAATATTTTTAAACATTCAGAAAAAAATGTGTAGTTCTTCAGAGAGAGTCATTCTCTTAAATTCTCTACCTTTGTGTTCGTGGTAGTCTCTGCGTAGCTCTTTTTTTGCAGGAAGCTAGCTATCTTGGTATGAAAACACATTTTTGCAGTGCAGGCAGTCATTTTAATGTTGAAACCTTGATAGAGGCAATTTGAGGAGGAAAGTGGTGCAGCTGGTGAAGATAAAAATAAAATGTGCTTATAGAATCATAGAATTGTCAGGGTTCAAGGGACCTCAAGGATCATCCAGTTCCAACCCCCCTGCCATCAGCAGGGACACCTCACACTACAGCAGGTTGCTCACAGCCACTTCAGCCTGGCCTTCAAAACCTCCAGGGATGAGGCTTCCACCACCTCCCTGGGCAACCTGTGCCAGTCTCTCACCACCCTCATGGGGAACAACTTCTTCCTAACATCCAATCTGAATCTACCCATTTCTAGTTTTGCTCCATCATCCCCAGTCCTATCACTCCCTGACACCCTAACAAGTCTCTACCAGCTTTCTTGTAGCCCCCTTCAGATACTGGAAAAATATTTGCCACAATACAGCCTTCTCCTCCTCTCTCTCTTTGTTCTGCAGAGTTGATCTTGAAACAATAGCTGGCTGATGATGTTCAGCAGCTTGGAGGTTTAGGGGAAAAAACCCACAAAAGAAATGGATTAGCCTGAGGCAAAGGGAGTCAAACATATATGATAAATCTCATACACAACAGCTCTTGCCAATTAACATCTCCAAATACACCTATTTACTTTGTCAACGTCTTGAGGCCTTCAAACAAACAAGAAGAGTTTGGAATGGAAACAGAGGAGAAAGTTGGGAATTTTGGACCTGAGTCTCTGTGAGCAGGGAGAGAAGAAGAGAGTGCAGAAACTTAGGTGGTCAAATAAGCCCAAACATCTGTGTCTCGGGGCTTGTCTTAAACCAATAGGTCCCATAGCACCCAAAATCTGGCCTTGTGTTTCTGGTTCTTGGATTGGGAAATGAGGTAGCATCAGCTCAGAGTTCAAGCACAGTAGCTAAGGGAAAGGTTTGGGCAAAATTAATTCACACAAAGTTTGAATGTAGAGCAAGCATCTAGGAAAGATGCTGGATCTATCTATATGTTGTTGTGGGCAAGCAGGGATGGACAGAGATGTTTAAAAAGAAAAGAGGGGAGAATTGAGGAGGGTTGAAGAAAATCAGCTGGACCACAGGGTGCCAGACGTGGCCAGGTGGGTTTTTTTATGCAGCATGCAGCAAACCTTTGTTTTTAGTGCACAGTGTGAAACAGTCAAGTGAAGTTTCATTTCAAAACAAAAAAGCCCAGCAGCCCAGCCAAGGAGCTGGCACTAAGCAACGACCCTAGGATCTGGCCCAGTGACAGTAACTTTGTTTTAGAGCTGAGCACTTACATGTTTTCGTTGCAGAGCAATTTTAACAGCCTAAGTTTGGAGCCCTGAAGTAGAACTGGCTACGCTGACAGAATATTAACTATAACAGCTCCTAGCAGATCTGTCTTTTTGGTTTAAGATGGTACAAAGGTGATGAAACAGTTTGTGGGTTGTGGTGTTGATGTAATTTGCCCTCGTTTAGCATCAGCCTCCATGCCAGATGAATTTCCATGTTTACTCCCAGAGACATGCTACCATTTAAAATATTATAAACCAGCTCTGCTAAAAGCAAAACAAAACAGAAAACAAAGGAGGGGGAAACAGAAAACAAAAGAGGGGGAAACAGAAAACAAGAGGGGAAACAAATGGGTAAAATGAATTAGTAAGAAGAATTGCTATAGGTAGACCAGACCAGCACTTTTTGGCAGACCAGTGTGGGGTATTTTTTAAAGGTCCAAGCTGTATTGAGCTTTAATGTCTCCTAATATAAGCGCTAGAAAATAATGATGGACAAACACATGGTACAATCAAAGATGATTAATGTTACATTGTCAATCTTACATTCTCAATCACATTCACTACAGATTACTCATGAGAAGGAAAAGAAGTAAAATTCCAGCCCTGTTATTATTCTTCTTGAAGAGTCCCAGCAGGCAGACACCAGTGCAGGTTCCTTCACCTCAGCAGAGCTGCCTGGATTTACATTACTCTGAAATCCAGCCTTTTAATCTCCAGATTTCATTGTGCCACTTCCACTGCAGCAAAGATTAGTAAATGACTAAATTGGGAAGTTACCAAAGGGAAATCACTGTTCCACTTAGGAGCTGAAATGGAAAAGAGATGTCCGAACAGGCCGGCAAAATGTGGGATTCCCAGAAGGGATGTCAGAGAGAACACTCCAAATTCATTCTATGTCAAGAGGCAAGAGAACCCCAGGTGTAGCTCATCCTAATGGGGGCAGAGTATGGAGATGAGTGGCTGCTTAGCAACCAGATGCCTGAGGTGAAACCCAAAGTACCAAACAAGATGATGTAAAATGTGTATCAGTCTTGAAATTGAAAGTACAGGAGAACTTGACAGAAAATGGAAACACAATTCCAAACCATCTCTTGCTTTCTCCATGAGCTTTCCTGTTGGTTTCAGGAGGAAAGACAGGTGAGAATTCTGTTGTCAGATCACAGGATCAGAGGATGTTAGGGGTTGGAAGGGACCTCTGGAGATCTTCCAGTCCAACTCCCCTGCCAGAGCAGGACCTAGAGTAGATCATGAAAGAGAGGCAGGAGCCACACTGAGGTTTGCAGCTGGTTCTTCCAGCAGCCATGTTTCATAACCTGAGCTATCAAAGATTTCCTGCAGCTGCTGCCACCCATGTTGGAACAGCTGTTTAGCAGCAAGGAGAGTATAATCCTGGATATAAATGCAGGATTTGTAGTCTCTCCCTCTGCTCCTGAAAGGGACAGCTGTTCTTTTGCCAGGTTAGGCAGGAGATGAGATCAAAGGGGGGGAAAACCCACAAACATTTCCCAACCCCAATATAAAACGAGGAACAGGCTTTAGTCCTGGCTGAAGAGTTGTTTAGTTTGATTTGTAACACGTTTGGATTTATGCACATGTTAGCAAAGGAGGAAGGACTGACAGCCATTGAGCTCTACACAATGGACCCAGCAGTTCTGCCTTGGGGGCCACTGATCTGATTTTCACCAATCAGGTGATAAACTTCAGAAAGCTGTAGTGAAGCTTCCCTGTGGAAGATTTTCTGAGTTGTTAGTTTGAAATGCTGCAGGTTTGAGAAAGATTTACTGTCATTCCCCTCTGCTAGAAGCAGGCTGGACACATACCATGGCTGAAGGATATTGCAATAATTTCCCCCTAACTAAACCAAACCTGTTAAGAAGTTTGAAGAAATACTGATAGAAAGTACACTTCTTCTCCCAAGAGATCTAATGAGCACTCTTCTCTTTCTAGAGTGTTCTTTCCCATATAGCTTGATTAAGACAGAGTAATGGACCAAAAGAGGGCTGCTCAAAAACACTACAGTAAAAATGTTGTTAGGTATAAAAAGTAAGAGTTTTGGCTACCTAAATAAGTGTGTTTGATGTCTTGATTGTACCCCTGTGAAGAGAGACTGAGAGCCCTGGGGCTGTTTATTCTAGTATCATAGTATTGCTCAGGGTTGGAAGGGACCACAAGGATCATCTAGTTCCAACCCCCCTGCCATGGGCAGGGACACCCCACACTACATCAGGCTGGCCAGAGCCTCATCCAGCCTGGGCTTAAACACCTCCAGGGACGGGGCCTCAACCACCTCCCTGATCAACCCATTCCAGGGCTTCACCACTCTCATGGGGAAGAACTTCCTCCTCACATCTAGCCTGAATCTCCCCACCTCCAGCTTCATTCCATTCCCCCTAGTCCTATCACTACCTGAGATCCTGAGAAGTCCCTCCCCAGCCTTCCTGTAGGCCCCCTTCAGATACTGGAAGGCCACAATGAGGTCACCTCGGAGCCTTCTCATCTCCAGACTGAACAGCCCCAACTCCTTCAGTCTGTCCTCATAGGAGAGGTGCTCCAGCCCTCTGATCATCCTCGTGGCCCTTCTCTGGACACGGTCCAGCATGTCCATATCCCTCTTGTAATAGGGGCTCCAGAACTGGAGGCAGTACTCCAGGTGGGGTCTCACCAGAGCTGAGTAGAGGGGGAGGATCACCTCCCTTGCCCTGCTGGCCACACTTCTCCTGATGCAGCCCAGGATCTGATTGGCTTTTCGGGCTGCAAGTGCACACTGAGAGCTCCTGTTGAGCTTCTCCTCCACCTGCACCCCCAAGTCTCTCTCCTCAGGGCTGCTTTCCAGCCAGTCACTGCCCAACCTGGATTTGTGCCTGGGGTTGCCTCAACCCAGATGCAGGACCCTGCCCTTGGTCTTGTTGAACCTCATGAGGTTGGCTTGTGCCCACCTCTCCAGCCTGTCCAGGTCCCTCTGGATGGCCTCCCTTCCCTCCAGCCTGTCTGCTGCACCACACAGCTTGGTGTCATCAGCAAACTTGCTGAGGGTGCACTCAATGCCACCATCCATGGCACCCACAAAGATGTTGAACAAGATAGGTCCCAGGACTGATCCCTGAGGGACTCTGCTTGTCCCTGGCCTCCACTGGGACATGGACCCATTGACAGCCACTCTTTGGGTGCGGCCATCAACCCAGTTCTTTATCCATCTAGTGGTCCCCTGGAGAAGAGAAGGCTGAGAGGGATCTGATCAACATCTATCAATATCTGAGGGGTGGGGGGCAAGTGGAGGGGGGCAAGGTCCTTTGGGTGGTGCACAGTAATAGGACAAGGAGCAATGGATGCAAACTTGAATATAGAAGGTTTCAGCTCAACATGAGGAGAAACTTCTTTACAGTGAGGGTGACAGAGCCCTGGAGCAGGCTGCCCAGAGAGGTTGTGGAGTCTCCTTCTCTGGAGGCTTTCCAAACCCACCTGGATGCATTCCTGTGCAGACTCCCCTGGGTGATGCTGCTCTGGCAGGGGGGTTGGACTGGGTGACCTCTGGAGGTCCCTTCCAACCCCTAAAATTTTGTGATTCTGTGTGTAGGGGGAGGGATTACACTTAGGTTTTTATATAAAAGCCTCAAAATGTTGTGAATTTGGCACGTATACAAGTATCATTCTATTTCTATTTGCATACATTTCCTCCTTGTTGCACAGTGTTTGAAACTGTTTAAATGACTATGAGTCTTTTGAAGTTAGTAGGAAAATGTGTTTGGCAGGGAAGGCAGAGCAAGCCCAGTGTAAGTCACAACTGTAGAGTATCTGCCACAGGGGTTTCTCTTTTTATGCCTCAAGCCTAAGCATAGAATTCAGAAAATAATGGAGTTGAAAAAGGATTTCCCTGAGACTTGATGGCAATTGTTACAGCTAATAAATTGTGTTTCCTCAAGTCTGCTGCTCCCTGGATTGCATTACATTGTCCTGTCTCATCTTGAGCTGAATTTTGAAGATATATAGAGGAATTTGGAGCTCAAGAGAGACTTTCTCATGTTTTCAGTCCTTAAACTTTCCACACTTGATTTAATGTTTGTCTCACGTATTTACTAATCCTGGTTCCTTGCAATATCAGAAGAATGCAGACTCAAAACTATGGGATCATTTCAAACCAACTGCAGGAGCAATTGTTGAGAAGTAGATGATTATTTTTTTTTCCCCCCAGCTTGGTTTAAACCAAACCAGGTAGAATGGCACAGAATGGAGCGGCCTCCTAAGCAAGCAGACTGTTTGGCTACACATGCAGACTGCACTTCTTGATAATTTAGAGATCTGCCAATTGGAGATGCAAATGCACAGCTGCCAAGGATGTGGTACATCAGCAGAGGGCTGAGAATGTCTAATTCACAGTGACATTTGTGGGAGCTGTGACAACTGAGCATCCCTTCAGGTGTCATACTTTCAAACCCTGAGGCTCTGCCAGGGATTTTTGCTGTTACACACTGGCATGCCAATCACAGCGTCTCGTCACAGATAGGACTCCCTGTGTGAAAGAAAAGCACTGAAAAATCCCTGCCATAAAAGCTTGACATCCTACATTGGTCTGAGGATCAGTGAGTGAGTTAGAGTAGGGCAGGGAAGACAATCTGCGGGTGACAATCAGTGCGGCAAGAGAGCAAAGGAGAAGAGCTGGAGGTACCCAGTAACTCCCTCACAATGTTCCTGTCAGGTGTTTTGGGGCAAGTCTCCCCTTTGACTTGGCCAATGCAGTATTCAAGCAGTTGGATTATTTTATTAATTTTTTTCCACAACAATCACAAACATATTTGTTTCAGTGCCAGCTCTGCAGCCTGTTTGGGCAGGTACACAAATACCATACGTAGCAGAGTCTGCAATAAGGAACACTCTCTCTTGGTCTCTAATGGGTTAAGAGCATACAGCTTCTAAGAAAGCTGTCTAGGGCAGAGACAAGTGCATGATAGGGACAGATTCTCAGGCTGTATAAATCAGCTACAGTTGAAGTCAGTTTAGCTAATTCAATTTGTACTAGTAGAGCATTTGTACTATTTATTATGTAGAAAGAAGGAGGCAGGGAAGGAATCAGCTTTGCTCACACATTTTATCACAGATGCTTTGCCAATCAAGAACACCAATCCCTTAAGAGCCTGAAAGATCCTTTTATCTCATTAATGCTATAAGACATGATACTTCTCTCATCAGCAGGCAAACACAGATACACATTTATGAAATTGCATACTGGCTTTGGGCATTTCATAATCTTATTTTTGCTCATTAAACTGCCGAGACAGTGCATTTACAAATCAAATCCAGGAAAACAAACAAACCCAAACAAAACAAACAGCAAACCCCACACAAAACAAATAAGCAAGCAAACAAAACCCAACAACACACTTGGTTTTGCTCAAAAATCACTTACTTTTGTATGGCACAGCTCTAAGGAGAAAACCATGAGCCTGCATGCTCCCCAAAGGAGCTGCTTTCTTGCTCGCTCTTCATCAGCATGGCTAGCTGAAGCCCAGCAGTGACACCAGGCCACCTCACACCAGTCCTTAACAAATCTCCTTAGCATCTGAAGTGTGTTCTGAGGGTTGCTGGTACAAACTGAATGTTCTCTGACCCAGAAAATGAACTGCACTTACTAGAATAGATGCTATCCATCAAGACTTTTGTAGTGTCCTTTGTTTGGAAGGCTTTTGGTACCTTTTTGAAAGTACCTTTTGGTTATATCCCCTGTACCTGACACTCTCTGGTGGATCTATGCAACGTTATCTGGGCCCAATGCATTTGTGTCTTTTGTTGACAATGTGAGAGTCAATTAATTTACAAACTTGCTCTCAGAAGCTGAAAGGAACAAGAAAGGGTTCCCTGCAGAAGGTGAATGTTTATCTCACAGCAGAGTGAAATCAGCTGAGCACTTTTAGCTAAACAGCTACGTTTGGGAAGAACTGCAGGAACCAAGCTGTCTCAATGGCCCATTCCAACTCCTTTAATACCCTGTATTATTGGTAATCCATCTAATACTCTCTTAACACTAGTGTAAAGAAAGGGATAGAGAAGAGCAAGCCATGTATTTTCTTTCTGATAGTCTTTTTACTTTAGATTTTTGTTGCTAGCAAGTAGCAATAGAGCAGACAGCTGATATCTGAAAATGTGGGCTTGGTTATATGGTCTGTCAGTGAAGTACAGCCTGATTTATTTGTTCTATTCACCTGGAAGTGAGTTGAGTGGAAATGTATAAGAATTCCCTCTGTGTTAGCCCCATGCTGTTCAGGAGCCTCTGCTGCAGGCAAGGGTGGTTGGCTGTGCCTGAGACTGGAACCAGCCCAAGCATGTAGTAGATGTGGTGCTTGGCAATGTGGTTTAGTGGTGAACTAGGCTGTGCTGGGTTAACAGTTGGACTTAAGAATCTTAAAGTTCTTTTCCAACCTAAATGATTCTATGATTCTGGGTTTGGTTAATAAGTTGATGTGGGCAGGCTGCATGGGGGGTTGCTCTGAAAGCCGAAGCTAATGGGCCAAGCAAACTGACGGAACCTAACACACAGTTTTTCCTCCTAGTAAGCAATGTGAGATTGCTAAGGAGAGAGCTTCAGAAAGGGGATTGCAGCATTTATGTGTAGGATGTAGAGGGAATGAGGCTTTCCCTGAGGTTTGGATGGTGAGAAGGTGTGATGAAATAGTTGTGCCAGAGAAATAGTGATGGCATACAGGACACCTAACTTAACATTTTAGCCTGGTTTGGGAGTGTGGCTTCAAAACAGATCTCCTAGTTTTTTGCTGCACTCCCCACTCTGGTCCATGTTGAGGTGCACAGAGCATAGGATAAATGGTTTGAGCATTTGCTTGTGTTCCAGATGTGCACCTAATTTATGCCAGGAGTAACAGGCTGGGCTGATTCCCAGTACCCTGTGCCTTGAAATATTCTCAGTGTGTAAGCTGAGTCCTCAAAAGACCCTGTTTCATTTCAGCTCCTCCTGAGCCATGCTGACTGCTAATGTAGCTGAGATGGAGAGGCAAGGGGGAAAGAGTTTCTAGTTATCAGGCAGCAGTTAGGAGCCCAAATAAGTGACTCTTTGCAAGGTGGCCAGTGCTGCAGAGCTGGGGATTATAAAACAGCTCAAAGCGATGATATCTTCCTGACGTCTGTGGGAAGTTCTTAAACCCAGATTGTAGAGAAGAATAGTGTGCTTACAATGCTTGTCAAATAAAGTTTCCATGAGGGCAGGTGCAATTCCCACTCACATCAAATGCAGTGGTACCTCATTAACACTAGGAGTGAATTTCAATAGCTGCCTTTTGCTGCCTCCTCTTTTCTGGTTGTAGCAGCTAATGAGTTGCAGCACAGGGGGCTTAGGAGCTGAGGAGGTGCTGATAAACCGTGGTTAGTCAGAGCTTCCTGATCCCTTGAAGCCTGAACGTTCAGTGTTTTGGAGGAATATGGAGATTGTGCTGGAAGATACTGGAAGAAGAAAGTTAACCAAGCTCTGAGCTCATTGAGCTATTGCCCTTATCTCTGCCTTGCCTGCAGGGTCAGTATGTGCAGTCACCGGCAGCCTGTATGATTGATAAAATGCTTTTTGCTGAAGACAAACTTTTTTTCCCCCCAAATCTAACTTCTAACCATAGGAAACAGTGGATTTGATATCAAGAGTGCACGTTTCTGAAGTGCCAGTGTTGGGAAGTCTTGTGATGCTATGGCCAGTCTAGAAAACAAACTGTTGTGCTTGTGGGGATTTTATTTTCAGTATATTTAAATGAAAGCTAAGTTGTAGCCTTCCTTGCAGGGAAGAAAATGTGAAATGGTTAGGAAGTTCATCTCAAATATGTTTCTTAAGGCCTTTCTATGTTTGGGTTTTGGTTTTGTTTTGTTTTCAGTCCAAAGACTCAATTTTCTACTGAAGTATGGAAGTGTTGACTGCAGGAGGACCCTAATCAGAGGTTTTCCAAAGTTTGGTAGTGTTTCTTCCTAGGGTTTGGGTTTGGACTCATTCACTTTGCAGAAACACATTACAGACAGTAAAATCTGCATGCTTGCCTCTCTACTGAAAGAGCTGATTCCTGCCTCAGGTGAATGCTATAGCAGCTCTGATAGGAGCCAGTGACACCACAAGTGCATACACTTTATGCCTCTATTTAATTGTGTCTGAAACCTTCCAGCAAAGGAACAAACCTAGGCCACAGCAAAGTTCAAGATGAGGAGCTGGTGTTATTTAAAAGTAAGGGAAGTGATGCTCACTTGCCTGCAGCATAATAATCACTTAAGCTTTTATGCTTTTACAGTTTACATTACCTGTACAACATCAGGCCCTTGCCCTTGCCTGGGCCAACTTTTCCTGAGTAAACAATCCTATACCAGTGCCCTACTTCAAATTCTTTCATGGGCATAGTATGAGAAAGGAAATTTGGATCCCGTTTTAAAACCTGCTGCCAATCTTCTGCTGCCCTGTATAATCTCACTTATGCAAGAAGGGTGTAAAACACTTCTCAGCTGTACTGAGCAAAGAGCATAATGAGCTGTGCACAGTGCTAAGCACTGCCTCTGTTCCGCAGTTTTGCACAGTCACTTCCAACCTGTTTGGGATAGAATAGCTGCAGCCTTTCATTGGTGTTTTGGGTGTGCAATGCAAAGCCAAACAGGTAGTTGTCTTCCAGCCTGAATGCAAATGGATATGAGATCTGCATCAGGTTACCAAGAAGAATGCCCACCTTGTCTGGAAGCTGTGTAACTGCATTAACAAGGGGCAGCGCTCAGGGAATAGCAGAGGGAACAGCCTGCCAAATCTCTGAATGGATAGTTCATAGAATGCCTCAGGCTGGAAAGGACATCTGCTATGAGGACAGGCTGAAGGAGCTTGTGTTGCTCAGTTTAGAGAAGAGAAGACTCTGGGGCACCTTAGAGCTGCTTTCCAATAGCTGAAGGGAGCGTACAGGCAGGCTGCAGAGGGACTTTTCATAAATCATAGTATCATAGTGTTAGTCAGGGTTGGAAGGGACCACAAGGATCATCTAGTTCCAACCCCCCTGCCATGGGCAGGGACACCCCACACTAGATCAGGCTGGCCAGAGCCTCATCCAGCCTGGGCTTAAACACCTCCAGGGACGGGGCCCCAACCACCTCCCTGGACAACCCATTCCAGGGCTTCACCACTCTCATGGGGAAGAACTTCCTCCTCACATCCAGCCTGAATCTCCCCACCTCCAGCTTCATTCCATTCCCCCTAGTCCTATCACTACCTGAGATCCTGAGAAGCCCCTCCCCAGCCTTCCTGTAGGCCCCCTGCAGATACTGGAAGGCCACAATTAGGTCACCTCGGAGCCTTCTCTTCTCCAGACTGAACAGCCCCAACTCCTTCAGTCTGTCCTCATAGGAGAGGTGCTCCAGCCCTCTGATCATCCTTGTGGCCCTTCTCTGGACACGTTCCAGCACCTCCATATCCCTCTTGTAATAGGGGCTCCAGAACTGGACACAGTACTCCAGGTGGGGTCTCACCAGAGCTGAGTAGAGGGGGAGAATCACCTCCCTTGCCCTGCTGGCCACACTTCTCTTGATGCAGCCCAGGATCTGATTGGCTTTGTGGGCTGCAAGTGCACAGAGAGCTCATGTTGAGCTTCTCCTCCACCAGCACCCCCAAGTCTCTCTCCTCAGGGCTGCTTTCCAGCCAGTCACTGCCTAACCTGGATTTGTGCCTGGGGTTGCCTCGACCCAGATGCAGGACCCTGCACTTGGTCTTGTTGAACCTCATGAGGTTGGCTTGTGCCCACCTCTCCAGCCTGTCCAGGTCCCTCTGGATGGCCTCCCTTCCCTCCAGCGTGTCTGCTGCCCCACACAGCTTGGTGTCATCAGCAAACTTGCTGAGGGTGCACTCAATGCCACTGTCCATGGCACCCACAAAGATGTTGCGCAAGACAGGTCGCAGGACTGATCCCTGAGGGACTCTGCTTGTCCCTGGCCTCCACTGGGACATGGAGCCATTGACAGCCACTCTTTGGGTGCAGCCATCAAGCCAGTTTCTTATCCATCTGGTGGTCCACTCATCAAACCCATGTGTCACCAGTTTGGAGACCAGGATGTGGTGTGGGACAGTGTCGAAGGCTTTGCTCAGGTCCAGGTAAATGACATCAGTTGCTCGCCTCTCATCTATTAATTTTGTCACCTGCTCATAGAAGGCCACCAGGTTGGTCAGGCAGGATTTGCCCTCTGCAAAGCCATGCTGACTGTTCCCAATCACCTCTTCACTATTCTTCTGAGCCAATAGTGCCTCCAGGAGGATCTGCTCCATGGTCTTTCCAGGCACAGAGGTGAGACTGACTGGCCTGGAGTTCCCTGGTTCCTCCTTCTTACCCTTTTTGAAGATGGGGGCAATGTTTCCCCTTTTCCAGTCTGTGGGGACTTCACCAGACTGCCAGGACTTTTGAAATATAACAGAGAGGGGTTTAGCAACCTCATCTGCCAGTTCTCTCAGTACCCGTGGGTGTAACCCGTCGGGTCCCATGGACTTGAACACTTTCAGGTTCTTCAGATGATCACGAACCTGATCTGCACTTACAATGGGCAGTTCTTCCTCCCAGTTCCTGGCTTTGACTTCCATAACATCAGGAGTGTGGCTAGAGGCCCTTGCAGTGAAGACTGAGGTAAAGAAGTTATTGAGTACCTCAGCCTTTTCCTCATCACTTGTGACCATGTCACCAGTTTCCTTTCTGAGGGGGCCCACACCTTCCCTAGTCTTCTTCTTCCCATTAATATACCTGTAGAAGTTCTTAGTGTTCCCTTTAACCTCCCTGGCTAGATTCAATTCGAACTCTGCTTTGGCTTTCCTAACCAGGACTCTTGCTGCTCGGGCAGCTTCCTTGTATTCCCCCTGTTCTACCTGTCCTTCCCTCCACTTCCTGTAGAGTTTCCTTTTAAGTAATAGTGTGTCCAGTAGCTCCTTGCCCATCCAGGCAGGCCTCCTAGCATTCTTACCTGCTTTTCTCTTTGTTGGTATACATAGCTCTTGGACACAGAGGAGGTGGTCCTTGAATACTGACCAGCTGTCCTGGGTCCCTCTTCCCTCCAGGGCTTTGTCCCACGGCACTTTGGCTAGCAGATCCCTGAAGCGATCAAAGTCTGCACACCTAAAGTCTAGGGTCGTGAGCTTGGAATACTTCCTCCTGATTGCCCTGAGGATATTAAATTCAACTGCTTCATGGTCACTGCAGCCAGGCTGTCTCTGAGCCTCACATTGCTTACCAGCCCTTCCCTGTTGGTGAGAACAAGGTCCAGCATAGCACCTTTTCTTGTTGGTTCCTCTACCATTTGGAGGAGGAAGTTGTCTTCTATGCAGTCCAGGAACATCCTGGATTGCTGGTGCCTTGCTGTGTTGTCCCTCCAGCAGATGTCCAGGTGGTTGAAATCACCCATGAGGACCAGGGCTTGTGACCTGGAAGCCACTTCTATTTGCCTGTGGAGGGCCTCATCTGCTTGGATCTGCTGGTCAGGTGGCCTGTAGGAGACCCCCACAGTAATATCTCCTTCCCTTGTCTTGCCTTTAATTTTGACCCATACACTCTCAACCAGCTCATCATCCCTCCCCAGGTGGAGCTCCACTGATTCCAACTGGTTATTGACATAGAGGGCAACACCTCCTCCTCTCCTTCCCTGCCTATCCTTCCTAAAAAGTTTATACCCATCTATCCCTACATTCCAGTCATGGGAATCATCCCACCAAGTTTCAGTAACAGCCACTATGTCGTGGCATCCCAGCAGAACAGTGGCCCTTAACTCATCCTGTTTGTTGCCCAAGCTGCGCGCATTCGCATAGAAGCACTTCAGCTGGGCTGGCCCTGTCCTCCTCTTGTGCCAAATCCCCTCGGTTTCCACAGAATGTCCTGGTGGATCATTCGTGGCTTGTCTCAGGGCAGCGAGTTGAGAGCCCTTACCAGCTCTCCATCTCTCTGCTGCTGGTGAGCTGCCCTTCTGTTTGTCACCAGCCAGCAGGAGACTATTAACCCCTTCCCCCTTCAAATCTAGTTTAAAGCCCTATCAATGAGCCCTGCCAATTCCTGCCCCAGGATTCTTTTCCCCCTCTGGGACAAGTGTGTCCCATAAGTTGTTTTCAGCTCTGGTCCCTTGAAAACCAATCCATGATTGTGGAACCCAAAGCCCTGTCGATGGCACCAGCCCCTGAGCCATGAATTGACCTGTTGGCCCTTCCTCAGTGTGTCCTCATCCATTGCTGACGTTAGAGGGATGGCAGAGAACACGACTTGAGCCCCTGATCCCTTTAGCAGTTGCCCTAAGGTTCTGAAAACTTTTTTAATTGATTGTGAGCCTCTCATTGTTGCCTCGTCACTACCCACCTGAAAGACCAGCAGTGGGTAGTAGTCTGAAGGACTCACGAGGTTGGGAATTTTATCTACAATGTCTTTTACTTGGGCACCAGGGAGGCAGCTGACCTCTGTATGAAATGGGTCTGGTCTGCATATTGGGCCCTCTGTTCCCCTCAGTAGGGAGTCTCCTATGACGATGACCCTGCGAGGTTTCTTTTCTGGGTAAGTTTTGATGGCTGGCCTGAGGCAACCTGTCATTGGTGCAGCTTCTGACCTTCTTGAGTCCTCGACCTTACCAATGACCTGTTCCTCCTGCAGAGCCTCATACCTGTTCTGTAACTGCACTGGAGGCAGCGTGCTGCTCACAGGAGCAAACTTCCTTTGTGTGCATTTCTTCCGTCGGGCAGAGACCTGCTCCCACTGGCCCTGCTCATGTGGGTTACTGCAGGGAGGTTGAGAGGCTTGCTGCTGGGAAGGTATCAAACTCCCTGTTCCACTAAGAGTTACCCCCTGTTCTGGTTTAGAAGAGGTTAGATTATGGGAATAGTCAATTTTCTGCTCGCCATCTCTTATAGCTCTTAGCCTTTCCGCCTCTTCTTTTAGCTCAGCCACCATGCTCATCAGATCACTGACCTGCTCACACCTCACACAGGAGTTGTTCCTTCCATCCTCCATATCAAGTGCCAGGTTCCAGCACTCACTGCAGCCACCTACCTGAACATCTGCATGCTTGTGAGTGCTCTCTGGGTGCCTACTGTTCTTCTGTTAGCCTTTGCTCTAGTAGTAACCATCTTGCAGTAACCACCGTCTCCACCCGCTGGGTGTTTCTCCCCTGTCAGTGAGCAGGCTGAGCTGAGCTCCTCGAGCTGCCTGCTCTCTTCAGCCACGCGCTGGGGTCTGTTTGGTTTGCGCGCGGTTACCGCAGCAATCCCTCCCCCAGCTACGTCACTGCCCTCCGGCAGGTAGGCAACCCGAGCCCGCTGCCCCTCCTCCCCTCTTCAGGAGGTCCCGAGCCACCAGCCCCTTACCGCCTGAAAAGCAAGGGAAGCAAAGCCAAAAGCAAACTCCCAGAGCTGCGCTCCTCAAGCTGCTCCTCTCTTCAGCCGTGTGCTGGGTTCTCACAAAGGTATCTAGCAGCAGGACACGGGGGAATGGTTTGAAGCTGAGGCAGAATAGGTTCAGACTGGATCTTGAGAAGTTCTGCAGTAGGAGGATGGTGAGACTCTGTGTGACCGTTTGAGGCTGTGCCCTTAAGAAAGGGAATATGGTGGATGGAAGTTGGTAAACGGAAAGAATAATCTAAACTATTTCATTGGTAGAGTGGGAGGCAGCACCTTTGGAACTGGGAGTGAACTGGACATTTCCAGGACTTTTCTGTCAGTCTTGCTTCCGCCTCTTCTTCGTGCAGCAGCTCTGTTTTGTGCTGGGCTTTCTGCCAAGGCCTCGGCCTTGAAAACCAGACACCAGGCCTGTATTAACTCCTTTCCAATTAACACAAACTGCTTCTAACTTTTATTCCTCTCTTTTCTTTCTCTTTCTATCCCATTCTGGGGAAAGGGGGGGAGAGAGGGGAGAGCGGAGGTGGGGAACCCCCTCTGCCTTGAGGGGGGTCACTCTCATTTCTGCGTTACTCTGTTGTATATCTTTGTATATATTGTAGATACTGTAAATTTGTAAATATTCCCCTGCGTACCCTACATTGCTTTGTAAATATAAAGCTCCACTGCTTTGCTAATTCAGCTTGTGAGTTTTTTTTTCCTTTCCCTTCAATTTTTTTTTTCCCTTTTACCTTACAAGGGGGAAGGGAGGAGGCTTCTTGGCCTTACCCTTCCACCCCACCACACTCTGGAACAGGTTGCCCAGGGAGGCCAGTTTGGATGAGAGCTTGAGCAGCCAGGTCTAGCTGGATGCCTTTGTATCCCTGCGCATGACAGTGACTCTATGTCTTGCTCTGGACATTGTCCTTGGAGAAGCATGGACTGTGCACACCTGCATGCCCACCTTGGTGTCTGTGGTACCTTTAGATATGAAGAGCCTGAATGCTGCATTACCCTTCTTGGGAAAATTGTTGGGTTTTCTGCCTGAGGGAGGAAAGGTTGTTGGTAGATCTCCTGACTGGCAAATGGCTGTGCATAGGGAATGAGATGAGGATAGTTAAGTTCAGAGCTCCTTAAAATATACTACATACATTGTCCTAACTAGCAGGAAGGTTGTTTGATGGCAAAACAAGTACTGTATTGCACAGCTTGGTCTTCTCTCTGTGGCAGAGGCAGTGTTTTGGAATAGAATTAACTTCATGTGTTACTGTAGAAATGGATGACAAATCAATAAGGAAAGCCATTGCAGTCACCTTGTGCTGTTGTAATTCAGCTACACTAATTAGGTCTGACTTGAGTGAAAAGCATTTCAGGAGCACGGGGGTGAATTATTGTTGAGTTCTTGCCAGCCACTGGGGAGATGAAGTAATCTCAGTACTGAGTAACCTCAGTGATTTCACAAGCCACTGACTTAACATCCAAACAGCAAAGGGAAGATCTCACATTTTGGTGTAGTTGTACAGTGCTTTGGGCTCAGCTAGTTCAGGATTTAGGCTTCAGCTGAAAGAGCTTCAGAAACCAGAGACTGCTCTTACCTACTAATTGACATTTAATGACTTAATTGCTCTTATTTATACACCCACCCACAGACTGATTGTTTCTTGCAAACAGGTGAGTATTTCCTTCACCTGGAAGTATTTCTTCTTCTGGAGAAGCCAGAGAGCGTTAAGGTTGAGAGTGGTAGGATGAGCCTGTGACTCTGAACCACCCCCCATGCCCAAAGTCACCATGGAGAAGCAGCTTGGGGAGGAGAATGCAGTTTGTTTCCACTTAGCAGACCCAACCACTGTTAGCTGGAGGCGCTGGCGCCTCTTGGGCTGTTTATTGGACTCAGGGAGTTGACTCTGAAGCATGGGGAAGGCAGCTGTAGTGTGTCCTTTCTCCAAGAACAAACTCCACGTGTTTGAAGGTTGAAGAGGGACTTACCTCGGGATGCCTTGAAGCACCTCACCAGCAGCAGGCTTTTGGCCATGCCATGAAAAAATATGGATGGATCAGGAATAGAATCCAGGGAGGGTAAGTGATTTGAGGTCACTAAGTCAGTGTGACAGAGCAGTGCCATGCTTTTTTGGGAAAGTATGTGAGCTCCTTTGCTTTATAATAGCCTGAATTATGATTCCAAATCATTAGATTGCTTCTAATGTAAACAGCTTCAGATATAAACCAGCCTTGCTCAGACAGGCTGAGCAGCATGGAAAATTTCAGTTGTTGCATCACATTCATCCAGAGAATTGCAGCAGTGATTGGATGGATTTTGTAATGGTTGGAGTGACGCTGAGTGAAAGGTGATACAGAGCTGTGACACTTCAGGGACAGCAAACATAAAGTGGATACAGAGCTGGCTTGCCTCTCACCCAGGCTCCACTTGTGTGCCACTGGAGTCTACAAACCTGTATGTTTGTGTAACTGGTATCCAGACAGTTTCTGTACCTCATCTAGTGACCTCCTTAGCTTTATATGAAATTGGGAGGAGGGGAAGGATGAGAGGAACTCTGATAAGGTACAAAATGGTTTACAGGTGAGGAGTTTGAGTTAATAAATTTAAGTTAATAATGCCTTACTCTGCTTCTTAATAGACACAATATGCACAATACGATATACAAGGACAGATATCAGTGAGTGCTCCTATTAGTGTATTAATGATTAATTGGCTAATTAATATACTCTTTCTGCTGCCTAGCCTGCATTCCTTCAAAAACATAAAAGAAAACAAGAATTTCTCAGCCAAAACTCCACATGATTTCTGTTTATACCAAATTCCAGGAATTAAAGTGTATCCAATATATATGCAGCATTCACTCCTCTGGTACTGCCATTTAACTGCTGTTCCTGAAATGGCTTCACAGGCTGCTTAAGAACCATGCAAGGATGAATAATGCTCAAAGTTCTCTTATGCCTGAATACCAAGGGTATGTTCTCCAATGTGTACAACTCTCTGCAGTACCACTTTGCTTTGTACTTGAAGGAAAATACCATTAGAAGTTTTTGTTGGGAATATCAAGTTTATTGTCTGTCAGAAAGCACCTGTAGAGTCCTTTTCCTGGTTGGGATGTGTTCTCTTTGCTCTGAACTTGAGGGTTACATTTTAAAGTCACAGGATCACAGGATGTTAGAGGTTGGAAGGGACGTCAGGAGATCATCCAGCCCAACTCCCCTGACAGAGCAGGACCATAAAACAGGGCACACAGAAACACATCCAGACAAGGCTGGAAAGTCTCCAGAGAAGGAGACTCCACAACCTCTCTGGGCAGCTCTGTGACCCTCACAGTGAAGTTCCTCCATTACCCCTTGTCCTATCACAGGGTGCAACTGAACAAAGCCTTTCCCCTCCCTCTTGACCCCTAGCCCTCAGATAGATATTTATAAACATTTATTAAATCCCCTTTCAGTCTTCTCCTCTCCACACTGGAAAGTCCCAGGGCTCTCAGCCTCTCCTCATAGGGCAGTGCTGCAGTCCCTTCAGCATCCTGATAGCCCTCTGTTGGACTCTCTCTAGCAGATCCCTGTCCTTCTTGAACTGGGGAGCCCAGAACTGGATGCAGTATTCCAGGTGAGGTCCCAGCAGGGCAGAGTAGAGGGGCTGGAGAACCTCCCTGGATCTGCTGGACACACTCCTCTGAATGCACTCCAGGCATTCAAGATGTGCCAGTGGCTCCTGGGTTCCTCTGCCAGCAGCACAGCCCAAGCCCAGAAGTCTGGCTTTGGTGTTAAGGAAAAGGCAATCATTTTGACTGGCTTGTCTGTTGCAGCTGCAGAAGCTGAAACGATCCCTCTCCTTCAAGACTAAAAGCTTGAGGAGTAAAAGCGCAGACAACTTCTTCCAGAGGACTAACAGCGATGTGAAACTGCAAGTGGACTTGATGCCCGAGGTGAGCACCAGCACTGGGCAGCTCCCCAGCTCGGAGAGCCAGGCCTCCTCCCCTACCAGAGCCCCGCAGCTCTCGGAGAACAGCAAGACTCACATTTTCCAGGAGCACATCTTCAAGAAGCCCACCTTCTGTGATGTCTGCAACCACATGATCGTGGGTAAGAAAGTGTTCTGTTTCCTTTCTAACCTGTGAGGCTGCCTGCATGGCGATTTGCAGGATGACTTCTCCATAACTTGTGAGCCAAGATGTCTGCTTGAGAGTATTCACGCAAAAAGGATCTGGACTTGTGTCCAGACAGGGCAAACACAGGCTACTACGAGTTGTATGTGTGCTGACAGGTCTCTTGCCTCGCAGACACATTCTGCTAGCACAAATTACAGGTGGGGGTTTCAGCCAGAGTCAGACTCCCCTCTTGTTGAGGTTACACTGAGCACCAAGCACAAATCCTGTTGTCTGTTACACCAGAAACAGCAGAAATCCTTCTTTCAAATTGGTGTCTGCTATCCTTTTTTTCCCCACAGCAGGAATTCTGACTCTGGCTCCTTGTGTCTGCCCTGCAGGGCACTTTTGCCCCTAGCTCCCATTCACTGTGGCAACCATGCCTACTTCCTTCAGCTCCCTCACATCTCTCCTAAGTGACAGTTGGGAAAGGTGTAGCAACTGCTGGCTCTGAGCTGCTTTTGTTTGCATGGTGGCTGCCTAGGACACATGTTTAGGGAGACCAGGTCAATAGAACAAATAACAGCTGAATTCACATCTCAAACTTCCCTTGGATTCTTCCACCTGATGCCTGCTACTCACAAAACCTAGCACAGATTGATGTATTTGGAAGATCACCTTGACTTCTCTCCAAGACTGTCCATGGATGTGTGAGATGCTGCTGGGGACTGGCTGACAGAGAGAGAAATGACAGAGCTAATAATTTATTATTGCATAGGATCATAGAATTGTCAGGGGTGGAAGGAACCCCAGGGATCATCTAGTTCCAGCCCGCCTGCCATGGGCAGGGACACCTCACACTACAGCAGCTTGCTCACAGCCACATCCAGCCTGGCCTTCAAAACCTGCAGGCATGAGGCTTCCACCACCTCCCTGGGCAGCCTGTGCCAGTGTCTCACCACCCTCATGGGGAACAACTTCTTCCTAACATCCAATCTCAATCTTCCCTCCTCTAGCTTGCATCCATTCCCTCCAGTTCTATTGCCACCTGACACCCTAAAAATGTCCCACCCCAGCTTTCTTGTAGCCCCCTTCAGATACTGGAAGGGGTCAGATAAGGTCTCCTGGGAGCCTTCTCTTCTCCAGACTGAGCAGCCCCAACTCTTTGTCTGTCCTCACAGGAGAGGAGCTCCAGCCTTCTGATCATCCTCATGGCCCTTTATTATCTTCAGTATGCAAAGAACTTCACACTGAGTCTTGCTTGTAAATTAATTTTCAGTGGAGTGTGAAGGCCTAAAAAAAGCAACCTTCATGCTCCAGATTATCACTGGGGCTGTGCCTAGATCAGGGAAGCAGTGGTGGTGTGTAGCTGGAGATGTAGAGTATGCATGGTCAGCCCTGTGGGAAGCTGCAGGAACTGCTGCTCAGAAGTCTGGTCCTGGAAATACACGTTACTGTGGCCAGCTTATGTAGATGAGTTGGTCATCCTGCTACTTACCATCTAGTTGTGCCTGCACAGGAGATCAGGAATGACTTTGGTGGCAGTGTAGGAGTATAAAAGTGGGTGTCAATGTTTCTAGGTTTATAGAAAGGACAAGCAGTAAAACACTGGCTTAGCTTCATGTAGGAGTGCTCTAGGTCTTTGAGTACAAGCTATGGGCTGTAGTTTCTCTAGCTTGCTGTAAGAAACTCATGTCCTTTGGCATGGAAGTCTCTACCTTTCAGATAAGAGTGTGGGAACTTGTTGAAAGATGTTGCTAGGATCACTCAGCTGTTTTCACAGCTTGGTACCTCCTTTCCCACAGGAAGTTGCTCACTGTCCTCAGCTTGGGTGGGGAACAAGTGTTCATTGGAAAGGGCAGCTGTCTGTAGAACATTAGATCTGATACAAGTCCATAAATTAAAGAAGTAAACACATCATGCCTCATTTCACCTGCTCTGTGCCACAACCCTCCACATTTTTCACTCCATATTTTTGGTGTTATTTTGCATTTTTTTAATTAAGTTTATTTTTCTTCTTTAAGTGGTAGAGCAAGTCAAAAGGAGCAGGAGTAAAGCATCAATACCAGGCAAGTTCCTAGCCCAGGAACTGAAAAGCAATCCAGGATACAGGCAGTTAGTTGAAACAACTTTCTGTATGGAAGCAGGCCCAGAACTTGTCTCCTTCTGTAATGTGCACGGACACTTTGTTAAAGCTCAGCTTCACAAATATGTACTGCAAGTATAAGTCCTCCACATTTCTGGCATCTTCTCATGAAGTTGTATGGAGATTAGTACCCTCACTAATCTGCATGACTCAGCAGCACTCAAAACACTGCTGCTCAAGATGGATCATCGCTGACAGCAAGCTTTGCAGCAACACCCACCAAGCAATCCGTGCCCTGCCTGGGATAGGAGAGTCCTGAAGCATACCTGGAAGCTTCAACACATCAGCTTTAACCCCAGCTGCCTTCTGAACATTTCCTGCTCTTCTCTATCCTATAAGTGTTTCCCTTTTCTATTCTGTACGTTAGCCACTTCATTAAAGAGAGAAGCCTTTGCTAACTATTGAAGAAGCTAATGTGATCCATTTCATCTGGCTGAACCAGGTGAATTGCTCTGATCTCTTCCAGCTCATCTTTGCTTGGAGGTATGGCAGAAGAAGCTGTCAATAATTCTGCCTTACAAAGTTGTAGCATCCAGATACCCTGATTCTGACAGATACCTACTCTATTCCTCTAGTTATCTCTCTTTGATCCTTACTGCAGTCATAGCTGGGTTTGCTGTGCTGTGTTCTGAGCAGCATGGGAGAGCTGGGTATTGCTCTTTGCAGCTCAGTTAATCCATGTAAGTTGGGCATCTGTTGCTTATGGGAATGGGGAAGCAAAACAGACAGCTTCTCAGGAAACAGTGTCAGGCCTGCTCCCAAAGGCAGACTGAAAAAAAAAATCCCTTCTGTGCAAGGGCTCTGAATTTACACTTGCAACATGGACCCTATTTGTTCTATTTGTGTTCTTCAGTCAGTGACATTTAAGAGTAATGAGTCTATGGCTTTAAATTCCTTATTGATGAGAATAAAGGCAGGCAGATACATATTTTGAAGACAAGGGGAAAGAGTCCAGGAAAATCTCAGCTTGACTTTAGATGGTTTCAATTTTGCCACCAAGAATGGTTCCAGGTTCACCTTAAATGGCTCTCTGATCTATGAAGCAAGCAGCTGTGTTTGGTACAGGGCAGCGTGATGGACTGTGCATGGCATGAGAGCGCTGCACGCACTTCAGCCTCGCGAGTATGGCAGAATTTGCAGCTTCAGAGAGAGAAGGACACTCAAGAGTAGAGACAGCAAATTTTCTCAGCAAATTTAAAGCAAAGGAACATGAACCATTATCTTCCTACAAAAAGCACATGCATCATCTCCCCTTGATTGCTAGGCTCTACGAGCCAAATGTTGCATTGGGATGCTGCACATGTGCCTGTTTGTTCATTTGAAAGCACTACAGTTGTCAGAGAAAGGCCAAATACATGTAATTGGTTTCAGCATTCAGAGAAAGATGTTTACAAGGATCAGCATAATGCAAACTTACTCATTCAAATGCTTTTCATGTGCCAGTGTGCACTTGCAGCCCAGAAAGCCAACCAGATCCTGGGCTGCATCAGGAGAAGTGTGGCCAGCGGGTTGAGGTAGATGATTCTCCCCCTCTGCTCTGGTGAGACCCCACCTGGACCACTATGTCCAGTTCTGGAGCCCCTAATACAAGAGGGATCTGGAGGTGCTGGAAGGTGTCCAGAGAAGGGCCACGAAGATGAGCAGAGGGCTGGAGCTGCTCTGCTATGAGGACAGACTGAGGGAGTTGGGGTTGTGCAGTCTGGAGAGGAGAAGGCTCCAAAGAGACCTAATTGTGGCCTTCCAGGATCTGAAGAGGGCTGCAAGAAAGCTGCTGAGAGACTTTTTGGGGTGTCAGGAAGTGATAGGACTGGGGGAAATGGAGCAAAACTAGAAATGGGTAGATCCAGATTGGATGTTAGGAAGAAGTTGTTCCCCATGAGGTTGGTGAGACACTGGCACAGGTTGCCCAGGGAGGTGGTGGAAGCCTCATCCCTGGAGGTTTTTGCAGCCAGGCTGGATGTGGCTGTGAGCAAGCTGCTGTAGTGTGAGGTGTCCCTGCCCATGGCAGGGGGGTTGGATGATCCTTGAGGTCCCTTCCATCCCTAACAGTTCTGTGATTCTGTATTCCAAAGAAGCTCTGCATATTGGTTCTATACTTTTCTCCCAAATAAAATAAGGGAGACCATTTCGGATTTAAGGGAGCCCTGAGGAGTGCATGGAGGATCCCTTTTATTTTAATGGGGCTTGCTTGTAGCATCAAATACTCTACTCATCAGTTTTAGTACTGAAGTCAACAGAAATAATTAATGTAATTTCAGAGCCAACCTCTATTATGTTTTCTGCTGCTTATTGTTATGCCACTGAGAGCTCCAAGTTCAGGACTGAGGTTTCAGCTCCGTGCTGGCTACATACTTTGCTAAACACATCCACTCATGGGTATCTTGTTGCAGTTTGGCTCTTACAAACCCATTTGTTTGCTGTCCTTACTAGTAGTAGTTGTTACTAATACCTAACCCTGGCAAGTGAAAATGTTGAAAATCAAAGTGTCTTGTGGAATGCATCATAGAATTGTTAGGGTTGGAAGGGACCTCAAGGATCATCTAGTTCACTAGATCATTATTTTAAAAGACCCTGGTTTATTTCTTGTCCCTCACTCTGAAAAGAAAATCAAGTCAGAACACCTCTGTGTTTGCTGTGTTTAGCAAAAATGTGGTAAGCTTTGGTAATGCCCAATCAAATTAATATTGCATCAGAAACAAGTTCTTGCTCTTTTTCAGTCTTTGGTGTGTCATCAGTCACCTCTATGGCAATTTACTCCTGTAGAAAACATGAGGCTAATACTCCTAAAAAAACATTGTATGTTTATAAAACAAAACAAAACACAAACTCCATCTGTAGACTTCTCAACATTTTAGTCATTTGCAGTTCATGTCCTGTGCTGACTCATGTGGGGGAAAAAAATGCTGTTTTCTACACATTCCAGGCATACTACATACAATTAATGTATTCCCATCCAGCACATCCATATCCTTCTTGTAGTAGTGGCTCTAGAACTGGACACAGCACTCCAGGTGGGGTAGACATATTTTACAGTGAGGGTGGTGAAATGCTGGCACAGGTTGCTCAGAGATGTAGTAGAAGCCCCACACCTGGAAACATTTAAGGCTAGGTTGGACAGGGCTCTGAGCAGCTTCATCTAGTTGAAGATGTCCCTGCTGACTAGAGGGGGTTGGACTACCTGATCTTTAAGGACTCCTTCCAACCCAAAGCATTCTATGATCCTATGATTTGAGAGACCTGGGTTCTCACTCCAGTCAGTGCTGAATGGCTCTGAGAACCTAAATCACCTTGCACTTGTGAGAATCGGTGTGAGCGAGAGGTATTTTGAGGTACACAGACCCATGGCATTCTTTAACATATAGCTGCAAAACATGATGCAAAGTAAGAATTTTAATATACCTGTTATCTTGAAATTGAACCTGGCATCTCTTACAATTTCTATCTTGAGTTAATAATTCCCCATAAGCACAGAGCTTCCCACTTTGGGCAGGAGCCCTGTAAGAAGGGCTGTAAGAAGCCTTCTGGCAGTGTGACGTTAAGTACCACATTCATCAAACTGTGCAGTATGTAGTTAACTGTTAGTTATCAACTACTCAGGTGTAAATCATGCCACCTGGACTCCAGATTCCAGAAAGTGGATAGCTTGTCTGTTAAACTACAGATAGTGGGGATGAACAGATGGAACAATGTCTAAACACACTGTCTGCAGCGTAGATGTCTCATCACTACAACTCCCATTCTTAATGAGCATCACGGGAAGGATCCAACTCATACAGCCCCACTTGCAGCTACAGAGGGTCACACATGACCCCTGCATTCAATTAATGTTTTTCTTTGGTTAATAAAGAGTTAAACATACTTTAAAGCAAATACTGAAAGGCAAATATTTAGTCTGTTTATCCTCTGGGAGGGCTTCCTCCTCTGAGATGAGGCAAGAATGTTATCAGTAAATTGGATAATCAGGAGCTGCTTAGCTGAGAAAAGAGGGTGGAAATATATTTTAAATTCTAATTTGTCCTTGAACAGCATCAAACATGTTGCACATTTGTTACCAGATAATTTTCAAGCTGACTGTAATTTGAGAGAAATAGCTATTAATATGAAACTGCAGTTAATCCCCTGTGAAAAGAGACTTTAAAGATGTTGACCAACATTTGCTGCCTAATTAGATGGAAAACAATAACATTTTGTAGCACATCTCTAATCAGTGTTTTAATATCCCGTTGGCCAAGATGATTTTTAACCAAAAACTGCATTGAAAAGCTGCTCAGTAGTGGCCAATTGCTCCTGAGATCAGCCCTTGGTGATGCACAGAATGGTAAGCTTCAGGCTACGTAGAGGCCTAGGGATGAAGTAGGATACAAGATCTGGGGGGTTTATGTCCTGCTGTGTACTTCTCCTGTGATCACACAAGGCACTGAGTATTTTCAGATTACATGCACCTTCTTGAAGCTGACCTTTTAGGATAAGCATTGTTCTTCTATGTTTAGAGTCTTTGCCAGGATATCACTGTTAGGTGGGTAATGGCATTGCCACATAGCCAGCACAAACACCACCTAGAAGGGAGATTGATAGGAGCTTCACCTTATTTGGAGCTGCAGAAGCCATAAAATGAGGCAGCTGGCACAAATCCTTTTGCCAGCATGCAGAGTGAAATGCCTGCTCACACTTGCTTGTTGCTGTATTTAATGTAGAAGGATGTCTCAGAGACCAGTGGCTCTTGCAGATCACGTGGAGAAGGGCTTGGGGAAGAGTGGCTTGAATGTTGCTTTGCTAGGGGTACTTGTTGACAGCTGATGGAAGATGATCCAGCAGTGTGCTCAGGTGGCCAAGAACACCAACACTATCTTGGCCTGTATCAGAAGTAGCATGGCCAGCAGGACCAGGGAAAAGGTCTTACCCCTGTACTGGGTACTGCTGAGGCCTCACCTCAAGCAATCTGTTCAGTTTTGGGCTCCTCACTACAAAGACTTTGAGGTGCTGGAGGGTGTCCAGAGAAAGGCAATAAGGCTGGTGAGAAATCTTCATCACAAGTCCAGTGAGGAGGTGGTGAGGGAGCTGGTCTTGTTCAGGCTGGAGAAGAGGAGGTTCAGGGGAGATCTCATTGCTTTCTACATTTACCTGAGGGGAGCTTGTAGCAAGCCGGGGGTTGGGTGCATCTCTTACAGATGTCTTTCAAAATGAACCATCTGGAAATTTTTTAGGCTGTTTCTTAACCAAAGAAAGCAAAGTGGTAGTGAGCTCTTGTCAAGGGTGATACAGTATAAATGCTAATGTGGAGAGGATCTGGACACTGGTTTTATTGAAGAATCAGTGACATCACAGCTTTTACCCTACTTACTCTTTCTCCCCCTCGCTCCCTCTCTGGTGGTCTGAGAAGGCTGGGCAGAAAGCTATGTGTGTTCCTGCTGAGATGCTGCTTGCAGTAACCCATCTCAAGCACAACTGGCCAAGGATCACTACATGTGATCCAAGAGAAGAAACAGTACTGAAGCAGAAGCCTGCATGTGGCCAGATCTTGACCATGAACTGGATTTTAAGTGACGGCACCTGTAATTATCTTCTGTTGCTCCTCCTTCCAGCTGCATCACTATCTACTCTGAGAGAGGGAGGGAGAGGGATTGTGGCCATGGTAAGTCATACGTCAGCAATTTGTGTGTGAGGCTTTCTGCTGCAGGCTCTGCCTGTCAATCTGTGCTGACAAAACCCGGGAGCAAGGAGAGCTTGTGCTGATGTGGGAGTGTTTCTGCTACAGGAGGAAAGAGCCAAAAGCCTCAGTAAGTTTGAAATGGTAGAAGGCCAGAGAGCAAATGGCTATTTACATATCAGAGGGCTTCTCTAACTAAACCTTTTATAGTCCTAATTGATTGTCCTAATCTTCTGCGCACAGCAGCCTCTCATTGCATACCCATTGATGATAGAGCTCTGTAAGCAACAGGCAACGTTAGAAAATCCATGAGCAGAGAGGATATTAAAATGCTTTGATGAGGGCAAAAAGTGCTTTGTTGTTTTTTTTAATCTAGAACTCTTCCTACGCTTTCAGCAAGACGAGAGCATTGCTCATCATTTCACAGCATAGCTCTTGTTCAGATGCTTGTTGTCTTTTTCCCAACTCCTCTACAATGGTACAAGGCCTCCAAAAGATGAAGATTTTCTTACACATAAGTGGCCCTACAAAATTCAACTGCTTTTTTCAAAGTGTTTCAAAACACAGAAGAGGAGGCAGGACTTTTCATTTCAGCACATGAGAGCACATGTAAGGTGCAAACAGCCTGAGTCTGCCTACATGGAGATCTTAGTTGAGATCTGACTTTCATCATCTTTGTCTCAAGGAGAGTTACTGAGCACACTCTGTTCACTGAAGCAAAGATCAGCCACTCATCTCTGTTTGTCCCTCCTTAGCACACCACTTGTCAGTTGGGAGGTAATTTCAACCCACCACACCACTCCAGGTTTCGTTTCTTCATGTTCCCTTGCTCTTCTGTGTTCAGATCTGGTACCATCATCATCTCTGAAGCGGTTCAGCATCACATTCCTTAGACAATTCTCCTTTGAGCTATTTTCCTTCTCAGCAGAGCAGCTTGGTACAAAGACCTCCAAGCACAGTCTCAGGAGTGAGAAAAGAAGGTATTGAGATACCAGCATCAGTCTGTTTGGAGTAAAGAACCTTAGATATGATATATTGTGTTTGGGTTTTAGAGAGCTGGGAGCTTTTCCTTTGATGATACCTGTTGGTTTATTTATCACAGCATTCCAGCATCTTAATTAACATTTAGCTGATAAAAAGTCCCGAGGTGATATTTTAAGACATATGTAGGTGGATGTTTCCTTTCAGGGACAGACATTTATAGCAAAGCTGTTGAATATGTGAAAAGTGCATTGCAACAAACCTCTTGTGGCCTCACAGCAGTGAGTTTCATCCTCTTGTGATCAACAGGCATCAAGAATGAGAATCACTTTTTCACCAAAAGACAGGAAAGGCCTATTTGCATTTTAAGTAATTCTCATTGTTCCTGAACCACAGAATAATAAGTCTGGCAACACTGGAAGTCCTTTGTCAAGGAGTTACAGAGTTGATTTGCAAGAAGGATGAAGGCATTTCCCCTTGCTGATATGTATGATTTAAAACCATGAAGTTAGAAAGGACTTTATTTCAGTGGGGACATTTTTCATCTCTGTTAGAGCCTTGTACAAAACCCTGCCTGTTACTGCTTGAGTTTCTTCTCAGCATGCTGTTTTCTAAAGAAAGCTGTGTCACTAGGAAGTCACTTCTAATTTTATGCACTGTTTTGTAGCCTGCCTACACATAAGGCAAATTTTCTTGCTATTTAAACATTGGATATTGTTGTGGGGGAAATTGTGTAGGCTAGACACTCAAACAGACCCACACCTCTCAGTGACATGTAATCTAAAAGTCAATCATTTGTCAGGGCAGGTACCGTGGCTGGTCCTATTCAACAGAACATAAATACAGATGTCCCAGCCTCTCTCCACACCCCATTTGGCTCAGACTGGCACAAGATGGACTCAGGGCAATGGGGTCAGGTCCAGACCTGGCAGCTTGGTCCCAGATGGAAGGATTCCTTCTGCATCTCCCATGTGTTGTTGGACATCCCTGTACAGTGTAGCCCCATCCCAGGGAGCTACTGTTTTACCCTACCCACAGCATAGCACATTTTGAGCTGGCAGATTTAAATGTAAAAAACACCAACCAACCACCCAGACACCCCCCCCCAGTAAACCAAAATCCAACCCAAACAAGCAAACAAACCCCACCCACAACAAATACTCAACTTACTAAAGATTAAAACTTTTGATGTCAACCCTGTGCTGCTGCTGTTCACACACAAGCCTAAATAAGATTTTTTTGCATATTTTTCTCTGTGTGTTTTGAACATTTTCCTCCCATATGTCTATTATTCATGCACTGAGTGCCTGTACCCAGTGTGCAACTGCATGTCAGCTATCTAGTCAGGTCAAAACAGGATGACAGCCAGAGAGTTCAATTTCATCTCCTTAAAAAAAATAAAAAAGGAAAATGGATCCTCTTAAATCATCAAAATGGCAATGCAAAAAGCTGCCATAATAGATTTGTCTGTGGGTCACTCAGGAACAGTACACAGCAGTCCACAAAATTATGATGTCCTCTTCTTTTATTTTAGTTTCTTTTTTAAACAACCCATTCAGTCCTTTCTTTATCAGTGGCAAGTGCAATAGGAAGGTGGCTAATAGTAGGAGTGATAATGGTAACAGGAATTTAGTGAGGTGGATGTTTGTATATCAGTCCACACACCTGGCAGCTGTGTGCCCACCAAGTTGCATTATCAGTCAGGCATCAGATGGCAGTGACTTCCAGAGGTCAGCTGGGGAAATCTGGGTTCAGGCTTTGTTCTGTAGCTCTCCTGATGCCAGCAGATGATCTGAGCCACTGACCTCTCCACAATGTCAGCCAATGGAGCCCCAGCGTCAGTTAAGAAGAGGCAGAAGAAGGGTGCTAGGACAGAGAAAGGGTGAATTTCCCAGGCAACTGAGGAGGCTGAAGAGCAAGCTAAAGGATTCCAGTTCATCCTTACAAACCAAATGAATTGTGAGATTTAGCCTCCAGATTTTTACCTTTAAAGCTGTGGGTGTCCTGCAGAGAAAATGCTATTCTCTGCTCTACCCCAGAGTAGAGGAAGGGAGAGGCCAAGCACTTGTCCAGCAGCAGCCAGCTGTAAGGGCAGAACATAGCCATGGTGGAATCTTTACAAAGTCTCTCTTTGAGCATCAGAGCTTTTACACAAAAATAATTAGTTGATATGAAGGAGAGGGCAGGAGAGGAGGATGCAAAAAGGCCTAGAGATGACTGCAAGGGCCCCAGTGCCATTTCAGGGACTTTCCTTTCTCCTTCTAAGGTGACATCATAAAGCCTTCACTGCTGCAATGCTGGCCCAGCTTGCTTAAAATTCTCCTTTTCCCATGAATTTTGGCATGGAGACAGCACTCTGGTGACAATCACAAATGCTCCTGGGGAGGAAGGGGCAAGACCCTCATTATTTTTATCAGCCTCCCACAGCAGAATTTGGAGCTCTGTGGGAAATCTGTAATTTCAAATGTGTTTGTTTATGAAAGTTTTAAATCAAAACAATTTCTGACTGGCATGTTCCTCTCAGCTACAAGGATAGAAAATAGTGGTTGGGTCGTAGCTGGAGCAGCTGGAGATGACAGCCTTCTGTCACCTGACTGTTTTTATTCTGTCCTTTGTTGTTTGTTGTGTGGGGTTTCTTTCCTTTCACTTCAGCATGAGTGCCTAATATAGTTATCTTTATGCAGTCAGCATAAAGTCGTGTTGTTACCAACATCTGCAGGTTTATTTCAGATTTCTCCAGGCTGTGGGGCTCATTTTCCCTCTCCAGCTATTAATCTTGTGTCGAGCCTTGAAACAACAGGCAGGAAAGCATCAGCCAACAGCGCAGGGGCCAAGAGGATCATAAAGGTTCCCTTTGCATGTGTTAGACAAACAAAATCCTCATTTGCATTCCTGAAGCTAAATGTCACTCTCCTGAAATGCAGAGTAGTTGCTGAATTACTTTTATAGGAGAGCCAAACATGAAGACTTGGAAACAAATTCTGCCTCTGTCTCTTTCTGCCCACAAATCTTCCTGTTCACTATATGTTGAGGTGCTGTGTTTCCATTTAGGCTTCCTCTGGAAAAAGGCTTAGATTTACAGAAGTCATGCAGCGTGTCCTTTGGTTAATATTTAAGGTCAGCTTATCAGAACAGTTTAAGATTCAATTTTCTGGGGCTGTTCTGGAAACCCTAGCCACCCGTTTAGATATTCAAATGGGAGCTGACCCAGTCAGGGAGTATTTCTAGCGAGGTGTTATTAAACATGACCTGCTTTTCAAAGCAATCTGTCCTTCCAGGGCCAGGTGTCTGGGTACATTAGCTGGTATCTAAAGGAAAATGGCTGTGGTAGAGCCTCCCTCATTTGGAAGTTTATTTAAGAGCTGCTCAGATACCCTGACATGAAGTTTCCTTATTTGCTTCCAGTGAAGCCCTGCTTTTTCTGCCAGGTTTGACTTTTTCATTTGCAAAAGAAAGAACAGACTGAGATGATTTATAGCTAGATGAATGCACAGGGCATGGAGGACATATATGCAAATGTATGTGTGAGTAGATTGTTTTTTTCCTCTATGAATTTCATGACTCCATTGACAGTCATGTTTATGGGCACTACAAGCTAAACATGTCTGGTACTTTCCATTCTAAACCTGCAGGTTTAGCAGCTTGCAGTTTTTACAGCTTGGACACCAGCATCTAGGCCAAATAGTGCCCTAGCAGTGACACCTCTGACAGCTGTACCCATTATTCCCTAAAGTGGGAGCCATCCTATCCCAAGTTTTGACAAACATGCTTATATTGCAAGGCATAAAGAGACATAGACATTGAGCCTGCAGGAAAGCTTTTCATTGCCTGGAATTTGGAATTAATGTAATATGGTACTCAAGAGATCACAGAATCACAGAATGGTAAAGGTTGGAAGGAAGACCACCACCAACCCCCTTGCCAAAGCAGGATCACCTAGGGCAGATCACACAGGAATGCATCCAGGTGGGTCTTTAAAGTTTCAGGAGAAGGAGGCTCCACAACCTCTCCAGTCAGCCTGCTCCAGGGTTCTGTCCCCCTTAAGAGCAAAGAAGTTTTTCTTCACGTTGAGATGGAGCCTCCTGTTTACCAGTTTGCATCTGCCACTTCTCATCCTGTCGCAGGACACTACTCAAAAGACACTAGCACCTTCTTGGCTCCCACCCTTCTGGTATTTGTAAACATTAACAATATCCCTTCTCAGTCTTCTCTTCTCCAGACTGAACTGCCCCAGGTCTTATGCCCCGAATGATGCAGGAGGGCACACATTAACCAGTGAAAGCTAAAAAGTACTGAGAAGAGCTGCCCCTTCTTTCCACACTGCCCACCCTGTTCAGTGGATAGTGTTCCCAGAGTGGAAATAGTGCCAATCACGTCCCTAGACTGCAATAAAACACTGGCTGAGCAGAACCTTTGTTTTGGCATGCTCAGCATGTGGCAATTTGGTTAATTTTAGTAAGCATCTTTGGAGATGGGAGTGAGAGGGGTGATTGTTTTGTGAAGGTAATAACAAAGAGTTCATCAAGCTGTTGGTCTACTCCCCCTTTGAATTAAAACCAGAGAAAAAATGGTTAGGGTACTCCAAGGCTAGATGAATTGCTGAGCTTTTAGTTCCACTCTTTCTGATCCACCATAAGTGGACATTATTCCTGGTGTGCTAAGACATTTCAGTGACTACTTTATACCAGTGGCTTCCAGCTGCACTTTAAGGTTAGCATAAGGGAATTTCTGCTAGAGGGAATAGATGGTAGGCTGCAATCAGGCTGTGAGCTATTTAGGGGGACAGGAAGCAAACAAGAGGGTAATGGTCAGGCTTGCAGGTCATCAGAATATGTTCAGCAGACGTCCCTGAGGAGAGTCAGTATCCCAGACTACATTACTTCTGCAGGAACACATCCAGATGCTGTTGTGGCCATTTCAAAGGTGAACTTTCTCCTTGCTCTTCCCTTGCCCCATGCTTCAGTCTACAGAAAGATTAACCCCGTGGGAATAAGCACAGCACAGCACAGAGAGGCTTTCCACTCCAAACAAGCCCTGGTAGCCTATGGGAGATAAGTCAAAGGATACAAATTCCCCTCAGCTTGCCTGCCCCGTTGTGGTGGAGGTGTTAGTGTCCTTGCCATTGTCATCAGTGTTTACTTTAGTCATTAACACCACCTCTTTTGTACCCTTTCATCTATGTTCAGACCAAATTCCTAGATTTCCTGGGCTCTCTGGGAAAATGTATTGGCAGATAACATCTGAGCACCTTGTTATACCCTGTGCCACTCCTTCAGGCATAATGAAGTACCTCTTACCCCAGCATGACTGTAGGACTGTTGCTGTACTTACTCAGCTTTACATAACTTGCTTGCAAGATCCATGTTCTGCCTGCCTTTCCCCCCTTTTCAAACTACTAGAGTACCTTCCCAAACTAGCCCCACTGGGGCAACTGCAAGATCAGCAAGTTTACTTACATGGAAGGCCAAAGCCTGAAGCAATGGGTAAAACCTTGCTCTCACTTACACCTGTATTGTATATGTATCTGTTCTTCTCCATAATGTGAGCTGAGGCACAGCCGCAGGAATCTCAGGAGCTTTTGGATCAGATTCATTGCAAATGCAGAGTTGCCTAATCTCTGGTGTGCAGCTTTGAGATAGTTTAGCCACGAGTCTCTGAGGAGGATTGATTTGGTGTGATGGAGATCAGAAACTGAAGAAGAAATAATTATCCTGGGGAAGAAAAAGAAAATCTGCCTTGTAGAAATGCCATCTTCAGAGCTTGAGATACGGCAGTTAAGTGCAAATACAGAATAAATGCTGCTTCTTTAAGCCCTTTAGTTATTCCACAGTGGGAGGCGGGGAGTTACATGCAAATTATTTCCAAGCTGCCTAATCCCACAGTAAACCAAGTAGTTAGAAGTGACAATGACTTAAAGATTGAAGCTTTAGGTAGTTAAAGGGAATTTAATTTTGATTTAAAAAGACTTCTTGTAAACTCAAGTGTTAGACTGAGATACTTTTCCTCTCTCTGAGGCCACTGCTTACCTACTAACAGGTAACAAATGACCTTCAGCAACAGAAATATAGAGCTGTTTTTTAATCATGTATTGTCTTACTCATTTTGACATGAGCTGAGTCTCTTTAGCCTGGAGCAGAAGAGCCCAAGGGGTGCCCTCATTCATGTTGATGTGCAGGGCAGTGTCAGGAGGATAGAGCCAGGCTCACCGTCCCTGGAGGTGCTCCAGTGGGGATTGGATGTGGCACTTGAAACCATGGCTTAGTTAGTTGTGAGGTGTTGGGTGATAGGTTGGACTTCATGATCTCTGAAGTCTTTTCCAACCTTATTGATTCTATGAGTCTATGATTCTATGATTCTGCTCAGTGATTCCAGTGACAGGACAAGGGGCAATGGGTGTAAGCTGGAGCAGAGGAGGTTCCATGGGAACATAAGGAAAAACTTTCTCCTTGTGAGGGTGACAGAGCCCTGGAGCAGGCTGCCCAGAGAGGTTATGAGGTCTCCTCTTGTCTTCTGCCTGGATGCATTCCTGTATGACCTGCTCTAGGTGATCCTTCTCTGGCAGGGGGAGTTGGACAGGATGAGCTTTCGAGGTCCCTTCCAACCCCTAACTTCCTGTGAGTCTTTGTGATTCTGTGACAGATAGTTTCTGCTCTGAAGGAGCTGGGGTTTGACTGTTGAAGGTAGCACAGGTACCTTGCATTCATTTTGACAGCATTTTGACGAGCAGTTCCCTCGACAAATGTGTGGCTCTTGTGATCATGTGGTTACAAAACATAAGGATCAAGGTCTGCCTCATAATGTGAACACTGAAATGGGTGGAAGGAAAGCTGGGAGAGGCTTACTGCCTTTTCAGCTGAATCCCAGGAATAACTTGGCACAGCAGGCAAAAGTTATGCCAGTGCAGACCAGCATGGAAGTAGAATTAGAGACAGTGTAAGCACTGACGCCAAATCCCTGTTGTATAGGCAAAGTGTGATGTCATTGTCCCTTTTATTTTTCCTTCCACTCTATAAATATAATGAAAGAAAATGTGGAGGAAATGCTATGTTTCCTCACTGTGTCAGTGGCTGGTCACCAGGAAGGGTGATTCATAGCTTCACAATCAGTTAATAACAGCACAGAAATCAATACTGGTTTGAGCACGTGCTAGTGGGAGGAAACCAGACCTGCAAAGTTCCTCACAGCACAGTGATCAGAGTGCAGCCACACTGAAGAGAAAAAGTGAAAACAAACAAAAACACAACAAAAAAATGAGGGATGTGTTCTTTTAGTAAATCCTCTGTTTGCTAGGGAAAAGAATGGAGGAATGAGGCAAGATGCCTGCATTTACCTGAGCAGCAAGGTGCCCTGTGTGGGTTCAACTGACCAGAGCCAGGTAGGCAACAAGCAGGGGGCAGGTTGTGACCCCACTCCATGGGAGTCCCCAGGGTGCCTCCTATGCTTAACCCTATTCACTCTTCATCTCTCCAGCAGTCTCAGCAGGGAGGAAGGGAGGATGTCAGTTCCTTCTGCAAGAAGCACACAAGTGAAACATCTGAGCCTGGCCCCCTGCAACCATCTCTAGCTCCTCCTGCCTGCTTCTGACTGTCTTGGTTTGAGTGGACAGAAAGCTATTTTACCCCTCCACCAACAAAGGAGAGAAAATGTTCTCACAGAATTGGAAATTTAAATGGAAATACTGTTCACAAATATAGACAGAAATACAAAATACACAAATTCATGTTCAGCTTAGTTCTCCACCTGAGCCATTTTCCCCAAACCTCACTAGGCCAAAACCTTCTCCCCAGCTAGACCAAAACCTAGGTCTCAATGTAATGTCTCTGTACATAGGGGGTGCAGGATGATGGGAATGAAATAACAAAGATTATGCTTTCCTGTGTCCACCTCCTTGTACTTCTCTGGTACTTGGGCAACTTTCAACTCCATGGTTAAGACATCCAGTCTTAAACCCACAACAGACTTGAAAGTGGCCACTTCAGGGAGCTCTTGCCCTGAAAGCTGTCCTGCAGGGCTCAGGTTTTGTTGCTGACTGGCTGAGCCCTGCCCTACAGTGTTTCTTTGAGGCACATCGTGTCCCTGAATGAAGCCAGCAGCACATCCATGGCAGTGACTGCACAAATAACCAGGAGCTACATGAGTACTTTCAGATGCAGAACCTCTTCTGACTAATTTTTCTATCATGTCTGACTAATAAGGGATGGTTAAAATGTCAAGAGCTTTTTGGGGTGGGTTTTCTTTTTATTACTACCTTGTTCCTTACTCACTCACACAGTAGATGCTAATGAGCTGACACGTTGTTTACTCATTCTCTTTATACAGTCATGTGGGGATAAAAGAGCTGCTGTAGCTGAACAGCTTCTCTGTATCTTAGGAAGTCGTATGAGTGTATGAATAAATGGGTTTTTTGCCTGGAAGCAAACAGACCTGGCTTTGTCATTGCAAAACTGCTGTTGTCCAAGTGGAATTCTGCTTCTGCAAGGCAAAACTTCTCCTGAAGGTTCATGTTGGGTGATAGGTTGGACTTGATGATCTCAAAAGTCTTTTCCAACCTAGTTAATTCTGTGATTCCCTACCTGTGGCACTGAACTTTTCCACTCACAGTGAAGGAGGTCAAGGTCAGGCCCATGGACTGCTCGCTGCCACACACAGGGATGTGCCAAGAGCCATTCCTGCACCCTTTGTGCAAGTGACAGCAGCAGTCCCTTGGCTCCTAGGAAGGCAATGGGGAGGGAACTGGCTTATCACACACTTCTGAAGCTACCTCTCATCCCCAAAAACCTTGTTCTCCATTGGTGGTCTGGCTTCCCAGGGAAGCCTCAGAGCCTGGGTGGTCTTTCAGTAGCTCCCTCAGCCATGCATGGCTCTCAGGCCAAGCCCTTTCAAAATAGCAATGCTGATGGTTTTGAGGCAGAGACCTCACTGATAAGGGTATCATACAACAGAACATAATCCAATATGTATCTACAGGCAGCAACAGCCTAGGAGAGAATCTGGGAGAGAAAGGCTTCAAATGGAGACATTTCAAAGAAAATGTGTATATATTTTAAAAACCCAGGGAAGCTGGAGAATGCTGCAACTGCTTGTTCAGGTCATTTGTTACACGTGTGGAAACTGTTGACTCTGACTTATTAGATCCTTTCCCTGCACTTCCAGGGACAACTGCTAAGCATGGACTGCGCTGCAAGGCTTGCAAGATGAGCATCCACCACAAGTGTGCAGACAGCATTGGACAGCAGCGCTGCATGGGCAAGCTGGTAAGTGAGCAGGGCAGGGCAGCAAGTGCAGTGGGAGACACCAGCTTGTGCTGCGGGCACCTACTTAGTGGGCCTGATGCCCTGACTGGCATTTAGCTGGTGCATGAGCACAACTGACACCAGGTCTCCTTACTGAGGTGGGAAAAACAAAGCCAGGTAGTGTCCTATTATCAGCTTGGGTAATTGCTACTACTCAAAAACCTGAATGTAAATTAAACCGTTCCAACCCCTAACATCCTGGGATCCTGGGAACCTTCTCAGAATGATTTCTAGCGTGCCACAGGGCACTGTTATTGGCCATACTGTGATATTCTTTAATGGTATAGCTTGAGTTGTTAACATTTGTTTCTTTACAAATGAACATTGAGAGGACTTCTGGTGATGACTGGGGGAGCTGTTTGACCTTGCAAGACAAGACCTAAAAAAATAAAACCCCAGAAAAAGCAGGGGAAGATGCAGTCAGTCAGCAACAAACCTTAGAAAAACCTGCAGAAAGACTCTTAAGTTCCTTGGGTTTCACAGGTGCCTACATGGGAACACATGGCTTTGGTGTTAGGGTGAGGAAGGGTAGCCATATATTTAGCCCACATGGGAGCACATGGCTTTGGTGTTAGGGTGAGGAAGGGTAGCCATATATTTAGCCCACATGGGAGCACATGGCTTTGGTGTTAGGGTGAGGGAGGGTAGCCACATATTTAGCAAATGCAAAACAGTGCAAATTCCTGTTACATCAGAGCAAAGGGAGAGGGAAACTTCCCAGCACCTCCAATGATTCAGCACTTCTACTGCAATTCATTAGTGCTGCTTTTGTATGAGACCAAAGCAAAAGGGGAGCTGAAAATCTCTTCCTCTTTCCACAGAAATGTGAGAAACTGGATTATTTTTTTTTCCAGGAGAAAAAATCAATCCCAAGCTCCCTAAACGCTACAGTGACTCTACAATGGGAGGCAAATTTGCAGCTGTGCCACGCTGTTGTGCCATGTGGGGGGTTGAAATCATCCCCCAACTCATTTCAAGAATCACCCGCAAAATAAGATTGCCAGTCCAGCCCAGCTGGAAGCAAAGGAAGCTGTATTTGCAAGCAAACTAAAATCTAGAAACATGAAATGCAATAAATATGTACTAAATATACAACATTTACAGGTATCTACATTTATAAACAAGGATCCCCCTGGACAAAACCAGGGGTTTACCAAAAACTTCCCCCTCTCCACCCCCTTCCCTCCTGTACAAGGGAAAAGAGAAAAGCGGAGGAGCAGATATTGGTCAGTTAGAGGGTAGAAGGGCTCTGCAGAGGGACCTCGACCAACTGGACAGATGGGCAGAGTCCAATGGGATGGCATTCAACAAGTCCAAGTGCCGAGTGCTGCACTTTGGCCATGGCAATCCCATGCAGAGCTACAGGCTGGGGTCAGAGTGGCTGGAGAGCTCCCAAACAGAGAGGGACCTGGGGGTGCTGATTGACAGCTGCCTAAACATGAGCCAGCAGTGTGCCCAGGTGGCCAAGAAGGCCAATGGCATCCTGGCCTCTATTAGGAATGGTGTGGCCAGCAGGAGCAGGGAAGTCATTGTGGCCCTGTACTCTGCACTGGTTAGGCCACACCTTGAGTACTGTGTCCAGTTCTGGGCCCCTCAGTTTAAGAAGGACATTGAGACACTTGAACGAGAAGGGCAACAAGGCTGGGGAGAGGCCTTGAGCATAAGCCCTACGAGGAGAGGCTGAGGGAGCTGGGATTGTTTAGCCTGGAGAAGAGGAGGCTCAGGGGTGACCTCATTGCCCTCTACAACTACCTGAAAGGTGGTTGTAGCCAGGAAGGGGTTGGTCTCTTCTCCCAGGCGACCAGCACCAGAACAAGGGGACACAGTCTCAAGCTGCGCCAGGGGACGTTTAGGCTAGAGGTGAGGAGAAAGTTCTTTACTGAGAGAGTCGTTCATCGCTGGAATGTGCTGCCCAGGGAGGTGGTGGAGTCACCATCCCTGGAGGCGTTCAAGAGGAGATTGGACGTGGCACTTGGTGCCATGGTCTAGTCATGGGGTCTGTGTTGATAGGCTGGACTCGATGATCCTCGAGGTCTCTTCCAACCTTAGTGATACTGTGATAGCTCTTAGCCACAAGAAGAATGCAGCCAAGGTCAGCAACAGCCAAGCAAAAGCTGCTATCTAAAGTGAAGAAGCTGAGAAAGAGACAGAAATAGTTTATACAACTAGCTTTATGTTATTTATCAGACCAATGGGGTCACTACCATCTGGAGCTCTGTGTCCAGTTCTGGACCCCTAGTACAAGAAGTATTTGGGGGTGCTGGAAGATGTCCAAAGAAGGGCCATGAGGATGAGCAGAGGGCTGGAGCTGCTCTGCTATGAGGACAGACTGAGGGAGCTGGGGTTGTGCAGTCTGGAGAGGAAAAGGCTCCAAGGAGACCTTATGGTGGCCTTGCAGTATCTGAAGGGGGCTACAAGAAAGCTGGGGAAGAACTCTTTATGGTGTCAGGGCGTGATAGGACTGGGGGGAATGGAACAAAACTAGAAATGGGTAGATTCAGATTGGATGTTAGGAAGAAGTTCCCCATGAGGGTGGTGAGAGACTGGCACAGGTTGCCCAGGGAGGTGGTGAAAGCCTCATGCCAGGAGGTTTTGAAGGCCAGGCTGGATGTGGCTGTGAGCAAGCTGCTGTAGTGTGAGGTGTCCCTGCCCATGGTAGGGGGGTTGGACCTGGCTGATCCTTGAGGTCCCTTCCAAGCCTGACAATTCTGTGATTCTGTGACTTAGATCTTATCATTATTTTCCCTTTTACATCCAATGGTCATTTATTTACATTCTGCCACTTTCTACTCAAGATCTGTGGAAAATTTCCTAGGCATCAGCCTAAATCTGCCACATGCCATTAGCTGCAGAGTTGACTTTGTTTCTGCTACACCAATGGTGGCAGCAGTGCTCTTCACTTGTCCTTGCTTTCTCTCCCTCCAGCCAAAGGGATTTCGGCGGTACTACAGCTCACCACTGCTCATTCATGAACAGTTTGGCTGCATCAAAGAAGTGATGCCTATTGGTAGGTTTTGATTGCTTTTCCATTCAGTCTCCCTTTGGCCAGTGCTCTGCAACAGCAGCGGCAGACTTCCAGCCATGGTGTTTGCCCTCAGCAGCCTTCCATCTCCTTTCGGTGACTGAATGTCCTTCTGCCATCTCAGGAAAGGACCACTTCAAAGATACAAAGCTGGAAGAGGAGAGGGTGTGTTTATTGTGTGTTTCGCTCCAAACCCCATATGTACAGTTTGTTTATAGTAAGAACTAGCTGAGATTAAGGGTTGGAACTTGGAAGGCAAGTCCAGAGAAGGGTAGCAAGGCTGGGGAGGGGTCTGCAGCACAAACCCTAGGAGGAGAGGCTGAGGGAGGTGGGGTTGCTTAGCCTGGAGAAGAGGAGGCTCAGGGCAGACCTTATTGCTCTCTACAACTACCTGAAGGGAGGCTGTAGACAGGTGGGGGTTGGTCTCTTCTCCCAGGCAACCAGCACCAGAACAAGAGGACACAGTCTCAAGCTGTGCCAGGGGAGGTTTACGCTGGATGTGAGGAAGAAATTCTTCCCAGCAAGAGAGATTGGCCATTGGAATGTGCTGCCCAGGGAGGTGGTGGAGTCACCATCCCTGGAGGTGTTTAAGAAGAGATCGGATGTGGCACTTGGTGCCATGATTTAGTTGATTAGATGGTGTTGGGTGATAGATTGGACTTAATGATCTCGGAGGTCTTTTCCAACATGGTTGATTCTGTGATTCTGTGAAGGGAACAAACCCTGGAATATTGAGGTGAAGGTCTAAGCTGGGAAGAACCAGAGGAAAGGCAGGGAGATCAAAACAGGAGGCATTCAATTCACTAGTATGGTTTTAGAGGGACATTGATAGATTCCTGTCCTGTTTAATCCATAATTCTTACTTCTCTCATATTTTTTTTCCTTATTAACCATGTCTGTGTGTGTTGTCTGAGTGTATAAAAGACCAGATTTTGCTCACTGTAATACCAAAAATCTGAAAAGAAACATTTTAAAGTAGAGAACGTGAGTTGGTTCTGGAAGAGTTGTCTCCATCAGTGCTCTGACCAGGGAAGCCCAGCAGTTAACAGTTAAAAGTAAGCAGTCAGTTTACAATGATTTTTCTGAGGACACATACTTTGTTGGTTTTGGCAGCTTAAAAGCAGCCAGGACAAGTGAATGGCATGGAGTTCATCTATGTTTCTCTTTCTAAAGATGCACCTACCGTTTTTGCCAGCAGTTATGGAAGCATCTTGAACTAACTGGCTACCAAATGAGGTGTGCTTTACTCATATCAAAATGCAAAGTCTCAGTGCTTTGGCCTAACTTTCCCTCCTACTACACAGTGGGATGAAATCTGCTGTATTCTATGTGTCTACTGCCTTGTGCTGCAAGGGAGGCTGAGGTCTGATAGTGCAGAGTGCAGAAGAGGATTTGAACTGCATTTGCTCTTGCCAGCTGAAGGCGTCTGTTTTGTTGCCATGGGAGATAACTTCTGGAGCCCACTGTGAGGGAGAGGGGGAGTGAGAATTTGAATGGACATGTGCCAGCAGGGGTAATGGCCTTTTTGGCTCCCCCTGCCCTGAGCTAGGCAACCTGGAGCATGCTCCCAACAGCAGGTACCTGCCTCCAGACCCCATATGGCTACACAGCAAGGATGTCAGTACCTTTCAGGAAAGGTCTGGGCAATCTCCTTTATCCCCACCAGCGAGGTGGGAGCATGGTGAAGGTAGATGGGTAAGGTGAAGGTAGATGGATAAAGGTGAGGGCTCACCTATGCCAAAAGGATGCTCAGATGCATTGCAGGGTTTTACCTTCAAGCGTCTACTGCTGAGAGCCTTCTAAAAGATCAGTGTCAAAAAGAAGCAGAAAATATGGATTAAAGGCTCTTGGTGCTTTGTCTTCCTTGTTTCAGTGTAGGCAGCATCAGTGGTGACTGGGGAAGAGGGATGGCAGGTGAAGAGAAGCAGGGCAGTGGCAGGGACACAGCCTGTAGGAGGGGAGGATGATCTTCATAGGAGCAGAGAGGCAGCAGATCATGGCTAGCAAAAGCCAGTTCCACTAAGTTCACCACAGGTGTTTTTATCAGGATAGTCTCTCAGCTTGTGTCAAAGTACAAGAAGAGGCAGGTGTTCCTCCAGGTGGAGCAGGAATGTGACTAGAAATTACTTCCAGGGATTAATGCATGCTTTGCTCCTTCTGTTGCAGCCTGTGGAAATAAGGTTGACCCTGTGTATGAAACTCTCCGCTTTGGGACTTCCTTAGCCCAGAAAACCAAAAAGAGCAGCTCTGGAAGTGGGTCTGACTCTCCCAACAGAAACTCTGTAAGTACCCCACATCTTCCTTCTGTTTTCTTTCTGGAGTAGTAACAGCTGTTCATCCATGAGAGTTAGCATCAGGATTCACCAAACTTGTATTTCAAGCTGTCAAAAAAACATTACAGCCTCACTCACAGCTTCCAAAATAAGCCCAAAAAAAATGTTACCTTTTCAAAGCCAGGCTGTAATCAGCTTTTAGATGACTCTTGAGGGAAAGAGAAAAAACACAAATTAAGCTAATAATCTCCTTTTATCAGACTGGAAAAGGAAATTACTTTCTTTTGATGTGCATGTACAAGTCAAAGTGGAATGAAGACATTTAGCTGTCACACTGGAGCAGATGCATCCTGCCTGGTGGTGGTGGTGGGTATTTACCCTTCATGCCAGAGCAATAGGTTGGAGTCCTGAGAGCCTAGATTTAGAAGTGCAAGCTCCACTGTACAAGCCCAGCTAAAATGAAGCCACTGCTACTGCAAGAAGGCAGTGGACTGGCAGCTCTACCCCTGCAGTGTAGACTCAGGAAGGAGGCCTCACAGATTTGGGCTCCCATCTCTAAAACCCAAGCGCAGGCAGGTGTGCTCAGGTTCCTGATCCCAGACACCAGATTCTCACATTCATGTTTGCATTCATCATCTTTTATCATAGAAGTCACTTTCTTCATGATCATGACAGGAAGGCTGGAGAGAGAAGACAAGGGAAACGGTATTTACCTTAGCCATGCCTTTATTAAATCCATCCCTAGTTCAACAGTAAAAAATTGTCAGTTTCTTCCTACAGAAAGGTTGTTTCAGCAGCATTGGGACCCATGAAATCAGGAGCTCTGTCATGGTGCTGAAGGAAAGCTTCGTACCTGTTCAACTCTCATAAACAGGCACTTAAGCCTGTGCTTGAGGCTGTCTTTTGTCGCCAACAGACCCTCTCCACTCCACACACACACACCCCCATCCCATGCCAAAAGAAAAGAGAAATCACTGCCTGCTACACTTAGAGGCTAAGCTGCCTGTCCTGTCTAAAAATCAGGCCCACGTTATCTGGCACTCTCTTGCACTCACCTCAGGATAAAAATGCACAGGCACAGAGAGACATTTTCTCCAGGTTTCAGGGTGAACACTTCCATGTTTAATTTACCTACTTATGCTTGGCACAACATTTCCCTGGCACTGAAATGCACTTTCACTCATCTGTAACCTCTGGTGGTATAGGTGGCCTCTAAACAGATGTCCATTTGTGCCACATCGGGGGAAAGGAGAAAAAAAAAAAAGAGAGATAATTTTAAACAAGAACTAAGTGAAAGCTCCAAGGGAGTTATTAAAGGACATGTCCTCTATTCACCCTTGTTTGTGCCTTAGAAGGAATTTGGTAATTTCCATTCTCTTTTAAAACTCAAAATTACTTTGCCACCTGTCGTGTTGTGATTACAGCTCTGCTCTTTTCTTTTCTTCCCCCCCCCCCCCCCCCAATTATTTAATTTACATGGAAACAGAAGCTCTACAAATGTAATTATTGCTTTCTAAATCAATAAAGCATTCTGTTGAATTATGAATGACAACTCAAGCCTAGAAATCACAAATGCTGTGTCAGTTTGCCCTCAGGAGCCAATCATAACTAGGTGGGGTGTGGGTGTAGAATGAGGAGCACAAGTTCATTATAGGTATTTCTTCAGGGTATTGAGGCTGAGAGAGAATACAGCATGTATCAGGGTACAGAAAATAGGAAACATTAAAGAACTGGATAAATAGACACGAGAAACCACATCCTCTGGGTTCTCTTTGATGTTTCTGTGATAACTTCTGCCAGTTCAAGCCTACGGATTGAGAAAAAGACTAAAATCAGGGGCAGGCACAACCCTGATCCAAATTATGAGGCCACAAAGCTTTACTACTGTGATGTGTGACCCAGGAGCAGGCACTGACCAATGACCAGGGCAGAGATAGGACGCAGAGACCCTAAAGCCCAGGTGAAAATGCACCAGAGCAGGTCAGCTGGTAGTATGTGTGCAGTTAATAAGGCAGAAGGACTAAGATCCTTCACCAGTGGTCCTCACGTCTGTGCATCCTCTCAAAGCAGAAGTAGCCGTGCAGCTATGAGCACCATAGGAGCTTGTGGCTGTGCTTTCCCCCAGCCCTAGGTGGTGGGGTGTGCTTCAAGGCTCTGTCATTTCACCAAATCAAGGGCACAAGGGACAACTGGGATCCTACTTCACCTTGCAGGTGGTGTGCAGGCTGCCATGGCTCTGCACAGAGCAGGGATAGCCATCCTGATCCAAATTAGCCAAGATATTTTTAACAGGACTGAGCAGTGTAGATGAACCCTCTGTGACTTTGCAGCCCAAATTCTGTATTTCCCATAAAAGAAAGTGGCCATATGCTGCAGAAGCCTACTGCTTCCTTCAAAACTCTGCTTCTGCAACCCACATTGGTAGAGGAAGTCACTTGAGGTGATGTAAATGTGATTCCAGCTCTTGCTAGGGTTTTTTTTTTGTTGTGGATCAGCTTCTCTAAAAAGCAGCTTAGTCATTTCCATTACACCCTTTGTCATATAGATCTGGACCAACAAATCATCAAAGGTAACTGAGAACACTTCAGGAGTGAGGTTTTGGGTGAGATATGTGCTGAAGAAACAGTCACTGCACATCTCATAGTGTACCCAATCAAATATGAAGCTAATCAGCAATTATGAAGCTAGTCTGTGAAGACTGAGGAATACATCATACCAGTGAGCTGAAAAATAGCTAGAACTTAATATTTCCACAAAGATAATATTTTCTTTCTCCACCCAGCAAGCCTAAACCCCCTAGATAGGCTCTACACCAACTCCCCACTAGCATTGCTGTTACTATGCAAGACCTGCTGCAAAAGGCTGAGTCTTAAGACATAACAAAGCAGTAAAGTAGAAGACTCTTAAACCATCAAGGTGGGGGGGAAAAGAAAGGTAGCCACAAGATACCTGTGGCATAAATCTCTTTGCTCATTAGTACCTTTAGATGGAGAAGTAGCTAGAAAAGTACTAGACACAGGAAATAAAATTGTCCAAGTACTTTCTAAGAAAAGCTTTGCTGTCAATACTAGTAAAAGAAAAAACAAATCTGTAAGGCAATTCAGATTTTGTACTCCCTGAACAAAAGCAGTGAATGTTCCCCACTGAGCCTTTCTTGCTGCAGTGCAGGCAAAGGTCTGCAAAACAATGGGCAGAGCTGTGTGTAGAGTAGGATTGCAAAGTGTCATGGAAGTTAAACCCTTCCATGTGTCTCAAACTCCTGTTAACAACAAATAAATAAAGCCTAGGGGCAGGTTTTCAGATTAGAGAGAGCACCTGGCTCAGTATTTGGAATCTTTGTGGTTATCACCCAAAAGAAGGCAGGTGTGGAGAGTTCAGAAAGTGAAGTTCGGTAAGGTCAGATATGTGTAGAGTTGTTTGGAGCAGCTCCTGGCTCCTGTCAGGCTCTGCACGGAGAAGCTGACTACCCAAGCAAAGAATCTGGTGCCTTATGCAGAGCACACTACTGAGGCTTGAGATTGTCATCCCACGGTTTCCAACACCCTGGAACAATGGGTCCCTAATCATGACTGACATTAATGTGGTACAAATAAGGAATTGTAGTGACTCTACCAACAACATTTGTGTGATTTTTTTCCTAACCATACCAGTCAGAAGACTCTTTAATAGGAAAGTGAGAGCCGAGATTTGATGACTGGCTTAATCAGCTCCTGTCATATTCCAGCTCCTTCTTTCACAGCATGCTAACAGAGTTGAAATCACCCTTACATCACAGGGATTCTGCTGAACAATGTGGTCAGGGTTAATAAATTAATTCTTACAATTATTGTCCAATGTGCTTGGGAGATACCTACTTCATACACCTGCAGGATCTACAGATTCCCCCAAGCCCCTTGTTTTACACAGGAACCACATTGTTTAACGTAACCCTTTCCTCCTTCACTTTGACTTCACTTCATACACATCTTTTGTTCTGCAGGCTGTGAACTTGGTCTGAAGTTCTTTCTGGGCTTTTCCTGCTCCCTGTGAAGCAGATACTTGCTCTGCATCACCAGAGACAGTGTTATGAGCAATCCCATGAGGCTGATTTGCCCAGCTCTGATAGCACCCAAGTATTGCATTCCTGAAGACTCTTTTGTGGTCTTATTTCACTTCACTGCTCACCTTTTCTGGCTTGTCCCATCTCCTTTGCAGACAGCTGACCTGGCAGAAGTCCCTGAGGAAGGTGGTAGCTCGGCAGGCACCCTTGACATAAGCAGGAAGCGCAGCAACAGCGGTGAGTGCTGCCAGGCCAGGAGAGCATCTCCAGAGGTATAGGCCTGTGTCCAGCCCATTTCACATGTGTTTATGGCCTGTCCAGGTTTTAGCAGTGCTCTGATTTTCAGAGCAGAGGGTGTGTGTGGGGGTGTAGATTGTGCAAAACCTCAAGGAATGCTTTTTGCCATTTTGATGTAACCCAAGCCACCAAAGCTTTCTCAGGTTGCTGGGACCTGACACTGGAGGAGGTCCAGGTCCGTTCCCTGTCTCCTATGCTCCATGAGCATGACTTTAGATTAATCACTTCATGTGCTTCATTTCCACTGTGGCAAAGTGGAACAAAAATTGTTCTTGCTTTTCCATATGTCTGATTTGTCTACATGCCTCTGCATACCAAAACTTCTTTAGGGCAGGAAGTTTATCAGATAGCATCCATGTATCTGTAAAGCATCCAGCACAATAAATCCTGATTATAATTGCAGCTTCTCAGTACAGCTATAGCATGTGCCCAGTAATGTGAACAACCCAATTTTGCTGTCTGCTTTGCAATAGAAGAGAAATGTTTTTGCAGCATTAGTATGATGGGATTTTGAGACCATCATCCCAATCAAGAGCTTAGAAAAAAATCTCAGCCACTGGGGGATGATGTTTGTGACCCTGTTCTTGATTTCCATCATGGTGAGGAAAGCATTAAATGCAAAGGGTTCTGGAGCACTAAGCAAAACCTCAGGTTTCATCAGGGCAATTATTGTAGCAGCACTGAAAGGCTGCTTTGCTGAATCTCACATGAGATATATACTAAAAAAAGGTAACTCACAGTGAGTAAATCTTCTTCACAGCACCCCCAGTGCTCCCTAGATTCTGCCATCAGTTCCCGTAGGTGAAATGCCAGCTTCAGGTCTATTTCCATTTTGTGCTACCTCCTCATTCCTTTCCACCCTTCCTGGCCCTATCACTTCTCACTCTGTTCAGTCACTTTCTCGCCCTCGTTTTGGGAACATCTCATCTATGTTATCTGCTTTCTCCTGACCATTTTTCAGGTTCTTCTGCCTTGCAAGTGCAGATTGACCTGATCCGATTAAGGCAAAAGCATTCAGTCTGCTTCACGTTGTTTTCTCCTGCCCACCTGAGATTTCTTTGGCCCTGCTTGAGTTTTCAGATGACTTTTTACTTCATTGTTGATCAGTAGTTTCATTTCTGAAACCCAAAGAAATATTGTTGTTGTTTTTTTTCCCCCTCTGGGATCTGCATTCACTGAGTGCCCTGGAAGGCGTTCAAGGAAATTACGCAGGGAGATTAGTTGAAAAACTCAGCGTGTGTTGAGCCTCCAAATAACTTCCCCGGCACATTAGCAATTCCTTTGATCAGCACTGGCTTTTTACAAGCCATCCTTCAGAGGCTCAGGGTATAAATTATGCATCAGTCACTCCAAAAAATTTCCCCTTGGTAGGTTTTTAATAAACTGCCCTCACTGTTTGCACAAGCTATGGAAATGGTGGGGAAAAAAAACCAAACCCAAACCTTTTTGGACTGTAAGAAATTCCTTCCTCTTGCCTTTTTATTTGTCTGCTGCTCCTAGGGCAAACAAATAGGAAAATAAATTAATTTCTGTTGTGTGGAGACATGAGCTGCTTACCTCCATGGCCTTGAGAATCGAGCTCCTAGTAACATCCAGAGTCCATGAGCTAAAGAGAGATTAAAAATCTAATATAGTAAATGCAAAATGTTGTTACAGGATGATTCACCGCTCCTCTTGCCTTACTTGTCCACTGCCTCTTTAGCACTGCCTTGATGAATCAGATCCATTCCAGTTCATTTTCTTCTTTTTCCAATAAAAAAAAAGAAAAAAAAATAAAGTCTTCTGCAAATAAGATTTTAGTGAAATATTGGGGGGTGGGGGGAAGACTCTTTGCTGGAAGGGAAGCAGCAGAAAAGACAGCCTGCAGAAGGACCCAGCACGTGTGTGGCCATCCCTCCTGTGAGAACAGTCGCAAGGGAAGCTTCTTTGGTCAGGCTGTGGAATGCCCACTATGAAGTAAGGCTTCCTAGTTCCCAGCTGTAAGGTGGCATTCCTAATCCCCAGCCCTTCAGCCTCTTCAGGCTGGTTGTACTCCTTCAGTTCTGTGAGTTGCCATCTGTAACACAAGCCAAAGTAAACTTTAAGTGGTGTGTATGAGCCTGTTATCAACAGGGATTCCAGGACGTACCCCTCAAGTCAAGTATGGGATATCCTCCCTCCAACCTCAGGCTTCTTGAGCACTTCTCAGACCACTGAGGGTGCAGTCCAGCTCCCTCTTCACCTGCTGGATCAGCTCCCCAGCTCAGGAGACTGCACATTAGTAACTCAGCTTTGTTTTTTCTCTCCAAGCAGAAATTAGTCAAAATGTGATGCTGAAATACTTCCACTTCATCTGGTGAATGACTTTCTGCAAGCCCCAAATGCTCCTGGTTGCCCAACTCATAGCTCACCAGGACTTTTTCCACTTGACCCCCCTAAGTCCTTTTCCTTTGGATACAAAACCAAAGCATAGCAATTTGAATAGGACCTAAACACTGCCAGGTTGTATAACAGCAGCATTTTAGACCCCTCTGTGCAGATGTCAGATATCCATATAATCCTGTACTACAAGGTACCAGAATTTGATTTTATTTTAAGTTTTTCCTTCTACTACTAGTGACCATTTGAAGGGTGAGAGTCCCCCTGCCACAGGACTTGGTGAGGAGCACAGTGAGCCCCCCGAGGTCAGACCACTTGGTCACAACTTGAGGCATTTTCAGGTTAGATGCTGCAGGTATCAAGTTACATGCTGCCTTCACATTCACACATTGGACTTCTGGACTGTAATATGTGTCAAACAAGCATCAATCTGCTCCTGAAGCCATTACAGCAGAGGGTAACTGATGAGGCATCAGGCATGCTGGGTGCTGTGACTGCTGTCTTACTCTGTGAGTTTCTGGTTTAGTAACTTAAAGCAGCGTTGCACACGTACAGGCCTGTGTCTCAGATAACCCATCCCAATGTGAAAGCAATTCCAGTACCTCCTAGAAGATCAGAAAGAGGCAGTGTCCCTCAGATAAGGACTGCTGGAGGGGGAGAGAACAAAGAAGGAGGCTATCAAATATTTAGAGGGCAAGAAGGGGGCTTTACACAGTATTACTTACATGTGGTCATCAGGTTTTGCAGGTGCTTGCAAACAGAAACACTGCTCGTGCTAGACAGGAACCTACAGCAGTCAGTGTGAGGGGGAGGCTGCTGGACCAGAAGAAGGCAGTTAGGGGACCTGGTTTCTCTTCCCAGTGCTGTGCTTGTGTGTACTCATCTGATCAACATGATTTATTTGTTACAACGAGGAATTCACCAGGACCAGGCTTGCTTGGTGCCCTGTGCCAGTGATCTGTGTGCTGTTTTGGGGAATGGGCAGGGGGTCAAAGGAGAGCAGAAATGATCCGGGGGAGCAAGGGAACAGGTTAAGGTGGGGTGAAGAGTCTCAAAGCCGTCCTGCAGCGTCACGTATTTGCTTTCTTTCAGTGTTTACATACTCTGAAAACGGCACCGAACACTTTGGAGAAGAACCAAAAAGCCTCCATTCCCCGGTACGGGCGCACATCCTCGTGGAATGCAGTGGGAAGGGGAAGTCACATAAAAGTCTGCTTTAATGGATAGCTGGGGACCTTGAGTAGTTCTGGAGAAGCACCCATATCTGACCATCGCGTCCTGACACCATTTATGGGACACTGACCACAGCTGGAAGCAGTATACAGGGCTGGATTGTTCCTTGGTTTACCCATTAGGGTTCATTTTTCCTTCTTGTGTTTACTGATATTGTAAACACAAAAGCTCCAGTCTGGAGGCCATGTCGTTAAGATAGAACTACAGGGGAGGTTTAGGCTGGATGTTAGGAAGAAGTTCTTCCCAGAAAGAGAGATTGGCCATTGGAATGTGCTGCCCAGGGAGGTGGTGGAGTCACCATCCCTGGAGGTGTTTAGGAAGGGCCTGGATGAGGCACTTGGTGCCATGGTTTAGCTGATTAGATGGTGTTGGATGATAGGTTGGACTTGATGATCTCAAAGATCTTTTCCAACCTGGTTAATTCAATTCTATTCTATTCTATTCTACAGTGGCATAAAAATCACAGGTATCATTTAGAAAATTATTTGGGGCTGGGTTTGCTATTGTGGTGGTTTTAGGCTATGCCTTTAAAATTTAGTCAGTGCTGGGGGAAAACTTCAACCCACCACAGCTGCCTTTTTTTTTTGTCATTCTTTTTTTTCTCCCCCTCCAAATTGCCAGTGGAGAAAGTGAGGACAGAAAGTTTTCTCTGTGAAAAATCCAGCACAAACAGCTTTCTCCTTAAGAAGGTCATTTCCCCACCCTTTTTATGCACCTGCGGACTTTTCAACTCTGTCTCCATCCATAACAAGAACTGTATGACAGACATATAATGGCAGCAATGCACTTCTGGGTTCTCCAGAGAAGAAAGCTGGGGAGGGACCTTTCAGGGTGTCAGGGAGTGATAGGACTGGGGGAATGGAAAAAAAACTAGAAATGGATAGATTGAGATTGGATGTTGGGAAGGAGTTCTTCCCCATGCGGGTGGTGAGAGACTGGCACAGGTTGCCCAGGGAGGTGGTGGAAGCCTCATCCCTGGAGGTTTTGAAGGCCAGGCTGGATGTGGCTCTGGGCAACCTGCTGTAGTGTGAGGTATCCCTGGCCATGGCAGGGGGGTTGGAACTGGCTGATTCTTGAGGTCCTTTCCAACCCTGACAAGTCTATGATTCACTAACAGAGAGCAAAAGGCAGACTCATTTTGAAGATCTCACTCAAAAGACCAGCTAGGGCAGATTGTGTCCTTTGATACTGAGGTTCAGAAATATTCTTCCTAAATGAATACAGTTACTGCTTTAGTGGCTTGCAATGTAGCTGGGCCATAATCCTCCAAGGTGTGAAAGCAATGAGATGATTCCAGTCTATTTCTAGGAAGATCAGGCCCTGGCTTCTTAGTATCAAGCAAAGTGAAGCAAAGTGCTGTACAGGGCAGATATTTAAAACTCCTCTCTCTCTCTTTTTTCCCCTTACAGGGACCATTTTATAAAAGCACGTTGCAAATGAACACCTATGTTGCCTTGTACAAATTTGTACCACAGGAGAACGAAGACTTGGAGATGAGGTAAGGTTCCAAATATTTGCTAGCTAATATGACCCATGAGAACTGAGAGCCAGATGGCTGTATATCACTTCAAGGGAGACAGGGAGGGTTCATTCTGACCTTTCTACTAAATATTTTTCATAGGGCTATCCATTTGTAGACACAAAGATGCTCTCATAGACAAAAAGCTGCCGAGCATCTTTTGGTTTTGACAAGAACTCAACACTAAAAGGTTTCAAAATGTGTTTAGAGTACAATAGGAATAGAAATAGAAATTAGTGGAATGGAATGGAATGGAATGGAATGGAATGGAATGGAATGGAATGGAATGGAATGGAATGGAATGGAATGGAATGGAATGGAATGGAACAATTGGAAGGGACTTCCAATGATCATCAGTGGCTGTCTGACCCCCTCAGGGCTGCCCAGAGAGGCTGAGGTATCTCCTTCTCTGAAGATATTCAAAACCCACCTGGACACATTCTTGTGAGCTGCTCTGGGTGGTCCTGCCCTGTCAGGGACGTTGGACTGGATGATCTTTCAAGGCTCTCCCAACCCCTAATGTTCTGTGATGAACATCTGTCTTTCCACCTTCTGAAATGGTGAATGGTGCCACATCCAGCTGGTGGCCAGTCACCAGTGGCGTCCCCCAGGGATCAGTGCTGGGCCCTGTGCTCTTCAACATCTTCATTGATGATCTGCATGAGGGGGTCGAGTCAGTCATCAGCAAGTTTGCAGATGACACCAAGTTAGGAGCAGATGTTAGTCAGTTAGAGGGTTGAAGGGCTCTGCAGATCGACCTCAACAGACTGGACAGGTGGGCAAAGTCCAATGGGATGTCATTTAACAAGTCCAAGTGCCGAGTGCTGGACTTTGGCTACGACAACCCCATGCAGAGCTACAGGCTGGGGTCGGAGTGGCTGGAGAGCTGCCAAACAGAGAGGGACCTGGGGGTGCTGATTGACAGCCGCCTGAATATGAGCCAGCAGTGTGCCCAGGTGGCCAAGATGGCCAATGGTATCCTGGCCTGCATTAGGAATAGTGTGGCCAGCAGGAGCAGGGAAGACATTGTGCCCCTGTACTCTGCATTGGTTAGGCCACACCTTGAGTCCTGTGTCCAGTTCTGGGCTCCTCAGTTTAAGAAGGACATCGAGACACTTGAGCGTGTCCAGAGAAGGGCAACAAGGCTGGGGAGAGGCCTTGAGCATAAGCCCTATGAGGAGAGGCTGAGGGAGCTGGGATTGTTTAGCCTGGAGAAGAGGAGGCTCAGGGGTGACCTCATTGCCCTCTACAACTACCTGAAAGGTGGTTGTAGCCAGGAAGGGGTTGGTCTCTTCTCCCAGGCAACCAGCACCAGAACAAGAGGACACAGTCTCAAGCTGCACCAGGGGAGGTTTAGACTCGAGGTGAGGAGAAAGTTCTTCACCGAGCGAGTCATTCGTCATTGGAATGTGCTGCCCAGGGAGGTGGTGGAGTCGCCGTCCCTGGAGGTGTTCAAGAGGGGATTGGACGTGGCACTTGGTGCCATGGTCTAGTCATGGGGTCTGTGTTGATAGGCTGGACTCGATGATCCATGAGGTCTCTTCCAACCTTAGTTATACTGTGATACTTTGAAATTTTGAGCCTGATTTCAACCACTGGTATACAGCAAACAGATTGCCCCCTCTAGGCAGCAAAAGTAACCTAGATCCAGCTGGGGCTTCAACTTTGAATCCATTGTAGAGATTAGAGACATCTCTGTTAGCCTTGCGCTAAAAAATATCAGAAAGCAAAATCTGCAGGTCTGCCATCTAAAAAACTCAGTGCTCAGACCACTGGCATGCAGAGACCTTGGGCTCAGTTGCCATCTTTCTCTGACAGCCAGAGAAGTTTGCATTTTCTAAGTTAGTTTTCTAACAACCAGACTGAGGGGTATTTGGAGATCTAAATCCTTCCTAGTCTCCCAGAGCAATAAAATCACAGCAATCTCTGCTGTCCTGAGCCTCTTTTCCTTGTATGGCCTAATTTGAGGTTCTGCAGCACCCCTGAGGTGGCAAATATCCAGCCCTGGAGCTGAGAAGCTTGAGCATCAGAAAGGTATTCCCACCTCATCGCTTCTTGGGGCTTGGAAGAGGGGAACATTGTTCTGAAAAGCCAGTCAGCATGCTGGGGAGGAAAGGACCCATGGACAATGTGGGGAAAAAAAGGATGACTACTCTCTAGAAGAGGTTTCATAGAATCCCAGACTGGCTTGGGTTGGAAAGGACCTTTCTGTGATTCTAAGGGCTCCAGTGGTGTTGCAGCCTGTTCACTTTGAAGTGGCAAGGTGGTCTCCCTCAAAACCTCTTCAAGTGTTATATGGTAACTGGAATAAGGGATTCAGATGTCCTTTCCCACGAAACAAATCTTTTACCACTGGGTTACCAAGTGGTTTTTCTCTAGCTTCTTTCTTACCTCACCAGCATTTAATTATTCAAAACACATCAGAAGAGCTCCCTGATGGGGCTTGAGGAAAATCCTACCCTGTTGCCCCACTGATAGTGAAAGCTGGAAAACTCTGCTTCAGGTTATGCAGTGTTAGAAGAGCCAGTGCCTATTTCTCCACTTGTCAGCAGCAACGATAACCATTTGGAAAGTGAACCAAATCTGTACCTGCAACCAGATCCTGCAGAGGTCCACATCTTTTATGTGTGCTCTGAAAGAGGCCCTTAAAAATTGCAGCCATTATCCATCTGAATGCTGCAGGTGCATTTGCAAGCTCTCCTGCTGATGCCTCAACAATACTGCGAGCCTAAGAGAGAATGCAAGGAAAACTGAATAATTAGAGGTCAGCCATTAATTTTACTAAGATCAAAGCAATGCTGTTGCCAAGCAGACAGAGCTTGCTGAGGTTAATCCACTTGGAAATGGGCTGCCACTTGCTTTCTACAAGGCAGAGCTATTATAATTGCATAATAATGTTGACAAAGTGACACCAGTGGGGGGAAGGAGGTCAAATAGCTGTTTGAGTACCTGCACAAAATCAGCTCAGTACATTTTACTATTAACATTTCCAGCCAAATTATTTTCCTAGTTCAGCTGTGGAAGTCATCAGCTGGATGCTGATACTTAGCAATTACAACCCTGCACCATGCATTGTAAAGGTAAATATGTCCCATTCAGATCCAAAAGGCATTCTTGGGCAGAATTGTATCCCTGCTGACTAATTGCCTTTGTCAGTTAAATAGAACTCTTTTCCTGCTGCCTCCCTTCTGCAATCACAGCTTGAAAGCACAGATGATAAAGTGGTGTGTCCCAACAACGTGAAATGTCTTCAAGTAGCAAGATAATGCCCATAACAAATAGAGCCTGTGTTTGAAACAGTTTCTTACTAAACAGGAAGCAAAAACTCCAGCTCCCAGGTGTTGTCTAGCCCCAACATACAGAAACATTACCACGTATGACTGAAGGATGCCTTTGTGCCTCATCGAGTCTACCTACACGGAATACTCCAAGGAACACCTTCCAGTCTCTTCTCCCAGGCAGCCAGCACCAGAACAAGAGGACACAGTCTCAAGCTGTACCAGGGGAGGTTTAGGCTGGAGGTTAGGAAGAAGTTCTTCCCAGAAAGAGAGATTGGCCATTGGAATGTGCTGCCCAGGGAGGTGGTGGAGTCACCATCACTGGATGTGTTTAGGAAGAGACTGGCTGAGGCACTTGGTGCCATGGTTTACTTGATCAGATGGTGTTGGATGATAGGTTGGATTTGATGATCTCAGAGATCTTTTCCAATCTGGTTAATTCTATTCTATTCTAAATTGTGGAAGCTGACATGACATAACAGTGTTATTGAAAGTATTGGGGCTGTTCAGCCCCAATTAATTCAGGAGACCTTGTAGCTGCATTTCAATATCTGAAGGAGACCTCCAGGAAGGCTGGTGAAGGACTGTTTAGAAGGGCTTTAAGTGACAGGACAAGGGCAGTGGTTGGAAACTGGAGCAGAGGAGATATAAGTTGGACATGAGGAGGAAGTTCTGCACAGTGAGAGTGATAAAATACTGGAACAGGTTACCCAGGGATGTGGTTGGGCCCCTGGCCCTGGAGACATTCAGGATCGGACTTGATATGGTCCTGGGCAGCCTGATATAGTTAGAAGGTGTCCCTGCTGACTGCAGGGGGGTTGGACAAGATGACCTTTGAAGGCTGCTTCCAACCCAAAGCAATCTGAATCTGTGAATGAAGACTCTCTTAACTAGTGTTCATCCTCTAATTACAGGCCAGGAGATATGATCACTCTTCTGGAAGACTCCAATGAAGACTGGTGGAAGGTGTGTGCTTATTGTTTTATACCTGTTCTCTTTGCAATGGGAAAAACATGCTATTTTCTATACCAAAGTTGCATTGAAGCTACTGATACTGACAGTCTTCTCTCAATGTGCTTTCTCTACAGGGCAGAATTGATGACAGAACTGGATTTTTTCCTGCTAACTTTGTTCAAAGGGTGCAGCATGATGAGAAGATTTACAGGTGTGTCAGGACTTTCATTGGCTGCAAGGAGCAGGGACAGATAACTCTGAAAGAGAACCAGGTAAGTCTCCTTGTGCTGGATCCCTACCAGACTTGAGCAGCCATCAGTCTGACCAACCACTGCAGGAGAAGTTGTACAAGATGAGCACAGGCAGGTCACAGAATTACAGAACTGTCAGGGTTGGAAGGGACCTCAAGAGTCCCATCATTAATTATTTCTGTTGACTTCAGTACTAAAACTGATGAGTAGAGTATTTGATGCTACAAGTAAGCCCCATTAAAATAAAAGGGATCCTTCATGCACTCCTCAGGGCTCCCTTAAACCTGAAATGGTCTCCCTTATTTTATTTGGGAGAAAAGTATAGAACCAATATGCAGAGCTTCTTTGGAATATAGAATCACAGAACTGTTAGGGTTGGAAGGGACCTCAGGGATCATGCAGTTCCAACACCCCTGCCATGGGCAGGGACACCTCACACTACAGCAGGTTGCTCATAGCCACATCCAGCCTGGCCTTCAAAACCTCCAGGCATGAGGCTTCCACCACCTTCCTGGGCAACCTGTGCCAGTGTCTCACCACCCTCATGGGGAACAACTTCTTCATCCAATCTGAATCTACCCATTTCTAGTTTTGCTTCCTAACATGTAATCTAAATCTACCTTCCTTGGATCCATTCCCCTTAGTCCTATCACTACCTAACACCCTACGAACTCCCTCACCAACTGCTGCTCACTGCAGTTTCACTACCAGATTTATTGTTTGGATGATAATAGTGTCCAGTAACCAGTTTAGAAAAGTGTTGGCTTTGTGCAAACCCTTCCTCCCTGCTAAGCAGCCAAAATGCTACAGATGTTCAGAGGGATGCACTCTACTGCTGACGTCAGAGGGGCAGCCTGAAGAGCACAGAGTCTTAGAGGCAGACCTTGTGTGCACAAAAAATGGTCACTGTTGGAGCTAATCTAATAGCAGACAACGGCTCCTTCCCCACACCTGAAGATCTAAACACATTAACAGAGCACCAAGCAAACCTGTAAAGCTTACGTTTAATTCTTGTTCACTGTTTGTAAATAGCATGAGGGGTGATGGGTTTAAGCTAAAAACCTAAAAGAGGGGAGATTCAGAACAGATACTAGGAAGAAATTTTTTGCACTGAGGGTGTTGAAACACTGGCACAGATTTCCCAGAGAGGTGGCAGAAGCCCCGTCCCTGGTAACATTCAAGGTCAGATTGGATGGGGCTCTGAGCAACCTATCTAGTTGAAGATGTCCCTGCTCACTGCAGGGGGGTTGGACTGGATGACCTTTAAAAATCCCTTCCAACCCAAAGCATTCTGTGATTAATTGCTGGTGTCACCATTCACACACCCTCCCCAGAAGCTGTCATTTATTCTAAACTAGAAGTGCTGCTGTGTGATAAAGTACAGCCTGTACAGTGCAGACACTCAGGGTCCATTCAACCTGGCATACTTGCAGCAGTTCCTTCTACTTTGTGTCCTTCAGGTGGGTTCACTAGGCCAAAGCTACATCCAGCACTATGAGGTTTGCCTTTGGTCTGATTTTAGACATGATTTGTAACACAATTTTAACCAGTCAGTCAGTACCTTGAAGTGTGAGGCCTTGTGATGCTGCCAGAGAGGCTTGCTGGGGTAAAGTGAGAGAAGAAAATGGCTCAAAGCCTGCCCTTAAGGGAGAGTCAGGCTAATGGCATAAGCTCACCTAAATAGGAGGATGGCTGACCAAGGGTGAGGTGCAGCTTGAGCGCTCTGGCAGCTGAATGAAATAGAAAGTTAGATTCTTCTCACTGCATCTTGTGAGGCCCAGTGTGCTTCCACCTCATTTAGGGAGAACTTTGGCAGAATTCTTTTGTTTGTTTGCTTGCTAGGGTTTCTTGTGCTGTTTGGGGATTTCTTTGGGTTGTCACTGTCTATTTTAGCTGTCTCTCTCTGGGCACAGTGTCCAGAGTGCTGGGAGTGCAGTGTATGTTCTATGTGCAAAGTACTGGCTTTTTCCAGGTTAGAAAAGGAAATTATTCATTACCACCAGTTCCTGTCAAGTGTCACTTCAGCCAGAAAAAAGTCATTAGCTTGTCTAATAAAGTATTGTGACTGTAGTATGGCCAGTTGTTCCAGTCCATGCTGTTAATCCACTGGATCAGATCCTGTGGGGTCTAACAAGAGTCCAGAGCCTTTCTGACCACAAAGTCAAGGTTGATATGCCCACGGAAAAACCTTTCCAGGCTTCACTGACGGATTTGTGGGTCCTGAAACAACTTCAGAGAATGCTGGGTATCACAGGGCTCCATCAGGAGTCCCTGGGAAGGAGGCAGGCGTAAGCCCTAATGTCAATAAAGCCAAAGTATTAACAGGGCAATAAACCCCAGCCTATGTCTGTGGGTTTCCACTCTTTAAGTTGTCTCACAGACAATACTGGCTGCATAATTTCTATCTCTGATTGTACCAGCACTTGCTGGAGTTTTCTCCAGCCCACAGGTTCTGTTCTAGCATACCCAGATTCACTACTGCACATGGTGCAACTGCTGCTTTGCCTGGCTAGAGGGTTTGATGTGACATCTTTTCACCAAAGTCACTGTGTGTAATGTACCACCAACATTAGCAAAGCATGCTAATGTGGCTTAAAATGCCACCAGTACTTTTGATCATCCTTATTTGTAAAGAGGTCAGAACAATCTGTTGTTTGAATGTCTGGCTTTGCTCCTCCTGTATCATCCTACCTAAATCAAGGAAATAAGTTATTTTAGGCAAACCTACTCACATGCCTCCCTGCCTGCCTCCCTGATGTCCTACAGCCACACTAATACAAATTGCTTTAGAATGAAGCTTTTTGTGACTAAATGACAGCATGGATTTGCATTTGCCCAGGTCATCTTGTGCAACAGAAATTACCTCAAATTGTGACATTTGTAACCAGGCTGGCAAATCAAAAGCTCTGTGTCTCATCCAGATGTGGACTGAGTTCAGGTAGCGACAGATCCACATTGTGATGGATAGGGTTTGTAGAAGTCACTAATGCAAGCCAAAAACATCTCCCAGCCAGCCACTGCAGTGAATGCAAATAGGCTGCTGCTGTTGTGATGGGCACAACCTCTGAACCAGGGCTGTCAGTCTTCCTGTCCCCTTGGCACCACAGCCCAGGGGACAAACTTCCCTTCTAGCCCAACACCCAGTCATTCACATTTCTAAAAGAGCTGGTCAAGAAAGGTTCTCTCTCTGCCCTGGTGAGGCCACACCTAGAACAATTTGTCCAGTTCTGATCCCCTCAGTTCAAGAAAGACCTCAGGGAACTGCTTGAAAGAGTCCGGCACAGAGCCACAAAGATGCTGAAGGCAGTGGAACATCTCCCTTATGAAGACAGGCTCAGGGGGCTGAGGCTCTGTAGCTTGTAGCAGAGGAGCTTGAGGGGTGACCTCATTCCTATTGACAAAGATGTACAGGGCAGTGTCAGGAGGATGCAGCCAGGCTCTGCTCAGTGATCACAAGGGGCAGTGGGTGCAAGCTGGAGCAGAGAAGGTGCCACATGAACATAAGGAAAAACTTTTTCACTGTGAAGGTGCCAGAGCCCTGGAACAGGCTGCCCAGAGAGGTTGCAGAGTCTTTACTGGAGACCCTCAAAACATACCTGGAGGTGTTGCTGCATGACCCACTCTGGGTGATCCTGCTCTGGCAGGGGGGGTTGGACTGGATGAGCTTTGGAGGCCCCTTCCAACCCCTAATGCTCTATGATTCTGTGACTTAAGCAAAGCTAAGTGTAGATATGATCCAGCCGCTGCAGGAGAGCCTTGGGGATGGGCTTAAACATATCATGAGACTTGAGTCGACAAGGCAAGATTGCAGCCCAGGTTTCCAGCCCCAGAGGATTCACCTGTCTTGGATCTTCTTACGGTTAGTCTGAATGATTTGTTGCTACCTGGCTTTTTTACCTCACTGCTTACAAATTAGTATTTTGTATTCCCACATTTTTCATTCTGGGACACTAAAAGGAGATGAGCTTCTGTAAGCATGACTCAGCTGCCTTGGAAAATGAGTTGCATCACAGGGACCTACGCATTTGGACTGAATCACTTAAAACACAAGGCCAGAGCAGAAAGTGATGTTGCTGTTCTCACGTGCTCTTCAGAGCCAGCTACTGCCCCTCACACATAGGCTTAAGGAGAAAAGGACTTTTCCAGCTGTCTCTGACTTTCCCTGCTGTCAGCCTTGCTGAACAGGGGTGGGTTTCCCCATTCAGTGGCGCAGGTCATCTCTAACACCCTAAGTGCTGTGAGTGAAACAAGCTGGTGCCCTTGGTCCAAAAGCTGATTATAAACCCTGCCATCACCCTCTGCACTGTGAAAGCTGAACTACTTACCACTGACATCCACAAAACTCACCCAGGCAAGAACTTCAGCATACAGGCAGCAGCAGATTTAGAAACTCACAGTGTCCCTGTGCAGTCATTCTGAGAGACAAACAGAAGCCTTGGGGTTTCAGACCTCTTGGCCTGGCACTGTATGCAGGCTCCAGGACAGCTCTTGAAGCTGTACTGTCCTCGTGACCAAATTCCTACTTTGTCAAAAGCAGTCTGTGGCTGACAGTTTGGTTAAATAGATGGGAGAGAGAAGATAAGCAGAAGCCAGCTGCAGAAGATTGGGGCAAGTTCAAAATTACTCCTGGAGAAAGACAATTTGCCACCTGTGCCCAAATTCAAAGCACAGGGCTTAGAAGAACAGGGGAGTATTCATGGCTGTGGAGCTTAAAGGATCATTTCCTAATTGCTCATCTCCCTCACTGCTTGGGGCAGACTGACAGGTAAAAAAATCCTCAGGGCAGGTGTTGACAAGTTCAGATAATAGTGGCTTACTGCAACACTGATCTCTTAAGGCAGGATGCAGTGAAACAAACCAATACCCAACCCACAACTGCTTGTCTCCATCTGTGAGTCATTGCAGAGTGGCTGCTTGGTGGCTTGTTGGGCCAGCAGACTTCCCCCCCACAACATGCCAGCCCAAGCTGCCATTTTAAGCAGTTTCCAACTTGATACAGAAAACTGTGATCAACTGATGGGAGCTGTGGCACCTTACATCTTCACAACCATCATGTTTGCCATCTATAACCACAGTAGGCTTCAGCTGATCAGGTGGAGTCTGAAACCCTGGATGCTTACCTGGGGGTTACTCCTGATTTACACCTATCTAAGAGTCATAAGACAAATCACAGTGCTTGTAGGTGAAATCCTTGGCAGCACTCACAAAAGGGGATGAGGGCAAAAGTGGCCAGAGGTGGTGGTGTTCCCTCTTCTCATGCCACAGAACTGGGAGCAGCTCCAGGGCTTTGCAAAGCTTCAGCAGCTACTGCAGCCCCAGGAGAGCTCCTGAGTCACACAGGATTAGGAAAGTGTGGCATAGTGTGGACAAGCTCATTCTGCCCCTGTACATCCCCTTCTCCAGGAAGAGGTGGGGGAAAAAACCTCTGCCTTCTGGGAACTGGCACATGCAGGGCTTAGTGGGTTACTGAGAGAGAATTTCAGCTGGAATTTGGGAGAATTCAGTCAATGGCTTAGTAGCTGGAGAGGAATTCTTACAGGAAGGCTTTGTACTCCTCATGCCCAGTGAAGATCTAAGGTTACTGCTGTAGCAGAGCACTCCCTCTGATACCAAGGACCAGACATCAAACCAGCAGCAGAACCAAGAAGCCCCTCTGAAAAAACAAAAAAGACCAAATCTGCCATCCTTTTTCACTCCAAAGCTAAAGCAAGCCAGTGCTCAGGAATCTCAGTGGTTCGCTTTTGTCCACAAACCATTCTGCTGTCAGGACAGGACACCAGGGGAAAACACTCTGTTCTTGCAGTGTGTTTTGCACAGCACCAAAGTTTCAGCAGGAAATGCAGCACAGCTACTGAGCAGTGCAGACCTGCTGGGAGTCCCTTCTGGAGTCCCTTCTGATTGTTTTGGGGTCTTTACATGCTTTACACTGCTCCACCTCACAAGGTGATGGGACTGCAGTGGGAGCAGCTGCTGTGCCAGGAATTCATGATCATAAAATCAATTTCTGGCTATTTTTTTTACCTTGTTTGAGTAGTAGGAAAGATATAGTTCCTTGACACAAATATTTAAAAACAGGCATTTACCTTTGTGTGGCCCTGTGGTCAAGTGCCCGGTCTGAAGCATCAGTGCCAGTGGACTTGCAAAGTGTTTGGCCATTATCAGAAGTGTCTCTGGAAGGGTCCCTAAGTGACAATACCTGAGGTCACAAAGGTCTTCAAACCTTTACCTCAATGTAGTATTTGAGTTATTGTACAGAACATATGGCTTCACCATAGATGACTTGAGCTGGAGTAGGTGTTACACACAGACACTGGCAGAGCTGGATTCAGGACACATACTTTGGTATTCAAACCAGACACAGGTAGGTGCAAGGTCTGAGTAAAGAACACAACCCACTCTTGATCTGAGAGGTATCTGAGCTCCTTAAACTTGCAAATGAGAATTTTGGACCTAGAGAGGCTGTGGAGTGATTCAGACTTTGCTTAGAATCATAGAATCAATAAGGTTGGAAGAGACCTCAAAGATCATAAAGTCCAGCCAGACACCCGAGACCTCATGACTGCTAAACCATGGCACCAAGTGCCACTTCCAGTCCCCTGTTGAACACCTTCAGAGAGGGTGACTCCACCACCTCCCTGGGCAGCACATTCCAATGGCTAAGAACTCTCTCTGTGAAGAACTTTCTCCTCACCTCCAGCCTTGGAGATGTCCCTGTGCAACCTGAGCTTGGTGAAGCTGCTTGAGCAGGGAGATTGGACTGGATGAGCTCCAGAGGTCACTTCCCACCCCTACCAAGCTGTTATTCTGTAATAAGCTTGCTTTCATGTCAGCTGCTGAGAGTATAATAGAATAGAATTAAGCAGGTTGGAAAAGACCTTTGAGATCATCAAGTCCAACCTATCATCCAACACTATCACATCAACTAAACCATGGCACCAAGTGCCTTATCTCTTCTTAAACACCTCCAGTGATGGTGACTCCACCACCTCCCTGGGCAGCACATTCCCATGGCCAATCTCTCTTTCTGGAAGAACTTCTTCCTAATATCTGCCTAAACCTCCCCTGCCGCAGCTTGAGACTGTGTCCTCTTGTTCTGGTGCTAGTTGCCTGGGAGAGGAGACCAACCCCCACCTGGCTACAGCCTCCCTGAAGGTAGTTAGCACACCTCAGCACCATGACCACTTTTCACCCCCATCTGTTGAGGCAGCCAACTTGCTCATGGTCTGAGATACCCATTGCTCTCACACACAGCCATCTAAACCACAACCATTACAGTAGGGTCAAGTCCTAGCCTGAGTTCAGTACAAAGTTCTTGAGGACCTTACTGTCTCTCACATAGCTCTGTCTGTGGCAGTGCAGGGAGGCAAGGGAAAGGTAACTCTAAATACATGAGTTTGAGTTTCTTATCAAAGCAGTGAGAGTCTAAAAGGCATTGTTCTGCTTACAGAAGTAGCTTGCAGGATGCCTCACCCCCCTGATAAACAGTCTGGATCGTGGCAAAGTGTTTCTGACTCTCATACTTGCTTTGCATTCAGATCTGTGTGACTTCTGAGAAGGAACACGACGGCTTTATCAAAGTATACAGCGGGAAGAAGAAAGGCTTTGTCCCTGTAGACGTCTTGGAAAACATCTGACTTCAAGAGCTCCCTTGCTGCAGTAGGAGCCCTTTGTTGGCAATGCCTGTCTGCCTCATCTCTCACTGTGTCAACCCAGATGGGCTGTCTTGAGGATGTTCAGGGGAAGAGTGAGAAAACTGCAACTACAAGAAGGGGGGGAGGGGGGAAGGGGGGGGAAGCTCCTGAGATTGCCACAGCAACAACACTAAGAAAATCAAAAAAGTGGAGTGCTGGAAGGAAGCTACAGTCAGAAAGCAGTAGGGAAATGAGAGGTCCTTGGGTACTAACAGGAATAAGGTAAGGAAAACAAAGCAAACCTCTGGGCTGATTTCTGGTGCAAGATGGCTGCGACAACCCTGATGGAGACAGACAGCTGCTTCTGAAGGACTAAACTCGTGTCCTGTCCTCGTGTCTTAGAAACCTGTGGGACTGCTCTCTTGTCTGGAGTATGTATTTAGGGAGGGGAGGGGGGGAAGAATACCGTTCAAACTGTCCTGTACTACAGTCCAATGCTTGTAGTAGAGTGTGGCTGTGGTTCCCCAGTTTTGTCCCCGGTCCCAGCCGATCGGTTTAAGCGTTGTTCAATTCTGGTGTTTAGTCTCATACCCCAGCAGTTTGGAGACACCCTGTGAATGTCAGTTCAAGAAATGCACTGTGCCCTGGAAGCTGGCAGCTTTCTCTTTCTCTGCAATCTTCCCATAGGAAAGAGTAACGAACTCCTGTATCCTTTTGTTTTCTCTGTACACCAACAAAAGCTCTCAGCCTGCACTGGGTGTGATGCTGCTCTCATAGCTCACCCATACAGCTGCTCCCACCGTTTGCAAGCCTGCTTGGGACACACAATAGAATACAGAATTGACCAGGCTGGAAAAGACCTTAGAGATCATCCAGTCCAACCTGTCACCCAACACCATCTAATCAACTAAACCATGGCACCAAGTGCCTCATCCAGGCTCTTTTTAAACACTTCCAGGGATGGTGACTCCACCACCTCCCTGGGCAGCACATTCCAATGGCCAATCTCTCTTTCTGGGAAGAATTTATTCCTAATATCCAGCCTAAACCTCCCCTGGTGCAGCTTGAGACTGTGTCCTCTTGTTCTGCCTCTCTGTTTCCTGCACTTTTCTCTGGTGGTGAAATGCTGGGAGAGAGCCACAGGCTTGAAACGTTTTATATTTCTCCTTGTTTGTTGCACTTAAAAGATTTTATATATTAATCCTATTTATAAAGAAATAAACCAACTGACTGACCCCCAGAAGACTGACAATGCTAGGAGAGGGCAGGCTGCGCACAGGAGTGGAGTCTGTAATCATCAAAATCCACAACTGGTGGCAGGAGGGCACTGCTCTTTCTCTTGTGCTCACTCACCAAAGGTGTCTTCTTCGTTTGCTAAACACAAGGTTTGCAGATTCGGCACTAAGTGCACTGACAGGAACTCCTCCTTGCCATAAGCCACCATCAGCATCCCACACATCTTCTCTATCCTAGCGAGACTGTGCAGGCAGCTCTGGTTTGCTCACATAAGCCTCTGTCTTCAAACATACTCTGGTTGTATGAACCTTTTGGTACCTGGAGAGTAGGCTGTGGGACCTGTGGGTCTTGGCCAAATTATGCAAGCCAGCCAGTGCCCATCTTGTTGCAGAGCAGAGGCCTTATGATGTTTAAAGACAGGGAACCTAATTTCCAAGTGTTTAATTGTGTGTAATTGCACTAAATACACTTAAAGAGCTTAGCATGTATTATGACATAGAGATTAAGTCCTAAGGCTCCCTGCTGAATTCATGCCTTATTTGACCAGCTTCAGTCTGAATGTCAGTTTTTACTTTGATTAACCCCAAACTGATGTCCTACCTTCTGATACTGCAAGAAGAAATTCACATGCTGCCAGGCTGGAACAGTTGGCAGACTGATGTGCAAGGTGGACATTGCCCCTAAGATCAAACTGCCAGTCCTGCTTCCATGCACTGAGGCCCTTTGGATCTCACAGACTCACAGACTGGATTGAGTTGAAAGAGACCATTCAAGGTCATCTAATCCAACCCACCTGCAGTCACAACGGACATCTGCAACTAGAGCAGGCATATCAGAGCCCCAGACAGCCTGACCAGGGATGGGGCATCTACCACTTCCCTGAGCAACCTGGGACAGGTCTCACCACCCTCACCTTAACAAATTCCTTTTTTCTCTCCAGACTTAATCTCCCTCTATCAGTTCCAAACCATCACCCCTTGTCCTGTCACAACAAGCCCTGCTCAAAAGTCTGTCTCCAGCTTTCTTCTTGGCCCCTTTAAGTCCTGAAAAGCCACCAGAAGGTCTCCCATAAGACTTCTGTTCTCCAAACTGAACAACCCAAACTCTATGAGCCTGGGCTCATAGTAGAGGTGTTCCAGCCCATGGATCATCTTTGTGGTCCTCCCGTCATTGCTGTGGCCTCCCCTGGCCCTGTTCCTATGTATCAATGTGTTCTACAGCCTGGGTTTCAATGGCTGGGTTGCCCTGTTTGAGTAGCTGCTCTTAACTGAAGCCTCCTGGAACTCAGTGCACATGACCAGGAGCTCACAGAGTCGGTGAGGCTTCAGCCTCAGAGACCTTTTGCAGCTCTTACTTATCACTTATTTGCAGAAGAGGAAGGTGCAGATGTGACAACAACTGCTGAAGCCTGGTCCTTCCTAACATAGGAAGTGATTTATACCAATTAGTCATGGCCTGGCTGATCACAAGTATCTGATTTCATATCTTCTGGGGGGAATATCAGCAATTTATAAATGGTGGTTGTTGTTTGGTTGGTTTGTTGGGTTTTTTTTTGTTTCAGTTCAAACAATTACTATTTGTCCAGCTGATTTTCCTGAGCACCCAATAAATTCAGCGCAAGGACAGAGGACTCTGCTAAGCCTTAAAGATGAAGAGCAACAGCAGTACAGACCCATTTATCCACTCTGCTTTCTAAGATGGTTTTGCTCATGCATTCACCCCTTGCTCAAAGGCAAAACACAAAGGTGTTTGTTAGGGTTCAAATGTTTGCTACTTTTGACATGGGCCCGCCAAGAGGACAAAGGCAGCCTGCACTAACCTCTCCCCCTGTGCTGTTGTTTACATGAGTGCGTCCTTCATACTGTGACTCCCTCCTCTTTCAGTCTTCAATGATTTCAATTTGTCCCAACAACGTGCATCACTTTATTCAAAGAGTGGTTTGAATATTACCTGCAAACTCACAATGGCCTTTAATCAATGTCAGTTTGATTCCTTTTGATACCGAGCAATAAATAATAAAGTGACTGAATGCAAACAAAAGACACCTGTGGACTGCATTACACCTGAGACAGTATCGCTTCTGAACCAAAGCCTTCATGGTTATCTTCTCTTTCTTTGTGCTGGGGGGGTTTTGGGGGGGATGGGTTATTTTTGTCTTTTTACTGGGCTTTTACTGCCATTTGATATGTAGATATAATTTATGCCTAATTTAGCAAGAAGCACATACATGAGTCTTACTTTAAGCATGTGATTCAGTGGCTGTTTGCATGCTTAAAGCTGAAGCACTTTGCTGAATTAAGGTCATTTTCCTCAAATTTATTTTGGATGCCTTACTCTGAAGCCAGGCAAGTATCCTATCATGATTTTTTTTCCTACCATACACGGCTTGCAGTAGATGCTGCATTAGCAAGCAGTTAGAAGTCAGATGGAAGATGGAAGGGCCTTTATCTGGCATGTGCTCAGAAAAATTGAATTTTAGGAGATAAATGCTGTTCACTTTCAATTTAATATCCTGCTCAATAAAGACTATGTGATGGTTGGAAGGAGAAGGGGAGTGTATGTTTCTTGCTTTCTTTGCATAAAACTGTATGCTGTTTGGCTTTCCACCTTCAGGAACATTCCCTAAACCCATCACAACAGCTACTCCTGAGCATGTCCATTTAAAATGTACCACACAGGAGGGGCAGACTCTAAGCAAAATTCCATGATGGGGCCACCCTGAACGTTTGTTTCAGGCAGATCAGAATTTTGTTTTAAGCTGTTCAGCATCTCACCACAGCACAAAATTGGCTACAGAACATTCTCCTATGTGCTAGGAACAGTCAGTCAACCTGAGCTGAGGATGAGCTGCCTGCATCCTCCCATCCACAACTACCACACTCTGTTTATGACCATCTCCCTGGCAGTTCTGGCTTCCTGCAAAGGCAGATGCTGCAGTGCAGAGCTGTGGACTCATTGGCCCAGGGGAACTGAGACACTCCTAGAAAGATTGTGCATCTTCAGCATTGTTTGCAGGCCTATTTGTAATTCTTTATTGAGATTCAATTGTTGGAGGACAGTACCCAGTGCCATTGGACGAGTATGTGCAGAGCCAGCAGGCAGTGACACTGGAGATGTGCAGCACAGAGAGACCATAGGTTGTCTAAAATGGCACTAGGCAGATGTCCTTGGAACATGAACCCATCTCATTTATTTTAAACAAGTCTGATTTCTATGAGCACACAAATGACAGATTCCTTCCCCTGAAGGACATTGACTGAATGCAGCAAGCCACAGCAGTATTGTCCCTTTTAAAGCCCTGGTAAAATGAATCCTTGAATGCCACAGGGACTGTAGTTCAGCCATTATCTCAGACAAGATTAATCAATGTTACTGTTCTCCTAAAACTCCATGATGTAATTTGTCTGATCGTTAAGTGTCTACATAAGCCAGTAAATCAATCTGCTCTTCCCCTTCCCCTTCCCCAGAAAAGAGAGGAATGTTCACTCCAGCACAGTAGTTTGTTTGACTGAATAAAGACTTCTGCTTTTGCAGGAGGGAGGATATGGCTCAGAACTGCCTGTTCCTACCCATCAACACCCAAAGAAGCATGGGACACCTGGGTCAGCTGTAGACCTCAGAATCATAGAGTGGTTTGGGTTGGAAGGAACCTCCATAGGTCATCCAGGCCAACCCCCCTGCCAGAGCAGGACCATGGAATCCAGCACAGCTCACACAGGAACACATCCAGACAGGGCTGGAATGTCCCCAGAGAAGGAGACTCCACAACCTCTCTGGACAGCCTGCTCCATGGCTCTGGGACTCTCACAGTGAAGAAGTTCCTCCTCGTGTTTCTATCCATTGCCCCTTGTCCTATCCCAGGGTGCAACTGAGCAGAGCCTGTCCCCTCCCCCTTGACCCCCAGCCCTCAGGTATTGGTAGACATCAATTAATGCTTGTATTCACTGGTGATAACACTGAGCTTGTACAGCAATGAAAATAATCAGCATGACAGAAAGTGAACAAGCAGCAAACCTGTCAGGTTCTGTTTAAAACACAAGGAGAGAGAGGAGGGTGAAGGATATTCCCATGCATACTTCTGTACTTTGCTCTACTCTGCATAGGGTCAGATCAACACAAGTGTTTAAGTTCATATCTGAGACATTTCATTTAAAAGAAAAAACAAATGTATCCCAGGTTCTCATCCAGCTTGCACACACACACACACACACACACACACACACACTGTGTAAAGCAAGGAGAATAAATATTTTTCCCCAGTGGGAACTTATGTCATCACAATGTTAAGATTTCCATGGCTAAAAAGAGCATCTGACTCCAAGAGATACATGAGAGCTATTTTTGCAACCATTCTTTCTACAGGAAATTGTTATGTGCCCAGGGAATGAACACTTGGCAGGGGCTCCACCGAAGAGACCCAGACAAACTAGAGCTGGTCTGCTTCAAGTCAGTGTGTCTGTCCAGCTCCTGAGTGCCTCAAGGAGCTCAGTACAACACCTGCCAAAATTAAGGTCACTTTTCCAATCAAATAGGCTTAAATTATTTTCCTGTTTAATTTATGTGCATGCAGGCAACACATAACCTTATACATGCAGACCTTGCATTCAGCACCAGCAACCCAATGGCATGGGCACACAAAATCACAGAATGGCTCAGGTTGGAAGGGACATCAGAAACCATCTACACCAACCTTCTTGCCATGGGCAGGGACACTTCTCAACCAGACTCAGCTGCTCAAGGTCTCATCCAGCTTAAGATCAAAAACCCCCAGGGAGAAGGCAGCCGTAATCTCCCTGGGCAGCCTGTGCCAGTCTCACCACCCTTGTACTGCAGAACTTCTTCCTCAGCTCCAGTCTACCCTGCTCTGCCTCAGCTTCAAACCATTCCCCCTTGGCCTGTCTCTAGACACCCTGATGAAAAGTGCCTCTGCAGCCTTCCTGTAGGATCCCTTTGGCTATTGGAAGGCAGCTATGAGGTGCCCCTGGAGTCTTCTCTAGGCGGGACACCCCCAGCTCCCTCAGCCTGTCCTCTCAGCAGAGCTGCTCCAGCCCTTGGATCATCTTTGTGGTCTCCTCTGGACTCACTCCAACAGCTCTGTGTCCTTCTTATGCTGGGGACACCAGAACTCAGTGCAGTATTCCAGGTGAGGTCTCACCAGAGCAGATCCAAGGGGCAGAATCCCCTCTCTTGCTCTGCTGGCCATATTCCTGATGCAGCCCAGCACAGGATTTGCCTTCTGGGCAGCATGAGGGCACTGCCAGCTCATGGTGAGCTTCTCATCAACCAATGCACCCAAGGCTCCTTCTTCATAGCTGCTCTCAACCCACTCTGCACCCAGCCTGTGATTGTGGCTGGGACTGGCCTGACCCAGATGCAGAAACTTGCACTTTGACTTGCTGGAGCTCATGCCCTTAAAAACCTGTCCTGGCTGCTTAAAGTCCTGGTCCTTTCCACACACACCCCATGGGAAAGGCACATGAATTTACCCTCATTACAATGAAATAAATTACCAGCTAATTGTTGTGCTGCTAGGGCCACAGGCTGACACTACAGAACCAAAAGATCTGTTCTAGCTTTGCATCACAAACAGGAAAATAGGAGAGGTTCCTGTGGTTAAAAGCCAGTGTTTAGCAGAAACAGTGCAGTAGCAGTCCAGAAGTAAACCCTTCCACACATCTTACCTTATCCACATAGCCCCCTCTGGCTGGCAGGGATGGTCCAAGTGGCTCTGGCAGCAGCTCTTGCCCAAGGGTAGCACTGCAGGTGCGTGGGCACAAGCACAGGGCAGAGAACCTCTGGGCTGTTCCTGCTGTGCCCAAGCCATGCCAACAGACCCTCTTTCCAGCTGCTCTGCCTCCCAGGGATCATGCCAGTTTTGTTGATGGCTGACCACTGCCTGCCCTTGTGTCTGGCAGGAGAACATCACCAAAACTATCCTAAGCAAGCAGAAGCTAAATGAAGCAGCCAATGTGGCAGCAGGCCCCCAAATGCTGGAGTCTGGCCTTCCTGCACAGCCCTGGGGTGTTGCAAAGCGCACTGCAGAAAGCAGTCATTGGTCCTGCCTCCCTGGAAGCTGCTGCTCAGGATCCTGCTCTGGCTGAGAAGGCTGTATAACCTTTCATATCAGCCATCCCCACTCCACACTCACTGAGTCCCACTCTGTCCTGCCAGAAAAAACCTTTCAGGCCCATCCAGTGCATCTGCTCTGCTAAATGCTTGCTGTCAGCACAGAATCACAGAATGTATGGGGCTGGAAGGGACCTCAAAAGCTCATCCAGTCCAACCCCCTCTGCCAGAGCAGGATCACCTAGAGCAGATCACACAGCAATGCATCTGTGAGAGTTTTGAATATCATCCCTAGAGAGGGAGACTCCACAACTCCCCGGGCAGCCTCCTCCAGGGCTCTGTCTTCCTCACAGGGAAAATCTTTTTCTTCATGTTTCCACAGAACTTTCTATGCCTCAGCTTCCACCCATTGCCCTTTGTCCTGTCCATCACTGTAGCTTTGGTCCCAGACTAACCAAGGCAAGACCTGACAAGCAGATGGAGCAGCATCTATTGCAATATTGGAGCCTCCAAATCTCTCCATGAAAGATGAAGATTCAATGACTGCTTCATGGAAATGCCTTTCTGCCACTGTCTTGGGAGCAAGGGAAGGCAGAACTGTCAGTGCTAATGAGATATAGAGCAGGCAATGTAATTATCATCTGAGAGCCTGAGAAGGAGAAGGCAGGTGTTGCTTTCAGGGTTCAGTGCTTTCCTAGCAACATCTGCTATCCATCTCACATGAAACCCTCCTCTGCACACCAGATACAGCCTAATAGAAAATGAACTGCTTTGAATGCATCCAAAATATCCTAGGTGAGAAGAAAGGCACACTTGAAGCTGCCTTTAAACAGTGCCAGTCCAAGCAGGAGTGGAGAACAGGACCACAGATCACTCTTAAACAAAGTAAACATGTCACCCTTGCTTCCTGACATTCTGGCTCCAAGACCATACAGCACCACAAGTCCCTTTTTCCTGAAAGGGGATTATCAGCTGTGCACAGAGCAAATGTGACTGTGCTCTCCTGAAGGCTGGGACATCAGATGGCTAACCACGGGTTTGAGGTCACTGTAGGAAGAAGACCCCCGCTGACATTCACCTGATCAGACTCAGGGGGTGCTGAGGAGTAGAGGCAGCTCCCACCGTAGTGGGTACTCAAAAAACCACCAGGCAGTTGCAATAAGGATGACAGATCACTACTCAAGTAGGCAAGAGGTGTTTGGGAGCTTGGTTTTGCCCAAGGGAAGATGGAGGGAGGAGGAGAGATCTAAAGCCAGAGTACATAAAGCCTGAGTACAACGGCATAAACCCACCTGAGAGCCATGTGGTTGACTGGATCCCTGTCCATCTGTGCTACTGAGGGCTGAGAACAAGAGGTTAAGGGTGATAAAAATCCATTAAGCATGGGACAAGGTAAATGAATCGAGACTGTAAAGTACACTGAGAATTTTGAACCCAAAATGCTACCACAACACCAACAACTGGCAGCAGCTGCTCTGTAAATCCCTGTGGACTGACTTAGATTAACTCCAAGTGCACAAATGGAGAGGTCTGAAAAGACACCCACAGAAAGTGCTGCTTGCTCTTGGGCTTGCTTGGAGTGCACAAAAAATTAGTGTGGCCAGCAGGAGCAGGGAAGTCATTCTGCCCTGTGCTCAGCGCTGGTTAGGCCACACCGTGAGTCCTGTGTCCAGTTCTAGGCTCCTCAATTCAAGAGAGATGTTGACTTGCTGGAATGTGTCCAGAGAAGGGCAACAAAGCTGGGGAGGGGTCTGGAGCACAGCCCTGTGAGGAGAGGCTGAGGGAGCTGGGGTTGCTTAGCCTGGAGAAGAGGAGGCTCAGGGGAGACCTTCTTGCTCTCTACAACTCCCTGAAGGGAGGTTGTAGCCAGGTGGGGGTTGGTCTCTTCTCCCAGACAACAGGACAAGAAGACACAGTCTCAAGCTGTGCCAGGGGAATTTCAGGCTGGATGTTAGGAAGTAATTCTTCCCAGAAAGAGAGATTTGCCATTGGAATGTGCTGCCCAGGCAGGTGGTGGAGTCACCATCACTGGAGGTGTTTAGGAAGAGACTTAATGGGGTGCTTGGTGTCACGGTTTAGTTGATTAGATGGTGTTGGGTGATAGGTTGGACTCCATGACCTCAAAGGTCTTTTCCTACCTGGTTAGTTCTATTCTATTCTAACTGTGTCAGCAGGCACTGAAGAAATCTACTTTTGCCACCAGCCCAAGCTGACCAGAGAAAAGGGCTTTTTCTTTTCCAGTTGTGTTCACTCATTTAACTGTTTTTCATGCAATTAGCACAGGGCACCAAAAGAGCTGATGGTGCTTGAAGAAGACTGAAACATTTCTTATCATTCTGGTTTCCCTACCTGAAATGATTGAGGTGAAAGATAGGTTAGAAAGAGAATCTTTTCTGGGTTGTCTTACTTCTCTTTTGCCTTTTGCATTTGTTGCAGGAATGGAAAGTCATTAATCACCTACCAAGATGGCAGGTAAGAGTTACCTTTGGGGCTAGTGAGGACTGGAAAAGATCATTTAAGCGTGGCAGTTAAGTTGGGGATAGGCTCTTCAGTCACAAGCAAGGAACAGGTGAGAGGCAACATATTTGGGCTGGCATTAAGAAAAATGGAGGGACCAAGACAAAAAGCAGTTCATTAGTTATAATGTGGAAAGAAAAAGAAGGAAATCAATGAAGCAGAAGGTTTATAGAGACAGTGCCAGTTTATTTATAGTTTTAAATTATTCAGCTGGAAACCTCTGGCTCCACCTCTCCTCCTAATTATGTTAACCATGTCAGTACTACACAGCCAAAGCAGTGGGGGCCAAACAGCCAGCTCTGAGGTTCCAGAAGAACACTTCAGAGGGGGATTGCCTTGTGCATCTCTGACAAAGCTTTCTCTCCCAGGTATGCTCCAGGGACACCACAGCTACATCTCCCCCAACGATGCAGCTACTCAGTTCCATAAGCTCTCATTAAGTCCTTTGCTGGGTTTATGCATCCTGTGCTTTTGACACAGCCACCAGCAGTTCCACCATCCTCCCTCCTCACACAAGTCCTACTCTGTGCTGAAAGACTTTCTGAGCAGCTCCTGCTGACCACTCACCTCCCCCAGATTTGCTGCAAACTTCCAGCTTTGTTTGGTGTCACCAAAACACCTCCTGCTTAATCTGCTTCCTCTGGAATGGACTCTTTGGCCCAGGGTGGTGACTTCCAGATAAATTATCAGCCTCTCAGGCATCACTTTTCCCTTGCAGCTTAATTTTTGGGGTTAAAAAAAAAACAAAGTTTCAACAGGGTACCCTTCACATTGCAATAGGTAGCAAAACAGAGAGGTATTCACCTCCTGGAGCTGGCAACTCATCCCTGTGCCTCACATGTGCAGCATGCAGTTCAGACTCTTTTCATTCTTGAGGAATAAAAGGCCAATTTTAATAACTCTCTGATGCCTTCTAACCAAAGTACAATATTGGGTGCAATAAGAATTTTTTTACCCAAATATCCTGTGTGACTGCTCACTGGAGCATGCAAAGCCAGGCTGATCTAAAGCATCAGTCTGGAGGAAATTGGAGAAGTTCATAATAAGATCTCAGTCCCTTTTGCAATGCAAGATTAGCAGCATTTCTGCCTGGCTTGGCTCAGCCTAAGCCTTCAAAGACTAATAACATCCAAAGCAGCTGTGATTAAAGTGCACACACTGGGCGGTCATTTAGGGGACACTGTACTCATTACAGCCCTGCTGGCTTCACAGGAAGAGTTGCTCTGCTGTCTTTTAAGGTACCAAGGCTGTTGTGATCAGATGGACTCAAAATATATCCCCCCAAAACTGAGAATAAACCTCAACAAAAACCAACCCAAACCAACCAAAGAAACAAACAAAAAAACCCCACCAAGAACCAAACCAACCAAACAAAGCAACATTAAACAAACAAGCAAGTTCAGGTAACCATTTTGTTCATATTGGCAACTTGAAACTAGCTCTGCTGCCACGAGGCAGAATCAGCTTTCCAGACATGATGTTTTCTTCAGCTGTCCTGGCTGGTCCAGCTCTCTTTGCATGCATTAGTACTGCTCAGAAGTGAGGCATGACTGAGGGTACATCACAAAGCAGAGGAAGCCAAGCCTCTGAAACCTGAGACTAAAAGGGCAAAGCTGCAGGAAAAAATTATAGGATAGACAGATAGGGCTTGAGCCTATGGAATGGCTCAGAATAAGGTTTTGTTTGTCATCCAGCCCCTGGCTGTTGGCTGTGGACATGCTTTGTCTTCCTAGCATCCTAAAGGAAGTCTGACTTAAGATTTAGAAGAAGTCTTAGACTTCTTAGAATTAAAAGAAATAAAACATGAGACATTCTGCTACCAGGTCCTGCTATGCTGGTACCTGAGGGTCAGAGAGTTGAGTATTTTCCAGTGGCTCCTTGCTTTTCACCCTCTGATAAAGACCCCCAGGCCACCAACCAGCTCTGCCCAACTTCAGCCTGCAAGGACAGACACAAGCAGCAGCTCTGCTGGGAGAGAAGACTCAGCACAGTGACCCATTCCTAAGCAGCAGCCCTGCAGGGTGGTTTCTGCAGCTCTGCCCTGGGTCCAAGCACAGACACCTTACTTTGGGAGGAAAGCCACACCCTGGCTTTGTTCCTTCATCAGAGACATTTGTGGTATAAGTACTGCACTCCTGCTCATTTGGTTTACTTCTTTGATTTCCCTGAAGACTCTAACTTGAGAACTTATCTTGCACTTCTTCCTTTGGATTTCATGTTCCGCATATGGTGTGCTTTTTGGTGCTGTATGATTTCCAGTGCTGCTTACAACTGATAAATCTCTTTGCAAACCTTGCTTTGATTTGAGGAGAAGACTGCACATTCCTTCAACTATTCACACTCCTCCTTACCTACAAAGCACTTGCAGACCTTGGTGCATGAGATGAGCAGAGCATGTTGGCACCTCTGCTGCTTCCTTTGGCAACAGAAGAAATGGCATTTTGGACAACTGGAAGGAAAACAAAGAGAGGATGCAGAGATCACAGAATCACAAAATGGTAGGGGCTGGGAGAGACCTCTGAAGATTGTCCAATCCAAACCCCCCTGCTAGAGCAGCATCACCTAGAGTAAATCACCCAGGAATATGTCCAGGTGGGTCTTGAATGCCTCCAGTGGAGGAGACTCCACAACCTCTCTGGGCAGACTGTTCCAGTGCTCTGCCACCCTCAAAGGAAAGTATTTTTTCCTTAGTTTTATGTGGAACCTCCTGTGTTCCAGTTTGTGTCCATTGTCCCTTTTCCTGACTCTGGATACCACCAAGAAGAGTCCTGACACTTGCCCTTAAGATATTGATAAGCATTAATGAGATTCCCCTCCCTGCTCTCCTCTTCTCCAAGCTAAGGAGATCATCCAGCTCTCCCAGCCTTTCCTCACATGTAGATGTTCCAGTCCTCTCATATCAGAGAGCAAAGAGAAGGAACAGTCCTCTCTAATCTCTTGCTGCTGTCCTGGCTCTGTAGATAAACACACATATGTAAGTTAATTATCAAAAAATTACTGTCTCAGCAGTAAGATGCAGCAGCTGATGTTATAAAAGGAGAGATGGTTTTGAATTAAATTAAAAGAAGACAATCACTTCATAATGGCTTTTCCAGACCATAAGCATCCTTCCAGCAAAAGCAAACAACCAACAAAAAATCCCTGTTACTGTAAGAGCAAATAAACTTCCACCCCCAAATTGCCACAACACTGAGAGCTAAATCCATGCAAGTCATGCATTGCTTGGCCTTACCTGCCCTGTGCTGGGCCATGCCACCTGCCCTTCTGTTTTGCCTTGCCTTCCACAGTGAGAGGTAAGCTGCTGGAACAGTTCATTGAAATGTTGAGATGTACATGGCCAGGAAAGACATCTTGTGCTTGGTCAGCCACACACCCTCCCACTCCTGCTAAATCAGCACCACAGGAAAGCCAGCTGAAAAGATTGTGTCTGTCTGTGTGCAAGAGCAGAGAGCACTTGGTCACTGATCACCCTGCAATAACTGGGAGCAAAAGCACCCCTGACAGCCTCTGATCCTCTGAACACTAACAATGGCCTCTATTTTTCTGAGGACTAAATGAAGTATCCATGCTCCATTCTTGCTTTGAGGTGGTGCCCTTTATCCCCAGTGAGTTGAGCCCCAGTGGTGCTGGAGGGGGTTTGTATGGGCAGAAATGGAGATGGAGGTCAGGCTAAACAGGTCCCAGTCCTGCTCCCCTTGAAGTCAGTTCAAGGACTTCCATGGAGAACATGATCCAACCTCTCACTGCCTGTGTTTTAGTGTTAAAAATTAAGAAGCAGGTTAAACAACAGGGATTAGGAATGATTTATGGGTTTTTTTCAACAAATATGTGCTGGAAGAGGGAGAGAAGGAAGGGACAGAGACAAGTGGGAAAAAAATCTTCAATTTCAAGAGTGAAACACAGCCATTAATAATTAAAATATTTAAGTTGGATGCTTGCATACATATTTCCCACAGAAAAACCATGCTGGATCCAGTGATGTCCAGAAATACTTACTCAAGGAGATGTTACAGCCCAGGTGAGGGTGATCACAGAATCACAGTATCACCAAGGCTGGAAGAGACCTCAAAGATCATCAAGTCCAACCTGTCACCACAGACCTCATGACTAAACCATGGCACCAAGTGCCATGTCCAATCCCCTCTTGAACACCTCCAGGGATGGTGACTCCTCTATTGTCAGTCAGAGAGAGACTTTCCAAGTCAATTCCATGTGAGGTGACAGATCCTGGACAAAAAAGATGCCCAAAGACACCATCAAATCCCTGTCTCTGTCTATGAAGGAGCTCTAGTGCAACAATTTGAACTCCCTGGCTTTCCAACAAAGGGTGCCATTGCTGGCCTGAAAAAAACAAACAGGTAAGAAAAGGAGAAACCAACAGAAATTGGTATGAAACAAATTGCCATGCAGAAAAATAAATAAATATATCATCTAGAGATTTTCTTGGTGCCTTTCATTTTCCTGGTTCATGTCCTACATATTAAAACTTGGATTTTATGCTAAAGACAGCAGGGAAAGAGTTAGGACTGTCAGGACTGGGAGAAAGGAGTCTGCAGAGTATGTTCAGTTTATACTGAAGCTGTATTAAGAACTAACAATGTTGATGCTGAAGTTCCAGTTCAGCACTTGACAAATACAGTTCCAATCTCTTTGGAAGCTCATGGCAGAAGGTAAAAGTCTTGGTCATGGACAAACCAATCCATTCAAGCACTGCTGTGTGCTGGCATCTGCAGATGCATCTCTCCCAGACCAAAGAACAGGGACATTTGTTCTCTAAGACAAAGAAACCACAAACTTTCAGAGCAGGACAGTCACATCCTGCAACTCACTGAAAAGGACATCATCTCTAGGGGTTTCCAACCCAGCACAAAAGAAGCTTCAGCAGGGTGCTGTAGAGACTCAAAGCAAGCAAGAAAGAAAAGGTTCTGTGGTACAGCAGAAACAAAAATGCATGGCCTGCTGCAAGGCAGCTAGAGTTACCTTTGCAGGCAACACAGAGAAGAGGAACACCAGCTGCAGAGCAAGTGCTGAAAAACCTGATGCTGGAAAAGACATCAAAAATAAAGAATTCCTTGCAGCTAGGCTGCTCTTTAGAAGGTCATCAAAAAAGATGTTTCTGAGTCATTTGCTCATCTGGTGTTATTACCTTCAGAGAGCAAGTCCACGGCCAATGACAAGTTCCTTCATCCACAAGTGACATAAAAAAGCACCATGGACTCAAAGATGAATGAATTAAATTCAGACCAGAAATAAAGGCCACATTTTGAGGAGCAGGAGCAAATGACCAGCTGGGCAAGATAGCAGCAGCATGGTAAAGTCTCAGTCTAAGAAAGAGGTGACTTAGAATATAATCTTCCTCCTGCACCGAAGCTTCTCGCCTCAAGATAGCAAGAAGCCTGCAAGACCAGGAATAACCCAAGAAACATAGGAGATGGTGTAAGGGCCACATCTGAACTTAACCTGCCTGAGCCCTTGTTGGAAAGCCTTTGGATTGACCTAGAATATTAAATGGGGAAGAATCACTGAAAACTTTGAGAGGCCTTTCGTTGTAAGTATCCTGCATTAAGTTCTTGAGCACGCCTCAAAGAAACAAAAAGGAGTGATTGTGCCAGCCAGGACCAAGGAATGGAAATGATTTTAAGCCTTTCAAGGCTTCAAGAAGCATTGCCCAAGTGTTTGGAGCATTCATCAGAGTTTGCTATTATCTAATCACTGTTACTCTCAATATCAAAACCACTTATCAGTCAGCCACCCACCCTGAAGGGGAGGAAGGTTTTGACACCACACAAAGCAACCCAAGTGAGGCCAGAGGAAACACAAGAATGTAAAATGAACAAGCCACATATCCTGCCTCTGGGGATTGCACCTGTGCCACCTGCTAACAGCACTGAGAAGCAGTCCTGTGTGCAGACAGATGTCTGCTCAGCCAGTGCTGAAATAGCACAGGCTCACAGAATGGTGGGGTTGGAAGGGACCTCAAAAGCTCATCTAGTTGAACACCCTGCCAAACCAAGTTGACTCAGAGCAGCTTGCACAGGAATATATCCAGGCAGGTTTTGAATCTCTCCAGAGCAGGAGACTCCAGAGCCTCTCTGGGCAGCCTGTTCCAGTGCTCTGTCACGCTCACATGAAGTAAGTTTTTCCTTATTTCAGGCAGAACTTCCAACAGTGTTCTATTTTCTGCCCATTAACCCTTGTCCTGTATCTGGGCACCCCTGAAAAGGGTCTAGCCCCATTCTCTTGACACTCACCCTTTAGATATTCATAAGCATTGATACGACCTCCTCTTAGTTATGTCTACTCCAGGGGAAATTGCTGGGTCACAGTTAACCCTCAAAGAACTACCCCAAAGCTCCCCCACCTGGGTGGTGAGTGGCAGCAAGCACTTGCAAAAGTAAGGTGGAAGTGAAGCACCAAAACCTAATCCAACAGCTACTTGTGTTCTCCTCTACCCTGAGGCACTGGGTTTACAGAGGAAAAGATGGAAGGCTTAGGCAAGTTCCCTTGGTGGCCAGCCCTGTGACCACAAGTGGAGGTGCAGACACCATTCAGAGAGCCAGCTGCTGGCCGGGCAGATGTGGACCTGTAGCACCAAGAGGCAAGGGGAACAGCAGCCACCATGGGTCAAGTGCATGTTCATGTTTCTGTCACTGCTACTCCGTGTGCCCTGGACAACTCAGGCATGAGTGAGTGTCGTGGGTTTGAGAGGAAGGCCCAGCCTTCTCCCCCCCACAAAGAGAAGGAAAAAAAAATGACCAGAGCTAGCCACAGCTGGAGGAGCAAAGGAATGCTGTATTTACAAGCAGTTTGAGGGAATGCAGGGTATATATATATACAATTTACAGTATTTACAATATATACACAGAAATATACAGCAAAGTAATACAGGGATGAAATTTCCCCCCCCCCCCCCCCCCCCTTCTGGAGGAGGGTTCCCCCCCTTGTACCCCCTTCTCTCCCCTTTTTTCCCAGAGAGGGTTAGAAAGAGAAGAAAGGAGCAGTTGTTAATTAAAAGCAGTTAATTAAAAGCAAAGTTTTAATAGGTTTGTAGGCCTCACACTTATCAGTCCAAGGTCAGTCTGGCAGAGAGCCTAGAAACAGACAAGCTGGAAAGGGAGGGAAGAGCAAACTGAGGAAAGTCTCAGTCGTACTCAAAACTTAAAGTTGCACTCTACCAAACTACCAATGAAATTGAAATTAGTTTAGACCTGTCTTTTGTTTACAAAACATTCAGCCACAGTGTCCCTTTCTTAAAGGCACAGCCTCAAACGGTCACAGTGAGACCAACATCTGGACAGCACCAGTCTATTAACTCTGCAGCTGCATTTTGCAGCCCCAGTTATCAATGACCACACAGGAAAGCTGATCTGTGCTAGCAGAGCTGGCTCAGTCCTTTAGTTTAAGGCACAAAGAGCTCTAGCTCTCATTCTTCCAGAGTCAGGTTTGCCACCTGGGGGGGAGGATTGGAAAAGAATAATTTTGAAGTCCCATTTGTTTCTGAAAGGTGGCCAGCCCTGGCATGCAGTGATGTGCCACGTGTGTTGGCATGTCCCTGCTGTGAGCAGCAGACATGCTGGGGTGTGCCTGCTGGAAATGACAGAGCATTCCCACCCAGTGCTTGGGAAGCAGCTTTCCACCCTGCTCCACATAACCATGTAATCTTTTGACAGGATCCTGGGAGTTATGCTTTTCCCAGTACCCTGCCTGACTTTGTCGTTGATGTCACGGAAAAAAAGCAGGCAGTTGTTTACCAGAGCCTTCGATTTCTTATCAGCAGATCTGGCTATGAATAATTATACCAGATATTAATACCATGGCAAGCCAGCTAATGGGCTGCAGGCACCTAACAAATAACAGGATGAGCGAAGGGAGGGCAGATTGGCAGGAGGTTGTTTGCCTTTGCGAGGGCTGAATTATAGAACTGGCTGGGCTTCAAAACTATGAATCATTAAGAACATGCACACAGCAGTTTTACATCAGTGAGCTCTATTGACTGTGGAGGAGCTAATATTGATCTGCTAAACATATGGGAGTGGGGAAGCAGGTCCCACATAGTTAAAATCCTATTTCAATGCCTCTCCTTTGAATTGTATTGGCTCCCTTGAAACATCCACCCATTTCTGACATCATGGCTAGACAGTTATCCAAATGATATCCTTTGAAATGATGTTTCCTTTCAGTGACAGCAATCTTTGAAACACTGCTGGGAAAAGGCAATTGTGAGTTACCATGCTTATCATATCTTGTATCTCCCTTATCACAGCAACCCAGCTTGCAATACATACACTGATGTCTATAGCCATGGAGAGATCTCTAAATATCAAGAAAATTGAGAGTTCAGTTGCCTTTCTTTCATCTTCATTCATGCACATGGGGCAAAAACATTACCTCAGTGGCCTGCAGGCATAACTGCTACAAACCATGACACGAGCAGCAAGGAGCCACAGCACAGCACTGTGTTCCTCACTCCTGCAAGGAAGGCAGAATGAACATTGCAAACCATGACTCTGAATAACCTGATCTAGTAAAAGATGTCCCTGCTCACTGCTTAGGGCTTGAACTATAGACCTTTAAAGTTGTCTTCCAACCCAAATTATTCTATTGATTATACGATCTCATTATTTGCATCTCTCATCAAACCTTAACATTCTCCTGATTATGTTCTCAGACTTCTCAGCAGCACAGTTTCCCATCCCCAGTGACCTGTAGCTAACTTCTTCTCACTTTATTCATCCAAAAAGCCCAGTCACACCCCTGTCACTGTGAGCCATAACAAAAGCCTGACAAAAATGGGAGCTGAGCAGGCTTCTTCTTTCCTTCTGATGAGCAGGTGCACATCCATGAACACTTAACTGTCTTGGCAGCCTTCAGTAATAATAATCAGACTTGCAGCCAATTAAAATGCAGAGAAGAAGCTCTCTGCAGGGTAGAGTTACATGAAACAGAGGACATCCTTCAGCTGAAATGTTGCTTCCTTATCTCTCTGAGGTACAGAAGTGGTGACTGTGTGATACGCATCTGTTCCAGGGAAAAGTCTGTTTGCAACATGACCTCCACACATTGTGGCCTGGGCAACCAGTAAACAAAGCAGGCAGGATGGAAATCTATCATTTCAGGTCTGGCTATTGAACACCAAGAATATGAGAGATTTAATTTTCAGCTGTTTGCAAGGAGCGTGAACAAAGCACAGAGCTCTTTCATTTCTGCTGTTAATCCAACCTGCCTCATGGCAAACCTGAGCTGGGGCCCTTTGTGACCCTTTCCTTCACTTTTACATAAAAGAAAGAGAGAGAGAGAGACCAGAGGAAATTAAAAAAGCAAGGGAGATAAAGGGATGTCTCAGATGACCAAGACATTGAAAAAACTTCAAACCCACTACCTGACCTTCAAGTTTCCAAGTTTCTTGTTTCCTGGGGCCTCACAAGGAGCCACATTTCATTCCTTGCTGGAGGGCACAACATTAGCAGCCTTTTTTTCCTTCAGAGAAAGTATGTGTGCTTTAAAATGATGAAGGACAAGCAAATATTTGCTCTAAAATTACTCTTGAAATGCAAGATCTGAGGGAAGGACCAGATGAGGGCTGCCTGATTGCCTCCCTGGCACGAACATTTGGTAATTTAACATTTGATCGCTCAGGCAAAAATCAAATGGCACCCTTGTTTCCCACAAAGTGCTTCTGGAGACAAATGAGGCCACTGAAAACACAAATCAGAGCAGAATATGTTAGATATTTACAATCTATGTGTGGTTAAGGGAAGATATCGCCATAGAGAGGAGGGTGCAAGCTAATGCAAACAGACTGGCCATGGCAGAAGCTTTCATTTACTATCAAGTGTATTTAATACAGTTATTTTACTGCCTGCTTCTGAATGAAACAGAGCCTTTCCCACTGCAGCTGACCTCCACCTCCACAAAAGAGAAGAAAATCTGGCTTACAGAGCAAGGGCTAACAAGCAACCAACCAACTAGAAAGCCTTACTTCCCTGCAATAAGTCATCGATAGCTGAATCTTCGGGAGACAGCAGAGTCCAACGCCTCCAAGTTCTTCATGCAATGATCAGAGTCACAGGTTTTGCTTTATGATGTATTTTAAATCATTGTTATTCAAACCCAATTTGTTTAAAAAGCAATCTTCGGTATAGTGCAAATTCAGTTCTTTGGCATGGGGCTTCTGATAATAATTCTAATTATTAATGTAGTTATCCTAATACCTGTTAACTATCCTATTCACTATCCTCCCTCTCAATTTCATATTCATCAGGAAAAAAATCCAAGGTAAAGCTTTGGCACTGCCTCTTCCCAAGCATGGGAGCTGTTGGCTTTGAAGCACTGCATGATGCCGTACATCTGTCTTGCACTTGCTGGGCCTTGAGCTTATGGAGTAAGCTAAATGGGAGAAGGAAACTTGCTGTGCATGGGGCTGTGAGTTACTTCCTACCACAATGCAGCCACTTCAGTTTGCTGGAAGAGAAGAGCTGACCTTCAGGAATAGTGGGCAGAGAAGAGAGTTTGCAGCACAAGGGTATGCAGCCCCTTTATAACCACAGGGTTAGAGGAGACCTTCTTCAAAAGGGATACCAGAACTTCATCTGAAAGGAGAAGCAAGCATCAGAGTGGTCACAAAGATGTGAAAGACAACAGGGCAAGACACTTGTTCTGCCTCACCTAAGCTCTGGGTGCTGTGGAGCTGCCCCATTTCAAGTGTTGTATTTCTCACCATCAGTCAATTTATCCCATGCTGTTTGAGGGAGCACAGTTCAGTGAAACAATATCTCCCCACTGCTCCTTTTCACACTGCTCCTGCACTCTCCTCAGAGCTTGCATTGCAAAGTTTTGTATTTGTTCCCTGCACACAGAGCTAATTCTCTTGGCTAGATGACAGACTACATTACTCACAGAGTGAGGATGCTGAACCCAGCCAATTACCTGAGGATCACACAACTTCACAATCCTTATTGCAATGAGATGTGAAAGTGAGCACTCTGCTCAGAGTTGTCATTCTCTGGTCTGTCTTCAGCTCCCAAAAGAATTTTGCCCACAAAGGGAGCTGAAGAATGTCAACAAAACCAGATTTGCAAGAGAAAGAGCTACACTGCCAGCTTCTTCATGGGAGGCTTTGGTTACCTACACCCTTTGTTTGGGGATTTTTAATAGCAATAAATGTGTGGAACTGGAACAGAGATCTGATCATCAAGATCAGATCCAACAAGGCTGGAAAACACCTCAAAGATCATCAAGTCCAACTTATCACCCAACACCTCATGGCTAACTAAACCATAGCTTCAATTGCCACATCCAATCCCCGCCTGAACACCTCCAGTGATGGTGACTCCACCACCTGCCTGGGCAGCACATTCCAATGGCCAATCTCTCTCCCTGGGAAGAATTGCTTCCTCACATCCAGCCTAGACTTCCCCTGGCACAGCTTGAGACTGTGTCTTCTTGTTCTGGTGCTGGGTGCCTGGAAGAAGAGACCAACCCCCACCTGGCTACAACCTCCCTTCAGGTAGTTGTAGACAGCAATAAGGTCTCCCCTGAGCCTCCTCTTCTCCAGGGTGAGCAACCCCAGCTCCCTCAGCTCCCTCAGCCACTCCTGTGCTCCAAACCCCTCCCCAGCCTCCTTGTCCTTCTCTGGACATGTTCAAGAGTCTCAATGTCCTTCTGAAATTGAGGGGCCCAGAACTGGACACAGTCACAGGAACTAAAATGAAAACAGGAGCCTCTGCAGGAAGTATTCACGTGGAATTGTCCATAATAGAAGCAGAGAGACCACTGCTATTTGAATTAATGACCGAGAAAAACTGAAGCTGATCCCCTGAGGAAAAGGCAGTGTTGTCTCTTCCTGCCTTCACTGGTTCAAACTGTTAATGGAACAAATATTTAGCACTTTTCTTTCCTCTACCATCTACCTTTCCCATTTTTACCTTGGTAGGCATGATTACTGTAACACAGGCTCATTATGTTGTGCATTGGGACAATTTGAAATGCCTCATTAGGAATTCTCCCCTGTCCCCGTGGAACCCAATGGGACTGTTTGGGGGGTGATTATTTACATAATTAAGAGTTGTGCTACAAGATGTGTAGCTGACTTAGCAACATGTTCTGTGTATTTAATAACGGCTAATAATGTATTTATTAACCAAGTCAATACTTTGAGGTGTAGCTTAATCATTGTTTCACTGTCTCACAAAGAGAGAGGCAGAAAAGAGTGGGAGGCAATCCCACACTTAAGAAAGCCACATGGAAGGTCTTAGGAGAATGGAAGGAAGGAAATACAGGAAGCCATCAAGCCAATACATAGACTAAGCCAGGTTGGAAGAGACCTTCAAGACCATTGCATCCAAACCATCAACCAATCCAACCCACCTAAACAACTAAACCATGGCACCAAGCACCCCATCAAGTCTCCTCCTGAACACCTCCAATGATGGCGACTCTACCACCTCCTTGGGCAGCCCATTCCAATGGGCAATCACTCTCTCTGTGTAGAACTTCTTCCTAACATCCAACCTAAACCTCCCCTGCTGCAGCCTGAGACTGTGTCCTCTAGATATAAGGGAATATAAGAAAATTGTGTGGGATTCTATGAGTCTGGAATAATAAAGGATTTCAGTACAAACTACAGCAAAACAACCTTTGGAAAGCTCAAATGTTCTGACATCGAGACTGGAAACATATTTCTCTCCATGGTGTCTAATTATCTTTCCACAGATTCATGGGGAATCACCCCAGACCTGAAAGTGGCATAAACACATTCTGGTAGCAGGAGCTTAACAGCTGCTTCCCAACCTGGGTCAGCACTCCCAGAGCCACCTCTCCACTTCACAGTCAGCCTCACATCTTTCTGCCATGCCTCATGGACATGGCTTTTCCTAATCACCTGTGCTGTGCTTCCCTCTCCATCACCACAGGTCATCAGGACTGTCTCTGTGTGGGAAGGATGATTCTCCCCCTTGTCCCAGGAGAAGCTGGCTGTGGGGTGGGGCACAGGATGTCTTGATGAGAGCAGGTGTACAAGTATGTGCCCCTTTTCCAGGCTCAGCTATTTCCCATCACACGGAAGAAATACTCCTGGATGACTCCTTTCACACCTCCCCACTGGAGGGACAAGGAAAAAGAGCTGGATTGAAAGCAGACATTAATTCCAGCCTGGCTTCAGCATACTTGTTTAAGAGTGCTCCCTGCCTGCCAAATAAAGCACCATGGTAACAGCAACAAGCAAATTAATGAATTAGAAAGCACTGATCTCTGCAAATGGGAGCTGTAGCCACACAGCCCCTTACAAGGGAAAAAACCCACACAAATACAGAGGCACATGACATGGACCTAAGGCAAGGTACAGCTCCTTCATCTAGCCCAAGAGGGATGCTGAATCACAGCCATCTGCAGGGATCTGATTGCACCTGGGAAGTGGTGTTTCACCCACTCTGATTTTGTTTCTCTTGCTATTAGGCTCTTGCCAAGGGAGTCCTTTGGGAGAAGAATGCAACCTATTGTTAGTCTAAACAGCAGGTGAGTTTAGAGTGAGAGTCATGGGGCTGTTACTCCTTCCCATTCACACTGTTTTTTACAAGCTGCTTCTTCAAATTGTCATACAATAGAACTTCAAGGGAATAAAAAACAACAACCTGAAGACTCTGATAAAGCTCAGCTTGGGAAAGCAAGCACGAGTTTGATATTTTAGGTATTCAGAAGGTGCTTGGGGTGGGGTTTTTTGTTGTTTGTTTGTTTGCTTGTGGGTTGTTGGGGGGGTTTTGAGGGATTTTTGGTGTCCCAGCAGAAGAAAGCTTTACTGGGGCATTTAACACAAGATCAGAGATCACTTTTCTAGATGCTTAAGAAACATCTTTTAAATGTGAAGAAGTAAAGGACAAGCAGAAGTCTCAAAGCATTGGGGGGAAAAAACATAAGAAATAAGCAGCTTACCAAACAGCCCAAAAGAGGAAGGGATTGTTGATTAACAGTTAAGAGTTGTGATGAAGGATGAACAGCTGAGTTTTATGTCTCTTGAACTGGAGCTGAGGATGACACATCAAGAGGAAATGCCAGACAGCCAGGCTGAGATTTCATTTGGACACAAGCAGATGGGTCTGGAACAGAGAGATTGATCTGAGGCTTGTCCATATAAAGACCACAATTAACTCTGTATTTACAGATGAGTCAGGTACATGACAGGAGAGGAGGAAACCACAGGAAGGCTGGTCTACACCACTCAAAATGTGAACTAATATTTTCCTTCCTTGTTTCCATGCACATGTAATCATGTGAGCACTTTGACATCACTGCCTCCCATGATTTCTTCCTTTAACACAGAAATCAGATTTTCCACAGCCCTGGGCCTTCAGAGGGGTCCTGCAATACAAAAATATACTCCTAGCAACAACACACATTTCCATCTGGGGGATTCCAAAGGGTTACTGATAGATGTACAAAGAGTGAGTCAGCTATTAAATATTGCACACACGTAAGAAACATTTTACATGACACCTCAAGAAGACAAAGATGAAGTCACACTGGAGTGCCTTACTGACAGAGCTGGAGTCTGAGGCTACCAATCTTCCTTTTTATTGACCAGATCTGCAATATGGCTTGCAGGTTGTCTCTAGAGCCCATCAAGAGGGCATCAGGCTTTATTTAGATGACAGAGGGTGATTTGTTTCAACACAGGACCTGTGTGTGGGGTGCAGAGGTCCTTTTCCTCCTGCAAATGCTCAGGAAATTTTGTCTCTACCACAAACTGGGATCTGGAGTGCTCTCTGGTTTCACAGAAATGTGGCTGCTTCAATATAGCTCCCAAAAGAATGTGAAGGTTGTGGGATGACCCTTCATGACAGCAGTAGGACACCTTGACTGTTACTTGAACCAAGACCAGCAAGTTACTTAGTGATGTTTCAGTGCTTGCCTCTGCCACTGGTCAAAATCAGTGCTGCAGAAGACCATCTTGGACAGCTCAGAGATGTCTTTAGTTTGGTGCTTGGAAATAAAGCCCACTTACAACTGCTCTGCAAAACTGTCCTCTGTCAGAGAGAGGCATATCCCTGCCAGCTCTCATCATCTGACTGTAAGCTACTGGCTGGTTCATGGTTCTGACAAAGTCCCAGTGCCCACCAACACTTAGCAACCCTCAGGTGATTTGGACAGCTTGCAGTCTTCAGTAGCCACCTACTAAGTAACACCAATGAAGATCCTCATGGCTGTTCCCCTTCTGCCCACCCCTTTTGAGGTCTCTTCCACCTCCAGCATCTTCAGCTAAAGACAATGCCAGTGCAAAGGCTGCTAGCCAGGCAGTACCATGGTAGCCAGGGTGGCTAAGGGGACACTAAGGCTCTGTGATAGATATGGATACAGACACATTGGCACAGCTTGAAAGAGAGATCCCATTGCCTGTGAATTTTTCAATGCAGGGCTGCATCTTGTGAATAAATATCACTTTTACCAGATCCAAATGAAACAAATGAACTGCTTGTGTAGTTTGTCACCAAGCACATCCTGCAGCAGTCTGTATGAGGATATGAAGCTCCATTAGAGCCCTTTGGGTGAAATGTAGCTATTTTCACTCAAGCACCAGATTTTTCTTCAGCTTCTTTGTCTACTCAGTTCTCTTCAGGTCATTTGGTGATTGACAGCTCAATGTACTGCAAGAACATTGGAGGGTAAAATATTGCTGTGTGCTGCAGTTAGAAGGTCCATGCTGCATAAAAATTTATTCTCTTCATTATAACTTATTTGACAGAGATTTAAGAGGGTTTTGCAGCTGAAGGCAACATGTAGAAAGACTACAGATCCTCTTACAAAGACAAATTGCAAAAAGTCTGGGCAATTTACTGTGGCACACATTCACCTGCATTAAGGAGCTGATGGAAGAACATCTGGTGGAAAATTCTAGGACTTACATATTCTTCCTCTAGAAAATGGTGTTTTGTTGAGCTGGGAAACAGTAAAATCAGCAATGATAGTTTCTCCCTTCATTTTACCATCAGGCATTGTGTCTGCAGCTGGTGACAGCAGAAGGAAAAACTTCTTTACTTTGGGGGTGACAGAGCCCTGTACCAAGCTGCCCAGAACAGGTTGTGGGATCTCCTTCTCTGGAGAGATTCAAAACCTGTCTGGACACAATCCTGTGCAACCTGCTCCAAGTGAACCTGCTTAGGAGGGGGATTGCACTAGATGATCTCCAGAGGTCCCTCCCAATCCCTTCCATTTTGTGACTCTGTGAAAAGGAAAATCTGCTGAATTTAAGCTGCTACAGAGCACTGCTGGCATTGTAGTTCATTTCCTCATTGCTCTCACTTTCCCAGTAGGTCCTGGTCCCCAGATATCCCTGGAGCCACATCAGCCTTCCCAGAGAGACTACTGATGCAGCCCCAGTGAGGCAATGAAGAAAACATGGCATTTCAGGCACAGCACACTGCCACCAGTGTCAGGAAGGAAGCACAATCTCCTGCCCTGCTCTTCATACCCTGGGTGCTGGGATTCAGTGCTTGTCACTCATGGTAGCCATGATCTTTCACAGCACAGCCTGAGAAACAGCGTTTGGCCAGAGAGCAGGAGAACAGCAGGGAGGAAGGCTGGGAAGCTGCAGGTCCCATGAGAGAAGCTCAGGCAGATGGAGAAACTAATGACAGCTCATAATGTGCAAAGCACTCAGAGAGAAAGCCAGCTTTACATTCCTGTGTGCTGATCCAGATTATGGGAACCCACATTAATCTCTTATTTCATGCATGACTGCTCTGCAGCACCAGTCATCAGGAGCCTCCTACACTCCCTGGTTCTTCTGTATAATCCAAAGGTGATGGCAGCAATCTCTGGTGATGTGAAAAGTCAAAGAGAAGCTAATCGCCAGTGCAATAAATCACCTTATGTCTTACAGACAAAGTAAAATTAGCTGGTTGGTGAATGGGAAGATAACAGAGGCAAAAGGGTGATACCAGCAAGCTTCTGAATTCAGGCTGATCCCAGTGATACAGACACCCTAGTCCATGGGCTCCTTTGCAGGGCATTCCTGTGTTCAGACAAGAGACACAAACACAACCTGAACGCTCCATGAGAGAAAACTCACCTTTGCTGGGAGCTGTGCAAGGACTGCGTTGCTGTAGCCCATGCTCACTTTGCTTTTAGGGTTTGCTTCCACCTTTGCCACTCTGCAACACCAAGACAAAAATAACTGCTGCTAGAAATATTACAAATAAATGCAGAAGAAGATAAGCATGTCTTCAGGAAATTCCCTTTCTTGCCTGCATGGGAATGATTCCTCTCTAAAAGCAATTCTCATGAGCAGGCTCTCCAGTCTCTCTTTCTTCTCTGTGGGTGAGCTGCTCTCCGCCACCAGACACTCACTTTCTTACACCATGTAAGAAATGTCCATCTTTGGCACAGATACCCTTCTGTCAGACATGGCTGATGTTGGCAAAGAGTTTACAGGGAGAGGGACAGGTGCTCTGGGAATGTGAGCACACAGACTCATCTTCATCAGCAATCAAACTGACGAAGGCAAACCCTCAGATAGGAGGCACTTGCAGCCATACTGTGATGCCATTCCCTCAGGCTACATATCCAAAGAAGTTTAGCCACTCGGAGTACCTACAAAATATGTAAGAAAGGGGCAAGGAAATGCTGAAAAGGCAGAATGAGCAATGATTTGGCTGTTTGCATTGGTAGATGCAAGGAAAACTACAAACCCTCCTTGCTCACAGCACTGCCAGTGCCTGCACCAACAGTGCTTGTGCCTGATAGACCTTGGCTAACTAACACTCATCTCGAGGCAGAGAAAGGCAGGTGCATTGTCTTATCTCACAGACACAGCTCTACTTGCTGCCCTCAGTGTCCAGACTTGGCACAGGAAGAAGGGCAGCAGACAGCTGTCAGAGATGAGAACACTTTTCCTCCCTGTTTTGCCGTGCCAGTGACCTTTCCCAACCCCAGCTAACAAAATGGGAAGGGAACATCTGCTGGGGGACTAGCGGTGAGAGTGTGACTGGTGCAGCACAGCTGTGAGGCCATCAGATACCAAGGAGGACCTGTGTGACAAGGGAGACAGGCTCTCAGAGGCTGGCTGAGCAGCTGGCACAGCTGCCAGCTCCCAAGGTGGCACAGCAGACTCGCGCGCAGGTACTGTCTTGTCCATAGACTGGTGAAAGAGTTCTGCTTCCCACGGGCCTCACACTGTTCTGCTGTTCATCTCTAACTGAGAAAACAAACAAACAAACAAAAACATGGAGAAAGAAAGAGACAGAAAAGAACATCCCTTGTCCAAAGCAGTCACCGAGTAACCTGGGTGTCTTCATCCTAGGACAGAGGACCCAGACCAGCTCCCTCCCAAGCAAAAGGAAAGGCTCTCATGCCCTGTTCCTCTTCTCATTGAATCACAGAGGATTTTGGCAACCCAAAACATCTAGTCCAAACCCCTCCAGTGAGCAGGCACATCTTCCACCAGGCCAGTTTCTCAAAGTCCTGTCCAACCTGACCTGCAATGTTTCCAGGGATGAGGCATCCACCACTTCTCCGGGCTACCTCTGAGAAGTGATTTTACCATCCTCAGTTTGAAGACGTTTCTTCCCATCTAGCCTAAATCTCTCCTCTGCCATTCTAAAAACCACTGGAGTGGTTGTGTTCTTGGCAGGAGCAAAACCACACTTTCTCTGAGCCTCCAAAACAAATTCATTTGTCTAAAATAAATCCCAATAACTAAATTCAGCAAATGTGAGGATGTTGCTCATGCAGTGCTCAGCTGATGGATGGGACGCTGAAGCAGACCAAACCTCAGCACCACGCTGAATGCTGTCTACTGAATAAACTACTCACGTCATCAGCATCAACAGGCAACTGCATGCACGTCAGCACCTCACCTAGCTCAAGCCAAGGCCAAACTTCAGTCAAGCAGGGGTGGGAAAAGGCATTACAGCCTGGAGGTGCTACAGCTTGGAGCCAGAGCCCCACGCAATGGCTTTAGAAGGCACTGAAGCAGCATGGAGGTAATCTCTGAGCTCCACCCCAGGTTCAGTAAATCCATACTTTACATTAAAATGATATGACCCTGAGCTAATCTTCACAGGAACCTTTTATCCAGGCTCATGCATCTATATTTGCTCTATTAGTGGAGCACACAATAAATGTTATGTAGAAACCAGGGCATCTTCACCAAGCTTGAGTCCTCTGTCACTGCAACAGAAGGGAACCTGAAGTTTTCTCTGCACTCACATCACTGTTTCTTCTTTTGTCTTAACCCAGAACTGGGTAACAGAAAGTACCAAGACATCAGGTTAGGTCTGGCAAAAGAAAAGCAAAATACTTCCTGATCTCTTATTATTCCTTCTCCACCGTCTCTGCTCAACTTTGGATGTGCTGTGGACACATTGGCCTAATGGTTTCTCTGGGTGGCTCCAAGTTCCCTGTTCAGTGTCCCAGTTTGTACCCCAGGTTGGTCTCCCCAGGCTTTCAGCTGCTTTCTAAAAGAGAAATACATCTGACTTTGAGACTCTGTAGGAATAAGGGAAGTAGAAATGCTGTGTAAGACCATGCAGACAGGCTGGAAGGCTGAAACAGAGGCTCAGATGTTGTTAGAGCAACAACCAATGTTGTGCACGTTGCCATGTACTGTTCTGGTGCCACTGCCCAGTCACCCAAGCAGGTTTTCACATTACAAAACAAAAGGGAACATTGTAGAACTGTAGACTTTGCTAGAGAATAAAAGTAAAACCATTCAGTATCAAAGAATATAATAGAATAGAATAGAATAGAATAGAATAGAATAGAATAGAATAGAATAGAATAGAATAGAATAGACCAGGTTGGAAAACACTTTCAAGATGATCAAGTCCAACCTATCACCCAACACCATCTAAGTCTTACTGATAACTTCAGCAGAGGGTGGAGAATAGAAACTCAAGTCAGTCAAGTGGTGAATTAGGATGGATTTGTGGCAAAGTATAGGCAGTTCACACCACTGCTGACGGGTCCAAAAGTGTCAGAGCACGTGCCTGACCTAAAATCTGTGTCTGGGGCTTTCCTGGACCACTCCATTCACATATCAAAAATAGTGAAGAAGTGGAGCAAGATGAGCACCAGAAGATTCCCACAGAAGAGGAATAAAGAACATAAACATCCCCACAGCAGTGCTCCCTGTTGCCTAAATAGGGAAGTGAGCCACTTAGTAAGGGAAGTGATGAGTTTGGAAATGCTGCTGGAGAGCGTGGGTGTCATGTTCTGTTGGTCAGAAGCCTTCAAGTCTCATCAGGAAACAGTTCATTAGAAATTCCTCTGCAGCTCATACAAAACTCCAGAGGACTCCAAAATCCTCTCCAAACGACTCATATATTCTCTAGCCCTCAGTAACAGGCTCTGATATTAGCACAGTGTGCCTAGAGGTGCAGTGGCAGACACTCTCCTGCTTGTAATTACGCATGAGGGCTGCTGTAGCACAAGTATTGTAATGCTAGCAAGTAACCAGAGTGCTGCCAGTGCTGCAATTCAGACCGTGCTGATGGTGTGGAGTGTGGTGCTTCTGGAGAACAGTTTATTCTGCTTGTTGATAGACATCTAGGATCCTGCCGTCAAAACCATACACCAGCTGAAAATGCCACTGGAAGCTAAGTGGTGGTTATTTTTAGCTTTCTATGTCTTAGTACCAGTACCAGACTCTCCAGCCAGGCTAATCCTCTCAGTCAACTCTTTGACAGTGCAAACCAGACCTTAACCTCCTTGCATCCAGAGGAAAGATGTGAACAGAGGCTAGCAGCACAGGGGGAGAGAGGGGTGGGGGGGGGTGGGGAGGGGGGATGTTAGAAGTAGATGATCCTTGAGGTCCCTTCCAACCCTGACAATGCTGTAATAGTCCAACCTTCCAGGGTAAGAATATAGTTTAAATGAGATTGCCCAGCACCCTGTCAAGCTGGGCCTTTGAACTGTCTAATGTGGGGGAATCTACCCCCTCCCTTGGGATTTTATTCCAATGTCTAATAGTTCAAATGGTGAAATTAATATTTTTTTTTCTGGCATCTTCCATTTCAAATTCTCTCTAAAATATGAGCACTGCATATTTTACCTTCACCACTCAACACTATCTGTTTAGATTAATAGAGCAGGAGTATATCGACCATCATGCCACCTAGCAGAGACCTCTATGGACTCAATGACCTTCAAGGTCTTTTCCAGTCTAAATGATTCTATGACAGCTGTGAAAGTTTAGCTCCTAGATGTAAGAATTACCACACCCAAGCACTGGAAAATCCAGGAAACAGAATAAAGCTCCTGTGAGCAGCAACTACATGACAACTGTTTAGGCCAAGATGTGCAGAGGAAATTGGATAGAGATGAAGCTCCAGGGGATGTTAAATATGGATGGGGTGCCTCAAAAGAGAAGAGACAAGATGGTGTGTAACAGCCTTCAAAAATGCACTGGCTTGAGAGCTTCACTGCTCCAGGAGTCCAATACAACCAGAGACCTGCTTCATTCCCTTGTGAACCTGACAGTCCTTTGACAGATTTCAGGCAAGACCTATTCATTCTGAGAGGGTAAGGAGAGAAAATGGAGGGGAGAAAAAAAAATCCAACCTGGAGAGCTTTTTCTAGTGCTTGCCACTTCAGAATGATGACAGCTAATTATAGACACTGCTCTCGTTATGGGTGACCTCTGCTCACACTGAGTGGTACCTTGTTACTGGAGCAAGCCAGGGAAATTAATTAAAGCACTCAGCACATGTCCTTACTCCCTTCAGAGCACAGCAGAATCTGGCCCCTAGTTAGCTATGCAGCCATTCTGCCCTCAAAAACTCCATTAGAAAGGACTTAGTGCTGTAATGGAAAACACTGCAGCACCACAGCTCTGGGTGGGCTACACTTGACCTAGCTGAGCCTAGAAAGCTATTAAAAAAAACACAACCAAACAATCCTTGAGGTTGGAAAACACCTTTAAGATCATTTAGTCCAACTGTCAACCCATGACCACTAAACTATGTCTTGAAGTGCTACATCTACACGTTTTTTGAACAGCTTCAGGAGTGCTGACCCCACCACTTCCTTGAGCAGCATGTTCTAATGCCTCACCAGGCTTTCAGTGAAGAATTTTTTTCCTACTATTGAATCTAAACATCTCCTGGCACGACCTAAACCCATTTCCTCTCATCCTGTCACTAGTTATCTGGGAGAAGAAACCAACACCAGCCTCACTACAGCCTTCTTTCAGGCAATTGTAGGCAGCAGTAAGGTCTCCCCTCAGCTTCCTTTCCTCCAGCCTAAACAATCCCAGTTCCCTCAGCCATTCCTCATCAGACTTGCTCTCCAGACCCCTCACCAGCTTTGTTGCCACTCTCTGGGCTGAGTCCAGCACCTCAATGTGTCTCCTGTAACACAGCACTGAAAACTGAATACAGCTAGTCAAACTGTGGCCTCCCCAGTGCCAAGTACAGAAGTACAATCACATCCCTACTCCTGCTGAGCACACTCTTGGTGATACAGCCCAAGATGCTGTTTACTTCACCTTACTGTCAGGGATCCACTCATGGCTGGGTTTCTGCCAATGCTTAAAGGAATGTCTGTGTTTCTGGCTGAGTGAATTCATGTCACAGACTGGCTGGCTACTCACAGGCATCAAAGGAGACAGAAAACTTTGAAGGAGATGGAGGAGTTGAAATGTCACTCTGAAAGGTGGACAAAAGATTTTTCTCTTGCATCTTTGCTAAATGATCATGGAAATAAAATTAAAACAAGTCATCTCTTCAGTAAGCAGAAGAGGAAAGTTGTTCCTTCCTCGGAGAGAGGTAAGGAATCAGAACCCTGCTGTCAAGATGCTGTTTGCACATTCCAGCACTTCAAAAGGAAAACAAACACACAAACCTCAAAACAAACAAACAAACACCAAAAAAAAACCCAAACCAAAACAAACAAACCCCCTACCAACTAAAACCAAAACCAACTCACCACATATCTGAAACCCCTAACCACATTTTTGTCCTTGGAGAAACCATGATTTTTTTTCCTGTAAAGTAAACTTTCATCTCTGCTGCAATTTTTCTACAGTCCACTTTTTTCCCCCCATAAAAAATCTGCATTGAGCTCCACACTTCACGTTCTTATTTTAAATCAAATCAACTACTTTCTTGTTTTAAATCAAATGACCTTCCTTATTTCAAATCAAACTAACTGAACCACGTTGCAGATGTGTAGCTCTTCTTCAACATGCCAAAAGAACCACAATAAAGCCAAAGCAAAACACTTTGCCAGCAGAGGATTCCAGAGGCTGTGCAAATGTGGACTTCTTGTTTTGGTTTGGTTTTCACAACTCATTAAATGGCATAGAATAGAATAGAATAGAATAGAATAGAATAGAATAGAATAGAATAGAATAGAATAGAATAGAATAGAATAGAATAGAATAGAATAGAATTAACCAGGTTGGAAGAGACCTTTGAGATCATCAAGTCCAACCTACCACCCAACACCATCTAAGTCTTACTGATAACCTAATCAATAATCAGCTAAACCATGGCACCAAGCACCCCATTAAGTCTCTTCCTAAACACCTCCAGGGATGGTGACTCCACCAACTCCCTGGGCAGCACATTCCAATGGCCAATCTCTCTTTCTATGAAGAACTTCTTCCTAACATCCAGCCTAAACCTCCCCTGGCACAGCTTGAGACTGTGTCCTCTTGTTCTGGTGCTGGCTGCCTGGGAGAAGAGACCAACCCCCACCTGGCTACAAGCTCCCTTCAGGTAGTTGTAGACAGCAATAAGGTCTCCCCTGAGCCTCCTCTTCTCCAGGCTAAGCAACCCCAGATCCCTCCAGCGTCTCCTCATAGGGCTCAGCTCCAAGCCCCTCCCCAGCTTTGTGAGAGGCTTTGTGCAAAGTCCAATATCTGTGTTCAGATATGATGATGCACACATGAGCTTCAAAGCTTTGACAGAGCACTTCTCACTCAAAAGACTTCGTGTGCAAGCAGTGTGGAGGGTTAAAAACTCTACCAGTCTGACCAAAACTGGGAACATCAACGCTTCTGCATTTAGTGTGCCACACAACAAGGCAATGAGTCTTCTCTTCTAGAAAGGCTGAGAGTAATATGCTCAGAAAATATTAGCAATGCTATCACCCCAGAAGGTTAAGAGAAGGATTTACTTATCTGTAGTGATTTATGGGGCTGACAAGGTAGTGTACAAATGGGGCTAGGAAATGCATGGGCAGAAAATCTGAGAAGGAAATCATTGTGTCAGGGCACTGAGCAGATAGATTCTCTCAGTAATGAAACAAGTGTTTTAATTCATAAATCATGCTTGTCAGGATTAAATAAAAACAGAATCAAAGTTGGTACCTTCTGCCTTTACTACATGCTGAGCAAAAAGGTTCTTTCCCTGGAGCACAGGGGAGAGAAGCATTATTTGTTGATCTACTCCAACAAGGCATGTCTGAGTGATGGTTCCTACCCTTCCTGTGGTGTTTGTGCTGTATATTATCAATACTGGCTACTGATGCCAAGGTCTCTGTTGTCAGCTAAGTGCTTTGCTGTGACTTGGGTTTCAAGCAGCAAATTGTCAATGTCCCTCCAAGAGATGGACGTTGCAGTAAAACTTGTCAGTAATGGCCCAGATGTCAGAGAGAAGTTTTGTCATGGCAGATGAAGCTGTCTGTTGATCCTCCCTCTCTGCCCTGAGCCTGATGGGAATGCCATGCTCAACCAGCTAGCAATGCTCCCCACATAAATTAGCCCAAGCAATTTCCCCAAGTGTAATAAATAAGCATCGACCTCTCACCAACATTCACTGATGTCATTACAGAAGGGATGCACCCAAGGACACATTCATTTGGTCCAGCAAATTTCAGCCTTGGGGCAAGAGCAGCACTTGACACGATGCAAGAACTGACCAGAAAAACTTCCCAGATGCAGCCAGGATAACCATGACCTGAGTGGCATATTCTTTACTTAGTATAAGTGTTGCTATAGCTTAGATCTTGGACCACTCACTGGAAGAGCACAGCTGCTATTGCAACAGCTAAAGTTGAGGCACTTACTTGAAGGCAGCTGCATGGTCATTCTCCATTGCTGGCTCCAGGTAGCAGTTCATGTCACCTGTTTTAGACATCTGTCTCAGAATGTTCTTTAAAGACACTGCCTTTTTATCCCTGGGGATGAAAAAACAAAATCACCCTGGGTGTTTGAGGTGACTTAACCTCACCATGCAGCTGAGCAACAGACATACTTTGTTAGCCAGAGACTATCCACTCTAGGAAACTCTTCAAACATGAACTGCAAACCACTATGCTGAAGCTATTGAAAGAAGAAAGGCAGTGGGTCAGACCAAAAACCTAGTGAGCACAATCACTTCAATCTATCAGTGCCCCCAGGAGATGGGGAGGTGGAAAAAAAACAGGACTGAGTCTGATAGCTCCTTGATTTTCTACTCAGCACCAAGCATCATTGTATCCTCAGCCCAGTCTTACCTCTCCACATACCCTTGGTGTCACCAGAATCAAACCAGTGACGTTTTAACCCAAGCCTGTGCAGGTTTTCTGTGCATCTAGTCCAGCAACAGCAGGCAGTACATGTAGCCTGCACCAGAGCCTCAGTGCAGCTCTATGTGGAGGTGCAGGTATTCCTAAAGGCCCTTATGGAGCAGGATTTTTATTCAGCTCCATGTCCTGCCACAAAGCAGAGGTTATAAAGGCAGCCTGTACTCCAGACTCACTGGGCAGCAGCACCATCTCAAGCAGCAGTGTGAAAATGGGAGACCAAGACTGAAAATGTAACTAACCTGCAGTGGACCTTGGTTTGGAGAAAATGTGGACTTGGAGGGGATGGCTCCTGCGCCAGAGCTCACCTATTAAAGGGAGCAAAACCAAAACCCAAGTCGTTCAAAGTGAATCTCAGCTTCCAATTGGGAAGTAATAGGGCTAAGGCAGGGCTTTGTGACTTTGAGTAGGACCATTTTCTGTAAACCTAGTGCCTTCATTGGATTTCTCACTCCTAGAAGGGGCCCTTAAAACCACAGCCTGGCAGATTTGGGCATCTACTTCACACAGGTTTGTGTAAAACAAGATGGAGAAAACAGAGGTAGTATTTCCCTTCATTGAAGGACAACTTCACACTGACTCCTGTTAGCTTTGGGTAGGTCTGCCTGAGGAGCCACAGCCAATGCTGTGAGCACACACAGACGTAGCTCTAGCATGAGCATTCTGTCTGCTCAGGGCATGAACCTGCGGGGAAAAGGTTTGCTGCATCACCGTGACACTAACAAAGACCAGGAGCTGAACAATAGGAGCTGCTAAGGACTGGCACTTTTACAGGCAAGAGATAGTAATCAGAAGAGAAACCAGCTCCTTGTAGAGGTGTCCTTGACCTAGACAGAGGAAAGGTTTGTAAATCAGGGCACTGTCTGTGTGCTGTTTCAGGCTGCTTCCTCCAGTAGCACTGACCCAGCTCACAGCCCCCTGGATGATGCTCCTGTGCGTGATTTACCAAGCTGTTGGCAGAGTGTCTACACACACACATTACACTTGTCAGTGCAGGATCAGCAAAGTCTCTGACATCCTTCTGCAATGCACAGAGCTGTGTTCAGCACTTGTAGCAAGCCAGTGAGAGAAGTTAGACTCTTAGTACTTTCCTTCTTTTCTTCAGGAACTTTCAGTCTTTGGCAAAGTCTGTGAAAAGTGACCAGGGCTGATGTCAGGAGGCAGAACTGCTTTTGCTTGACTGCATGTGGGGTTGCTCTGTATGAGTCCTGCCACTAAAGTGTCACTTCCAGGTATTTTTCCAGATAAGAAATAGTGAGCCAGAAAACTTTAAACCTATTCTGAAACAAGGCTTCCTGTCCCCAGGGCCACCAGCCATACAATAATCCACACCATACATCACTGTCTCTCACTGGCCGCTCCATTCCAGAGAGCACAGGCAGCTGCAAGGGTGACTTAGCTCAGCTAAAAATGTGACTCAGGCTTAAAGCTACGACAAAGCTGCACATTTCATTGACATTTCAGAGCAAACTATGTCAGTTGATGGGGGAAAAAGAAAGATATGTCTGAAGTGTAAGACTGTCTCTTTTCTACACTGCTAACACTGCCTACACTACTTTGTGCCTAGAGAACTGCAGCTGCTTTTCAGATATTAATGCACTATTTTTATTCATCCTAAATAATGCATCTTTCCTCATTTTGCAGAGGCATGAAGACATCAGATGAGCTTTCCTGACTTCTGAAAGAGCTAAGAACAAACTTAGGCTATTCCAATTCTCAGCCCCATCCTTGTGCCACATGGAAAGATTTTTGGAACCAGATTACAACATAGGGTTAATCACCTTGCATTACACCAGGTCAGAATGAATCCTTACCTGCATGTGAGGAGTCTACTGAAAGATTCCTTTGTTCCTTCCTATCTATCTCACATGAAAAGACAGAAGAAGGATACAAATTGCTTAGTCTAGCATCAAGAAAATAGTTTTGAGTTCCTCAGGTTCAATCACACTTGGTCAACAGTGGAGAGAAGAAACTCTCTAGGTCCAAGACATGTTTTCTATTTCCTTAATTTTGCTCACATCCATGCTTGTGTGATGTATACAAGCAGAAAAAAACACCAAAACTGGTAACATGAAAAAAAACACCCAAACCTCCCTCAGAAAGATGGGGACAGGCTATTTAGCAGGGTCTCCTGTAACACAACAAGGGGGGGATGGCTTTAAACCAAAGGAGAGGTGATTTAGACTAGGCAGAGGGAAGACATTTTTTACAATGAGGGTGGTGAAGCCCTGGCCCAGGTTGTCCAGAAGGATGGTGCATGCCTCGTCCTTAGAAACATTCCAGGCCCTGCTGGTTGGGTCTCTGAGCAACCTTAGATGTCCCTTCTTACTGCAGGGTGGGGTTGGACTGGATGACCTTGAAAGGTTCTGCCCAATCCAAAACACTCTGTGATTCCATGACTACAATTCTTAAACTCTGTTGCCCTGCAACCCATGATGCAAACATGATCTTGCTGTTCAACATATGCCTAGAAAACTTGCTGGAGACAGCACCTCTTTTGCTGGGTGTGAATTAGGTCCTTCCAGAGCTTTTTCTTTGTAATGTTTTGTGTTCCTTTCAAATAATGAAAAAGGTTATAGCCCTCGTAATAATTATCTCAGAGGCATTAATGAATCATTCATCAAATGAAAGGGAACAAGTGTTATATAAAATGCTATAGAAAACTTGCCTTTGTTGCAGTAATTCAGCAGCTGGCAGCTGCCTCATCTTCATGCACACACGCATGGGGACTGAAACAGCAAGAGAAAAACTGGGCTTGAGCTGCCACGGCCAAAGGCTAGAGGGTAACACTTTCAAAAGATCCAGGGTGATTTATGCAGTCACATCCCACCCTAGAGCACTAGTTCTGTGTTTCCATGACAAGTCTCCTCTTGCAGAACCACGATGCAGAAATCCACTTCACCTGTTGGTGAGCATCCACAGCCCCCTGGCACCTGGGTGTGCTCCCTACGAGGCTGGGCTCTTCTCCGAGCTGCTTAAACACCAGGCAGGTGGCTGCCCCTGGGCAGGTTGAGGGATTTTTTTCCATTACTCTCCTCAGTGTGATGGGTAGTGTGTTATTGAATAAACAGACAAGCCAGATCCTGGGAAAGGTCAGGATTCATTATGAGTGAGAGGAAACAACTCATCCCCCACATGCATATAATTGAGCCTGACTTCTATTAACACAAGGCAAAGAGGCAGCTTCCAACTGTGTACCTCAAGGGAGTGTTGTAAAAATAGCTGCAGGCTCAACCCAGTTTAGCTTGACAGGAGTGAAGACCAGCACAACAGCTAACAGGCAACCACAAAGGAGATTAGGAAGAGACGCAAAGAAGATTGCAGGTGACTGCTTGCCCCCCAGACAAGTATTTTGCTCCATTCATTGTGAAGTCCCCTGAGTCTGCCTGCAAGGGACAAAGTACTTCCACCACATCTTTTGTGGAGCTCTGGCACTGCAGCAATACTGCTGCTTCTGGCTAATTTGCACAAGTTTGTGACACGACTCTTTCTCTGCTGCTAGTTTTCAGCCAGAGAGTCTCACTCTGTAGTCACCATCTCGGGAAGATCAGCTGGTTGATACCGGTTGGCTTTAGGAAGACTGGAGTGTCAGCACAGCTGATGCTGCAGCAGACTTTCAACCCCAGTTGGATGAAGGCAATTGTAACCCACGTCTCCAAAACGTTACCTGAAGGCTTGTGATGACCCTGGAAAGGACAGGCAAGAGCAGTGTTTCACCAGCATATTTCTCCTTTGAACTGAGACAACAGGCAGAGAAACTTGGTCACAGTCTGCCCCAGAGAGCCTGCACCGATATGCCCAGATCCAGTTCTGCTCTGGCTAACTGCACGGCTGTAACTCCCAGGATGAAGAGCTCAGAGGAACTCGAGTGTCAAAAGCTGGGCTTTTGCTGGCAGCTTGTTCGCTGACTTCATTCAAAGGCAAACACAGAAGGCTGCCTTTTGTTCTACAGGGGTCAGAGAGTGTAGCAATGGTGGTGCAGCATTGCAGGAGTCGCAGGTAGACCAAGCTTAACTGCTTCCCTGGGCACAGGTGTGGCACCAGAGGAGAGTGGAGATTGGAAAGAAAGGTTTGATAAAATGAGTGACAAACGATGGGCCTGAAAAACTCGATAGCAATAGTAACACTTGCCACTGAGGGGAGCAAGGTCCTTTCAAATGGTAATGGCTATGACTAGGCTGCTTTGGACAGGGAGGAAACATCGCTTGCTCCTGCCCATTTAGCAGGGAAAAGGATTAAAAGGCTTTTTATGTCTTTCAGTAGCTCCTTGTGAACAATGCTGTTAATGCTTCCAAATGAACAGGAACGTCCCTGAAATGTAATAAAAGCCCTGAGTGTTTGTTTTGCTGCTACAGGGAAGGTCCTCAGCGTTGAGAAAGCCATCTAAGAGTTCCCTTCGGGTCTCTCACTGAAAACAAAACTGATAGGAAAAGACCACAGCACCAACAAAACAAACCAACCAACCAAAGCCAACCCCAACACATAAATATATCTGTACCTGTCTGACGAACATAAGAAATGCAACCCCGTGTTTTGCCAATGGATTGATTAGAAACGTCACTCTGCCCTCCAAAACACTTTGGCAGCTCTCCCAAGAGAGGCATGATGCATATTTTTTAATCTTTAATGACTTCCAAGTCACACCACAGGCAGTTCACATACTTCATTCAGCTACACTGCCGCTTTCCTTGCCAGCAGCAAGCAGGAAAACACAGGCTTGCCCTTGCTCCATTTTTCTGCCTATCGATTAGATCATTAGGTAAGCAAATTAGTAACCTCAGTGCAGACTCGGTGTTAAATTACAGTCACTAAGGTTTGTCATCACCTTAATAGGGTATTGACTGCCTTGAAAAGGATACACTGAAAATGCCTGTATCCCTGGAGGGGTGATCATGAAGGAGCATCCCCACACATTGTAATCAATTGTCCTTTACAGCACAGCCAACATTCAGCCATTGTATGTGCTGCAAGCACTCCTTTGAACAGACAGGCTGCCCATCAAACACAGATATCCTTAATGGTTTCAATGGGTAGCAAATTGGTCTCCCTGTAGGAAGAAGCACTCATGACACCTTAGTGACGGCTGAACTTCCCAGGGGACAGACACGGGGCTGATTTAGGGCAGTGTGCCAAGGCAGGGATGCTCTGCTGCTCCTGCTGGTCCCATTCCAAGGCTTTATTCTCTGACTCTACCACTCTCCTCACTGAGGACTTTGAGTTCTTCTCACGTCTTCCCTGGTGAGAAAAAGAGGTCATACTGCTTTCACCCACAGGCAAAACAGTCCCAATGAGAAGAAAAATTGGTCAAAGTGTCTAAAGCTCACCAAATATAAGAGCAACCTAACTTTTCATCTGACTCTCTATTCACAGAGTGTAAGCTTTGAACAGTAACTACAACCAGCAAATCGTCTGCTCCAGCCTGCTCTCAGACCCACTTTTTGCCCTACAGCACAGCCAAAATGGTCAGGTCAGCTTAAAATCCTCTGAAAGCCCCAGAAGGATGTACTGAGTCAGGGCCAATGGCACATCCTTACTTCAGCCACAAGGAAAGCATCTTCCCACTTGTCTTGGTTTAAAGAGCAGGCAGAAAGGATTTTAATCCCAAAGGAAGCAAAATGAAGAGGCTCTCATTGGAGAGAAATGAAGACATTGTATTCAACAATATACATGAAAATACAGACTGCATGAATCCTTAACATCCAATATATAGACAGGATACATGAAAAAAAACCACACCAAAAAGACCTTCCCCCAACCAGTCTAAGCCACAAATCCCCAGTTGCTCCTTTTCTCCCCACCTGAAGGTTTAACATATGCCCCAAGGCTCTTTCTTCCCCCTCCCCCATTGTTAGGCTGGATTCAGGCTGGCCAGGCCTGAAACTGCTTCGCCTTGGTCCCTGGCATTAGACTTGAACAGGCTAAGAGTGCTCAGTAAAACTTAGTCAGGCCTTGAAAGACATAGATAAGACTGGACCCATCCTCCCCCCACAACAGATAAGGGAGTTCACTGCATCCAGGGAGGAGAAAGGGAAGAAAGAGAGAATCACCTTGCAGCCAGTTTTATAGAGATGCAGGATTCAATGGGAGGAAATACAAAGATTACACATTCCAGAACCACCTCCTGGACACTCTGTGCCTTCTGGAGGACTGCAGCTTTATGGCTTTCTTAAGGGCAACCAGCTCAAACTGGGACATCACTGCTCTGCAAAACTCCCCAGCCTGCATTCATGGGACAAAGTCATCAGGCAAATTAGTTTAGGTCCTGAAAGCAGAGGGATGGGCAGAGATCACCCTGTTGCGGTCAGAGAAGATACAAAGCATCCTGGAGATGAGGTGTCCATCCTGCAGCAGCACATGGAAACACACACCCTACTTCATCTGAGCTATTGAGGAGTGAAAAAAACCATCACAGATAGAGACTTCTGGAAGGACCTCTCTGTTACTCACAGAAAATGTTCATTGATTTCCATTGACTTTTAGATTAGGACCTTAATTACTGTTCATTTAGGCTGGAGATTGCAAAGCAACCTAGCAGCAAGAAGGCTGGCAAACACCTCACCTGCTCAGTCACTCAGCCAAGAGACATGCTGCAGCTCAGCTTAGGTTTGGGCTGGACACAGAGGGTCTCATTCACCTAATCTAGAGAAAACAGGTTGTCTGCTTTTTCTTTGGCATTGTTCTGTCTCTCACGTGGATCAGTGTTCCTTCTCCACATGCATGTGCACTCCCCATGGGGTGCTGCTAGAGAAGAGAGTTACTTGTATGCAAGTACCAATATTATATTAAACTCTATATTTGCAAAAGGCCTGAGGGGAAGAAATGGAGGAGGGCTTGGCACCGCTGCGCTGTTGGGGCTGGCAAAAACCAGCTCCTTTGCCAGTCACTAGGATCTCAATTGTTATTTTACCTAAGGGGGAAATGGAGCTATGTATTTGCCTTGGTAGAAGATAAAGCTCAGGGGAGACCTCATTGCTTCTAGAACTACCTGAAGGGTGGTTGTAGCCAGGAGGTAGTTGGTCTCTTCTCTCAAGCAACCAGCTCCAGAACAAGAGGACACAGTCTCAAGCTGCACCAGGGGAAGTTTAGCCTCGAGATGAGGAGAAAGTTCTTCACTGAGAGAATCGTTTGCCATTGGAATGTGCTGCCCAGGGAGGTGGTGGAGTCACCATCCCTGGAGGTGTTCAAGTGGGGACTGGATGTGGCACTTGGCACCGTGGTCTAGTCATGAGGTCTGTGGTGACAGGTTGGACTTGATGATCTTTGAGGTCTCTTCCAACCTTGGTGATACTGTGATACTGTGACCTTCCAGCATAGAAGGGTCCATGGGTCCAAGGTAGGATGATAAATGTTGAGACCAGGGAGGTATTTCACCCCCTGCAACTTCCCTCCAAGATCTACTTTAGCTCCAGCCACAGGACACTGCAGAGGGAGAGCCAACCCCAAACCACCAGCAGCAGAAACAACACTTGAGCCATGCTGAGTTGTTTGTCTTCTGAGGCGAGTGCAGCTCTTTAAACTCTGCTGTAGGATGCTCTGGGATCCCATGTGCAGAATCAAAGGTCTACAGCTGAGACTGTAATATCTCTGCTTGTACACTGAAGAGGCCACAGCACTTTTCACTCTGTTCTAACCTACAACACACTCAGGGTGCACTTTACTCCAAGGGTTGGTGCTGCTTTTTCAATAGCACCTTGGGAACCTGAGTACCAGTGTCACAACGTGACAATTCAGTGGGTCTAAGCCACTTAGTCCTTTAAAACACTCCATCAACATCCTACTTCCACCTCTAGGAAGAAGCAGAAATTACAGGGGGGGTGGGGGGTGTACCTGCTCCTGGGTAACACAGGACAGTGATAGAGGGATCCACAAGTCAACAGTGCTTGCAGACAAAGACCTGAGACACCTGTGCTGAGAGGGTGCCTGTCCCAAAATTCACTGTGCCAGAAAGAAATTAACAATGACAAGTTTTGCCTGAGATAACAATCAGATGGATTAAACAGAAACAGGTGGGGAGTTCCCCAGAGGCTTGGGGGAAGGCATCAGCTTGGAAATACATGTGAAAGATGCTTGGAAATTGAAAGCAGTGGGGAGAAAAGTGGTAACAGCAGCAGGTAAACCTCTGCCCACATTAGAAGAGTTAGTTAAGAGAGGGAATTTAGGCATTTATAAGCATCCCACAGTTTAGCTAAATCTGATGCTGAACATCAGTTCACCTATTGCCAGCTCATTAGATACCCATCATGAATGAACAGCATGCTTTGATCCTGATCTGATTCAAACCATGCAAGTCAAGCACTTTTCCTCTGTGACACACCAGAACTTTCCCTGACTTCAGGGCAGAACATGAGGGCAATCAGGCTTGCAACTCCCGAACCTTTCACCTGCCTCTGAAAACACAACTCGCCCGCAAGTAATGGTCCCCACCTGCTGGAAGCTTAGAGCACCACTTCAGTGTCTCGTGCAGTGCTTTGAGGTAAAAGATGCCCTCTAAAAATGTGTTATGTTTAACATTTTGGCAGCTGTGACATTCCATCTCATAAAGGATAATCAAATTTATAGAGGGGATAAGACATTACAGCCTTATCTTACGAATCAGCCCAGCAGAGCTTGTGCTTATCCAGCAAATCAAACAGAGCAAAACCAGAAGGGACCCAGAGGATTGTTTCTTTAAAATGTTATATTTGATTCCCTCTCAAGGCCGTTTTGTTTTATTATTTTTTTAAAGGAGCTGAGAGGAGTCAGATCAACTATCTACACTCAGGTGCATTTCCAAATAACTCAGAGCTCTACACCTAAAGCCTTTGTAAACCTAAGGGCTTTCTCTAGCTTCAAGCAGAACCATGTTGCCACTTGGGCTCCATTCAAGGCAAGGCAGACACAGCCCCCAACACAAATATGCCTGGATAACAAAGGCAGTCATAAGTCATTTCCTAACCTAACCTTGTGCTGTCAGCTGATCCTTTCCCCAAAGCTACTTGGCAGGCTTACTTCCAACCCCCACCCTCTACAACAGCCGCAGATAGATTCAGATTGAAGGACCCACTCCTGAAGCTTTTGTTCTTGTGGGGTTGTTAAGTATGGCTGATCTCAACCCTCACAATTATGTGTTGAGAGGATTTTTTTCCCTTCAGTAAGTTTCTTACACCCTCTGTTGTTTGCTGTTTGTTCAGAGAATTTATTTTAATAAATAAACAAATAGCCCAGGAAGAGAAAAGTTTGTACACATTGGGGCAGTGTATCAACCAAGATTTGGAATATGATGGCAATCAATGAGATTTGTTGGGGTTTTTTTTTTTCCCCTACGTAGGAAACAAACTGCAGGAGAGATCTAACTCCAAGCAGTGCCTGTAACACAGGGAGAGGTTGAGGAAGCAGAGGAGCCTCTGGTTTGTTTTCTGAAGCTTCTCTGTGTCCCACAAGGATGCAGCCAGGCTCCAGGTGATGGAGCGCAGCAAAATTTGTTTATTCCCAGGATTCTTTCTTAGGCTAAGGAGCTCCTCAGTCTTGGATGAGGAAAGTGCCTCTCCAGAAGGCTTCCCTCCAAAATGCACTCTTTGCAAGCAACTCAGTGCTGCACATCGGCTATACAGCAAGCTATTAAGTCCACCTTCCAGCAGCCCACAGAATGAGAAGATCATCTGCCTGCTCATAGATAAGGTGTGCACACAGATGCTCAACAAGCTCCTGCTTCCTATACACAATCAAAACCCTGCCCCTTCTTCATCAGCCCTTGGACACAGGGATCTGCCTGATGTTTGGCAGCTACTAATGAACTTTCAGGTGCTGCAGTAACCTACTTGGGAATAAAATCTGCACAGCAGCTGTAGGAAATTCTCCCTCACCATTCCTGTGGCCTGAACATCCACACCATGTAGCAATTGCCTGTAGCACCAACTTAGATGTTTTCTTTGCGGTTTCATAAAGTTCTGGCCACTTTTTTTTGCTGTTTTTTTTTGCTCCAGGTGTGCAAAGGAAAATCACATTTTGGCTGTGTTTTGGTTTTTCTCCCCTTGAACTATGCATGTGACCAGCACCTGTCACTCTTTCCAGAGCAGCAGCAGCAGAATATTTCTCATTAAAAGTATGCTCTAGAGAGGAAACTTCTTTTAAGGCAAACTAGTTACCAAAGGCTCAAACCATGCCATTTAGTTTCCAGGCTGGGGACTCGGTGCAATCATGATTCTTTTCAGCACCTGAATGCACACCCTGCGGAGGAGCTCCCTATGGGCTGACCTTTTGATCGGCAAACTGAGCTCCCCGCAGCTTCGGCAAGCAACAGAGAGCCCTCTTGTGGAAGAAGGATGTACTGCAGCCACGCCGACCACACCACCACAGCTAGCGAGAACCATTCGGGTTGAAAGAGGGGGTTTTAAGATCATCAGGTGCAACGGTTAACCCAGGTCACCACCAAACCATGTCCCTCAGCACCACACCTACATTTCTTCAGTTACCTCCAGACATGGGGACTCCACCACTTCCCTGGGCAACTTGTTTCAGGACTTAACAACTCTTTCAGTGATCTTTTCCTAAGATCCAATCCAAACCTCCCCTGATGTAACTTGAGGCCATTTCCTTTTGTTCTGTCACTTGTTACCTGGGACAATAGGCTGGCCCCCACCTTACTGCTGCCTCCTTTCAGGTGGTTGTAGAGAGATGGTCTTCACTCAACCTCCTTTTCTCCAGACTAAACAACCCAAGTTCCCTGAGCCATATCTCATCAGTCTTCTTCTCCAGACCCTTCAGCAGCCTTGTTACCCTTCTCTGGATATGCTCCAGGCACCTCAATGTCTCTCATAATACAGCACCCAAAACTGAACACAGTACTCAAGCTGCAGCCTCACCTCTGCTTAGTACAGGAGGATGATCCTTTCCCCTGTCCTGCTGCCCATACTGTTGCTGATATAGCTCAGGATGCTGTTGACTTTCTTGGTCACTTGAGCACACCTGTGACCTTTTGAGGCTGTGCCTTTAAGAAAGGGACAGTGCTGGGACACTCTGGCTGAATGTTTTGGTGAAGGCAATGAAAACATCGATGTTCTAAACGAATTTCATTGGTAGAATGCAGTTTTAAGTTTAGAGCAGCTGGAGTTTTTCCTCAGTTCACTCCTTTCCTTCTCCCTTCCAGCTTGAAGGCTTCTGGGCTCCTTGCCAGAGCAACCTTGAACAGATAAGCAACTAATCCTACTAATAGGCCTACTAGAATTCTGCTTTATTAATAACTGCCTTTTTCTCTCTTTCTAACCCTCTTTGGGAAAAAAGGGAGGTAGGGGGAGAGAAGGGGATGCAGGGGGGGAACCCTCCTCTGTCCAGAGGAGGGAATTTCGTTCCAGTATTCTTGTTCTTTTACTTTGCAGTATATTTCTGCATATGTATTGTAAATACTGTATATTGTGTGCATATCTTGCATTTTCCACATTGCTTGTAAAATATAGCATCCCTTCTGCTTCTCCGGCTCAGTTAGCTGTGGGGTTTTTTCCCTTTGTGGGGGAGAGAAAGCTGGGCCTTCTCTCTCAACCCACCACAACACTGCTGTTTCATATTCATCCAGCTACCAACAAAGACCCCCAGGTCTTTTTCTGCCAGGGTATTTTCTTAGTACCTTCCTTTGTCTTTTCCTGCTTCCATACCAATAGACCCTTCAGTGAATACAGCAATTTCCTCTTCCCCACTGATTTCTTCTCAGCCAGCAGCATCATGCTGGGGGGGCAGAAATATCCAGGTCCCACAGCTGACAGGATCCACAGACCCCCTGCACCACTGGAAGACCCAGAAGGGTCTGACTAATGTTACATATTCAAAGAAGAAAACACCTTCAGAGGACTGACTCTTCCCTGTCCTGTCCATTCAGTAGGACAGTCCCAGAGGAGTGTCAGCCAAGAAGGAAAATTAACTTTCATCCATCACAAACATCTCCAGTTATTTCAACACACTTGAAATCATACCCATATACATTCTCCAACTGCTTTACAAACAGCTAGAAGTTCATGTTTTACAACTTTTGGCTTTTAAAGAAGAAAGAACATAAGAATATAAGCAAGGCAGAGCCGGTGGAAGAAACCAAGACAAGCAACAGACACCAGAAAAAGCCAAAGACAAGGTATGGAAAACTTCTATTCTCTGAAGTGAGAAGTCTTCCTGCATCTTATGGAGCTTCAGCTCCATCTGGTAGGTTTCAGAGCCAGGTGTGTTGCACAGTAACAGGGTGCAAGTATGTCTGCAGATCTGGTTTCCATGAGGGACCTCTACACACAGCCCTTGGTAAACAGGCTGCTCTGAGCGCAACAGGTGAGCTGTCTGCAGAGCAGTGCTTAAAGGGCTTCTGCACCCAAACTCAGCTCTAATTGTCAACATAACCTTCCTCAACAGAAAGCTTTTACATCATGAAAAGCTAACTCAGCAGGCTTTGCAAAGCACACCCCCCTGCACCAAGCCCATGTCTCAGAGGTCTTTTCCAACCTGGTTTATTCCATTCTATTCCATTCTATTCCATGTATGGGCCTCTCTTCCTCAGGCTCAGACTAGCTTCGGGTGTGCTCTGACTGTGATCAGAGTGGGACAGGGACCTGTGGTCAGTGTCTCAGTGCTGCCTCAGTGCAGGCATGGATGGCAGGGGCAGTGGGATGGCTCGTGACCCAAAAGCTATACCAGCACCCCCAGGCACCCAGTCCTCTCTCTCTCATGAAGAAGCAGAGACACCATCAGAGCCATCTTCTGGATCACACTCCCTGACAAGGGATGCCAGGAAAATTCCCCAGTTTAAAATGAGTGTTTGGGTTGGGTTTGTTTTTCTTTTCTTTTCCCCACTCCAGAGACACTGTGAGAAGGTGTCCACGATTAATGTGCTATTTTTTTTACTGGACTCATTTGAAAGCCAGGGGACTTTTGTGCATCCAGGAGAGAAACAACCCTTTGTGTCAAAGGTTATTTGCTAATTACTGCTGCAGCCAAACCCAAACCTGTATGTGGAGCTAATTCCCATGCCCAGAGCAGAACGCTGCAGAGCCTGAGTGCCAACATCTCTGTGCCAAGAGTGCCAACATCTCTGTGCCAAGAGCACCACCCCGTGGCTTCCCCAGCCAGGGCTCTCTCCCTCAGAAGCTAACAAAAATGAAGTATTTGAAGGGGAAACGGAAAAACAGAGCAGCTAGGGCTGTGTCAAGAGCTGTGTGGATAAGCTGGGCAAACCCCTGGGTATTCATTACATAAACCTCAGCTGGGAAATGAGCAATGAGCAAAATGCTGCATTCTAAACTTCTTGTGGAGGAGGGAAGAGTCACAGGCTGGGGGGTTCTGATGAATTGTGCAGGGCTGCAGAGGCTTTAAGAGAGCAGGGTGGTCTCACTCACGGCAGGCACTTGCCTACTCCTCTGGCCCCTCAGCTGCAGGGAGAGCAGCTCTGCTCCTCGTAGGAGCCAAGTATCATTATCCCAAAAGTGCAGCAGCGCACAGCAGCTTGGCCATGCTCTGTGCACAGCTTCATTGTCTTTCAGCAAGCCCAGGCAGATCTGATAGCACTGTGCTAGGCAGCACCTACCTCCTCATTTTTGCTCTTCCATCACTATCAGTTCACCTCTGCAAAGCTGTGTCATAGGCTCACTGCATGTTTCTCACTGAATCAACCAGCTTGGAAGGGACCTCCAAGATCGTTAAGTCAAACTGATCGCTCAACCCTAACTAATCAACCACACCATGGCACTAAGTACTTCATCTAGGCTCTTCTTAAATATCTCCAGTTATGGTGACTCCACCACCTCCCTGGACAGCCCATTCCAAGGGGCAATCTCTGTCTGTGAAGAACTTCTAAGATCAAGTCTAAACTTCCCACTGCACAGCTTGAGACTGTGTCCTCTCGTTCTGGTGCTGGTTGCCTTGGAGGAGAAACCAACCCCCACCTGCCTACAACCTCCCTTCAGGTAGTTGTAGAGAGCAATAAGGTCTCCCCTGAGCCTCTTCTTCTCCAGGCTAGAGACTCCAGCTGAACCCCAGCTGAACCCCAGCTGAAACCTGAACATTTAACAGGTGCTCATCAGTAATTTTTGTGTACAGCTCACCAGGCTTGGGCTGGAGCTGTGCATTTATTGGTGTCCCTAGGGCATGCTTGCCAGGGATCTCGATCCACTGTCATGCAAGAGATGGTTCTTTTATGGAGCCTCTGAATGGAACCACACAACTGATTGGGAAAAGCACTTGCAGGTGATTTCACTGCCATGGGCAGAGGGAAAAGTTAGAAATACAGAAGAGCAGGAGACAGCAAAAGCAGAGCTAGTTACCACCATGGACCCAGATGGTCTCACTGGTCCTGAAGGCCTTGATCAGTGGGGAAGCTTCAAACTTCCCTGTTACCTTCAAGATTTTATACCTTTTCCAATCTCATCCATGCTCACAGCTCCTCATTCAGTTGCCATGGTTGCACATTGGTCTGGTGTCAGCAGCACTCCCATGGCTGGTTAGGTGTGCCAGCCCTGCTCCCAGGTTAAGTTGAGTGTGTCAGCCCAGGTCCCACAGTTAGCTGTGTGCTCTTTGGGCTCTAAACGTCTGCATCAGTCACCTGTGGGGGTCCTCCCCAGCAAAAGGCCCACAGAAAGCTATCACAGCGAGCCCCAGCTTGCATTTACAACACTCTCAGACATGGAGCCCATGGCCTTGTCTGGTTATCAGCTGCTACTTGCAGATAAGCAGCTGTCATCCTGGGACAGTGGTGTAGGAACACCTCAGGACAAACCAGGTTGAGACAGACATTAAATAAACTTCACTTCTTAAACCAGAGAAGTCCTTCCTGAGTGCAGTGGGGTTTCTCTATGTATTCTCCAGTTGCCTGACGCAGGAATACATCAAACAACTCAGGCTTGGCAAGGGAGACAGTCCTGTGGGAAATAATTCCTGCAGGTGGTGTTGGCTGTTCAGAGAAATCTTCAGGAAGAAGCAGAAGAAAATGCACACTTCTATTAAGGTGAAAAAGGAGAGTGTCCATCCAACAAGTAGCTCCCAACAGCCATACCACAAGACCCATGTGGTAAGGAAGCCCAGGGCTTTTCTCTCTACTGCCCTGAGGAGATGGATGGGTCTGAGGGAAAACTGAAGTGTGTGTAAGACAGTAATGCCCTGCCTGGCATGGGACACCCCCTCAGGCAGACAAGCAAACTCACCAGCTACTGAGTGCTAATAAATAAAGACTAAGTACTAACACTAAGACTAAACACAGTGGTGAGACTCTGGAACAGGTTGGTGAGACTGGCACAGGTTGCCCAGGGAGGTGGTGGAAGCCTCATGCCTGCAGGTTTTTGCAGCCAGGCTGGCTGTGGCTGTGAGCAACCTGCTGTAGTGTGAGGTGTCCCTGCCCATGGCAGGGGGGTTGGAACTGGATGATCCTTGAGGTCCTTTCCAACCCTGACAATTTGGTGATTCTATGATTCTAATTGTGGCAGTTTCAGGCTGTGCCTAGAAAATTTTCCATAGATCTTGAACAGAAAGTGGTAGAATGTAAATAAATCACCACTGGATGTAAAAGGGAAAATAATGATAAGGTCTAAATAGACTACCATTGGCCTGGTATCTCCAACCCACCACACCAATAAATAAGAAGATATCACAGCAGTGTGACCACAAAGGAGGAAAGTGCCAGGCAGGGCTAATGTAGGAGCAAGCAGTCTCTACCAAACCCCTCCAAGCTCATCCTGAACCTGTGAGTTTGGGTCACTCAACACACCTTTAGCACCCTGGGTGTGGGAACCATGACAAAAGCATCCACTCAGCTTAGGTAGTCCTTCACTTCTTTCTCTCATCTCATTTCCTCTCCTCTCCTTACCACTTCCATTTTCCTTGGAATTTTGAAAGGATGGTTTCTGTTGTCCCTAAGCAGCCCAGCTGGCAGGTCACACAGCCCTGGTCTAATAAAGACTACAAAGAGGTGACAAATACATCCAGCAGGTACTTCTCTTTATCCTCTGAATGTCACTTCACCTAAACACAGCCACACCATGAGAGGTGGGGGTTTGGGGTTGGTTTTTTTTGTTTGCTAAAGCATCAAAAGTGCTCTAGTAAAAAGTGAATTACCTAACAGGCTCTTCACTTCAAGAGACACTTCAAGACACAGCAGTGCTGTAAACCCTTCCCGTTTGAGTTATTAGAAAAATCCTCTCAAGTGCTTTGCACTATGAGCAAAGTGGTGTCTGGGACAAGTCAGCATCACTGGGGGGGAAAAAATGAGGTAAGTACAAGAAAAGAACTATGACAGTCAACACACACTGATGTTTTGTGACCAAAGGTGGGGGAGAAGAATCACTTCCCTCAACCTGCTGGCTGTGCTTCTCTTGATGCAGCCCAGAGAAACATAGCCAGCAGGTCAAGGGAGGTGATTCTCCCCCTCTATTCCATGCTGCTGAAACCCCACCTGGAGCACTGTGTCCAGTTCTGGAGCCTCTATTACAGGAAGGATCTGGAGGTGCTGGAAGGTGTCCAGAGAAGGGCCACAAGGATGAGCAGAGGGCTGGAGCTGCTCTGCTCTGGAGACAGACTGAGGGAGTTGGGGCTGTTCAGTCTGGAGAAGAGAAGGCTCCAAGGAGACCTAATTGTGGCCTTCCAGGATCTGAAGGGGGCTACAAGAAAGGGGGGAGGGACTTTTGGGGGTGTCAGGGAGTGATAGGACTGGGGGGAATGGAACAAAACTAGAAAAGGGTAGATTGAGTTTGGATGTTAGGAAGAAGTTGTTCCCCATGAGGGTGGTGAGAGACTGGCACAGGTTGCCCAGGGAGGTGGTGGAAGCCTCATGCCTGGAGGTTTTGAAGGCCAGGCTGGCTGTGGCTGTGAGCAAGCTGCTGTAGTGTGAGGTGTTCAGGAAGAGACTGGATGAGGCATTTGGTGCCATGGTTTAGTTGATTAGATGGTGTTGGGTGATAGGTTGGACTCGATGATCTTGAAGCTCTTTTCCAACCTGGTCTATTCTATTCTATTTCTATTCTATTCTATTCTATTCTATTCTATTCTATTCTATTCTATTCTAGCTATGATCTTTGCAGTTCTCCTGTGGAAACAAACCCCAGTTAACAAAGATTGAGTTTTTAACTCCAGGTTAACTCAAACCTCCTTGTAAATACTTGGCAGCAACGGCAAAACAACTCCTGTCCCCCTTACTGCTTTTAAAACCACCACTGACAGCCACCTTTGCCTTCCACTGACTGAGGATTTCTTCTTGTGCTCTAATGTCCTACACCTGCATAATGTGGCCTCAAGCACATCCCTGGGCAACCTCTTCTAAAGCTTTACCACTCTCATTGTGAAGAACTTCCTTCGTATGACCAACCTACGTCTACACTACTCCAGTTTAAAACCATTGGCCCTTGTCCTGTTGCTACAAGCCCCTCTAAACAGTCCCTCTCCAGCTTTCTTTCTAGATCCCCTTCAGATTTTGAGATGTAGCTACAAGTTCTCCCTGGAGTCTTCTCTTCTCCAGGCTGAACAGCCCCAGATCTTTCAGTCTGGCTTCACATGAGAGGTTCTCCAGCCCCCTGATCATTTTCATGGCCCTCCTCTGGACCCAACTCCATGCCCATGTCTGTCTTCTGTTGGGGGTCCCAGACCTGGACACAGTACTCCAGGTGAGGTCTCACCAGAGTGAAGTGGCAGAATCACCTCTCTGGATCTGCTGGCAACACTGCTTTGGGTGCAGCCCAGGATGTGATTTGCCTTCTGAGCTGCAAGCTCACCCTGTGCTTCTTCTCATCCACCAGGACCCCCAAGTCTTTTCTGCAGGGTTGCTCTCAATTCCATCATGCCCCAGCCTGTATTGATTAAAATGCAGTGCAATAAATTAGTATGATTAATGTAACAGTCATTCATAAGAGCTCTTCTGAGTCAAGAGGAGGCTGGGATTTCTTTTAAGTACCAATGTGTAATAAATAAGAGCCTGTACTGATTCTCCCTAGCAGCCACTGTACCACACATGCTGATACCCAGAGAAGGTAGCTTCTTTGGAAACACCATCAATATGTTAGATGCATTTTTATTTCCAGAGCTTCAGCTGATACTTCAGGCCTGCAAGAAAGTAACCACTTTTGATAACAGAACTGAAAGATACACAGACTGGTAGGAAACTCTGTCCTTGGGAAAAGCCACTTTTGCAAACTCCAGCTGGAATGCCTGTTTCCACAAACAGAGCAAATCTTTTCCTTCACAACTTGAATTCTGCAGAATAAGAACTAATGAGGGGAGCATTCAGCTCTGTGTGCTTTAGGCTTCAATGGAGCTAGCTCTGCTTGTCACAATTGCTCCAACGTCATAGCAAATGTGATTAACCGTACAAGGATAAAAACAGTGTTAGAATGAATCTCAGTCCCAGCTTTGCAAAGAATTGTGTTGTGTTTAATGGGATTACATACAGCAGCAAAGATAAAACACATCTGTAAGCATGGCTTAAGTTGGAAGGGACCTCAGAGGTCATCTGCTCCAACCTCCCCACCATGGGTAGGGACACCTCTTGGCTAGACTCAGCTGCTCAAGGCCTCATCAAACCAGGACTTGAACACCTCCAGGGAGTATCCACAACCTCCCTGAGCAACCCATTACCGAGTCCCACCAACCTCATACCAAAGAACTCCATTCTGTTTGGATCTTGGCAGCTGAAAAGTCTGGGAAGCATTACAGGTAGGGAATGAATATATGAGAGTGTCCTTAGAGACTGCAAGCAACTAGAAAACAGCCAAGTCTATGGTTAAAGGTGATGCAGACTCAGGTTCCTAAAGAGAAAAATTGTGGAACAGTCTGTACCAGGTAGCAATGAAATAACCCTGCAATAATTAAAACTTGGTCAGCACCTCTGGTAGTGAGTTAGGAATCAACCAACACCTTTAAGAGGAATGAAAGGAATCCTACTAAGCTAATTTGCCAAACCTTGCAGGAAACAAACAGTTTCTCCCCTTCTGTTGTCTTAGGCCTAGCAAATTCTCTGCAGCTGGATCTTAACATGCAACACCAATTCATTCTTTGCACTCAGCTTTTGGAGGAAGGTTGGTTGTTTTTCTTGGTGGTAAAGTTATCATCTAAAGAGCTGTAGGACGCTATACCTTGTTTAATTTCAGTGGAATATAAGGCCATATGAGAGTGAAAATCACAAACATCTAACAAAGGGCAAGGAGGGATATTTCTTCTCCTTACAGATCAGCAAGGACTTGCTCTCTGTGAGACTCCAGTCCTCCCCAGCTTTGATTTCCCTCAATCTTCCTGTAAACAAAGGAACAAATCAAGAAACTGAATCACAGAGGAAAGACAACTCCAGAACCCAAGGAGACAGGAATGATTAGGGGGAAAAGGAAAAAAAAATCACAGGAAAGAAAACAAAACCAGCAAAAATCCTCATCCCTACAGTGTGAATTTACTTCATACATTAGAAACTGTCTACCAGAACATAAAGATCAGGTCTGTGTTGGAATGTCATACGGTGGTGGAAAAGAAAAGCTTGAGACAAGGCAGTAGGAGATGAGGGGACACTGGAGATCTTTGAGACCAGTACAGGATTTTCACCCTTTTTCCTTCCAAGTCCTCTCCAAGGTTATTAGCTTTCAACCTCTAGGCCAGCCATGTTTTGAGGCTGAGCTCTCCACAAGGATTTGTGTTCTCACTCCTTCAAGCAACTGAACTGATCACAGCTGGGGACCCAGACTCCTTACAGCAGCACTTTGGCAAATCAGGCAATGGGAGAAAAGGAGGAGAGAGAAGGAAAGAGGCTAACCCCCTGAGAAGCACCTAGAAGCTTTTTCAGCCTCCAACCTGAAGAAGGTGAGCCTAGTGTCACAAGTCTATCAGCAACAAGCCAGTGCCTCAGCACCATCACAGCAGTGTCTGTCCTTGCAGATGCAACGTGGTGATAGCACAGTCCACAGTGAGTCTGTCTGGGACCCAGAGCACAGCAGGAAAAAAGAAAATAATCCTTGAGAGAGTAATTGCTTTTATAATGCATCCTCTATCATCTGCACTATGACTAAGGTTGCAGACAGGGCTCTTTAGAAGGTGAAAAAGGCAACTCACGAGGCAATCTCCAAACTGTCAGATTGGTTGCTGATAAAATATTTGTCACTTCAAACTTTATTCCTAAATGACTATATTAAAAATAAGGTAATTACAAAATATAATATTACAAGTCAGAAGCTATTTTTCCACAGTTTCCTATCCAAAATAGACTTAAATGAAGAGAGAAGAAGTTATGACTAAGTACTCAGAGACCACGTAATGCTTTGGGAATAATAGGTTACACAGAGCCTTAACTCAGGCAAACACTTAAACTCATCCTTGTTTTCAGGAAAAGGGAAAGTTTTCCTGACTCAGAGCCTCTCAAGCAGAGGTACAACCTATCATATAGATACTACTTGAGCATACAGTAAAGATTTGACTGGTTTGTTTCACAAATTCTTCAGCTCCACAGCAAGTCTTATTCTAATATGTATTTAAAACCAAGCCAGTTCAGTTGAAAGTGCAGTCCTCATTTAAGAGTTGAGTTGTCCCTACTGTCATACAACAAAACAGTCACAAGTTGAAAACAGGAACATGATGACAGCACCCCACTTTTTTTTTTGTTGGGGGGGGTGTAATTCAGAAAGTTCACACAAAAGATGTCAGCACTCTCCAAAAACAAACAAACAGACAAACAAGGTCACACTCTGGCTCACATAGTCATGGAAATGCTCCACAGATTCTGAAATGCTTAAGACATTTCTCATTATGAAACACACAGGCAGGGCAGCAGCTCTGCAGTTGTAGGATGCCCTCATTTATTTCTACAAGCTATGAATTCAATGCTAATATCACTGATATTTTAATGTCAGTATTATTTGTTAGCACATAGAGATGTTGTGGTTGGAAGAGACCTTTGAGGTGATCAAGTCCAACCACTAACCTCAGCACTGCTGGATCATTAGGTAAATCTATGAAGACACATTGCTGTGAGTTCATGGGACTTGCAAACAAAGCATTATGAAATGGACAACTCAATTGCTTTTGGATTTGATTAGTTAACCAAGAATTCTGAGATTCAAAGGCTGCTCTAGGTCATGGCCCTTCTCAGGACTGTGCGTTTCACTCCCAGGATCTCCTTAAAACTGCATCCAATCGAATTCTAGAACACACACACACACACATTGAGGCATCTCATTCCCCCTGGGGGATCATTCCATAGCCAACAAGTTGTTCCCATTCTCATGGAAGAAAGGAGAAGGAGTCCCCAGGGACGACAACGGGGCGGGGAGGGGGGAGGGGGCAAATCCCAAACAAGCAATTTCTAAACTACACTGAAATATTATGTAAAAGCAATGCAGCTGTGAAATGTGTTAACTAAAAGGGAACTATTATGACTTCAGTCACAAAAGCAGCTTCCCAGCTTTCAGTTTTCCATCAGCATGGAAAAATCACAGATGCATATGGATGGCTTTAACAAAAAAATCAGTATGGGGAAAAAAAAAGTCTTGAGTTGTCATTCCATAAATACACCCTTGGGAAAAGAACCAAAGCTCCCTCAGAATGTCTTGGCTTCCTACTCCCCAGAGTAAGAAGAAAAGCTCTTTGAAATTATTAATACAGCCTTGAAAAGGTCTCAGCCATGCTACCTTCTTACTTCTAACAAATGGAAGTACCAGAGGACACAGCACCACCATTGCTTGACAGAAAAGCTCTACCATTTATTGCCCTGTCCCTGAGAACACCTCATGAAAGATGTCACCAAGAGAGATGCAATAAAGCATCTGATTCGGTCTATAAGGATTTTTTTCCCCTCACAACTTAATAAATAGCATCATGTTGCTTATTTAAGATGTCCTACACTTAAATATATATATATAAATATACATATTATTTTTATATATATATATATATATATTATCCCTTCACCTTCTCCTTTGCTATCAGGAATTGATGAAAAGACAATTTAGAGAACTAATGGAGGATGTGTACAAAGAACAGCTGTTTTGAAAACATTATAAACACAAAACCCCTGGAAGATATCACACAAAAGGAGACAGGAAGAGAGCCACTGCTAGTGTCAGCCACCAAACAAACATTTTTCATCTGAAACAGATCTACATTTCGTAATGTAAAAACCCAAATCAGTATTTAAAGAATCACAGAATATTAGGGGGACCTCCAGAAATCACTGAGTCTTCCCTGCCAGAGCAGGGTCACCTAAGGCAGGAATGCATCCAGCTGGGTTTGGAAAGTCTCCACAGAAGGCGACTCCACAAGCTCTCTGGAAAGCCTGCTCCAGGACTCTGTCACCCTCACCATAAAGAAGTGTCTCCTGGTGTTGAGGTGGAGCCTCTAAAATAACAGATACCCTCCAGTAAATATCTAGACCCCCACAGCTGTCACCAGAGAGACTGCCAAGTAACATCAGTGGATGGTGGATGTGAATCTGGTCTCTGTCCTTCTTCAGAACCTCAGAATGAATAAATGTAAAAACAAAAAAGCAATGATAAAAAAGGCATGGCAAGAACCAGCAACAACTGTGCACTGAAGGCCCAATTCATTTAGAGAGAGACCTAGCAGTGCTGGTGGACAAGTTACCCATGGGACTGCAATGTGCCCTGGTGGCCAAGAAGGCCAATATGATTCTGGGGTGTATTAAGAAGAGTGTGTTCCACAGATCCAGGGAGGTTCTCCTCCCCCTCTACTCTGCCCTGGTCAGACCACACCTTGAGTACTGTGCTCAGTTCTGGGCTCCCCAGTGCAAGAGGGACAGGGATCTGCTGGAAAGGGTCCAGCGGAGGGCTATGAGGATGATTAGGAGACTGGAGCACTGACTGATGATGAGAGGCTGAGGGGGGCTGGGGCTGTTTAGTCTCAAGAAGAGAAGACTGAGAGGGGATTTAATAAATGTTTATAAATATCTGAGGGCTGGGGGTCAGGAGGGAGGGGCAGGCTCTGTTCACTTGCTCCCTGTGATGGGACAAGGAGCAATGGATGTAAGCTGCAGCACAGGAGGTTCCACCTCAACGCAAGGGGGAATTTCTTTACTGTAAGGGCCCCAGAGCACTGGAAGAGGCTGCCCAGAGAGGTTGTGGAGTCTCCTTCTCTGGAGCCTTTCAAGGCCCATCTGGATGTGTTCCTGTGTAACCTGTGCTGGATTCTATGCTCCTGCTCTGGCAGGGAGTTGGACTCGATGATCTCTTTGAGTGCCTTCCAACCCCTGACAGCCTGTGATTTAGAAAAGAAAACCACAATTTGTTAAATCAACACAGAGAAGACTAAACAATCTGGACTGGGCTTCATGTATCCTCAGCAGCAGCCTCCCTGCGGCGCTGGGCGCGGAAGTGCCGCTCGATGTTTATCGTCACTTCCCTCTGCAGATTCCTGCTGTTGGTCTTCCCAGCTGTGCGGATCCAGGGGTGCTGGAGCACCTGGCGTGCTGTGTAGCGCTTCTGGGGATCCACTATCAACAGCCTGGTGATGAGGTCTTTTGCTGCTGTTGTGAAAGAAAGAAAAGGAGGAGGAGAACAACAGGGACACGCTGTCAGTTACAGATACTCAAAGCATCATTCTCATGTTTTATTCATTAGTTTTACCTTAATAACTTCTGTGACCATCCCCAGGAGATATTCTAACAATTAGAATCATAGAATGGTCTGGGTTGGAAGGGACCTTGGAAGGTCATCCAGTCCAGGTCCCCTGCAGTCAGCAGGGACATCCTCAACTGGATCAGGTTGCCCAGAGCCCTGTCCAGCCTCACCTTGAATATCTCCAGGGATGGGGCCTCAACCACCTCCCTGGGCAAACTGTTCCAGCACCCTCATGGTAAAGAACCTGTTCCTGACATCCAATTAGGTTTAGAATTAGTGACAGGAGATGTTAAATCTCCAACATATCTTACTGATACCATCTACCACTTCAGAAAGTGAAGGGAATTTAATCTTGAAGGCATGCTGAAGGCAGCAGGCTAGGTGTTCCTAGAATCATAGAATCAATAAGATTGGAAAAGATGTCAGAGATCATCAAGTCCAACCTATTACCTAGCACTTCCTGACAACTAAACCATGGCTGCAAGTGCCACATCCAATCCCTTTTTGAACACCAGGGATGGTGACTCCACCACCTCCCTGGGCAGCACATCCCAATGGCCATCTATGACAAACTTCTTCCTAACATCCAGCCTAAACTTGCCCTGGCATGGCTTGAGACTGTCTCCTCTTGTTCTGGTGCTGGTTGTCTGGGAGAAGAGACCAACCCCCACCAGGCTACAACCTCCCTTCAGGCAATTCATAGGACTTTAGTATCCCATCCCTCAAGGAGCACTTAAGTCAGAGAATGCTGCTGAGCCTGTTCTTTAAGAGGCTGTTTAGGCAGAGAGGGGGTTTAGGGTTTTGAAGAGCGCACAAAAGGCAATGTATTAGCCCATGAGAAGGAAAAACTATTACATGTAGACACCACTGATCTCGATAGAAAATCCACACTCTGTTCTGGGTACTCAGGATTGAGTGAGGTTGGAAGAGACCTCAAAGATCATCGAGTCCAACCTGCCACCACAGACCTCATGACTAGACCATGGCGCCAAGTGCCACGTCCAATCCCCTCTTGAACACCTCCAGGGATGGGGACTCCGCCACCTCCCTGGGCAGCACATTCCAATGACGAACGACTCTCTCAGTGAAGAACTTTCTCCTCACCTCCAGCCTAAACTTCCCCTGGTGCAGCTTGAGACTGTGTCCCCTTGTTCTGGTGCTGGTTGCTAGAGAGAAAAGACCAACCCCTTCCCAGCTACAACCACCTATCAGGAAACCACCTTTCACCTTTCATCTCAGCTTTTGAGATGTTTGCCTACATCTTTACAATCTAGCATAACCCTGGAGATTGTTTTGGCACATTTGTCTGCAGAAATAATTCTCAGAAACAAGGTGAGGAAAGGGAGCAGTCTATTAAATCAAATCAGATTCACCTCCAGAGGACTAGATTCACATTTCAAAGGAAACACAGAATCACACAAAAGGGACCTGCAAGACACCCTCACTTTCGAGGAGCTCACTGTCCTGCTCTTTCCACTCCAGGGGAGAACCTTACCTGCAGAAATATTGTCCCAGTATGGAGAAAGGAACTCGTAGTGACCCAGCTGTATGATCTGAAACAGCTCTTCCTGATCCCGTTCCTGACTGCGGAAAGGGGGGAAACCGCAGAGCAGAATGTACAGGATCACACCAGCTGCCCACATGTCTACTTCCAGCCCATAGCCTAAGGAAAAGACAAAGCATACCAAAAGTCCTGCTTTAGAAAGCAAGCTCACGCCTGTAGGCCACTGTTTCTTTTTTCATTCTGTTTCCAAGAAACACAGAAGCTCTGCTCAGTTTCTCAAAGGGATGAAGCCAGCATAAGCGGCTGGGCACCCCACACGAGCTCTGCCTGCTGGAACATCTCTTACAAAGGGCCTCTCCTCTTCAACATGTTTCTCAAACACTGCCTCCCAGGGCCAGTGTCAACTAATTGATGAAAACATAGCATGTATTTCTAAAACAGTCCTCTTCAGATTCCTTTCACAAAAGCACTAAGAGAGTGCCAAGTTTCCACTGAAACAGGATGTCACTGGAGATGTGCAACCCAGCTCTGCAGAACACAGCCCCAGAAATAGCTTTGCTTGAGTCATCAACAAAACTGACTCCTTCCCAGGTCTCACTCTTCTTGGATAGGAAATCTGAAAAGGTTTCTTCTGATGTGAGACATGCTTGGGCTTCTTACAGAAGTTTCACATAAAAATGGACAATGGGTTTGCATCATTAGGGGCCTTAAAAAGTTATTTGGGTTACGTCATGAAATGGAGCTGAGTAGGGGTTTTAGAAAGTTATTTGGGTTCCAGACACGAAGTGGAGCTGAGCAGGGGTTTTAAGAAAGTTATTTGGGTTCCAGTCATGAAGTGGAGCTGAGCAGGGGTTTTAAGAAAGTTATTTGGGTTCCAGTCATGAAGTGGAGCTGAGTAGGGGCTTTAGAAAGTTATTTGGGTTCCATCATGAAGTGGAGCTGAGTAGGGGCTTTAGAAAGTTATTTGGGTTCCATCATGAAGTGGAGCTGAGTAGGGGCTTTAGAAAGTTATTTGGGTTCCATCATGAAGTGGAGCTGAGTAGGGGCTTTAGAAAGTTATTTGGGTTCCAGTCATGAAGTGGAGCTGAGTAGGGGCTTTAGAAAGTTATTTGGGTTCCATCATGAAGTGGAGCTGAGTAGGGGCTTTAGAAAGTTATTTGGGTTCCATCATGAAGTGGAGCTGAGTAGGGGTTTTAGAAAGTTATTTGGGTTCCAGTCATGAAGTGGAGCTGAGTAGGGGCTTTAGAAAGTTACTTGGGTTCCATCATGAAATGGAGCTGATTAGGGGCCTTAAAAAGTTATTTGGGGTCCAGTCAAGAAGTGGAGCTGACTACCCTCAGGTTACAGCATGAATTTTGCTCATTTCCTTATTTCAGGAGTAACCATTTATGACATTTTATGGTTTGTCTGCTTGGAAATCAGTGTTCTGCTACCACAGGCATTAATAATGCAAAATATGGCTGGTGTCAAGCTTGTGTTTGTCAAGAGCTTCAAAAGTTTCCTTTCCTTTCACAGATTACACTGCTAGACATCCTCCTACCCTGCAAACACATATCAGTAGGTTGAAATATCCTGGAGAATTTCCATGATGAGAAAGTTCAGAGTTAATGGTATGATTTATGACACAGTTATAAACAGACACACTCACCCTTCTCAGCAAGTATTTCAGGGGCAACATACGTTGGTGTTCCACACACAGTAAATATGGGTTTGGTAACCAGCTTTGCAAGGCCAAAATCTGCCAGCTTCAGTGTAGTAGATTTATCTGCATTATGCTGAACCTATACTCAACATCAACAACAACAAAAAAACCCCAAACATATATTTAGTCCAGATGCATTTTAAGACAGCAAATGATAAAAGAAGTAGTTAAAAAACAAGCAGAAATTCCAATGTTAAGCAACATCAAATAAAAGCAGTATTTTGGTAAACAGTATTAGAGAAATGTGGGGTTGTTTTTTCCCATCCATATAATAAGGTGGTTCAGATATTTAAGAGAACAACAGTAATGGAAAAATAAACAAAGCACTTTGCTCTGCAAACTCTGGCACGCTGTAATTTCCAAGAAATAAAAAGGAGGAAGATGAAAACAATAACCAAGAGTCCAATTAAATGCTATTACTTCCTCTTGGGAAAGTAAATTCTCTTTTTTCCCCCCCTGGGAAAGCAAAGAATGCTGTGAGCTTCTTTATATGCTCAGATGTGATATTCCCAGGTAAGCTACTGATTTTACAGTGTCACTTGAAAAGCATGTCTCTGTCAAAACAAAATAAAAGATACAAAACACAGAGTTTGAGATAGAAGAAATAAATTCTCTACAAGAAGGATGGGGAAACACTAGCCCAGGTTTTGCAGAGATCACAGAATCACAGAATTGTTAGGGTGGGAAGGGACCTCAAGGATCATCAAGTTCCAACCCCCCTGCCATGGCCAGGGACACCTCACACTACAGCAGCTTGCTCACAGCCACATCCAGCCTGGCTGCAAAAACCTCCAGGCATGAGGCTTCCACCACCTCCCTGGGCAACCTGTGCCAGTCTCTCACCACCCTCATGGGGAACAACTTCTTCCTAACATCCAATCTGAATCTACCCATTTCTAGTTTTGCTCCATCCCCCCCCCCGCCAGTCCTATCACTCCCTGACACCCTCAAAAGTCCTTCCCCAGCTTTCTTGTAACCCCCTTCAGATCCTGGAAGGCCACAATTAGGTCTCCTTGGAGCCTTCTCTTCTCCAGACTGAACAGCCCCAACTCCCTCAGTCTGTCCTCATAGAAGAGCAGCTCCAGCCCTTTGCTCATCCTTGTGGCCCTCTGGACACCTTCCAGCACCTCCAGATCCTTCCTGTAATAGAGGCTCCAGAACCGGACATAGTGCTTCACTCTGCTGAGACCCCACCTGGAGCAGAGGAGGAGAATCACCTCCCTCAACCTGCTGGCTATGCTTCTCTTGCTGCAGCCTAGGATGTGGTTGGCTCTCTGGGCTCCAAATGCTCACATTGAGCTTCTTAGCCATCAGCACCCCCAGGTGCTCTTCTTCAGGGCTGCTCTCAAGCCATTCCCTGCCCAGTCTGTATCAGTGTCTGTATAGATGTGGTAGAAGCTCCATCCCTGGAAACATACCAGGTCAGGCTGGATGATGCACTGAGCAGCCTGATCTTGTTCAAGATCTCACTGCAGGGGGGTTGGATTAGATAACCTTTAAAGGTCACTCCCAACCTGAACAATTCTACTATTCTGTATTCAAAAGCCAAACCATGAAGCAGTATAATTAACCTCATCAGTACTCTTAATACTGGTGACTAATATTCAAATATTCTTTAAGAGGTAAAAAAAATGTCATGAATTTAATTGAAATTAAAAATAGTTTGTAACTATAAGGAACAGATCAGCAGCTAGATGTGAGGAGGAGGTTCTTCACCATGAGAGTGGTGAAACCCTGGAATGGGTTGTCCAGGGAGGTGGTTGGGGCGCCCATCCCTGGGGGTGTTTAAGACCAGGCTGGATGAGGCTCTGGCCAGCCTGATCTAGTGTGGGGTGTCCCTGCCCATGGCAGGGGGTTGGAACTAGATGATCCTTGTGGTCCCTTCCCACCCTGAATGATACTATGATATTATGATGATACTATGATAAAATGTCTACAAGAAAGCCAAGGGAATCTGGACTCCTGCTTTGAGCAGGCACACTGCAGTATGATGTGACATGTGCACCCCATGTTTTCACACCTCATTCTTTGCCATCACACACTGCTTGAGAGAGTAAAAGATTCGAGATGGTCTCTGTTGCAAGGCAACTAAGGGCACAGATGGGACAAGATTTGTTCCCCTACATCACAGCTGATGGATTCCTATTTATTATCTTTGTAGAAACTTCCGTAGACCGGTCTGGGCTGGAAGGGACCTCTGAAGGTCATCTGGTCCAAGCCCCTCTGCAGCAAGCAGGGGCATCCTCAACTAGATCAGGCTGCCCACTTGTCCAGTTTTAATCAAGCAAAACACTTCTGTATTTTTAGTATTTTTTTAAAAAGAAAAAAATAGCATTAATTAAAAACATCCTGCATTCTAGCTTACTGATTGCTTGTTATCTTCTTCATAGAAAATGGCAGTACTCTGCTAGGTTTGATTAAGCTACAGACTTCAGGGTGGTGGTTTGTTGTTTTGTTTGGGGTTTTTTTTCCTGCTTTGGGTTGTGTATTTTTTCCTAAAGAAATCTATTTTTCAGTGTGAAACTGAAAATGAAGCTTACTACAGCCACACAGTCAGAACTTCTGCAGAATCATAGAATCAATAAGGTTGGAAAACACCTCAGAGATCATCAAGTCCAACCTGTCACCCAACACCTCATGACTACTAAACGATGGCTCCAAGTGCCACATCCAATCCCCTCTTGAACACCTCCAGGGATGGTGACTCCACCACCTCCCTGGGCAGCACATTCCAATGGCTAACAACTCTCTCAGTAAAGAACTTTCTCCTCACCTCCAGCCTAAACTTCCCCTGGCGCAGATTGAGACAGATTGGGCAGAGTCCAACAGGATGGCATTCAACAAGTCCAAGTGCCAGGTGCTGCACTTTGGCCACAGCAACCCCATGCAGAGCTACAGGCTGGGCTCAGAGTGGCTGGAGAGCTCCCAAACAGAGAGGGACCTGGGGGTACTGGTTGACAGCAGCCGAACAGGAACCAGAAGTGTGCCCAGGTGGCCAAGAAGGCCAAGGACATCCTGGCTTGCATCAGGAATAGTGTGGCCAGCAGGAGCAGGGAAGTCATTGTGCCCCTGTACTCTGCACTGGTCAGGCCACACCTTGAGTCCTGTGTCCAGTTCTGGGCCCCTCAGTTTAAGAAGGACATCGAGACACTTGAAGGTGTCCAGAGAAGGGCAACAAGGCTGGGGAGAGACTTTGAGCACAAGCCCTGTGAGGAGAGGCTGAGGGAGCTGGGATTGTTTAGCCTGGAGAAGAGGAGGCTCAGGGGAGACCTCTTTGACCTCTACAACTACCTGAAAGGTGGTTGTAGCCAGGAAGGGGTTGGTCTCTTCTCCCAGGCAACCAGCACCAGAACAAGAGGACCCAGACTCAAGCTGCACCAGGGGAAGTTTAGCCTCGAGATGAGGAGAAAGGTCTTCACTGAGAGAGTCATTCGCCATTGGAATGTGCTGCCCAGGGAGGTGGTGGAGTCACCGTCCCTGGAGGTGTTCAAGAGGAGATTGGACATGGCACTTGGTGCCATGGTCTAGTGATGAGGTCTGTGGTTACACGTTGGACTCAATGATCCTCGAGGTCTCTTCCAACCTTAGTGATGGTACTGTGAAAGGTTTTCCTGTTGTGTAAATAAAGCTTTGAATATTATATGAGAGAAATCTCTCCTGTGGAATTTTAGCTGACAGCCTGCATGCTGCTGTACCAAGACAAAAAAAACACTGAAATGCTTAGAAACCCGGGGGGGTAAGGGGGGAGGGGGGAGAACGCACTGGTGGTCATCATCCCAGGCCCCCAGTCAGCAGGAGATGCCTTGCTTTGTAAAACACCCTGCTGTACTTTCGTGCCAGACTCCCAATCTCTCATCACAGCACAAGGTGGCAACACTGCACCATCTGCTCTTCCAGGACAAAAGCACGGAGCTGCCATTGCACCTGGCAGCTGAACAGGTAGGAGCTCCCAGGAGGCACTGTGGGGATATTTCCACAGCTTTGTGGCAATCATTTCAAAGCCAGCATGCGACCTGCCAGCACTGCTGAAAACCTCACCCCAGAACTCCTCGGCATCTGCACCCAGAGCAACTCAAAGGCAGCTCAGGCAGAGTGAGCATTCCCTTCATCCCCAATTTTACAGCCTCCAGCCTACCTTTCTGCCACCTGTCATCACCTTGGACATGCAAATATACACTTCTCTGTAGGAACCAAAGCTTCTCAGGTTGCTTTTATTGCTTCCTGAGGCCAGACTATTTACATGATCACAGCATTGTCACTGAAACCACCCTCACTGTAAAGAATTTCTTCCTAATACCCTGTTCAAATCTACCCTATTCAGGCTTAAATCCATTGCCCCTTGTCCTATCACTACAAGCCCTTGTAAAAAGGCCCTTCCTGGCTTTCCTGTAGCCCCCTTCAGGTACTAGGAGGCTCCTAGAATGTCTCCCCAGAGCCTTGTCCTCTCCAGGCTGAACAGCCTCTCAGCCTGTCCCCACAGGGGAGGTTCTCCAGCTCCCTGATCATCTTCATGGCCCTCCTCTGGACCCACTGCAGCAGCCCCATGTCCCTCTTATGCTGGGGATACCAGAACTGAATGCAGTACTGCAGGTGTGGTGTCATGAGAGCAGAGGGGCAGAAATCACCTCCCTCATCCTGCTGGTCAGACATTAACATTAGTATTACCATTTCTCTCTCCGCATGGATTCTTGCTATAGACATCATGAAAGGAAGACAGCCCATGAAACATTTCATGTATTAGAAACAGGGATAACAAAAATGTTTTGCTTACACGTTTGAGCTTCAGGCTCCCCTTGCTGCTAGTTAGGAGATTCTCTTGGGGAAAAAAAACCCAAACTACAGAAAATACCCTGTGTAGCTTTACTATAGTGAAAGCTCTTGACAGGCAGCTGGTTAAATAGCATTTTAACTTAAATGCACTGACAGTGTTTTGTCTGTATGTAAAAAGTGTCACAAAACCACAGTTGAAAGACAGAAAGGTTGTACTTGACATTCTTACACATATGAAAACTTGAGAAAGAGAGGAAAAGGGAAAAATATATCACAGTATCACTTAGGTTGGAAAGGACCTCGAGGATCATCGAGTCCAACCTATCAACACAGACCCCATGACTAGACCATGGCACCAAGTGCCACGTCCAATCTCCCCTTGAACACCTCCAGGGTCGATGACTCAACCACCTCCCTGGGCAACCCATTCCAACGCTGTATTAAAAGCTGTAACACAGGATGGCCAAGGGATCAGGCCCAGCCAGCATGGATTTTGGAAGGGCAGGTCCTGCCTGACCAACCTGATCTCCTTCTATGATCAGGTGACTGCCTGGTGGATGTGGGGAGGCCTGTGGATGTGGTCTACCTGGACTTCAGCAAGGCCTTTGACACCGTCCCCCATAGCAAACCCCTGGCCAAGCTGACAGCCCATGTCTTGGACGGGAGCACACTGCGATGGGTTAGGAACTGGCTGGAGGGCCGAGCCCAGAGAGTGGTGGTGAATGGTGCCACATCCAGCTGGCAGCCAGTCACCAGTGGTGTGCCCCAGGGATCAGTGCTGGGCCCCATGCTCTTTAACATCTCTACTGATGATCTGGATGAGGGCATTGAGTCCATCATCAGTAAATTTGCTGACAACACCAAGCTGGGGGCAGGAGTTGATCTGCTGGAGGGTAGAGAGGCTCTGCAGAGAGACCTCGACAGGCTGGACAGATGGGCAGAATCCAAGGGCATGAGATTGAACACATCCAAATGCCGGATTCTGCACATTGGCCACAACAACCCCATGCAGTGCTACAGGCTGGGGTCAGAGTGGCTGGAGAGCAGCCAGGTAGAGAGGGACCTGGGGGTACTGGTCAATGGTAGGCTGAACATGAGCCTGCAGTGTGCCCAGGCAGCCAAGAGGGCCAATGGCATCCTGGCCTGCATCAGGAACAGTGTGGCCAGCAGGAGCAGGGAGGTCATTCTGCCCCTGTACACTGCACTGGTTAGGCCACACCTCGAGTCCTGTGTCCAGTTCTGGGCCCCTCAGCTTAGGAAGGATGTTGACTTGCTGGAACGAGTCCAGAGAAGGGCAACGAAGTTGGTGAGGGGTTTGGAACACAAGCCCTATGAGGAGAGGCTGAGGGAGCTGGGGTTGCTTAGCCTGGAGAGGAGGAGACTCAGGGGTGACCTTATTGCTCTCTACAACTACCTGAAGGGAGGTTGTAGACAGGCAGAGGTTGGTCTCTTCTCCCAGGCGCCCAGTACCAGAACAAGAGGACACAGTCTCAGGCTGCGCCAGGGGAGGTTCAGGTTGGATGTTAGTAAGAAGTTCTATACAGAAAGAGTGATTGCCCATTGGAATGGAGGAGGTGGTGGAGTCGCTGTCATTGGAGGTGTTCAGGAGGAGACTTGATGGGGTGCTTGGTGCCATGGGTTAGCTGTTTGGGTGGGTTGGATTGGTTGATGGGTCTCTTCCAACCTGGTTTGGTTTATTCTAAATGATGTTTATTCTACACTTAGTTGTGAGTATTAAACAACTGCCACACTGGCATGTTTGGGGAGTGTACAAGGAGCTGAATGCACAAAGCACAAATACAGGCCTCCCTCTTCTCCCTGAAAGGGCTCAAGGAGGTGATTTTGTGTCATTTACAGCTATAACCTGGAGAAACACCCCTGCACTCTGAAATTAATTTCTCACTCCTGTCAAGCAGTGCCAGCACCTGCAGTCCCTCAGCTGAAAACCTTGCCAGCAAGCTCTGCTGCCTCAGTGGTGAGTAACTCAGAAGTGAGTAACTTCTTTTGTGGGATCAAACACATCACGCTGCTCATCTTTAGTGGCAAAGGTTTTCCTCCTCAGCACCCAGTCCTGTGTGAGGCAGTTGTGCTTGCAGACAAGGAGCCAGAGCAGCTGTCTGCATACCAGCTGCCAAACAGATTTTGGGTTTGCAGCACAAGCCACCTCCCTTCCTGCCTCACAGCTATGCTGCAAGGTGTCTGATCCTTGTGGACAGAGGTAGTAACAAAAGGGGAAGAAGGGATTAAAACAAAAGGATCATGGGGGAATGTTAGAGAAGTTTATAACTAGAGGGCAGCTCCATGAGAAGAACAGTAGTGCAGTGAACCAAGTATTAAATCAGGTCTCCAACTCTTTCCTGGGCCAATACAATTTTACAGCTCACTAGACATCAAACTCTAGGCATCATGGCTCAGTGGCCATGGTGGTGTTAGGTCAATGCCAGCTGAGGTCTTTGCCAACTGAACCAATCCTATGATTCTCTGTGTATTTCTACCTTTTCTTCTGCAGGGACAAAAGCTGTTTTCCTTCTTTCCCCAGCAGCTTACTCTGCTCACTTTTATATAATTTATGGAAATATTTCCCCTCCCCATTTGCTGCTTCTCTGATGGAAATCAGCCAGAGTGTTCAAAAGCCATCAGGAAGAGGTTTAGATTCCCACACAAAGCAGGTTTGCACTGGACAAGTTTGTTTCCTTAGTAAAACAGACCAAGGATATTTCCATTTCAATTTTCCATTTTCTGGCAAGGTTTAGCAAAAGCTGTTGACAAGAAAGGACAAGGGTCACCTGCCAATTAGCAGCAAGGTGAAACTGGAACATGTACAATTTTCTTTCCCATAATGCTGTTCTCATGTGACAAAAAAACTACAGGCTGGGGACCAGTCTGTCCTTGGAAATTATTTTCTGAATATCACGGAGTGTTAAGGGGCTGGAAGTGACCTCAAAAGCTCACCCAGTCCAACCCCCCTGACAGAGCAGGAGCACCTAAAGCAGAGAACACAGGAACACATCCAGAAGGATCTTGAATATCTCCAGAGAGGGAGACTCCACAACCCCCCAAGCAGCCTGTTCCAGTGTTCTGTCATCCTCCCAGGGAAAAAAGTTTTCCTCCTGTTTCCATGGAACTTCCTATGCCTCAGGTTCCACCACTGCCCATTGGGCATCACCCAGCAGAGCCTGGCTCCAGCCTCTGGGCACTCACCCTGCACATCTTCATCAACATGAATGAGGTCACCGCTCAGTCTCCGCCTCTCCAAGCTACTGAGCCCTTAGATCCCTCAGTCTCCCCTCATAAGAGAGATGTTCCACTCCCCTAACCATTTTTGTGGCTCTGTGCTGGGCACTTTCAAGCAGTTCCCTTCCTGAACTGAGGGGCCCAGAACTGGACACAATATTCCAGACGTGGCCACAGCAGGGCAGAGTAGAGGAGGAGGAGAACCTCTCTGACCTACTAACCACAGCTCTTCTAATCCACTCCAGGATGCCATTGGCCTTCTTGGTTACAAGAGCACATGGCTGGTTCATGGCCAACCTCCTATCCACCAGGACATCCAGGTCCTTTTCCCCTTCACTGCTATCCAGCAAGTCAGTCCCCAATCTATACTGGTCCATGGGGTTGTTCTTTCCCAGGTGGAAGATTCTCCTCTTGGAATGGGGAACATGATAATCTCAGTGCTGCACAACTTTCCCACTACCCAGCAATCTGTTTTGCAGTGCTGTGAACTAAATGGGGAAACAAGCACCAGTATGGAACTGTACAGCTCACCCCTTTCTGTTTACCTGCATCTCTGTGATAATTACATATTATAGAAGGAAATTGAGCATCTGGCCTCAGGTGTTTCACATGCACTAGTTTATCTTCAGCAAATAGGTTCATAATGGAAAATCAGCTTCTGGAGAAATCAGCAGTTCTAAGGGAAGGTTTGTTTTAAAGGCTAAATAAGGCATGAGGGCAGGGCATACGAGCCTACTTCTTCCTGCAAACCAGCCACTTGCACTCACCATCTCTTCTTCACACACAGGGCACAGAGCAAGGATTTTCATGCCACTAAGCAGCACACATAGCAAGATCTGGTGTAGATGTTGTTTCTTGGTCAAAAGGTTTGGGAGCAAACCATTCTGGTCCAGCCTTATTCAACCTCTGTGTGGTCCTGCAGGCTACAATGCTGCTTTCCTCCAGAAATTCACACCAATTGCTTCCTCAGAATTAATTTCCTTGAAGCATCATCTTCCAGCAGCAGATTACATCTGATTTCTTAGACATTGGCCAATATTTGATATCTATGAGGAAATTTGGAACTCTGGTACAAGAGTTCAGCACGGAAGGGTTGCTGACTGTTACTGTTCTACAATGGGTGTCTTGTCAAGTGTCAGTACTGCAAACATCTCTGTGTGCATTCATGCATGTGAGTAACTCCATTGACTTCAGTGCTGGGTGCAAAGAATGTAGCCTTAGAAATGCAATAGAAAGGAAAAAAAAAAGAAAAATAAGAACTTTCCTCTTTGGCATGAAGTTAGTATTTGAGCTGACTTCAGTGCTGTGTTTCACCACTACATTCACATCTTACTGTCAGATTATTTCAGTCAGCTGCATCATACTCCTGCTCCTAAGAGCATCAATTGTCACAAGATAGAAGTCATTATGGTAGAGGACTGGCAGTGAACAAAAAGTCCACCAAACAAATCAGCTAAATTAACTATTTAAATACATTTTGGTCTGCAAGGAAGATGCTTTATGATTCAGTGCATGCCTCATGCCCTGTATACCTAAAAATCAGATGCAATTGCTCAGTACCCCTGAAAGCCAGGTCATTTTGATCTGAGCTTCTCTTTGCTAGCACTGCTATCTGCGGTCTATGTGAAGCAAACTGTACTGGTAATTTAACTTCAAAATTGTACTCATTCTTCCAAACAGCTCTGCCACAGCACAGTATCTCTGCCACAGCATTTGCTTAAAAAATATTTGAGGGTGGATAAATAAACAGCAAATAATCTCCTACACGTATTCAAGATGTTTGCCAACACTTACCAAAAGGTTCTCTGGTTTGAGATCCCTGTGCACGATGTTTTTGCTGTGAATGTAAACCAGTGCTTCACACAGATCAGTAATCATGACAGCAGCATCATGCTCTGTGAACTTAACACTTTCTATGATAGCATCAAATAAGTCCCCTCCCGGGACATACTCTAGGATTAAGTAGATCTCAGCTTCTGTCTCATACACTTCAATTAAGCTTACGATGTTGGGATGAGAGAGACTCCTAATGATCAGAATTTCACTTTCCATCATGTCCTCTTTCCCCTTCAGCTTCGATTTATCGACAATTTTCATGGCATAGACTTGATTGGAGTCACAGTGGCGACATTCCTTCACCACAGCAAAATTCCCATCCCCAATAGTCCTGCCAATCTCATAGAACTTTTCCACATCAGTTCTGTTTTTGATGGCATGCCTCCGGCTTGGGTTCTCCAGGCCCTGAGCCTTGTTCTCTTCTTTATTTGCTCTGCGTTCCCCTGTCTTCTCCCGCCGTGTCATCTCACTCTCTCTACACATGATGTTCCCCTCTCTTCTGCTTCCTTCTTCTTTGGCCCTTTGGCCCTCCCTGCCATCCCTCTGTGCTTTAGACAGTTTCTCAGCATCCCTTGGAGTGTCTTTCTTTAGCCAGCCACTTTGGTTCATCACGCAGCTACTTCCATTCTCTTCCTTTGCTTCATGAGTTACCTGCAGCCCTTCTGCAGCATTCTTCTTGATTTTTACTACTTCCTTCCCATGGCTTTCATGCTTCTCCACATCCCTTTCCCTCTCCAGGCTCCTTTTTTGCTTTTCCAGCCCTTCATTAACATTCCTGTGTAGGGGCTTCCACGCCCTCCTACAGCCTTTGTCTTTCCAACCAACTTCCTCATCTTCCAGACAGGTTTCTGATGGTTTTCGGCAGTTCCTGACTTTTGCATTTCTTTCTACGTGGTACCTCTGACATGCACCTGTGTTCAGGTCTCTGTTCTCAAAGGAGGCCTCAGCCTGCCTTTCCCTTTGGAACTTTTGCCTGGCTTGCCTTTCCTGCTCACACTTCTCACACCTCACCACCTCCTCTGAACTCTCTTCTAATCCCTCCTCAGGGCTCCTCTCGTGGTTAAGGTACCTCTCGTTGTCTCGGGTCTTTCTAGAAGGCTTCAATCCTTGCTCACCTTCCCAGCTCTCTCTGGTCCACTTTTTTTTGGTTCTAATGTTTTCCTCCTGCTTTGGTTTGGCTTGACTTTTTCCTTCGTGTCTAGCATGAGGCTTGGGAGACATGCCATTGCTGCAGCTCTTGGCCATTTCTGTCTCATCAAAGCTGCTGTCTACTTTCAAAGCCTTGTCACACAACCTGCTCTTCAGTTTTTGGGACTGATCCTCACCCTGCTGAATGGCAGCACTGGCAACATAAGGATTTTCAGGATAAAGTTCTTGTAATACCACCTCCAGGTTCTTCAAAGTGAGGGGCTCCCTCCCCATAGCTATGAACGCGTCACCTTCCCTGAAGAAGTCAGACAGACTTTGGATTTCTCTGCCTCTCAGGTTGTAAAGCTTTCTGACACGGTCGTTCTTCCAGCGTGGGAATCCCAGAGCTTCTGAAATGTCACCCATCAGCTGCTCAAAGGTCTGGATTGATCTCCTGTTCAGAAGCAAAGTGATCCGCCTGAGCGTGCGCCCACCGGGCTTCACCACTGTGATGACCCTTGGCTTCACGGGGCTGTGCTCCGAATGCAGCGAGTGAAAGCCATTGCGGGGACTGAAGAACAGGGACCTGTGGCTGCTGTCACTCAGGCATGGTTTGCCATAGTTCCCACGACGAAGGGGAGGACAGGTGCCCTGCAGTTTCCTCTCCTTTGCTTTTGAGCTGGCGTGTGGCGAGCGGTCAAGCAAGCCTCGGTGCCCTGCAGCAAAGAAAGAGCAGGCAGCTTATGCATTTGGCATCATCAGAGCTTCCCAAGCACCACTCTTCTACATAGCAGCATGTGTGATGGCAGGGAGGAGGGGCAGGTGCATTCAGTGCTTATAAGAACTTCAACTGCCCCTAAACAGTAACTCCTCGTTCATGCAACTACAAACATATCAAGCTTGCAACAAAATGGAGATGCACTTTGTGACAAAGAAATGCTGTTAGAAAGATGATTATACTGGAAACCCTGTCCAGTCTGGGGCTCCCCAGCTCTGGAAAGACAAGGACCGACTGGAGAGAGTCCAACAAAGAGCCACAAGGATGATTAAGTGACTTGAACATCTATCCTATGAGGAAAGTCTGAGAGACCTGGGGCTGTTTAGTCTGGAGAAGGGAAGGCTGAGAGGGAATCTGATCACTATCTATCAATACCTGAGGGGTGGGTGTCAAGAGGAAGGGGACAGGCTCTTTTTGGTGGTAATAAGACAAGAAATAATGGATAGAAGCTAGAACACACCATGAGGAGTTTCTTCTCAGCATGAGGAGAAACTTCTTTACCATGAGGGTGACAGAGCACTGGAGCAGGCTGCCCAGAGAGGTTGTGGAGTCTCCTTTGGAGAATTCCAAAGCCAACCTGGACATGTTCCTATGTGGCCTGCCCTGGATGATCCTGCTTTGGCAGGGGGGTGGGACCCAGTGATCTCTGGAGGTCCCTTACAACTCCTAACATTCTGTGGAACAGATTCCTCTCCTAAATCCTCCCATCTTCATGAAAGAGCCTCCAAAAAATGGGGTCACTTGTGCCACGATTGCATCCAGATTGCTCAGCATTCTCTCATGAATCTACCTACCATGAACTCACTCAGTTCCTTTCTGAACTCAATTACACTTTTGGCCTCTGTAAACTCCACGGCAGCAAGATCAACAAATTACATTGCAGGAAGTAAAAGAAAGTAATTACTTCTGGTTTAAAGTTGCTACCAGGTGGCTACGTGTGCGCAGCCTTATAATTACTTATCTCCCCTTCACTCTCCATGGACCATTCATTTAGCTTCTAGGCTTTGATAACAAATTATGTAAATTAGATTTGTGTAGAAAGCTGGGGTTTTTTTTGCTATAATAATAATAATAAAGCAGTTTTGCAGTACAGTGAACAGTAATGGATTTCAATTTATTTGCTTAAAGAAAGGCCACTTTAGGTTTAGCATAGAATAGAATAGAATAGCATAGACCAGGTTGGAAGAGACCTTCAAGATCATCGTGTCCAACCTATCATCCAACACCACCTAATCAACTAAACCATGCAACCAAGCACCCCATCAAGTCTCCTCCTGAACACCTCCAATGATGGTGACTCCACCACCTCCCTGGGCAGCCCATTCCAATGGGCAATCACTCTCTCTGTGTAAAACTTCTTCCTAACATCCAGCCTAAACCTCCCGTGGCACAGCTTGAGACTGTGTCCTCTTGTTCTGGTGCTGGTTGCCTGGGAGAAGAGACCAACCCCAGCCCGTCTACAACCTCCCTTCAGGTAGTTGTAGAGAGCAAGAAGGTCACCCCTGAGTCTCCTCCAGGCTAAGCAACCCCAGCTCCCTCAGTCTCTCCTCACAGGGCTTGTGTTTGATAATTGGAGTCCTGGTTTTACAATATTTTTGTTTGATTTTGGCACATGATCTAGCAGTGGACTTTGTAGTGTTAGGTTAATACTGAACATCCTGGCCTGCATCAGGAATAGTGTGGCCAGCAGGAGCAGGGAAGTCATTCTGCCCTGTACTCAGCACTGGTTAGGCCACACCTTGAGTCCTGTGTCCAGTTCTGGGCTCCTCAGTTTAGGAAAGATGTTGAGTTGCTGGAAGGTGTCCAGAGAAGGGCAACAAAGCTGTGGAGGGGTTTGGAGCACAGCCCTGTGAGGGCTTGGAACACCTCTGTTACGAGGACAGGCTGAGGGAGCTGGGGTTGTTCAGCCTGGAGAAGGCTCCAGGGAGACCTGACAGCAGCCTTCCAATATCTGAAGAGAGCTACAAGAAGGCTTCAGAGAGGCTGTTTACAAAGGCCTGCAGGGACAGGACCAGGGGCAACGGCTTCAAACTAGAGCAGAGCAGATTTAGATTGGAACAAGTTCTGCACCATGAGGGTAGAGGGACACTGAAGCTGGGGCCCCATCCCTGAGGATATTCAAGATGAGGCTCAACAGGGCACTAGACAACCTGATCTAGTTGAGGATACCTCTGCTTACTACAGAGAGGGTTGGACTAGATAACCTTCAGAGGTCACTTCCAACCTAGACCATACTATGACTCTATGAAAATGAACATGCAGGTATGGACCAGCCAAGCTACAACATAATTCACTATTTATAAGCACAACAATAAGCTAAGAATAAAAAAGTGCCCCTGAAGTACTCCAATTTCTGGTACTTAAGATTATAACTTGATTGAAACTGAACTCTTCTCAGTCTCAGGGAAGAAACTTTCAGAATGAGATCACAGGGAATCTCCCAGAGAACCCCACAGGTCCCCATGCATTACTAGGATTACACAGACACAGTGCTGCAGGCACGAAAGAAAACCTGCACATGAGAATGTTCCTCTTGGTGCTAGAGTTCATACACACGCTCAGGACTTCTGGCAAGATTAAGCCTACTTGTTGTAGGTTAAGGGAAACCAAGAGCTAATTGGTGTAACCACAAAAACAGGTCCTGCAGAGGCTAGAGAGTCCCAGGGGGGCAGGCAGTTTGTCCCAGGATATTGCAATCTGTTATTGTGTTCTGTTTTCCCATAGGCCCAGCTGTATTCCTTTCACCTGAATGCCTTCTGTGTGTATTTGTAAATAGAATTTCCATTTAAACTTCCAATCCAGTGTGGAGCATTTTTATTTTGCTCCTTGGGAAGGGGTAAAAGATCTTTTCTGTCCTTTTGCCCTGGGCAGCTCGTGGCTCAAAACTAGGAGACTACTATATTTTGGGTTTCCAAATGCTGTAAAGCCACTCCCAGCATCTCAAGCTATATGTGTTTATTTTTGCCTTTCATCAAGGCATAACAGAGTGAGGAGGAAAGACACCTCCTCACCTAGAAGGACAAACCACAAACCACAAAGGGGAAACCACAAGTGCTGATGCAAAACCAGCACATCCAAAAGGCATGGGGTTGGGTGGAGACAGCAGACTCTGCCACAGACTCTGCTCTTGGCTTTGATTGATGCATCAAGATGGACGCTCCTTAGTTGTAAGATGCTCACCAGCATCGTGTGCCACTCAGTGCGCCCCTTAAGTCTTGGATTCATTTTCTTCCCCTGCCAAATGAGATAGGTTCTTCTTCTCCAAACAAATATTAGAAGGAGGCCCAGCTGCCAAGACACTGATTGAAAATGTAAGCATTATATAAGACCTACGTGTGACTAATGCTTAGTGTTTGCAAAGTTATTTCTGTCCCCATTCTGCTTTTTCAGGATGATCTTGTTATCAAAAAGATGACTACAGAGGTGGTAGTGATTTTTGTTCCTTTTTTTTTTCCCACCCAGCAATCACATATTTACATCCCACCCAGAATAAAGCCTAGTGTGAATGGAGGGAAAGGAAATAAAGAAAGAAAGAAGAAGTCAGGGGTGTAATAACAGTTCTCTGAAATCCAAATCAACTCTGGAACATGTTGGTTAACAGGAACTGCTGAAAGCCTGCATTCAATCAGCATTTCCAGATTCTTGAGTCCCCACTGTCAGCAAAGCATTATCTTGCTGATGGGTACAGTGTGTAACGTTTTTACTGCCTTATAATCTTGGTACAACAGGAAAACAGAGCTGCACTAATAATGATTTCTCCCACGGATTGGGTTTCTCCCAGTTATGCTGTTATTATCACACCTTGCTATAAAACTATTCATTTTAAGTGCTTGGCTGCACTGTTGATCCTTTCAATTACCCAAACATCAATTATGTTTCTTTTCTTAACTAGATCAGCTAAGCTGTAAACAGAAACCAAGTTTATTTCTTTTTTAATTCTGCAACTAATGGGGTAAGAGCAGCTTTGTGTAATTACTAGTAACAACCCAGGAATATGGGGTTGTGGGGGGGTCTTAACTGGCTTAATTCCTAGCCAAATCACAGAATGTTAGGGGCTGGAAAGGACCTCAGAAGCTCATCCTGTCCAACCCCCCTACCAGAGGAGGATCACCTAGAGCAGGTCACACAGGAACACATCCAGCAAGGTCTTGAGTATCTCCAGAGGAGAAGATTCCACAACCCCCCCTGGGCAACCTGTTCCAGGGCTCCATCACTCTCTCAGTGAATTTTTTTTTCATGTTTCCATGGAACTTTCTCTGCCTCAGCTTCCACCACAGCCCCTTGTGCTGCCCAGCATCACCCAGTAGAGCGTGGCTCCAGCCTCTTGGCACTCACCCTGCACATCTTTACCAACATGAATGAGGTCACCTCATGATGTCCTCCTCTCCAAGCTGAAGAGGCTCCCTCAGCCTCTCCTCGTGAGGAAGATGTTCCACTGCCTTAATAATTTCTGTGAACTCTCTCAAGCAGTTTCCTGAGGTTGCTCCTGAACTGAGGGGCCCAGAACTGGACACAATATCCCAGGTGTGGCCTCACCAGGGCAGAGTAATGCAGTTTCACACAAGCCACAAGTTAATACCTAACCCTCTGAGGAATAAGAATAATATTGCATATCTCCCTAAGATGAAGAAGGAAGCTCTAAGAATGTTTACATCAACGCATAGAAAGGATCTCCTGGCCTTTGCTGAGAAAAGAGGATGTGTCAAGGTGGTGGCATCAAAGACTGTATATTATATAAAATTAAACAAATTCATTTCAATTGCCTGTTACAACTCTTCCAGTCACCACTATGCTATTTTCCAGTTACACTCTATTTATTGTAACTGAGGCACACAAAGCAAGCCTCAGTCTGTCAGGAAAGTGCACACACTTCAAGCAGTAACTAGCATTTCTAGAAAGCCTTCAAAGGTTATGCACAGACACAGATCCTATAGCTACCATTTATATTGCTTTAAAGTCTTGTTTCCATATTTGTATACAAGTGGGAGAGGGAGGAAGAGGGAAGTGGCACCAGGAACACTTCCATGAGCCTGAGCACTGGCAAATTATACATTGGAGAATAAAATGTGGGGTTTCTTCTTTTACTGTCTTACTGAGAGCTAATGGTTATCAAATATACATCTTCCTTATAAATGTTAATATGGATGAGTGCATGAATGCATCTATTTTTATCCATAGAGACACCATCTACATATGGTTGTATCTCTCAGTATCGATCTATAGGATGAGAAGATTAAGAAGGCAGAGAACTGAAGGGGAACAGCATATGGCCAAGGAGGCTGCTGAGGATTCTCACTGTGGGTAGGCAGGGGTAAGGCGGGACACTTGGCCTGGGGCACCATGCATGCACCTAACCTGCACTCCTGGGCACAGAATAAAGAGAACTGGGACTCACAGAGCAATACAGAGCTCCAGGTGAACAGAGAATGGTCTTGTAGGGAAAAATATCACAGAAAGCTCCTACTACAGAAGCAAGGAAGACAGGACAACATGGGAACTCCCATCCCTGCAAGTTTTCAGGACAGGCCAGATGGGGCTCTGAGTTACCTGCTGTAGTGTGAGGTGGCCCTGCCCATGGCAGGGGAGGTGGAACTGGCTGATCCTTGAGGTCCCTTCACAGAATTGTCAGGGTTGGAGTCTATGATTTGGGAGCTCCATCAGGAACAAGACATGGAGCATCTACTGACCAGAGCACAGGTGCTCCCCAGAGAGAAAACAGCTGCTGCAGGGAACACAGCTTCTGTGGCTCATTTTCAAAAGCCAATACAAAACCCATCTGAGGTAGTCACAGTCAATCCTGCTGAGGTGGGGGAAGGCATAAGGAGGAAGCAACGAAAATTCCTCAAGAAGACCTTTTCTCATAGCAATTTTGGCTCATACTCTGGACCTTGAGTAAAATTTAGTGAATTCAGAAGGCTTAGACTCTGAATAGGATGTGGATACAGAGCTTCAACTAATCTACACCTTAAAGAATCGCCTGGCTACATCCTCTACAACAGCAGAGTACCAGGGGTAGCCAGAGGTCACCTATTCTTGCAAGTAAATATGTATTGTTACCATTTGCCCTTCAAAACTTCCCCCTCCCCTTGACCAGTCTTCACTTTTTTGTTCCTTAATTAAAGTACTGCCACTCATCTCACATTCCTTCCTGGCTCCCTTGCTTGAGCTCACAGTTCCAGTAATTAACTGAATGGTATACCCAGCAGCTAATACTGCTATCAAGTCACAGGTTGCAGTGGAATTAAATTTTTACAAGGAGCACTACAGCACAATTTAAAAACAGAAGGTAACCTTGAAATAGAATCTAGTTATGGCATTGTTTGCTGTGAGTAAGGTGGTGTTAGTCAAGCCCTCAAGTTTCTGTAGAGGACCTTGGCTCAACATGAAAGCCTCCACTTACAAAAGCCACAGTGAAAACTCCCCAAAGCATCAGCAGCATTCCTCATGCAAGTAAAACTGTGTATCTGGGAGTTGTTTTGGTACGTTGGTCCCAACACAGCAGAAACAAAATACTGTTTCAAATGGGAAAGGAAAGTACAGCACTAAACATGTCTGGGTTTTGTTTTTCTTTAAGCCACAGCAATTCCTGCTGAGGGCATGCAGAACAAAGACCATAAGGAGGAAAAATTAGTCTTAGTCTTCATTGGAACCCAGAACATTTAACTGATGTCCAAGTATCAACAAGTATCTTAAAGTACTTGAGAGTGAAGACTGTGTCTGGCCTTTGAGTCACAGCAGCCAAGTTCACGCAGCTCACCAGAGTGCCTCAGCAGCTGGCTCTAGGATGCAATCTGAGTGCCCTAGAAGTCTGTCATCCTGATCTCCTCCTGCAGTAAATTAAAGAAGGCTGCAACTTTCGGGGCCAGTGCATGCCGCTAGGGGCCAGGATTGAAGAAGTACTATGGCAAGTTTCAATGTACTAAATTAGTTACATGGAAACAAAATCCGACCAGAGGCATCCTTTTACAGCAAGTGAATTTTACATGGGCATTATTTACAGCCCTCCTGCTGGAAATACCACTGGTGAATTTTGCTCTACAGACCCATAGCTCCAGCACTCTCTTGCCTTGCCTCCCTGCCATGCTTTACAGTGCTCCTGGCAGAGATTTGGTCTGAGTCAGGACTGGTGGTTATTTCAGCAGCAAGAGAAGGCTGTCACACTCTGTCAGTTTTGTTCAGACTAGAAAAGGAAAGTCAAATTTCAGAAGGAATGGATTGAGGTGGCATCAAACACAGCAAGACAGTCCCTGCTATTTCCAGCTCAGCAAGTTCCAAAGACTCACAGAATATTAGGAGTTGGAAGGGACCTCGAAAGCTCATCCAGTCCAACCCCCCTGCCAGACAAGGATCACCCAGAGCAGATCACAAGAACACATCCTGGCAGATTTTTAATGTCTCCACTCTACAACCTCTCTGGGCAGACTATTCCAGGTCTCTGTCACCCTCCCAGTGAAAAAGCTTTTCCTTATGTTCATGTGGAACCTCTTCTGCTCCAGCTTGCACCCACTGCCCCTTGTCCTGTCATTGGACATCACTGAGCAGACCCTGACTCCATCCTCCTGACACTGCCCTGCATATATTTATCAACATGAATGAGGTCTCCCCTCAGCCTCCTCTTCTCCAAGCTAAGGAGCCCCAGCTCCCTCAGCCTTTCCTCATCAGAAAGATTTTTCCACTCCCTTCAGCATCTTTGTGGACTCTTTCAAGCAGTTCCCTGACTCACAGCTCAGATGTGGTGGACCTTGAGGAACTCAACATGCTTCAAGCTAAGCATCAAAAATGTCTTATTTAGTAACTGATAGAGGAGGGTCAAGTACCAGACCTGAGAAGACAGTTTGTCTCTCCATCCTCTTGGCAATCCCATGGTGCTCCCACGCCTAGAAGCTGTTTAATGCAGACAAAAGCAGACAGAGCAGACCTCAAAGGAAAGGAGCATCTGAAAATGGGGCATTCAGAGGTATTATGTAAACCATTTCGGGGGGGGAGGTCGATGTCTGGGTGTTTTCCAAAACCCCACCAGCTAGCAGGCTGAGGCAGTAACCTTAATAAGAAAAAGTGACAGCTGAGCAGTTGAATCAAAAGCTTGGGACCGTGTAAAGGTGGTTGGGCTTCTGACATGCAGACAGAGTCAGTAAGGGAAACTGAGGGGACTGGAAATGCCTTGTCCAAAGGGAGACTGAAAGAAAGCATGGAGCACAGGGATTTTGCTACCAAAAGAGACTAAGACTATAGACAAATATGTATAGAGACAGAAAAAGAGGACTAGGCAGAAGGTGTAACTCTGCTCTCCCATGTGTTATGGAAGACAAATTGGCCCAGCAAAGAGACAGGAATAGAAATTTTGTATAAAACAGACTATGGCAAAGTGATTAAAAATGGAAGCTGGTTGGTGAAACGCCAGGATGAGACACAATGCAGTAGGAGCTGGGAGAGGGAGCTGGAACTTGCAGGGAAAGGAGGTTTGGGAGTAGGAAAGGGAACTGGAATGCACACTGATCTTCTGGTATCACTGTCCAGAAGCCAGGCAGTGTGTAGCAGGGCCAGACACTGGAACTGAAAAAGGAAACCTAGAAAAGGATTGGACTGAGAAGTGAAGAGAAAAGCTAGAAGGGCAGAGACAGATTGCATGGAATGGGGCAAACAGGGCTATAGTCAGAGACTGACAGCAATTCCTATCAACTCTGATGTTGGCTGATGGCATTTTCTATGAACTTTGGTGACAGTGAAAGCAGATGGAGACTGTAATTGGGAAACTGTAAAATGTGAGGGTGAGAAGAAGAATGGGTTGGAAAGTCAGGCTGGATGCTGAACCTAGGCAAAAGGATAGGATTGTGAGCCAGCAAGCAACACATGGTCTCCACCTCTGCAGTTCTTCATAAAGAACATCTACCTGCTTTTGCTGTCACTTAGCACATTAGCTCACCTTGAAATTATTCTTTTTTAAAGAACATGAACCCAAACAGATTATTACATCAAAAGAACATTACCAAGGTCATCAGTGAGACAGGAAAAAAACTAAAGTTGTCAGTATGGCTCAAATTCTCTTCCTTCTTGCATCCAAGACCCTTCAGAAGCACAGCCAGCTTTGCTGCGTCTGCTCCAGGGTACACTGGGATCAGGATTGTGCCATAAAAGAAAGTCTGCAATAAGATGACCTGAAAAATGTGTAGTGAAAGAACCCAGGAAGAATAATAGTTTCTCTCCATGAGGCACTGCAGCCCTGGAGAACTGGATTTTTCTCTCAACTGATCCCCTAGAGTTTCAAAGCAGGCAAGTCAATCTGGATTTCTCAGAGAGGATGACAATCTGGTGCCCAAAACAATATGCTGAGACCTGATCTGTAAACCTGCTCAGTGCTTGTGGCTGCAAGAGAATATATTGGAAGACATACTTCAGACACAAGGCAATAGAACACAACACAAAGATAATGTCAACTCATCCCAAAATTCAGGACCTGGGCACCTCCAGTTGCATTCTTCCCCAAATTAAAGGGGTTTTGACTACTTTTTTTGTACCTTGACTCCAACTGAACATAATTCACACCCTTCCTTTACAGGCATCACAGAGATGCTAATCCATGTTTGTTGCTGCAGTAATAACCATGACAGAAAAGCCACAGGTTAATAAGGCTCTGTTAACAGCAGGGCTCAGAAAGCATGCAGTGGAAGGCACAAGCAGCCAGGGTAAACCATAAGTAGCTGCTCATTAGGTAAGCTTTGGCTATCATATGCACTGATGGAGCCAGAGACCCTGGGGGGAACAAAAGCAGCATCTGATAGCATAATTAATGTTCATATTCAATGCAAACGAACATGGTTTGAGGGGACAGTACTGTTAATCAATAATCAGAAAGGCTTGACCTTGTAACCTGAATAATGTTAGATTAGCAATACCTCACAGAAGCACATTTGAATACACTAAACAAATACACTGAACAAACCTCTTGTGTTCAGAGCACACCTGATGGCAAAGCAGCTATAAAATATCCTGTGCAAAAAGATATAGTGTTGATATCCTGTGTGACTAAACCCATGGTTTAGTACACCAAATAAGTACAATCTGCAGAAAGATAGAATATTGTATATCCTGTGTGACTATAACCATGGTTTACTGCATCAAATAAATATAATTTGCCTATGGCACAGGGGTTGAAACTAGATGATCCTTGAGGTCCCTTGCAACCCTTCCCAATCTATGACTCTGTCTCTTTAGACAACCAAAATACAATTTATCCAATTACATCAAAAACCCATCCCAGCTCATCATGGCATTTGCATAAAGTCTCATCTGTATTAACCACTGATGACTCCAGCCATAGTCAGGCCAGCACATCCATGTCCAATTTGCACTAGTGTAAAGGAGATCAAGTCCTGACCCAGTCTAACCTAATTTGTAGAAAACTAAAGTTGCTCGGCAGCTCAGGCAGCATTCCAAGTGCACTGAAGGAAAAAACCAATTTGGGCTCATCTACCAAAAAAAGGGGGGAAAAACCACCCCACCAGAATAATCCCTCTCATAAATAGACAGTTTTAGCCCTAAAAGATCCTGTTAAATCAGCGTGAGGGGATCTCAAGTTCATTATCTTCCACAATTTCCCATCAAGCATGCTTCAGCTCACATGCAGTATTATTCATCCTTTAGCTGTCACCCCTGCAAACTCAGCTGCGTGTCAGCCTGGGTTCTTTCTGTCCTGCACGTCACACAGAACTAAAGTTCCTCCCAGCCAAATATGTCTGGTCCCATTGAGCAAGTTCCAAAGCATCAGCTACAAGGAAAGAAAACATCCTTAGTGGCTACTCCTGCAGGGTAAGAGGTTGGGAGATTCTCACCTTTGCATCCTACTCCTTGCCCTCATAAGGGCAGGCAAGACGACTTCAAAACTTTACCTCACACACCACAGCTTCAAAGTATCTGGGTTTTATTTCAAGAACAAAAGCTTTTTATCTGAAAAAATCAAATAAACATCCACTAGGTCATGCAAACTGGAAACCAGAGAAACCTTTTAGTCCCATAATTGGCCACTGTCTTCCCCCCCGCCCCCCAACTTTTCACCCTAGAAAGGAAGGATTCTGCTCCCTTCTCCCTGCCCATTTCTCACTCCCTTTTCACTGCCAGTTTTTGGACACAGATCTCTGAGTTTATGAGAGATCCTAGAGGGCAGAGAGCACCAGAGCAGCTACAAAGCAGGCAGATGTTGTAGCAAAGCAGTTCCTAAATAGGAAAGAGCTATCTGGAGGGACAGCCTGGGTGGAAAATCTTGCAGCTGACTGGAATTCAGCAGAGGGAGGGAACCTGAGAGATGCCCACACTGGATCCCTCACTATAGCTAGAGGAGCTCTGGATTTTCAATTCTGAGCATACACAGTGCCTGTGTCACACCCCCAGCCCCTGTGGGTGCCATCCTGCAAGTAGGAGGCTCAGCACTCAGTGACATGTGACCATATTTACTGTATGAGAACCACGAGGGACAAATGACATTTACCAGCCACCTTTTTTTTCCTTTCTTCTCAACCAAGATAAACTCGGAGGGTTTCTTACCTTTCCCCTCCACTCCCCCTTCAACCTTTGCCAATTGCTCAGAGCTCCTTCACAGCCTGCCCTGGCCCCCTCCTGTACAGATCCCACTAGAATGGAACAGCAGGGTCCAGAATGCTGTAGGGCAGCCTGGTTTGCTCTCTCAGCATTAAACTGCCTTTTCCAACCTGGCAAACGTGGCCGGGCAAAAACTACCTTCCCAGGCCCTCACCCTCTTGCCCTGAAGGCCCAGAGCCACCCCACTGCATGGTTTCAAATTTTTCCAAATCAAGGCATTTGTAATTTAAAAAAAAAATAAAAATTAAAATATTTACAGCAAACACAGATGGCTATTGCCATGTGTGAGTGTTAAACCGAGCTGAATCACCCCCAGAGCAGCTGATGAAGGTAAGAGATTGTGTGTAGTCTGATAATGAGTCACAAGTGCCAGCATTTAGACTTTTGGGGATGTTTTAATTATTTATTTTTTTTTTTTAAGAGCAGAACTCCACTTTCATTATCTTCTTTCTGACATTTTAAGGGTGGCAAATTAAAAAGCAAGCATGAAGAAAGCCCTTTATAGAAGTCTACAGATCTGCAAAGACTGAAGTGAAATGTAAAAGCGCACATGAAATGAATCAGTGCCTTGGGAGGTGTGAGGCTCAGTTTCAGTTCTTGCCCTGTATAAAATAATATAAAAAAATTAATACCAGTAAGAAAGTGCTCATTTATTTCGAAGATGAAAGGCTGTGTCTTTTAATGTCTGCTTTCTGCAGACTGACAGCTTAAGGGTCTGCCCCAGCAACCAGGGAAGTGAGCTCTGCCGTTCAGGACCTCCCATCAAGAACCTTTCAGGAGAGGGACAGAACTGACAGAGGGAAACAAAAACATCTTGTACGACTGCAATATATGCCAGGACCCATCTGCCAAAGCCCTCCATGGCTTTCTCAAGGCTCAGCATACAGAGAGTTTCATGTTCACGTTGATGCTCTTGACTCCTGAGCTACCATATTCTTCAAATTAATTATTCATGCCTCACCACGAAGGAAGCTTTCACTGCTTTCTAGTCCTGTTAGCCAATGTTGCATCAGTCAAAGGTAGAGGATTCTGTTTCTTCTTGTGGGAGATTTTATTCGCTTCGCTTCCCAAATCTCAACTCGATGACTAATCTGTTGCAACTGAGCAAACCCAGGGAAAAGAAGAGAGCCTGCAGAGGTGTCACTGAGAGTTTAATTAGGCTTCCAGATCTTTTATTACCAATAACCTTGTTGCATAACTAAAGAAAAAGACCCAGTCAGAGTCGTCATGATTCTCCATCTGCTCTGCAAAAGAGGCAATTACCCCGAAGTTTTCTTTGGAAATGTAGCACTTTTAAGAGCAGTTAAGTCACAAACACAGAGTGCCCAACCCCATTAGCGCAGGACCCTTCCCTGGTGATAGTCCAGGTAAGGCTCGATGAGGCCCTGAGCATCCTGGACTAGTTGAGGATGTCCCTACTGACTGCGGGGAATTTGGACTGGATGACCTTTGGAAGTCCCTTCCAGCCTGGACCATTCTCTGATTTCTTCAGAAGAGACTCACATATTAAGAGTCAACACTGACAAACAAATTGTTTTGCAGAACTTATAAAAGAAAGTCGTCCTCTCAGAGAAAACTCCAGAGCTAATTAGATTCAGAAGCATGATGACAGGCAGAAAGATCAAGATTTTCACACTAGCAGCCATTTATCAGCATTTCCAGTAACTACATTATTTGGGGTGACAAGAAAATAAACAAACATGTGAGTAAATGTGCAGGCCAGGAGCACAGACTGAGGGGGAGATGGCGTTTTCAGAATGATTACCTGGAGCTTCTCCTAATAATAGGGCAGGACACAAATAATTGGTTTGCACTCTCACAATAATTATGCCGAGGAAACTGTGTTAGCAGCAGAGGGAGAATGGTAAACACGCCTTTCATTTGCAGTGCAGGCAAACTACTGCTATGCAAAGTGAACAATTTGCAAGCATTATCAAAACTCCAAATTTACATTAGAAGGCAGCAGCAGCCTCTTCGTTTGTCATTGTTTCCAGTGTCTGGTGAACACTTCAAAGGGACAGACCCTATATCCTGAAAACAAGGAAAGCCTGCCAAATAGTGATGCTGTTAAGCAGAGAAGTGTCACATTGCTGTCTCTCAACTACTACATTTTCAGCTCCGATCCAAGTTGCAACGAAGATAATTAAAAGATTCACATTACCGTCAGTGAGATCTGGATCAGATCTAAGTGCTGCTGCTAAAGTCACCATAATGTTCTGATGCTAATTACGTTGACAAGAAAAAAAAAAACACAACTATGTAATGCTGACTGGAAATGTTGTTAAATGTTTAGGATTCAGCAAGTCAAAGGGAAAGAGGGAAAGCAGTGACAGAACTCAACTCAATTCACCCTCGAGCTGTTGGAAAGGAAGGAAGGGTCCCCAGCTTCCCTGACTTCCACAGAACTATAGATGTCTCTGCAGAAAAACGAAGCTATCTTAGAGATGGGGAAACCAATCCCACACAACTTCCCTTAGTCACCACAAGCTGAAAGTCCTGCAGATGCCAAAACTGTGAAGCTCTGCAGAACACGGCTAGAAAAAGCAGCAGTGCAGACAGACACAAAGAGTACCAGATACAGATACATTCACAACTCAGGTTAGCATGTCCAAGCTAGTTAAATTCAGTATAAAAAAAACCCCACAACACAACGATAAAGATGGAGTAACTTCAGCACAGCTCAAATTGGGAGGCTTCAACAGCTGCCAATATCTTCAATTAAAACCAAGTTATCTCTGCTGACAGTTTAAGTCCAATTAACCAATTCAGGTTAATGAACCACAGATGGAGATTTACCAGAAGCTAGCTCTCAGCTGATGCATCCTAACATCCTACAAAAACGTTCATGGAGAGAGCTAGGGCCATTGCAGGAAATCCCCACTCTTTACACTAAAAGAAAGGCTCTAACTCTGCAGAATCAGTTTTATCCAGGGATCTGCAGGATGGCTTCCTGAGATAAAAAGTGCAGCCACCTCTTGGAGATGAACATGGCAGAGTGGCTGTCATAACTGCACTTTTACTACATAAAGTAGCTGTAATATGTTTTGCAAGCTTCATTTTGCTTGCTGAGTGTTTTGGGACTCTCCAACGTTTTAAAGAGTCAAAACTGCATTTAGATCATGTAAAACCCACATAAAGCCTTACGAGGGAAAGAGGGGAGGGCCAAAGAGAAAGGAGACAGAAGTGGGAAGTCAAACTTGCATGCAAGCATGCTTCTCTGTACATTTTCAATTCTATATAAAGCTAGTAGCAAAAACATGTGTGAGGAGCTATCAGGTTGGGTGATAAACTCTTCAACTACCCCTTCACACAATATATATATAGGTTGCAATCTAAACTGTGAGAGGAATTTCATAATCATATAATTGTCAGGGTTAGAAGGGAGCTCAAGGATCAGCCAGTTCCAACCCTCCTAGCCATGGGCAGGGACACCTCACACTACAGCAGGCTGCTCACAGCCACATCCAGCCTGGCCTTAAAAACCTCCAGGGATGAAGCTTCTATCACCTCCCTGGGCAACCTATGCCAGTTACTCACCACCCTCATGGGGAAGAATTTCTTCCTAACATCTAATCTGAATCTACCCATTTCTAGTTTTTTTCCCATTCCTCCCAGTCCTATCACTCCCTGACACCCTCAAAAGTCCCTCCCCAGCTTTCTTGTAGCCCCCTTCAGATACTGCAAGGCCACAATAAGTTGTCCTCAGAGCCTTCTCTTCTCCAGACTGAACAGCCCCAACTCCCTCAGTCTGTCCTCATAGGAGAGCAGCTCCAGCCCTCTGCTCATCCTCATGGCCCTTCTCCAGACACCTTCCAGCAGAAGTCAGAAGAAGTCATCAGAGCTTGTTAACACTGCTGCAAAGGGCTTGTTTGTTTGTTGGGGTTCTTTGCTTGTTTTTTTTAAATTAAACCTTTCGGTACACAATGCAGCAAAAAAATTCAGTGTCTGGGGTTGTTTCCCGACGCAGCCTCGAAACTTCCCTTAGCTCAAACCACTGAGCCATGGGAACCAGCCCTGCTGACGCTGCGTACTGAATGTCCCCTGAGGAAAGCAGGGGAAAAGGAATAAAATGACGCTGCACCAAGTAAAGTTACAGAATAATTTTCCTATAAAAATCTGTTATTAAATAGGAGCAAACACACCGATGTAACTACAGGAGCCAGGGGACACAAGGGCACCAGCAGCATGCTTCCTCGGAGAGGTCTGGCTGCCACATGCCACAGCATCCCCGCCCTTCGAGCCTCTGCCTGTAATTCCCAACTGAGGGAAAATTCACCACCCTTCAGTGCTCTAACCCACAGCTGTGCAACAGCTTAAAGAGCTTTACATTGCATGGCGTTTGGGTCTTTGGAGAGCACTGGTGCTCTCCGAGCAGCCCAGGAGCACTCACTCCACGGAAGCCAAGCTCACACCGACTATTAAGGAGTGCAAGTTCCTTCTAATCTTCAGGGTTTATGGTAGGACAGGTGACACTGTGCGTGCCTTTCAGGACAGCGAACACTGACTTCACACTCAGACTTCAGAACTTGCTCTTGTAGCTCGCACAGCTCCTAAGAAGGTTCCTCAGCCTAGGAAAAGGACCTTCGACAACTTGATCCCCACCCGCATCCCTGAGGGAATCGGCAAGGGCTTGCTCTTCGAACCCTAGCAGCCGCTTCCCAAAGGCTGCTATGAACCCACTTCGTAAGTTTCCACTGCGATACAAAGGTTGGAGCAGGGCAGAGGGGTTCTCTTTAAGCAAAAAACAAATAACGGAAGGAGCAGGATGGAACGACCACCCCTTGTTTAAACGCCTGTCCGTCCTCCCACAGCCCTCGCCTCAAGCTCATCCCCATCGCTCCTTCCTTCATCCCTCCAAGCCCAAACGCCACCGAGAGCTCACCGCAACCCCACGGACACACGAAGACCCGCGGAGGAAGTTTCGCCCCCGGGAGCCGGGGCGCGGCGCCTCCGGCTCGCCCCCCTCCTCCGAGAATAAACCCCCACAACTGGCGACCTGCCGGGCAGCGTGGCCAGTGCCGTGGCCCCGGGCAGGGGCGAAGGGAGCCGAGAGAAGGGAGCACTCACCCGCGCAGTGGCAACAGGAGCCCGCGGCGGGGTGAAGCGGGGGCGGCGCGGCGGCCGGCATGGTGCGGAGATGCGGCCGGACTCGGGCCGGGGGCTGCCCGCACGGAACCCGCGTCCCGCCGAGCCGCCTCCCGGCTGCGAGGGCAGGCGGAGGGAGGGGACCGGGCGGGAGGAGGCGGCGCCGCGGCGCGGTCACACGAGCGGTCACACCTCCACACCCCGCCCTCCCGGGGCAGGCCCCCGGCGCCGCACCGCTCCCCGCAGCCGCCGGCGGGCGCCCGGCTCCGGGCTTACCCATCTCTTGCTGTCCCCGTGATCTGCCCTGCCCCTCTGCCACTGCCCCGGGCCCCCTTTTTGTCACCTCCCAGGGAAAACGTCGCGTTCGACCCCAGCCGCTGAGGAGTAGAGAATCGCACGAACGGTTTGGGTAGGAAGGCACCTTTATGATTATCTATGGGATGGCATTTAACAAGTCCAAGTGCCGGGTGCTGCACTTTGGCAACTCCATGCAGAGCTACAGGCTGGGGTCAGAGTGGCTGGAGAGCTCCCAAACAGAGAGGGACCTGGGGGTGCTGATTGACAGCTGCCTAAACATGAGCCAGCAGTGTGCCCAGGTGGCCAAGAGGGCCAATGGCATCCTGGCCTGCATCAGGAATAGTGTGGCCAGCAGGAGCAGGGAAGTCATTGTGCCCCTGTACATTGTGCCCTGGTTAGGCCACACCTTGAGTCCTGTGTCCAGTTCTGGGCCCCTCAGTTTAGGAAGGACATTGAGACACTTGAATGTGTCCAGAGAAGGGCAGCAAGGCTGGGGAGAGGCCTTGAGCACAGCCCTGTGAGGAGAGGCTGAGGGTGCTGGGATTGTTTAGCCTGGAGAAGAGGAGGCTCAGGGGAGACCTCATTGCCCTCTACAACTACCTGAAAGGTGGTTGTAGCCAGGAAGGGGTTGGTCTCTTCCCTCTAGCAACCAGCACCAGAACAGGAGGACACAGTCTCAAGCTGTGCCAGGGGAAGTTTAGTCTCTCAGTGAGGAGAAAGTTCTTCACTGGGAGAGAGTCATTAGTCATTGGAATGTGCTGCCCAGGGAGGTGGTGGAGTCCATCCCTGGAGGTGCTCAAGAGGAGATTGGACATGGCACTTGGTGCCATGATCTAGTCATGGGTCTGTGGTGACAGGTTGGACTCGATGATCCTCGAGGTCTCTTCCAACCTTAGCGATACTGTGATACTCTGATCTAGGGCGACCCCCAGCAGTCAGCAGGGACCTCATCAACTAGATCAACTAAGCAACCGCTCAGAGCCCCAGCCAACCTCACCTACATTGTTTCCAGGGACAGAGCTTCTACCACCTCTCTGGGCAACGCGAGCCAGGTTTTCACTGCCCTCGGTGTAAAAGAATTCTTCCTTCCTTCTATCTAGTCTGAATCTTTCCTCTTCAAGTTTAAGACCATCACCCCTTGTCCTCTGCAAATATAAACAAACTTCATCTTCTGTGATTTTACTCCTGGAATATTTCAGCATTTTTGAAGCAACAGAGTCTGGCATGAACCCCTTTGTAAATCTAGAGCTTGTTCAATATTTATCCTTAAATGTATCTCACTGTGCTCTTGAAGTGCTGAGTGTAGACATGAACAAAAAAGCTCAAATATCTTTCCTGACTCTTTGTCACAGAGCATTTGTACTTTGTTAGACCCTCTGGTGAGAGAAACTACACAAAATAAAAGCACAGACAAAAGCTGTTATGTAAACTAGTCAAAGCCCAGGTTGTCAAAACCCACAACACGTTACAATGCTGAGCAAGCAAGTTGTGATCTAGAAATTTTGCATCATTTAACTTTGGAATCTTCCAGGTTGTTGAAAGTCCCAAAAACTCTCTAATTCCATGTTTATTTTGTTTATTTTTACCTTACCCCACTGTCTAGAGCTTGTTAATTCTACACTCATCACTATCTGTTTGCCCTGACTATCAAAGTCATTTTCAAATGATAGGTCTTTGGGATTAGAACTGCCTGGAGGAGCAAGGGGAGTGTTGCTCCTCAGTTGTCTTTCTCACATGCAGCTTGTACAGTGTAACAGAATCACAGAAATATTCAGGTTGGGAAAGACCCTCAGGTTCACCAAGTCCAACCCAGAACCCTACTCTACAAGAGTCACCCCTAAACCACAGGCCCAAGCACCACATCCAAATGACCTTAAAACACATCCAGGCTTGGGGACTCCACCACCTCCCTGGGCAGCTCATTCCAATCCCTGACCACTCTTGCCCTGAAAAAAATGTTTCCTAATGTCCAGTCTAAACCTACCCAGTTGTAGCTTGAGGCCATTCCCTCTTGTTCTGTCACTAATTACCTGTGAGAAGAGACCAGCAGCAGCCTCTCCTCTGAGGAGAAAGTTCTTCACAGAGAGAGTCATTCGTCATTGGAATGTGCTGCCCAGGGAGGTGGTGGAGTCACCATCCCTGGAGGTGTTCAAGAGGGGATTGGATGTGGCACTTGGTGCCATGGTCTAGTCATGAGGTCTGTGGTGGCAGGTTGGACTCGATGATCTTTGAGGTCTCTTCCAACCTTAGTGATACTGTGATACTCTCTATAACCTCCTTTCAGGACAGACTAACTCTTAAATCACATTCAATACCCATCTGAAATCTTGGCTTCAATAAAGTCAACAGGGGGCAGCTTCTGCTACTGCCAATCTTTCCATGGTGCTTTAAACAATGGTACAGCTCATTTCTGCAGTTCTTGGCATCCTTAATGTCTTAAGACTGTCTTAAGAATTCAGGGACTGTATTCAGTACCTCTTCCAGCAGGTTATTCCATATTTCTGTGTCCAACCTTTTCCACCTGTAAAACGTGGCTAATGACCGCAGCTAAAGGGATTTGTTGCCTATAGGTGCAAAAATCCTTAGAAGAGCTAAGTGTCAACCCTTATTATCTGGTATTACTCCCTGCAAGTGGGCCTCCAGAATAAGAGAGTAACATGACTCAAAGGTCAACATCAAAGCAATAGCATCCATATCTCTAACTGTGGGATGCAAACCAAATGAAAAGGAAATACAGCCTTCTGGAGTCACCTCATTCCTACTTGCCTCTGGAAATTTGCAGCCTCTTCCTTCAATAGTCAGTGAAGTGGATTTCCCTCTAATCCACTTTTCAGCAGGCCATTGATCTCAACCATCCTCCACTAAACCATCTGTAACTTCCTTACTGTTTCTTAATAAGCCAAACAAGAACCACAGGGCTGTTTCTCAGTAATAGCCTTCTGCCCTGCAAGAATGCTTGATGTCACAGACTGAAACTGCAGGCTAATAATGACTTCTCATATATACATTTTCATGTGTTGCACACTCAGGTCATACCTAGTAGCTATGTCTACCTCTGACTAACAACAGGGATGTTGGTACACCCTCAGAAATGGATGTTCAGCCTCTCTGAGAATGAAATTCTGCTTCCCTTTGACCTTCTAAACTTCATGATTTCCTTCTGCCTTAGAAATCACCTGCTCATTCTCTCCCTTTCCCTCGAGACCCAGGATTCTGCTGGCACATGTTTTGTTTCAAGGGCTGTGCTTAAGTTAAAGAAGACCTGTAGAAGAAAAGATTCTACTGAGGAATTACTCTCTCTAGACAATTATGCTCAGGGATTGCTTTTTGTGTGCTTCTCATCGTGTTCATTAAAGCAAAATTCACTTTTTTTTCATGGTGGGTATGTTCAGCTGTGCCCCAGGTAAGATCAGCCCTTCTGATATCACAACACAGTGTTTTGAAAATGATAAATCACCTGCATGCACTTAGCATATCAGATGAGGAAAGAGTACCCAGAGCAGAGGAAGGGCTGTGCTATATATATTTATTTGCCTCAGTTTTACGTAAATTTAAAGGCATTGCAATTGCCTGTTGACAAGGAAAAAAGAACTATTAGACACTTAATCAGTTTATTAACCAAGTCTGCTGAGAGCTGTCTTCCTAAGGTCCAGAAATCTAATCTAGAATACTGAAGAAATCAGCACAAAAGTTAGCAATCTTCTGATGTGGTTTCAATAATAAAAATGCTAGCTTTCCATTTGTATGTGAAAGCAATTCACACACAGTGGTTTTTCCAGCTGGCTAGTCCTCAAAGAGGCAAATTAGGTTGGAAGTCTCAAAGCCCAGCACTGTAACATAATCAAGGAAAGAGTGTGGATCCTCTTCAGATGAATTTGCATACCCCACGGTGCTGGGATATAAAATCACAGAATCAATAAGGTTGGAAAAGACCTCAAAGATCATCAAGTCCAACCTATTACCTACTACCTAACGCCTCCTGACAGCTAAACCATGGCTCCAAGTGCCACATCCAATCCCTTTTTGAACATCTCCAGGGATGGTGGCTCCACCACCTTCCTGGGCAGCACATTCCAATGGCAAATTACTCTTGCTGGGAAGAACTTTCTCCTCACCTCAAGCCTAAACTTCCCCTGGTGCAGATTGAGACTGTGTCCCCTTGTTCTGGTGCTGCTTGCCTAGGAGAAGAGACCAACCCCCCACCTGGCTACAACCTCCCTTCAGGTAGTTGTAGAGAGCAATGAGGTCTCCCCTGAGCCTCCTCTTCTCCAGCCTAAGCAACCCCAGCTCCCTCAGCCTCTCCTCACAGGGCTGTGCTCCAGACCACTCCCCAGCTTCGTGGCCCTTCTCTGTAAACATTCAAGTGTCTCAGTGTCCTTCTTAAATTGAGGAGCCCAGAACGGGACACAGGACTCAAGGTGTGGCCTAACCAGTGCTGAGTACAGGGGCAGGATGACTTCCCTGCTCCTGCTGGCCACGCTATTCCTGATGCAGGCCAGGAACCCAGGAGCCACACACCTGGGAGCATCAGTTGCTTTGGGTACATTAAGCTTTGTGGCGTAGGGTAGCTCTGACCTGGGAATACAGACATATGTGACAGGCATCCTGACTCTGCTGCTGGCAGAACTAACAGGGGTGATTTCAGATTTGTGAAAATATCTATATTGTAAACAGGACAGCAGACAACGTGGCTCCCTAGGGAAAAGGAAAATAAATCCAATGCATTTAAAATAGAAATACAGACACACAAAAAAACCCTGACCTTTACAGAGGCCTCAAAATAAGACTGAGTGCTCTCCAAAGCATCTTTTTATCTCATGTTCTATGGCTTGAGTATGTGAAACTACAAGGGGCAACAGATGAAGGAATTAATCAGAATAAGGGTGATAGCAGCCAACAGTCAGCTGCTGTTAGAAACCCAGAAGCAAAATGTTCAGACTTCCTCAGTAAGGAAACAAAAGCCATCAATAAAAGACCATGGCAGGCAATACTGAAACCACAAACAACAAATGCCGAACTGTATGTGACCAATAGAGGTTTTGCACTCCAGCCTCAACAATGAATTTTAAAACATCACAATCAAAGCATGTCTGCCAAATGTAATGAAGAGAAGAGCTTCCAACACAAATCAAGTTGGGAAGTTGTGGTCAGGTGGGAGTCAGGCTCTTCTCCCAGGCAGTTTGTGATAAGAGGAGAGGGCATGGCCTGAAGCTGTGGCGGGGGAGGATTAGGTTAGATGTTAGGAAGCTCTTCCTCATGGAAAGGGGAATTGGACACTGGAATGGGCTGCCCAGGGAGGTGGTGAAGTCACTGTCCCTGGAATTGTTTAAGGAAAGATTGGATGTGGCACTTGGTGACATGGTCTGGTCCGTGTGGTGGTGGTGGAGTTGGTAACCTCAGAGGTCTATTCCAGCCTCAGTAATTCTGTGATTCATACTGGGGTGGAACCAAAGCAATGTATCATTAGGTCAGAGCAGTGATATTACAGTCACTTACACACCAGCAGCACTGAATACATTCACAAGATCAGGCAAAAAAAAGTCAAGATCCAAAATCTCTTCAGCCTCAATCAGAAGATGCTCAAAGCAAAACCTGAGGCATGGGCAAGCGAAGAGCAGTGAACAGGGACACAGTTCTGAATTTCTGTGTAGAATTAACTTCCTGTTGAAGGGCATCTTCAGGAAAAAGCACTGTAGCTTCACCACAGTTGGGCTGTTTTCCTCCAGCACACTGCCTCCTCTCACCACATCATGAATAGAGTTAATCAGCATCAAGTTCAGATGATTAGGAGGTGCGATGGAAAAGGGCACTGGTAACAGGTGTGTTATAAATGGCAACACATTGATGGCGTGACATAATTCTCAATGACTACTTTCAGAAACTATCAGTGTATTATTTTAAAGAGGGACTCACTGGCATCAAATGAGCAGGAACCCTGGCCACCCAACGTGCCCTGGCACTCCAGAGTTGTGCTTCCCCTGTGCACTTAGTACTATGGACAGCATTAACACACTTACCTTCTAGGAATCAGAAAATGGCTTAGGTTGAAAGGGACCTCAGAGATCATCTACTCCATCATCCCTGCCATGATGGGACACCTTATTGTTGTCTGCAACTACCTGAAGGGAGGTTGTAGCCAGGTAGGAGTTGGTCTCTTCTCTCAAGCAACCAGCACCAGAACAAGAGGACACAGTCTCAAGCTGTGCCAGGGGAAGTTTAGGCTGGAGGTTAGGAAGAAATTCTTCCCAGAAAGAGTAATTGACCATGGGAATGTGCTGCCCAGGGAGGTGGTGGAGTCACCATCACTGGAGGTGTTGAAGAGGAGCCTGCATGAGGCACTTGGTGCCATGGTTTAGTTGATTAGATGGTGTTGGGTGATAGGTTGGACTCAATGATCTCAAAGCTCTTTTCCAACCTGGTTAAATCTAAATTCTAAATCTTTGTGGCCTCCTCTGGACTCATTCCAACTGCTCTGTGTCCTTCTTTGCCTGGGACACCAGAACTGGAGGCAATATTTGAGGTGGGGTCTCACAGGATGAAGACTCACAAAATGGCAAGTTCATCATTACCACACTGCTCACAGGAGCTACTTCACAAACTAATAATGCCTCTCATTGAAGGACCTCAAAGCTCATCAGCTTTCAGTGAGATCTCACACAATGCTGTTATGCCTGCAGGAACTTCATTAATAGGGGACCTGACCAAAACCTAGAGCTGGAGAAAAAGAGAGGAGAGGAGAGGAGAGGAGAGGAGAGGGAGAGGAGAGGGAGAGGGAGAGGGAGAGGGAGAGGGAGAGGGAGAGGGAGAGGGAGAGGGAGAGGGAGAGGGAGAGGGAGAGGGAGAGGGAGAGGAGAGGAGAGGAGAGGGAGAGGAGAGGGAGAGGAGAGGAGAGGAGAGGAGAGGAGAGGAGAGGAGAGGAGAGGAGAGGAGAGGAGAGGGAGAGGAGAGGGAGAGGAGAGGGAGAGGAGAGGGAGAGGAGAGGGAGAGGAGAGGAGAGGGAGAGGAGAGGGAGAGGAGAGGAGAGGAGAGGAGAGGAGAGGAGAGGAGAGGAGAGGAGAGGAGAGGAGAGGAGAGGAGAGGAGAGGAGAGGAGAGGAGAGGGAGAGGAGAGGGAGAGGAGAGGGAGAGGAGAGGCCAAAGTGTGACTTTGTGTGCCTCAATGTTTACCATTATTAGTGCAGCATTTGATGCTGGTAGCATTTCTTGAAAGCATCCCAGGTATTTGGACACCTGTATACACACATAAGCTTCCTGTAGATTTCTAAGAAGGCAAATTCCAGCAGCCTATCTCTAAAAACATGCTTCCTTCCTTGCTTTAGGAGCTTTGAATGTTCTCCCTGCTGTGAATTTCTCTCCTTGCTACGTATCATCTTTTTCCATGCCTCTTGTAAAGTGAAGAGGAACCTTGGCTTATGGGAGATGCTGGCTTTTCATGGCCACCAATGGTTCAGGCAGCAGAGGATTTAGCTGCAAGCAGTGTGAGGCAGTGTTTGTACAGACACACTTTTAAATGGGCCAGTCCATACTGTTTGGAAGCAGGCAGTTCATCCTCACTAGTCATGTCTGTGTTGCTAGTGGAGAAATGGAATGCTACCAGAACAAAAAATAGAGATGGATGCAGGAAACAGATCAGTAAGCCAGAAATAACACTGCCAGTCTGACACTGTCATTTACCTGAAGGACATTCAATCTAACACAGTCAAGAGTGGTGAATATGCCTGGATTTGAGTGCTGCCAGAGCAAGGCAGCTGCTACTAAGGCAAGAGAGGCACCACTGGTTTTCAGGGCTTGTCTTCAGATAACTTGATGGGCAATATATGTTTCTCTCCCCATGTTCAGCAGCTGGGCTTGATGAATAAATTCAGCTCCTCACTTCTCTATTGAATAGAAAACAATGGAAAACTAGAAATGGGTAGATTCAGATTGGAAGTCAGGGAGAAGTTGTTTCCCATGAGGCTGGTGAGAGACTGGCACAGGTTGCCCAGGGAGGTGGTGGAAGCCTCATCCCTGGAGGTTTTTGCAGCCAGGCTGGCTGTGGCTGTGAGCAAGCTGCTGTAGTGTGAGGTGTCCCTGGCCATGGCAGGGGGGTTGGGAGTGGCTGATCCTTGAGGTCCCTTCCAACCCTGGCAATTCTGGGATTCTATGAATTCAGAAACAGTGTGGCCAGCAGGACCAGGGCAGAGGATCCCCCTGTGCTCAGCCTTATCCCAAGACTCAGGGTATTTCAAGGTCTTTGCACAGTTTTCTGTATATATTAAAGCATTTATAATGTTTCCTTAAGACATGGAATGTTGTGACTCCATGTTAAAAATGCAACAGCTCATTTGGGAACTTGCAACATGGCAGTGGAGTCTAGGGAAGATATTCTGATGGGGAGACAGGAAAACGAGTTCTACCCTCAGCACAGACAGCACTGATCTGCTTTGGAGCCAGGCCCTATGGTGGCTGTTTCTCCTCTTCCACTCTTTGCCTAATTAGCTATGATATTTTGGTGGAAAGGGATAGAGGGGAACTGAGGACACACAAAAAAATAGCACATTCAGTCTCCACATCCAGCTAGGACCTCTTGGTATTACTGAAGTGTAAATAGTAATATTACATTGCAAAGTACCTTCTAATATTTAGAGGAAGATGATGTGTAAAAACAGTCACCAGCTGCTCCTCCTCTGCATGTTTAGGATGACTGCTGCCACTCCAGAACTTTTGTGAGCCCTGGCTAGAATTAGCTATTTATAGACTCATAGAATGGTCTGGGTTGGAAGAGACCTCCAGAGGTCATCCAGTCCAACCCCCCTGCAGTCAGCAGGGACATCCTCAGCTAGATCAGGTTGCCCAGAGCCCTGTCCAGCCTCACCTTGAATATCTCCAGGGATGGGGCCTCAACCACCTCCTTGGGCAACCTGTTCCAGTGTTCCACCTCTCTCATGGGGAAGAACTTGCTTCTAACATCCAATCTAAATCTACTCTGCTCTAATTTCAAACCATTGCCCCTGGTCCTGTCACTGCAGGCCTTCATAAACAGTCTCTCTGCAGCCTGCTTGTAGCCCCTTTCAGGTACTGGCAGGCTACTATTAGGTCTCCCCAGAGCCTTCTCTTCTGCAAGCTGAACACCCCCAGCTCCCTCAGCCTGTCTTTGTAGCAGAGGTGCTCCAACCCCCTGATCATTTTTGTGGCACTCTTCTGGACCTGCTTCATCAGGTCCATGTCCTTCCTGTGCTGAGGGATCCAGAGCTGGACACAGCACTCCAGGTGAGCTCTCACCAGGGCAAAGGGGCAGAATCACCTCTCTGGATCTGTTGGCAGGGCTGCTTTTGATGCAGCCTAGGATGCTGTTTGCATTCTGGGCTGCAAGCTCACACTTTATACTGGATTTTGACACCAAATCACCAAGCAAACCATAAAAGCAAAACCTGGTCTGGTACCATTCAAGACAAAAAAAACAACCCAGCAATCCATCAAAAACTACTCTCAAAATGTAACAATTGTGCCCCTGTACTCTGCACTGGTTAGGCCACACCTTGAGTTCTGTGTCCAGTTCTGGGCCCCTCAGTTTAAGAAGGACATTGAGACACTTGAAGGTGTCCAGAGAAGGGCAACGAGGCTGGGGAGAGGCCTTGAGCACAGCCCTGTGAGGAGAGGCTGAGGGAGCTGGGATTGTTTAGCCTGGAGAAGAGGAGGCTCAGGGGTGACCTCATTGCTGTCTATAACTACCTGAAGGGAGGTTGTAGCCAGGAAGGGGTTGGTCTCTTCTCCCAGGCACCCAGCACCAGAACAAGGGGACACAGTCTCAAGCTGTGCCAGGGGAAGTTTAGGCTGGAGGTGAGGAGAAAGTTCTTCACTGGGAGAGTTGTTTGCCATTGGAATGTGCTGCCCAGGGAGGTGGTGGAGTCACCATCCCTGGAGGTGTTCAAGAGGGGATTGGACGTGGCACTTGGTGCCATGGTCTAGTCATGAGGTCTTGGGTGACAGGTTGGACTTGATGATCTTTGAGGTCTCTTCCAACCTTGGTGATATTATGATAATTGTTTTGAAACCTCAGTTATGCTTATATGATAATTTTTATTACCATAAAAATGCTCAGCTCTCCTGGCTGAGAAAGAGTAGCTTAAAAATACCAACCTCATGCACTGAAGAAGGAGCAGACAAATGTGACACTGGCATTGACTCTTCCAAACCTGAATTCCCAAACAAGAATGACTTTGAAGGCTGTGATTATTTTTCTCTCCAATTGTTTTCACTCTCCCTGCCTAATAATTTTTGAACTGCTGGATCATTTCTCCCCAAACTGGCAAGAAGGTAGACATCTGAAATAGACCTCTCTTGTGTAACACTTTGTGTAACCTTCAAGCTAGCTAGCACACAAAAAGCCAAACGAGGGCTTTCCCTCATGGGGACAAAGAAACTCACCTGTAGCTGCTCTTCACTTATGCAACTGCTGTCAAGCCACTGGCAGTTGAATGTGAGTAATCATCCATGGGCCATGGGTAATCATCTGTCAGCATTAGCAGCACATAGTCAAATGAGCACATGGCATCAGCTCTGACCCTTAGCACCAAGGTGGCAAGACTCTTAAAGTGCTTCTCTTTTTTTCATAGCACCTTTCCTTGGTTTCCTGTGACAGCATGCATCATTACATTATTCACAAGCTTTTTGAGCTCTTCATGCATTCATGTCACTGCTTCCCTGGCTTAGCCTTGCCAAACCAGCGTGCAAGGGATGCACACAACTGGACAAGGTGAAAAACCAACGAGAAGGTGTGGGGTTTTCCGCCAGCCCTAATGGATTTTGCTCAAACCCAGAGAACACAGGGGAAGCTGAAGTACTGAAAGTGTTTCTATGTAGCTGCCAATCTACCCATGCCCCAGTAAAGGAGAAAGACACAAGAGGCAAGAGTGGTCAGTTAGGTGCTTTAGTAGGGTTTTGATAAAGATGGTGCTTCAGCACACAATCAAATTTTCTCCTGGTTTTGCCATTCTCCTCACAGTGCAGTGAAAAGAACATGGGAAAACAGGTGAGTGGCCTCCCAAACCATGGCCACTGAGCCATGGGGACTGTGCCAAGCACAGTCTTTCCTCTGCCATGTGTCCTTCAGACACAGTAATATGCTCCTTTAGAGAAACAATCTCCTCTCCCTGCTGCCGCCCATGCACGTTATACACCAAATGGTGTGGTCACAATCCCACCTCCCCTCTCCCAGCTCACTCACATCAGAGACACCCCTATCTCAGAGATACTTTGGTGGAACAGAACTTGCCATAAGATACTCTGGTTAAGAAGTTTTCTGTTCCTCTTTCCCAGGCACGGATTTGTGGCCCCAGCTTATTCTCTAGTGGTCTATCCCATGATGCTTCATAGAACACTCCAGCTGGAAGAGTCAGTGTGTGTGCACCACTGCAGACATGACCTAGTAAAGGGTTAAAATAGCCATTCTGCAAGAGATTAAGAGCAGCCTTCTACCAGACCTCCACTCAAATTTCATTCCTAAACATCTATACTAAGATTTTCCATTGCCTAGGTCCAAGAGACCTAAGATAAGACCAATTCTCATGCTGCTGAAAGGGATGCATTTGTACTGTGCCTGCTGAATGAAGAGGAATAGTGTATTGATGTGAATGCTTTTTCAGTCTCCCCAGGCAGAAGACATGAGTGGTATTTATTGTTACAGCTACCTTTTATTTATACTTTTCTCATTTGCCCATGTTCCACACAGACATTTCAATGGTGAAAAGGTGAGAGGAGAAAAACAGGTGACAATTTCCTTCCCTATGAGAAAATTCAGAGTCTCTTCAAAGCCATCTTAAATCCACTGCAGATCATTTTACAACCCCCACGTGGCTCCTCCCTTCACACAAAGGCACCACAATGTAGTGAGGTCCAGCTGCCTGCATCCCTTCCTCCAGTCAAGCAAGAGCTTGCCCAGAAAACAAAGAAAGTAACCTAAAAATCTGTCTGCTTCAAAAAAGTGCCCTGGCAAGCACCATTTCCCCCTCCCTTAAATGACCCAAAAATCTCTCTCAAAGAAGCAGAAGTGAAATAGTTCAAAACAAGCAAAAGGTTTCTGATCCTTCTACCCTTGTCAGGAGCAGGTCTGTGGTGGAGTATTTGCTCTCAGGCTGGGAGTCTGGGGGCCATATTTTGCTACCCAGGCAACTAATTCCCATCATCACCAAAGCCCTGCGGAGAGTTCCCTGTGAGCTAACGCGGGAGCTAACAGGAGCTCCTGCATCTCACCAGCTACAGCTTTCATTTACTCAAGACACAGAGACAGCCTCTGTCTGAGGGCTTTGGAAGAGAAAAGAGTGAAGTTTACAATGAAACCTTCACCAGAGATACTGCCCAGTGCCTCCCTCCTCCTGTGCTTGTGCTGCAGAGCGCTGCCAGGTGTGCTCCAAGGGTGCACTCCCCTCCTTTAAGCTGGTGCTGAAATGTGACATGCTTCAGACCTCTGTGTGAAAGCTGAGGGTGTGATTCCCGTCACCATCTTTGTCCCAAAGAGTAATCAGAATTTTCTGTGGACTTCTCTTGGTTTAAAGAGCAGAAAGCAATCATTTCACTCCCAAAGGAAGTAAAATAACTGTTCCCAATACCCCACCATGGCAACTTGAAAGACAGTCAGCACTGGCAGTTGTTTTCAGGGAGAAGTTCTTTACCAGGAGGGTAGTGGAACACTAGAACAGGTTGTCCAGGGAGGTGGTTGTGACCCAATCCCTGGAGATGTTCAAGGTGAGGCTGGACGAGGCCCTGGGCTGCCTGATCTAGTTGCAGATGTCCCTGCTGTCTGCAGGGAGGTTGGACTGGATGAGCTTTGGAGGTCCCTTCTGGACTGGACCAGTCTATGAAGAGGCTCTTGTTGAGCTGGAGAGAAATACAGAAATTGTATTCAATAAGATACAGGAAAATCGAGAACACATGAATCCTTAACACCTAATGCAGGTACAGGATACATGAAAACCCACTAAAACCTTCCCCCAACCAGTCTAAACCACAGACCCCCGGTGATCCTTTCTCCCCCTTGCAGGGCCCCTTCAGGTACTGGCAGGCTGCTATTAGCTGTCCCCAGAACCTCCTCTTCTCCAGGCTGAACACCCCCAGCTCCCTCAGCCTGTCCTCATAGCAGAGGTGTTCTAAATCCCTGATCATTTTTGTGACCCCTCCTCTGGACCTGCTCCATCAGGTCCATGTCCTTCCTGTGCTGAGGGCTCCAGACCACAGTACTCCAATTGAGGTCTCAGCAGAGCAGAGCAAAGTGGCAGAATCACCTCTCTGGATCTGCTGGCAGTGCTTCTTTTGATGCAGCCCAGATGTGATTTGCCTTCTGTGATTGGCATGAACTGTGCTTGAAAAAAAACCAACCGAAAAATGAAGAGTACAAAAACTTGCCTCTCCAGCAAGCTGCTCGGGAAAGAGCAGCACCACGTGAACAAATTCTTGCTTCACACTTGAAACTTTTTCTTTAAGGCAAGACTGGGAATTCAATTATGTTAGACATTAATTAATAAATAACTATATCTTTCAATCACATTTCTGTTACAGTAATACATGCAGCTAATATTGCAAGGGTGCAGGGAGTAGCTGGAGGCTAAGACAACCAACTGAGCAGTCCAGGGAGTGCTCCAAAAGAGGACAACTCAGAAAGGATCACACTGTGGTAAACTTCGAAAGTCTTCCAGCAGAATTCTTTCAGAACAGAGTCTTCCTGAGCCTGGAGTGGCTTGTGGCCACTTTTCCAGGGAACTGAGTTTAAAGGAAGGCTGAATCTCTTTTTTATGAAGTCAGTGAGTGGGTGTTGTTACTAACTCCAGTAGCTTGGGGCTGATTGCACCTGACTTACAGCTTTGTTTATTCACTGTGTATTTCTTTTAATGACCTGGCATAAACCCAAAGGGAAACCATTAGCATCCATGTGCTGAGAAACAAAGCAGGGCTGGCTGTGTTGCTCCTAAACTCTCAGTGGAATGACCAAGAGCTAGAATAAAGAAACAGATGAAACTCACCAAAGTGAGACCTAAGTTCCCCAGACCAGTGTCATATTCTTGAGCACAACCCCTTCCCCTCAGCCACCTCTAAATCATAGAATTGCAGAATGCATTGGGTTGGAAGGGACCTCCAGAGGTCATCTATTCAACCCCCTACCCCAGTGGGCAGGGACATCTCCAACCAGACCAGGCTACCTAGAGCCCCACCAATCCTGACATTGAACATCTCCAGGGCCAGGGCCTGCACCACCATGCTGGGCAACCTGCCCCAGCATTCCACCAGCCCCACAGCAAAGAGCCTCTTCCCAACATCCAATCTAAATCTGCCTTGATCTGGTTGCCCTCAGCACCTTCATTTTACACAGAAGCTATTTAGTGTCAGATTTATTGCCACTGAAAGGTGAGCAGCCCTCACCACCATGTAACCCCAATGCTAGGCTGCAAGATCTTGGTCCCTGCACTCTCCTCCTTCCTCACCCAGAAAGCCTTTTAATGACCATTTGCACAAAAGGGCCAGGTCCAAAAGAGAACCTTGCCTCCAGCTTGGCTTTACGTGGGAGATGTTGCTCTGACTATTCCTGGTGAGGCAGAGGCTGCCTGTGCTCCTAGTTGTCTCCACATGCTGCCTCCATTTCAGTGTTTTCTTCAGGAGGGAGCTTCAGGAGATGTTTCAGATCTCATTTAGGAGAGTTGGATCCCATGTAGACCCCAGGGCACCTCCTTCTCTCCACTGTTTTCACATGCTGTACCTTTCAGCTGATCTCATAAATCAGTGTCATGGCTGCACTGGATTGCATCCTAAAGAGTGTTGTTGTCTCCATGAACTGCTTATATTTCTGAAGAGAGGGCATTCGATTTCATTGTGGAGCCAAGTAGCTGATGTTTGAGTGCCTAACACATTCACACAGCATTTGAGATCACCACATCATTTGAGGTCATCTGCTAATTGCTCATTACTCAACTGGTAACAAAGCTAACCAAAAATAAATAAAGCATTGAAATATTAAAGTCACAAAAGCAGCTCTCATCCAATGCACACAAAGCCTTCAAGAGCTCAAAGAGAAAGGTAACATATGGGCAAGGCTGAAAAAAGCTCATTTTAGCAGGATTTAGTTCAGCAAAGCACACATCCTGATTCAAAAATGTAGCCTTATTCTTATCTCACATTTGTTACACTCAGTCATTTTTTTCTTTCCTGAAGGTTGGTTCTCACTTTCAGCAATTATTCAGACTGCCCGTTTTGAGCAAGGTAAAACCAGCGACCTTTCCTTTGGTAACCAGGAGAACATATCATTAGGCAACTTCATTTCTTAGGCTGCATTCTATTAGGAAAAGAAAAAGCAGATAAAGCTTCTTGTTTCTAAGGGAATTCCTTTTTATTCGTGATTTGAGTCCAGCTAATCTGTATGGAGATGTTAGCTGCATAGAAAAGGCAAAAACTCGATGTGCTCAGTGAAATGGAATGACAAGGAACACCACAAATAATAACAAAACATTTACTCCATTATGTTTTGAAGGTAAAGCCATTTGAGTAAGGATTTTTTCTTTCCTCTTCTCTCCTCTTCTTTCCTCTCCTCTCCTCTTCTTTCCTCTTCCTCTCCTCTCCTCTCCTCTTCTCTCCCCTCCTCTCCTCTCCTCTCTCTCTTCTTTTTCCTTCTCTCTTCCCACCCCCCTGCCCACCCTGTGGCCTTCTGTCCTTTAGCATATCAAGAACCAGAGGAGGCTGACTCCTCCTCTGCAAGGTTTCGTCACTAGGTTGTAAATTACTGTTTTTTCCCACTGAGGTTTCAGCTCTCAATCAACTTGTCAAGCACTAATGGTCCTTGCACTGAATTTAGTATCCCATGCAGCAACAAGTAAGAGTCTCTACCTGTAATTTATGACTTCAGCAAACCCCACACACCAAACCACCAGAGGTCATTGCACCTATTCCACTGGCTGGACTTCTGAGACTGACAACAAACACAAACCTTTCCCTAGGGATAATTTACAAGGATTTAATAAAGCCAAACTGAAATTTCTACACTGTCATGGCCATATGCATGGCCATAAGCTGGAAACACATACAGGATCATAGAATCAATAAGGTTGGAAAAGCCCTCAGAGATCAGACAAAACAGAAGACATATTCAGGAGAGTGAGCCCAGTTCCATGGGCGGGTTTGCAGCCACCACTGCTTTACTCTGTCATTATGCACCAAAATAAACAAACTGCAGACTGACATTTTAGTTTCTTTGGTAATCTGCTGCTAGGTTAGCCTGGAAATGGGTCAGTTAATGCTGTTCCATTCTGCTTAAGATATTCCTCCTTATACATGAAGCAAAAGAATGTTCTGTCTCTGTTTGTAGAACTGTTTTTGCTTAAGGCTCTTTATCTCCTGATATCAATCAGCCAAGACTAATATATGTGACAGAAATTAGGACAGAGATCCCCAAAGAGGAACAGAAACATGAACTGACAAATAAGCCGGGAAAGATGCAGGGTCATTTCCCTTCATACCTTGCTTTATGAGTCAGCACTGAAGACACCAAATAGTTTGCAGTCTGAAAAAACAGTGAGGTGATGAACGGCAGACGCTTGCAGAATGGATTTGGCTACCACCCTTTAGCAAGGCAGGAGCAAACAGGACTGATTTGTCTGAGATACCAGAGTTAAAAAGCATAACCTTGGGAGATAAATCTGTGTTTTGGATACCTAATCAAGCAGCTAGGACACCAGGCCCTTGTCAGCATGGTCAGAACCACCTCACAAACAGCCAAGAAGACAATTTCAGAAGCTTAGCTTAAGAAATCTTCGTATCATAGAATGGGTTGGGTTGGAAGGGACCTTTAGAGGTCATCTAGCCCACCCCCCCCTGCAATGACCAGGGACATCTTCAACTAGATCAGGCTGCTCAGAGCCCCATCCCACCTAGCCTTGAATGTTACTAGGGATGGGGCTTCTACCACCTCGCTGGGCAACCTATCCTGTGCAGAGAGACATTCTCTCAGCCATAGAAATAAACACTGCCTGGAACCTGAGAAAGAAAGCAAGAGATTCACGGCCCTGCAGCTTTCCCCAGCAGTTCAGTTCTACTTGCATCTGGTCAAACTGCCAGGAAAACATCCCTTTTATGATTTCTGACTGGCTGAACAAGTCAGAGTAGTTCAAAAGGTGCACCTCAGCTTGGACATTGAGATTTGGCTGCCCCTGCAGTAAGACTTGAAGAATCTGACTTGGTTTGTTTCCCTTTTATACCAATGAAATGAATCTGATGTTTACCAGAATTCACAGAATCACAGAAACATTCAGGTTAGAACAGACCCTCAGGACCACCAAGTCCAACTCAGAACCCTACTCTACAAGGATCACCCCTAAACCGTAGCCCCAAGCACCACATCCAAACCACCTTTAAACACATGCAGGCTTGGGGACTCAACCACCTCCCCAGGCAGCTCATTGACTCCACTTTAAGTAACAAATAAGATTAAAATGTGTCTGAAGTGTCGATGTGAGGTGTAAATATACTCCTATAGTTATTTCCAGTGCAAGGAGAGCAGAGCTTACAGATCTCTGCAAGCTCATGTTTAAACATTTCACCCAGGTACTTGCCTGCACCTAGCCATGATTTTCACCTTCCATTAAAACAGCAGCCTTTTTTTATTTCCCTTTTTGAGAAACTGTAGACAGCTTACTAATTTATACTGCAACAAATTATCAGTGGTGCTGGCTTTCCTCATTTAAAACCAACGTTGAGGAGGAGGAAGTAAGATTTTGCTGGCATCACAGAATGTTAGGGGTTGGAAGGGACCTCCAGAGATTCCCTGAGTCCAACCCTCCCTGCCAAAGCTGGATCACCTAGGTAGCAGCAGATACTCTCCCTCAGTGATTCTCTCCCTGCCATTCTCAGATAAGAAGATGTGCTTCCCAGGAGAGCTTTGAAGTCATTAGTTCTAATGAAAGTGACAGGTAAATTAAGCCTGCTCAAGGAAAGCAAGTGACAGCATATTCCAGGGCAAGGCTGGGTCAGACACAGACAGAACTGTCCATGTTGGTGCCAGGCAGCTAGTCTAAGGTTGAACACACAGAGGGAGTGAAGTTCTGTACTTGAAGCAGAAGATGCCAGTAGGATGAGGTCCACCCCTACAAACCAATATGCTTGTGCACCTAAAGCCTGTGATCTAATCCCCATTCCTGAATGTCTCCCATCTCCAAGCAGGAGCGATCGATACACGTCCACTGGGGTATCACAAAGCTCAGCTGCCTAATGTTTGCAAAGCATTTTGACAGCCCCAGATGGAAGCTGCTCCACGGAGAGCTGCCTCTACCCCCTTGATGCTGCTGCACTTTTTAATCCACCCTTTTATCAACTGCTATTTCATGCAGCCTCCCTTGCAGCCACAGCAGCGAGCGAAGAGGAATGACAAAGTGCGCTTCCAAACTTGCCTCCCACTCACCTCTCCTCCATCTGCTGGAGAGAGAGATTTTATTTGCTGCAGAAGCACTGTCTGGCTAAAAATGTGAGCACTTTTTACAGCAGGATCCCACTCTCTCCTCCACACACACCCACTGCCCAAGTGCTTCGTTTGGAAGTATGACATCGCTCCTTAGCTAACAGCCTGTGTAAGAGGAGGCTCCTGCAGCACAGCTCATTGGGCACTGACTGAAAAGCTGCTATAAAATCCCACATGGTGTTCACTGCTGAGCATCTACACTCTGCCTCCCAGGAAAGGAGCACAGGATATCCAACAACAAAAGCTGGCTTTCCCTCTCCTTTCCCTGTCACAAACGGTCCAGCTCAGTCATCTGTGCCTCACTGTTACCCAATGTTGAGGCCACGTAGCCAGTTGGTATTTCTCTGGCTCCTGGAAGGAAATGCCCACTTCAGATTTTCTCTTTCTTTGAAAGAAAACAGCAAGTTGAGCACTGCTGGCTGCAGACTCTCTAAAAGATTCAGGAAAAGAAGGTGTATCATAGAATCATTTAGGTTGGAAAATACCATTAAGATCATCAGGTTCAACTGTTACCCCAGCCCTGCCAAGTCCACCACTACACCATGCCCCTTGGCACCACATCTCTTAAATACCATGATCCAGGGATCATGACTCAACCACTTCCCTAGGCAGCGCTCAACAACCCTTGAGTGAAGAAATTCTTCTGAATATCCAACCTAAACCTCTCCCTTGGTGCAACTCCAGGCCATTCCCTCGAGTACTTGTGACTTGAGAGAAAGCAGCAAAAATGGTGTAACACACAGCACAATCCTCTGGGTTTAAGCCACTGTGCAACACTTCCACATCTGTGGAACCAGAACTATGAAGAATGAGGCAAGTTTCTGGTACTGAATATGAGATTGTCCACCACATGTAACTAAAGGAGACAGAAAACTCAGTGTTCAGACAGCATTCTAGTCCAGATCTCAAGGTCTGGGCTGCAGATACTCTCTAAGAGGAAGCACATAAGCAGGATCATCGTATCATGGTATGAGTCAGGGTTGGAAGGAACCACAAGGATCATCTAGTTCCAACCCCCCTGCCATGGGCAGGGACACCCCACACTACATCAGGCTGGCCAGAGCCTCATCCAGCCTGGGCTTAAACACCTCCAGGGACGGGGCCCCAACCACCTCCCTGGACAACCCATTCCAGGGCTTCACCACTCTCATGGTGAAGAACCTCCTCCTCATATCCAGCCTGAATCTCCCCACCTCCAGCTTCATTCCATTCCCCCTAGTCCTGTCACTACCTGAGATCCTGAGAAGTCTCTTCTCAGCCTTCCTGTAGGCCCCCTGCAGATACTGGAAGGCCACAGTTAGGTCACCTCGGAGCCTTCTGTTCTGCAGACTGAACAGCCCCAACTCCTTCAGTCTGTCCTCATAGGAGAGGTGCTCCAGCCCTCTGCTCATCCTTGTGGCCCTTCTCTGGACACCTTCCAGCACCTCCACATCCCTCTTGTAATAGGGGCTCCAGAACTGGACACAGTACTCCAGGTGGGGTCTCACCAGAGCTGAGTAGAGGGGGAGAATCACCTCCCTTGACCTGCTGGCCACACTTCTCCTGATGCAGCCCAGGATCTAATTGGCTTTGCGGGCTGCAAGTGCACACTGAGAGCTCATGTTGAGCTTCTCCTCCACCAGCACCCCCAAGTCTCTCTCCTCAGGGCTGCTTTCCAGCCAGTCACTGCCCAGCCTGGATTTGTGCCTGGGATTGCCTCGACCCAGATGCAGGACCCTGCACTTGGTCTTGTTGAACCTCATGAGGCTGGCTTGTGCCCACCTCTCCAGCCTGTCCAGGTCCCTCTGGATGGCCTCCCTTCCCTCCAGCGTGTCTGCTGCACCACACAGCTTGGTGTCATCAGCAAACTTGCTGAGGGTGCACTCAATGCCACTGTCCATGGCACCCACAAAGATGTTGAACAAGACAGGTCCCAGGACTGATCCCTGAGGGACTCTGCTTGTCCCTGGCCTCCACTGGGACATGGAGCCATTGACAGCTACTCTTTGGGTGCAGCCATCAAGCCAGTTCCTTATCCATCTAGTGGTCACCCATCAAACCCATGTGTCACCAGTTTGGAGACCAGGATGTGGTGTGGGACAGTGTCAAAGGCTTTGCTCAGGTCCAGGTAAACGACATCAGTTGCTCGCCCCTCATCTAATAAAGTTGTCACCTGCTCATAGAAGGCCACCAGGTTGGTCAGGCAGGATTTGCCCTTTGCAAAGCCATGCTGACTGTTCCACACATTGGCCACAACAACCCCGTGCAGTGCTACAGGCTGGGGTCAGAATGTCAGAGCAGCCAGGTAGAGGGACCTGGGGGTCCTGGTTGATGGTAGGCTGAACATGAGCCTACAGTGTGCCCAGGCAGCCAAGAGGGCCAGTGGCATCCTGGCCTGCATCAAGAACAGTGTGGCCAGCAGGAGCAGGGAGGTCATTCTGCCCCTGTACACTGCACTGGTTAGACTGCACCTCGAGTACTGTGTCCAGTTCTGGGCCCCTCAGTTTAGGAAGGAGGTTGACTTGCTGGAACGAGTCCAGAGAAGGGCAACAAAGTTGGTGAGGGGTTTGGAGCACAAGCCCTATGAGGAGAGGCTGAGGGAGCTGGGGTTGCTTAGCCTGGAGAGGAGAAGACTCAGGGGTGACCTTATTGCTCTCTACAACTACCTGAAGGAAGGTTGTAGACAGATGGAGGTTGGTCTCTTCTCCCAGGCAGCCAGCACCAGAACAAGAGGACACAGTCTCAGGCTGCGCCAGGGGAGATTTAGGCTGGAGGTTAGGAAGAAGTTCTATACAGAGAGAGTGATTGCCCATTGGAATGGGCTGGCTGGGGAGGTGGTGGAGTCACCATCATTGGAGGTGTTCAGGAGGAGATTTGATGGGGTGCTTGGTGCCATGGGTTAGTTGTTTAGGTGGGTTGGATTGGTTGATGGGTTAGACATGATGATCTTGAAGGTCTCTTCCAACCTGTTCTGGTCTATTCTATTCTATTCTATTCTAAATCACCTATTCACTATTCTTCTGAATCAGTAGTGCCTCCAGGAGGATCTGCTCCATGATCTTTCCAGGCACAGAGGTGAGACTGGCTGGCCTGGAGTTCCCTGGTTCCTCCTTCTTACCCTTTTTGAAAATGGGAGTAATTGGATGGGGAAAAAAAATAATGAGATATTAGCTTATTTATCATTAATGTAAAGCCTCCCAACTTCATTTTTATCCTGACTATTGCAGTTCCCATAAAGGCCTGTACAGTTTGGGACCTCATTTGAGTTTGAACGGTCAAAGGAAGTATCTTTCCCAAGTCTGTATGATGGTCTAGCTATCAACCAAACTAGTCAGATCATTTCATTCCCCATTTGCAGATATTTTTTGGGGGTGAATCTCTGTAGAATGAGTAAAAAAATGGGGATGGCTAGAAGAGCATCAGGCCAGAAGTAGCATTTTCTCTCTTCTTTCACCCCCATTTTGGTTAGCAGGGACATGCAGATGGAGTGCCATGCTACAGCTGTGAACCAGGAAAGACTGTGACCTTTCTTCTGTAAGGACACGAGTTCAAACTGTGCTCTAATGCCTACCAAATCACTTCAACCAGAAAAGCTGATGCTTCACTGATGCCAATTAAAGGCCCAGGCTACATTACCAGGTGATTACCACTTCATGCTAAAAGCTCATTGCACCTCAAAGGTTTTCCAGATGGGAAATGATGACCAGTCCCAAGTGGTTAATCTCTGCCTTGCACAAGCTTCAGTCAACCCTGACAGCTGCTCAAGACACCTCCTGGCCACAGGGGTTGGGGTTGGCTAACCCAGGTACCCAAGGGACTACTTCCTGAAGATTCAGCATTATCTTCAGGACTCACAAGGCACAAGAGATCCCAAAAGATCCTCCAGCAAAAAATAGGTGGAGACAGCAATTTCTGAACCAGACAACACCCAAGTGGGCAAGGCAAGGGGATGAAGAGGGATTTATGTCCTTAAGGTTGGTGGTAGAGAGAGGGAAAATTCTCCTCTCCACACTCACAATCCACTGTTCGGTGACAAACAGCAAGCTCATTTTAATTCTCCCCACAAAAAAAACCAACAACAAAAGAAACAAAAAAAAAACACCACAAAAAAACCACAACAAAAACCACATAAAAACAGCAATAAAATTTCCACACAGCCACCAAAGTCTTTTCTTCCTCCCTACAATGAGAGTGCCACAGAGCCTGGAGCTATAAATAGCCCAGCTCCAGGTACGGTTTGCTGCACTGTAAATCTGCTCCTCTTTTAAACATCAGACAAACCCTTGACAAAGAGTGGTGAGAAACTGTGAATGTGACACTGGGAAATTCCTTCCTCTTAGCTGGTGTTGAGTTCTGCCTGAACAGAGCTGCATTTAAGAGCAGACATCACTCAAAGTCACAGGGTCAAGGCAAAGGGAGAGTTGCCCAAGCATGTTAGTTACAGAGACAAGCAGAGAAAACTGGGAGCTGACACTTTTGTTTTTCATTACTTATTTACTTCAGCTCCATCCTTCTGTTCTTAGAATCACAGAATTGTCAGGGTTGGAAGGGACCTCAAGGATCAGCCAGTTCCAACCCCACTGCCATGGCCAGGGACACCTCACACTACAGCAGCTTGCTCACAGCCACAGCCAGCCTGGCTGCAAACACCTCCAGGGACAAGGCTTCCACCACCTCCCTGGGCAACCTGTGCCAGTCTCTCACCACCCTCATGGGGAACAACTTCTTCCTGACATCCAATTTGAATCTACCCATTTCTAGTTTTGCTCCATCCCTCCCAGTCCTGTCACTCCCTGACACCCTCAAAAGTCCCTCCCCAGCTTTCTTGGAGCCCCCTTCAGATACTGGAAGGCCACAATTAGGTCTCCTTGGAGCCTTCTCTTCTCCAGACTGAACAGCCCCAACTCCCTCAGTCTGTCCTCATAGGAGAGGTGCTCCAGCCCTCTGCTCATCCTCGTGGCCCTTCTCTGGACACCATCCAGCACCTCCAGGTCCTTCTGGAATCAGAGGCTCCAGAACTGGACACAGTGCTCCAGGTGTGGTCTCAGCAGAGTGGAGCAGAGGGGGAGAATCACCTCCCTCAACCTGCTGACTGGACTTCTCTTGCTGCAGCCCAGGCTCTGGGTGGCTCTCTGGGCTGCAGGTGCTCACTGCTGGCTCCTGTTGAGCTTCTCATCCACCAGCACCCCCAGGTCCTTTTCTTCAGGACTGCTCTCAAGCCAGTCCTTGCCCAGCTTTGATGTCCAGCTATGAGCTCCTTGTTAATTGCTCGAAGTGTATCTTGAAGGAAACTTGACAATGCTTGAACTAGAAACTGTGGCTCAGCATCATTTGTTCAAAGTAGTTCAGTGCTTTACATACCGGCCCAATAAGCATGCTTCAAATAAACTCACCAGCACTGCCAACTTACTCCATGCCTTCCAAATGAAACATTCTCATGTAAGGGTGCAAAGCACCAGGTTCCCTAAAATCTCCCAGTTCCAAACATTGGTGGAACTATTTGAGCAGTATCAGCATCTGCAGTTAATGGACACAGGGGCAGGAGTAGCCTCCTCGGTGGGGGTGGCCTGTGAAACTGCATTTCTTGTCTCCTCACATACAGCCCTGTAAAGGAAGAGCAGCCCAGTGAAAGGGACTTAGAAACATCAGGAGCATTGATGTTACTTCAATAGCCAGCAATTCCATCATTAATCCACAACACTTTGTGTGCAGGCTACAGTAAGTGTAGGCTGTAGGTAGGGAAGAGTCACAAAATCACAGGAGGTTAGGGGTTGGAAGGGACCTCCAGAGAGCATCCAGTCCAGCCCTCCTGCCAGAGCAGGATCAGTCAGGGTAGTCTGCACAGGAATGCATCCAGGTGGGTTTGGAAAGTCTCCAGAGGAGACTGCACAACCTCTCTGGGCAGCCTGCTCCAGGGCTCCATCACCCTCACCACATAGAAGCGTCTCCTTGTGTTGAGGCGGAACCTCCTGAGTTCTGTACCCAGTGCTCCGTGCCCTGTCACTGGGCACTACTGAAAAGAGACTGGCACTACCACTTCCTTTCCAAACACCACCTCCACAGATCAAACAGCGCAGAATGATGGCAGCAGACTTTAAAGACCTCACAATTCATCCTCTTGCAATAGTGACCAACACAGCAGAGTGTGAGTACACCCCCTCCCCCCCATGAACATTCCATGCTCAGATCACAGGCTGAAACCAGGATGACTTACATGTAAATGGCAAAAAATTATCAAAGACCTGGAACACCTTTCCTGTGATGGAAGTCTGAGAGCTGGGGTTGTTCTAGCTCTGGGCAGACCTTACTGTGGCCTTCCAGTACTTAACAGGGGCCAACCAGAACGATGGGGACAGTCATTTTAGCAGGGCCTGTCATGACAGGGTAAGGGGTGGTAGTTTAAAACTAAAAGAGGAGATATTTAGACTAAGCAGAAGGAAGCCATTCTTGATGTTGTGGGTGGTGAACCACTGACACAGGTTGCCTACAGGTGGCAGATGTCGCTTTCCTGGAAATATTCAAGGTCAGGTTGGATGGGGCTCTCTCTGAGCAACCTGATCTAGTTGAAGATGCCTCTGTTCACTGCAGGAAGATGGAACAAGATGACCTTTAAAGGTCTCTTCTACCCAAACCAGTCTCTATCAGAATAAGTAAATACCATACACGAACTCTGCCGCTCCCTTCCACACCGGCTCTTCTAATTGGGCATTAGGGAAGAGCCTTGAAATTGCTGATACCTACTACACCAAGATAATCAAGAGCACAGGTGTTGCCTGGTACATGGTTATGTGCTGAGTGAATGACAGCTGTATCATAAATCTAATGCACAGCAAGACCTAAAGGCACTTTCTGTCCTGCTGTGAAAGCTTTCATGCAAGCTGCACGCTCCCAACAACAAAGACAGAATTCAGCACCAATGGCTGTGGCCCCTTCCTGGAAGTTCAGGGTGCTTCACAGTCAGTTTTCAGCTAATAATGTCACAGATATTGCTGGCAGGAAAACCTTCTACTTTATTTACACTGAGACAAGACAATTTCTTCCCTCCTACATCTTCAGTGAGTATAAAGGCACAAGGTTTCCCTTCAGGAATGAAAGCAAGCACTTAGAAAACACAGAGTGTGTTTAAATGTTTTGCCAAGTCAGAGTTTGCAACAGCAAATTGGAATCACATCATTTGGGAATAGAACTGTGGGCAATAGTATGAAAAAAACGCTTTTAAGAGGAATGAAGGAAAGAGGTAGAAGGCCTCCAGCACTTACCGTGGTCCTTTGTACCAACCCGAGGTTCAGGCAAGCAAGACCTTTGAGAGGAGTGTGGGATTTGGAGAGTTGTTATCTTCCAGACCAGTACATAGGGTTTTGTCATTTAGGTGTCATTTTTGTACCATCAGGGAGAGAGGAGCTTTTAGGTCACCAGCTTCTGTGCCCTCTGAAGCCTTTCCTCAATTCTTCAAATCAGCATGGCTGAGGTAGGCAACTCAGCTCGACAGCCTGCATCCACTACTCACTTCCAAGCTTGCAGTGCAATAAGCATGCTACACACAATGGTTTGGGTGGGAAAGGACCTCAAAGATCCCCTGGATCCAAATCTCCTGCTATAGGCAGGGGCACTTCCTACCAGGCCAGGCTGCTCAAGGCCCCATCCCACCCCACTCTGAACCCTTCTCGGTTTGGAGCCTCTGTAACTTCTTCAGGCAATCTCTTCCCCTGCTTCACCACTCTCTTGGAGAGGAATTTCTTCCTAATGCCCAGTCTAAATCTAGCTTCTCCCAGTTTCAAGCCATTACTCATCCTATCACTCTATACCTTTTTACAAAGTTCCTTTTCAGCTCTCCAGTAGGTCCCCTTCAAACACTAGAAGGCTGCTCTATGGTTTCCCCCAGCCTTCTCTTCTCCAGCCTGATAATCTCCAGCTCTCTCAGCCTGTCTTCATAGCAGAGCTGTTCCAGGCCTTTGATCGTCTTTATGGCCCTCTTCTGGACCTGCTCTCACATTTCCATGTCCTTCTGGTGCTGAGGGCTGCAGAGCTGGACACAGTGAGGTCTCAGTGAGAGCAGAGGGAAGGGATCACCTCCCTTTACTGGCTGCTGGCCATGCTGCTTTGGATGTAGCCCAGGGTATGGTTTGATTTCTGGGCTGCAAGCACACAGTGCCAGCTCATGTTGAACTTCTCATCCAAGGCAAGTGCCATGGCCCTTAAACACTTTGACTCAAAGGCACTAGCTGGTGCCAGAACACTGAAGCTTCTACACCAAGGCTGAGAAAGAGCTTAATTCAAACCAAAACATAAAATAAAACAAAAATAAATTGAACACCCCCAGAGCTCTATCTGGACAGCCCTTTTGGTAATTAAACATTCACATAGGATTAATACACACAGATCACTGTTACCCAAAGAAACTGCCATGAAAAACAAAGTGATATGTTTATTTATGCATACCATCATAGGGGAAAAAACCCAAACCTCTAAGAGCCTACAATGGAACTTGAGATCCAAGGAGATTTCCCATCTCTGCTTGAACAGCACTGAAATCTTGGCCTAATACAGCTCTGAAACCACAAGCCCTGAAATTCCAATCACCATTAGCTTTGGCTAGCAGTCGGTATCTCACATGCTGTTGAAACAAGAGCCACCACCTGGGAGTGTTGTTTCCAAGTCAAAAATGCCCAGTGGCTTGTATGGAACCATACCAACCTTCACAGGTCCCTGCGCCACAGAAATGTGCAGCTCTTGATATAATGAAACTTCTTCTTCTTCCAGTGTCTTTGTTTTTTCCTTGCTTGGTGGTTTGCAATGATTTTTGTAAAGCTTAAGTTTCTTCTCAAAGAGAAGTATGGTCACCAGATCTTGAGACTGTGGCCAGCAAACATTTCTAAACTATCACTGTCCTTAAAAAGTTTAGATAGCATTCCCTGCCACAAACCTAAATATTGAAGGCAAGAAACTACCCAGGACTGTTTCTTGGGAGTAATCTCCATTGCAGAACTAGACATGATTATAGAAAACAAAGCCAGAAGCTACATTAGCAGTCCAACTTTCTTGATGTCTATGCAGGGCAAGAGCCTAGCATTAAATTTCACCCATGCCTGGTTTTAAACTATCTCCTAGACACTTAAGCAACAAGGCTTCCTTAAGAAGCACCACTTGGTTAAGAGTCTTCTGGCAGACAACAGCAATTGCAGTGCAATGGATGAGTATCAGTGCTGCCCACCTTATTCCATTCTGCAGCAGCATTTCATTTTCACCTTTGTAGCAAGTCCCACTGCCATGACACTGAGAGCATAACAATGGTATTAAGGTTTTGGCAAAACAGTTTGCTACAGAACTGTAGAATGAATGGTTTGTGTTGGAAGGGACCTCCAGAGGTCATCCAGCCCAACCCCCCTGCAGTCAGCAGGGACATCCTCCACTAGGCCTTGTCCAGCTTCACCTTGAGTATCTTCAGGGATGGGGCACCATCACATCCTTAGGCAACCTGTTCCAGTGTTCCACCACACTCATGGTAAAGAACTTGTTCCTAACATCCAATCTAAATCTCCTCTCATTTCAAACCATTGCCTCTCCCCCTATCCCTGCAGGCCTTTGCAAACAGTCCCTCTGCACCCTTCTTGTAACCCCCTTCAGGTTCTGGCTGGCGGCTATTAGGTCTCCCTGGAGCCTTCTCTTCTCCAGGATGCACATCCCCAGCTCCTTCAGCCTGTCCTTTTAGTAGAGGTGGTCCAGCCCCCTGATCATTTTCATGGCCCTCCTCTGGACCTGCTCCATCAGGTCCATGCCTTCCCTGTGTGAAGGGCTCCAGAGCTGGACAAAGTACTCCAGGTGAGGTCTTACCAGAGCCAAGTGGCAGAATCACCTCTCTGGATCTGCTGCTCACACTTGGTTATGTGTACAAAGGGGGCTCCCTTTTCAAGACAAAACACTTCCACACAATACTAACCCACTCTAAATAACAGCTAAACACTCTTAATTACCTCTAACACACAAATGAGTTAATTTAAAATGTTGCTAAAGGAGACTACAGCACATTTGAGACACAGACATCCCAGAAATGAAACAGCATCACTATGAACTGATGTTCTGGATGCAGCTTGCAAACCTCTCTCATGCAGTCAGTCAGTCAGCAGGCACTCAACACACAAATGATCAGGCAAGGCCAAGTGATCTGAACAATCTTACAGTTTTATAAAAACATTATTATACATTACAAAAAGCCTCTTCTCAATTAAAACTTACAAAACACTAACACATTCTTCTAAAGAAAGATGGTGTGTGTATTTCAGTATGTGCAGGCTGCAGTTGATGTCTAGGCTTGAGGAAATAGAAGGCAAGCAGCAATTTTCGTAACTAATACGACGTACACAGTGAAAACCAGGAACAAGTTCAAGAGTTCCATTTCTTGCCTATAAAAATAGAAGGGAGATGCTGTGCCTCACAACACTTCCAAACTTTACAAGACTCAGGTTGCCACTGCACACCTGCTGTCCTCTAAAAACAGCAGTTAAAAACCTCTTAACACCAGGGGAATTATTCATCTGGGTTTTTTTTTCCTTTCTGAGTATTCCAGCTCAGGAGAATGGTGATGTAAATTACCAGGGAAGAAGAAAAAGAAGAACAGAGGAGAAATACTCATGAGGTAAGGCAGAAACATTATTTTTCCCTACTAGTTCATTTCTTTGGCTTATGACTTTGAGCTACCACATCAGCTTGGAAGGAGATTTGTCCTGCTACAGCTTTTAACAATTACAACCATCACCACATACATAGGTAGTTATTCTGACAGAGGATTTAGTGATAAACATCAAACAGCCTTGGTTGTGGGGGTTTTTTTCCTTCCTTCAGGCTTTTCCCATTTCTAGTCACATCATTTGGATTTATTTGGGTTTTTTAACGTTGTTTTTTCAATTCTAACATGGAACTGTGCAGAGGGCAGAAGAACCACCTGGTGTGGCTTTTTATTTCTAATTAGGATTTCCCACACTTCCCTTTCTTCCTTGAACGTTTTTTATGGAAAAGCTCTTCAAAAGCCATGCTTTCATCTTCCACTTCATTTTCCAAGTCTCCATCATGGATGCAGCCTGTATTGAAAGCAGGAAATTAGTGCAGAATGGAAAATTACAACACCTTTTCCTCCTGACAGCAAGACAAGTGATACAGTGTTCATGTATGTATCATGTATGCCTTCATACGTGGTTAGGACCACGTCTAGGAAGCATTGGGCTTCACAGGACAACAGGCTCAGGAGCTCTGCTAGGAAGCAGAGACTGCTAAGCCACCTGCTGCACTACCAATTCATTTTTACACTGCAAATCTGTTCCCATTGTTCTTGCTTCTGACTTTTAAGAGAATCATGTCTCTCCTCTCTCAAGGTTCAGTTTCAGCAGACAGTACATTTGCTTCTGCCTTAGAAGGCAGACTATAACGTTGCTTGCAAGGCTGTAAGAGCACTCCCATGTAGTCTTACCTTTCTTGGAACAGGAAGGTGTAACACAAAGCAAACTTGGTTGTGATAAGGGCAAAACAGAGCTGCTCTGTGCTTTTTGTACAGTGCAGCTTGTAAGCCTGATCACTTCACTGTTGTCCGTTTATGCAACTGTTGCAATCCCTCCACCTAAATTATGTGCTTAAACATAAACATACAGCTAGGCACAACAAAGTCTTAAGTTTGTCCATGGAGGTCCATGATGCAACAAGCTGCACCAATGCACCTTACTTTTGGTGCGAAAGGGAAGTGGAAACAAAAGAAAACCAACTGCATTGAATATTGATCCACAGAACTCTGAAAAGCAAGATAAGGACTACTTGTTAGGAAGCTGCTTCCCTAGAACTTGGCTCCACACTGCCCATGAATGAGCTAGTGCAGCACAAACAGCACTGTCTTACTGGTGAGGATGCAGACAGCTTCTCTTCTGTCCCCCCTCCCCAAGTTCCTATCTTGAAGACTGCACCTGAAGCACAGTTACATGCACATCTGCCTGTGCCCATGTGCACAAACACACTTTATGTGGGCTGAGATCTGCTGAGGGCCAGGGAAGAAGGCCTGCTCCATTCTGGCTACCCTGGAACCAGCTGCAAGGCTCACAGCCTGCTTTAAAGAGCCACTGAGGAAACTCCTGTTTTCCAGCTGACCCCTATGGAGCTGCCTGTTTCACGCTGCCTAGAGGGTGAAGTGAATATCCACAGCACTGATGATTTGGAGACCAGTGATGCTAGGGGACCACTACCAAAGAGTGTCCTCTGGAGGGCACAGAAACCTGGGTAATCTGAAAGCATACCTTCTTCTTTTATCTTCTGAGAATCCATTTTCTTCAGCCACTTCTGAGCCTCCTCAATGGTGCCAATCAGTTTGTTGGCATGTTCAGTTAGTGTTTTTTCAGCTGAAATGGAGCACAAATAACAATTCTGTGAGAACACCAGCTGGGAGATGGACAGCAGCTAAAAGCCAAGCACAAAGCTTGCTGCAGGGCAAGAAGTTTCAGTCACCAGTGATCTCATGTGCAGGCAAATTCACTAAAGGGAATGAAACTGCATTTCACTCAACACTCCTAGCACTGTCAGAGGAGTAGCTCTCCATCCTTATGCTGACCCTTGTACCTACAACTCATGAAATCTCTCTGGCTTATCTGCTTTTGGGTATTAAAGTTCCTGGCTTTCATCATCTTTGTGGAAGTACACAAGCTGAAGTAAAGCATGGACCTGAGGTCTTGCAACCCTTGTCTAACTGCACCATTTAGGGCTTTAAAACAATGCTTGTTATGAAATGAGGGGGAAATAATCACAGGCTCACAGGATGTTAGGGGCTGGAAGGGACCTCCAAAGATCCCCGAGTCCAGCCCTGCTGCCAGAGCAGGACATCTCAAAGGCAAATGATTTCCTTAAATGTATTTTGACTAAGTAGAAGGAAAAGGTAACATCCACCAGGAAACTGTCATAACAAAATGAACTAGCACTTAATTAAGCCTACTCCATCACTATCATGGCTCATTGAGCAGAAAGCTAACTACATAGCAAGCCAAACTTTATGGGCTTCATCCACACAGCAAAGCTTTCCAGTAGGAATCAAGAGAAAGCTTACACCTGAAGACTACAAATAATTGGTCACTTAAAATGAGGTTAAGTTCTTCATTAAGTTACCATGTATTCCACTGCTCAGAGCTGATGAAGGTATCAACTATCAGTTTTCCATCACTGTCAGGGATCACAAGCAAAGTGACAATTTGACAAGGCTGGTGGATGTCTACCACTGAGGCCAGCAGCAACGTTTTGATTTCAGCTGTCACCTTCCCCAAGCAATCCTGCTCCTAGGCTACTCAGTGAGTGATTCAACTCTGCTTGTCAAATCAGCATAGAATAAATGCTTTAAGTATATGGGGGCCAAGGGGGTGGATAAAAGATCAAAATATTTATCTCTCAAGCACCATAATTTCCTGAACTTTATAATACCAGGGTGGCCCTTGTGTGCCTGACAACCCACAGATTTCTGCTAGAGTATCCACTTTTGTTCAGCTCTAGCAAAATTCTAGGGCAGACTACTCAGAGATATCCTTAACCAAAGATTCCAAGTGCTCTGAACACTCTACCCCTGTCCATCCCAATTACTATGGCTGGCAGAACTAATTAAGGAGGAAAAGGCAGAAAAATCAGTGAAGATTACCCGGTCTAACAAACCAGGCTGCTGTAACACCGTACAGACAACACAGCACATCTGCTCAGGTAGTTAAAACTCACTTCATGATTTACTGAGTGCTGTTCGATTTACCTTACTATCTGATGTGTTGCCCTGTGGTTGGAAGAGGTGAGGAGAGATTTGTTCTAGTACTTTCACCTCTATCAGCTCCTCTTTTCCTCAGCTACCTGAAACACCTTTACCACAGTAAGCTCTTCAAATGAAGCCTTTTCAGCTGTGGAGCTTTGGTAGCAAATTAAATGGTGCAAAAGAGGAGAGGAAACATCCTACCTTCAGCCCAAGCTTTTCTCTCATAGATTTCCTTTACTGCATCGCTGATCTTCTGGATGTTCTCGTTGATTTTTGTTTGGCACAAGTTGGAGCCCTCTTTATATGCTAGATGGTCTTGAGTGTCAGTCTGTTCCGTGATGGCCTCCACCACTTCCCGCCCATCAGAGATTAGTGGCTCCATCTTTCTTTTGAAAAACTCACTGTAGTGCTGGTAGGCTGCACTATTCCTCCTGTGCCTGTCCGTGAGCCTGTGCTCTGTGTAAGCCTTGCTGGCCTCAGACACTGCATCTCCTTCTGCATGCAGCTTTCCTTCCCCATGGATCTCTGTGGGTGTCACAGCCTCAGCGGTATCTGCCTCCATGTCTCCTGACTGGCTGAAGTAGTTCTCGGAGCTCTGGATAAATCTGATTCCACAGAGGTCACACTGGGTTTGGTCAATATCTGCTTTTTTGAAAATCCCTGATAAAAATTCCTCTCCTTCCACTGTAACAGGCCCAGCTCTGGAGCAGCTCTTCCTTTTCCACTTCATGCACAGGCAGATGAAATGGAAGACGCGCCGCAGCTGGCGCTGAGCAGACGCTTTCTGCTCTTGCTTCTGCTGCCTGCTGAGTGCAATGACTTCCAGGGGATCCCTTTGGTCCTCTAAGCAATGAACTCTTTCCAGTTCCTTTTCCAGTTCCTCACTATATTCTGTCTTATCCAGAGAGGTCACAAACCTGTCAAGGTTTATGGTTTCATACAGGATGCCCCACACGGGCGGATGCCCCATGTCCCACTTCCACCGGCAGTCAACCAAGTGCTCCGCATCTCGCTCTGCCAGCAGCTCTTGCAGGCTCGCAGCGATTTCTCTTATGTGTGTAGCATCACTGACCTGTTCCACGAGCCTCAGCAACCTTTCAGGCACTTTAGAGGGAGAGACTTTTCTCATAGATCTCAGCATGGCCCTGATTTCAGGAAAGAGCTGGTGTAGGAAGGATCTACATTTAGAACTCTGCACCTGGTCAGCGTTCAGTAACATCACTAAGCACAGCACCACCGTCCGCTCAGCCTCCCCTGAAGTCACGTAGTCAGGATCCCTAAAAGCATCCAGAAGGACGTTGAACTCCCCATAAACTCCACACAAAACCTCTGTTAGGTAACAGAGATGAACACTGAACTTCTGCACAGCTACACAGACATCCTTTGGCCTGTACTCCTGGATAATGGAAAAGGTGTCTCTAAATTCCTTGGTCCGGTCCCTGCTTCTGAACAGAAACTCCCAGTAATGGATGAGAGCAATGTAGCTCTTGGGAAAGCAGAGAGTGATGTTCTTGGAGAGACGCATCAGGACAGCACAACAGAGGATATACTGAAACTCCAAGAGCATCACTGTGTTCCCTATGCTTGGAACCAGGTACCTGGTGCACTTCTTGACCAGGACGTTCATGAAGCGGAAGAAAAACCTTTTACAGTTTTCTGGGTTCTTGTGGACGTAGAATTGCTCCAGGGAATTTTCCAGCAGTCGAATGAAGCACAGGTGTGTTCTGCCTGTACTGTCAGCATTTTTGTCAGGTAGCAACATGCCATGCCTGCCCTCCAGTCTTTTGGCCTTTCCTGCTTGCCCTTTACTCTTCAGGGAGTTTTTTGCCTCTGACAGAGCGAAGTTCAGCTCTTTGTTGTAATCATCCTCTTCCTTAAAAAGGAGTTTCTCAAATTCTTCAGGGTACCCTGAAGATAAGATGCAAGCCTGCATGGCGTGTAGCCATAAGTCAGTCGACTCTCTTCTGGCTGCTGTGCCTTCATTTTTGAACTTGTGAGTGATGTACTCCTTCAGTACTGCTCTACAGGGCTTAGAAATATCGTTGCTGAACTCCAGGGTTTCTTTGCAGGCCTTTGGGTTCTCAGAGAGTATTCTCAGATGAAAATGGCTGGGAAAAAACACTTCTAGAAGATCTCTGCACAAGGCAAACTTGTCAGCAGCCAAAAGGTCATCAAAGCTTTTGCACTGACTCAGCATCTCTTTAGGGAAAGTGTGAGTGGCTTCCAGCAGCAATCCATTTATGGCCACCAGATGCATTTTACACTGAAAGATCACCTTTGCTTCACAGCGCAACAAGGGCGTGTGGTAATCCTGGCAGGCTGGATCTTCACACTTCAAGCCAACGATGAACCTCATACAGATACCAGGGTAATGCTTTTTCAGTAACTCATGGGTGATAGAACACAGCCTGCTTAAGAAGTGCTGCTTCAAAGCTGTTTTTACCTCCTCTGTGCCTACTGAGAAGCCACCTTTTGCCTTCTTCTCCTTTAGGCTTGACTTGTCTAACAAAAACTTGAGAATGGGCTCAGCTTCATTTTGAGACACATGGCAACTGTCACCTGTTGGGACAATCCCAAAATAGGCAAAGCATGACTTCACCATATCTTTCTCTGCGTTGGTGGCTATCTTCTTCAGACTCCTAACCAGACTGAGAAGAGCCATCAAGCCACGAGTTGCCATTAAGAGCATCTGCTGCTTGGGAATGCTGCAGTGGGACAATGCAAAGAGAGCTTCGACTGCTCCAGCAGAGTGATTCAAAGACAGAAACTGGTAGTACGCACTACTCAGCTGTCTGACATCTCCCTTCAGAGAGCCCAGCAAAAATACAGCCTCAGCAATGCCAGACTTCTGCTGGGTTTGCTCACACAGGTCTAGGGCTTCCCTCAGGATTGCCTCCAAGTCCGGCAGGTCCAGGTCCGGGTAGCGAGCGGCAGCAGCGCGTGCCGCAGCCAGCAAGCAGGACGCCCGGAACTCTTTGGTAGCCGTGAGGTTGGCTGCTTCCAGGGGAAAGCCATGCTGCTTCATCAGCTTGGCAGCCTCCTCCTCTCGCCCTTCCCTTCTCAGTAAGTCTGCTGACTGGCGCAGGCAGCCACGGGACTTCAGGAACTCCAGCTGATCCTCCACGTCCAGCTTTGAAAGGACCCGCATCATCTCCTCGCTCCTGTTCACGCTCAGGTACTTGGCAGCTGCTTCCAAATACAGCTGATTCGCTGTACAGGAGAGTTTGGAAGCCATTTGTCCTCTTGCATGCAACATCTCCTCGTATCTGAAATGACAGAGACATCACTGTACTACCAGAGGCAGCTAACTCAGACAAAACCAAACCACCGCAACACTGTGTTTTAAAGTAAGCCCCTAAAACGTTAAACAAAGATCTGCCCCCTGAAGCTGTTCCCTCAGAAAAATGCCTCCAGTGATGCCTGCCAGGTGAAGAATCATCACATGGTATTAAAAGACCTACAGGAGGAATACAGTTACAGCATCAGGCTGAAGAAGATCGCTGAAACTGCTGGTACAAACAAGATCACAAGGTTTACAGCACCACGGAGTCTTTCTCCAGGCTGTCAAATCACTGTAGAAGTTATGTAAATCACACTCTGCCAGTAATCATCTTCTGTTTATTAAAGGATGCCTCAATATAGAATGGGGGTTTGATATGAACAGAAGCCAGAAGGATATAAATGCAAAGTTCAATGAATTCTCCACGGGTCAATAATATTCTGGGTCAATGTGTACCTTCACAGACTGCTGATTACTGAATCACAGAATGGCTCAGGCTGGAAAAGACCTCAAAGATCATCTACTCCAACCTCCCTGACAGGGGCAGGGACACCTCTCAACTAGATTCAGCTGCTCAAGGCCTCATCCAACCTGGCCTTCAACACACCCAGGCAGGAGGCCGCCACAACCTCTCTGGGCAGCCTGTTCCAGAGACTCACCACCCTCCTACTGAAGAACTTCTTCCTAGGATCCAGTCTAACCCTGCTCTCCCTTTGCTTCAAACTATTCCCCCTTGTGCTACTGCTAGACCCCCTGATGAAAAGTCCTTCTGCCTCCTTCCTGTAGGATCCCTTCAGGTAGTGGAAGGCAGCTCTAAGGTCTCCCCAGAGCCTTCTCCAGGCTGAACACCCCCAGCTCCCTCAGCCTGTCCTCACAGCAGAGCTGCTCCAGCCCTTGGATCATCTTTGTGGCCTCCGCTGGACTCACTCCAACTCCAATACTGTGTTCTTCTTAACTGGACACAGTATTTGTCTCACCAGAGCAGACTATAGAGGCAGAATCCCCTCTCTTGCTCTGCTGGCCATACTCCTGATGCAGCCCAGCACAGGATTTGGCTTCTGGGCAGCATGAGGGCACTGCCAGCTCATGGTGACCTTCTCATCAACCAATGCACCCAAGGCTCTTTCTTCAGAGCTACTCTCAACCCACTCTGCACCCAACCTGGATTTGTGCCTAGGACTGGCCCAACCCAGATGCAGGACCTTGGAGGTTGTCTTGCTAAACCTCACACAGCTGGCACTGGCCCACTTCTCAAGCCTGTCAAGATCCACCTGGAGGCATCCCTTCCCCATCATGTGAATCCACCACACAGCTTGGTGAAAAGTCTCAATTATTAATTATTACTGGTTGATAGGAATGTCAAATATCCCCTAGTCCAGCCTTGCAGAAGTATTCTCTCCTGTGTGCCAAGAATGAGTAATTCTCTCCTGATGAGTAAATTACCATTAGCCTTTCATCATCATCTTTTTCATGCGAAATGTGGGAGTGCAGATTTCTGTACCTATGCTGAGCAATTTGCCTGAATGGTTTGGGGAGACTGATTTAAAACAAGTCATTATTTGGTAAGGGGACTTCAATACTCCAGCTTTATGATCAAACTATTTCTACACAGTAAGCAAGCAAAGAGTAGCTGTCAATGGCTCCATGTCCCAGTGGAGGCCAGTGACAAGCAGAGTCCCTCAGGGATCAGTCCTGGGACCTGTCTTGTTCAACATCTTTGTGGGTGCCATGGACAGTGGCATTGAGTGCACCCTCAGCAAGTTTGCTGATGACACCAAGCTGTGTGGTGCAGCAGACACGCTGGAGGGAAGGGAGGCCATCCAGAGGGACCTGGACAGGCTGGAGAGGTGGGCACAAGCCAACCTCAGGAGGTTCAACAAGACCAAGTGCAGGGTCCTGCATCTGGGTTGAGGCAACCTCAGGCACAAATCCAGGCTGGGCAGTGACTGGCTGGAAAGCAGCCCTGAGGAGAGAGACTTGGGGGTGCTGGTGGACAAGAAGCTCAACATGAGCTCTCAGTGTGCACTTGCAGCCCGGAAAGCCAATCAGATCCTGGGCTGCACCAGGAGAAGTGTGGCCAGCAGGTCGAGGGAGGTGATCCTCCCCCTCTACTCAGCCCTGGTGAGACCCCACCTGGAGTACTGCCTCCAGTTCTGGAGCCTCTATTACAAGGAGGATCTGGAGGTGCTGGAACGTGTCCAGAGAAGGGCCACGAGGATGATCAGAGGGCTGGAGCTGCTCTGCTATGGAGACAGACTGAGGGATTTGGGGCTGTTCAGTCTGCAGAAGAGAAGGCTCCAAGGAGACATAATTGTGGCCTTCCAGGATCTGAAGGGGGCCTACAGGAAGGCTGGGGAGGGACTGCTCAGGATCTCAGGTAGTGACAGGACTAGGGGGAATAGAATGAAGCTGGAGGTGGGGAAATTCAGGCTGGATGTGAGGAGGAGGTTCTTCCCCATGAGAGTGGTGAAGCCCTGGAATGGGTTGTGCAGGGAGGTGGTTGAGGCCCTGTCCCTGGAGGTGTTTAAGCCCAGGCTGGATGAGGCTCTGGCCAGGCTGATCTAGTGTGGGGTGTCCCTGCCCATGGCAGGGGGGTTGGAACTAGATGATCCTTGTGGTCCCTTCCAACCCTGACTGACACTATGAATTCTTATAAAAAAACCAACCCAAAACCCCAGTTGTCATCATTCAAAGCACATCACAAAGGATTGCAGAGAAGGTGTGTTAACTGTAAGCCTTGCTAGAATTCTAGTTGGTGCACATATCCTTTACAAGTCATCAATTAATTCAGGTATCAGGAACGGTGTGGCCAACAAATGAACTGTTTTTGCACAGGAGAATGTGCTACTGAGGTCACAGGGCTCGTGCCAGATACAAAGGTCTGTCAAAAAGATACCAATACAACCAGTTTGTTAAGCACAGTGCAAGGCAGCTCTTAGAATTGTATCACAGAATCACAGAAGTGTTAGGGTTGGAAGGGACCTCAAGGATCAGCCAGGTCCAACCCCCCTAGCCATGGCCAGGGACACCTCACACTACAGCAGGTTGCTCACAGCCACAGCCAGCCTGGCCTTCAAAACCTCCAGGGATGAGGCTTCCACCACCTCCCTGGGCAACCTGTGCCAGTCTCTCACCACCCTCATGGGGAACAACTTCTTCCTCACATCCAATCTGAATCTCCCCATTTCTAGTTTTGTTCCATTCCCCCCAGTCCTATCACTCCCTGACACCCTCAGAAGTCCCTCCCCAGCTTTCTTGTAGCCCCCTTCAGACACTAGAAGGCCACAAGAAGGTCTCCTCGGAGCCTTCACTGTCCAGAGCCAGCACAGGGAAGATGGTATGGAAAAGTTCAACTCAGAGGCTGGGACCTGGAGTCTGTCAGAGATGCAGAGGAAGCTCCTCATTTAAATTGTTCTTTACTCTTTTGTTAGAGAATCTGAGAGAAAAATATTCACTTGCCACACCTGCTGCATTATGAACCATATATCTATACCCTACAAGTGTCAGTGACGAAGTGGTTAGATTCATCACTATTTCACTCTTAAGTATTAATACTCTCATTCAATGTTTTGCCCTTTTTACCCTAAGAAGCTAGTTCAGAGGACTGGCTGAAAGAGAGCTTGAAAAGAGAAGTGGTGATTCTGCCACTTTCCTCTGTCCTGGTAAGACCCCATCTGGAGCACTGCATCCAGCTCTCAAGGCCCCAGCACAGGAAGGATGTGGACCTGATGGAGCAGGTTCAGAGGAGGGCCATGAAAATGATCAGGGGTTTGGAGCACCTCTGGTACAAGGACAGGCTGAGGGAGCTGGGGGTGTTCAGCCTGGAGAAGAGAAGGCTCCAGGGAGACCTTAGAGCAGCTTTCCAGTACCAGCCAGTAAGGGGACTGCAAGAAGGCTGCAGAGGGCTTCCAAAGACCTGCAGTGATAGGATGAGAGGCAATGATTTGAAACTGGAGGAGATTTAGGCTGGATGTTAGGAAAGTGTTTCTTACTATTAGAGTGGTTGAGCAGTGGAAAGCTTGCCCAGAGAGGTGGTTGATGCCCCATCCCTGAAGATACTCAAGGTGAGGCTGGGCAGGGCTCTGGGCAACCTGATTTAGTGGAGGATGTCCCTGCTGACTGCAGAGGGGGTTGGAGTGGATGACCTCTGGAAGTCCCTTCCAACCTTCCTTCTACAATTCTATGATTCAAGTTTAGTGGTCATGGTAGTTGTGTTAAGGCTGGACTCAGTGATCTTAAAGGGTTTTTTCCAACCTTAATGATTCTTTACATAGTAACAGAGCCTGGGAAAAATGCCCAGGAAGATGAAGCTACTCCCTGCTCCAGCTGCAAATGCAGGAAAACACTTTTGCTGCCTTACCCTTCCCCAAGTGAGAATTCTGACACCGTTAACTTTGCCTCATATGAAACACAAGTCTCCAGCCAAAACTCTTGTGAAAAAGTTTTTATGGGGAGCCAGCTGCATGATGTTGAATTTAGGAAGAAGAAAAGAGAAAGAGAACCTAGTGCCACCTTGCAAGAGATACCTTTCCACTGCCTTTGCTGCTTCTTCGTAGCGCTCCTCCTGACAATACATTTTAACAGCCAGATCAAACTCCTCAATTTGTTCATAACACTCAGATGCTTCTTTGTAGCACTGGATCTTCTGATAGTAAACTGCAGCATCTTTTATCTGCAATGCAGAAGAAGTCAGGAATGAAACTGAAGTGCTCTGAACAGTCAAAACTACAGGAATAGCATAAATTTAGTAATTCCATCACGTAGGTGTCTCACAGAAGCACACTTTAATGAAATGTAATTGAAGTATCTGAATGTAATCAAATATTAACCATCATTAAAACTGAACAGATTGGGGTTTGGCTTTTTTTTTTTTGGGGGGTGGGGTGGGGTGTGGAACCAAACAACCAAAGCTTAAAAATATTTGTGTCTGAAAAACTAGAATGTGAAATTAAAAATACCACACAGGATTTCCAAAGTCCTCCTTATTCACACTCAGCTCTGCCTGTCGTTAAAAAAGAAACAAACCACCATCACACACACTTCTGTTGACTTGCAAATGTCTCAGTAGGAGTAAAAGCAAAGCCCTGATGGATATAGAACGGGAGCCCTGACTTCCCATCTTAACCTGGAAATATCTGGGAGCAATTGCTTTGCATTCTTTTAGTGGCAATGCCCTGCAAATGGTCACAACAAACTGTTAAATATCCTCAGGCACTTAGAAAATGATTGTTAGTGCATCACTAAACCCTGGCAAGTTTTAAGGTTCCATTTTGATGGTTGCAATCTATGAAGATTCAGTACCATCAGAAGATTGAAGCAACACCCTAAGTTTCAGGAAACAAGCCATAGAGTAAGTCAGTAAGTCATTAATTAACTTGCAGCTGCACAGCAGAAGTGACTGGTGGCGACGTCGGAGGAAAGTCAAACCTAGGTTGCCTTACTGCGTCGCTGGCCTCTTCCTCCTTCTCCTGGCAAGCCCAGCTAAGGAGCTGGTTTAGTTCACAGAAAACTACTGTTACTTTGGGAGTAGTGGCAGGGGGAAAGAGTTGCAGGAAAGTGAAAAGGGTAAGGAGAGGATATTTTAGAGGGTTTAATACCTTTCCTAACTTTTTACACAGCTCTGCACAAAGCCGGAACTCCTTTGACTGAAACAGACATTTCAGGGACAGTTTGGGTTCTCCACATTCCAAGTAAGTTCTGGCCAAAGCCAGATATTCCATCTGTTTTTCCCTGTAGGAAGTAAGAGAAAATTACCACTTACATCCAGATTAGGTTTAGGACCAGGCAGGATCACATGATCTGTCACTGAATCCAACCAGCACAGATGTCCTGCATTCCTCATTTATAACCTGGCGAGGCATCACCTTGCAATTAGCTGTGTTCTGGCTGACACTGCTTGCCCAGAAGTCTGTGTCCAGAATCTCACTGCTCTGGCAGTAAAAAGCTTTTCTTTGTTCTCTCTAAATTCTCAAATTAAAGTATACTTGTGTGGTTTTGTGCTGCCTCTCCTAGCTTAACTTGCTCCCTCCTCCTTCCCTTCTGCTGTTTAGCCCAAATGCTACTAAAGACAGCAAGCAAATTTGTTCTCAGCCTTTGTTCTATGTAACTAACAGCCCCAGCCTTTCTAGTAGCATCACATCTATTTTCTCCCCAGACCTAGACTGAATTCATCCCCCTGGAGTCTGAAGAGCCACAGCCATACAGAGCATTTCATATGAGAGAGCACAGAGGAAGCTTACTTACGCTTTGCACTAACACCTCTAACAAAAGACACAACCACTTTCACAGCTTCATTATTGCATATGTGCAGTCAACTTAACATGTTGCAATACACCCAGCTCCTTCCCCTCTAAATTTATCCAGTTGACAAGCACCCCAACTTATAGCCAAGCTCAAAAAAAAGTAGTTTTCAGTCACATTAAAAAAAGTTTATGAGCATACTTCCAGCCAGGACCACTAACCTGTAACAGGTAATTAGAAACCTCAAACCTTGATTAACTCCAGCAACAACATTCGTCAAGAGCTTCTCCCTTCTCCCTTCAGTGCCACCTTCCTCTGCTCCAGTCATTCCTTACATGGTCTGCTACCCCTGCTAACTTTCAGATTCCTCAGCATGAAGAGGAGTTACTTCACTTAGGTCTAGAGTCCTCCCCAGGATGGATTTTTTTCCCTGTCTTATTTGAGACAAGTCCCAAACAGTTTTTCAGCCTCTTCAGGAACAACAAGCTTTCTCTCCTATCAAACTCTTGAGCTCTTCTGCTGACAGGGTGAATTAAATGATTCATCTCAACATTTCTCCTTCTAATACTGCCCTTTGGTGCAGACCTAGTTCTGCTTGCTTAATTTAGATTGACTCTGACACTAATTTTACCTCAGAGCTCACTTATTGGTTAGCAGCTCTTCTCCCCCATGTACACAACATCATTCCTCCTTCTTTATTAAGTGAATATTCAGAAGGATTAACTGGAGTTGAGCACTGCTGATGGCATACACTCTTCTCTCTAAAGCCTCTTGAGGTAACTCAGATCCTGTTGTTTTTCTCTCCCATGACCAATAAGCCATTTCAAGGGCCACATTTGGCTTGGACAGCTCCTGGTGTATGATTGCTTTCACTAACCCCCCAAAGGGAGCAGTGCCTCAGATCCCAGTGGAGCTGTGCCAGACTTTCCCATTTCTTAAGCCTCCTTTGCTGCCCACAGAGATGGAAGACATTTCACGTGCACAGTTCTCCAATGTCTCTGGTCCAGTCCTACAACTGTGGTGGGAATCTTACCCTGCACAAGCCCATGAGATCTTGGCACCACAGAATGACACTTGTTCATCTACATATACACTTACCTGGGGCTACATTTCTTGGCATGCACCTTGAGAACAGCATCATGTGCCAGGGCCAGTTTTGACTTCTCAGCTGCTCCTCCTTTTTGGTAACATTTGGCTGCAACCTGGGGTGAAATCACACACAGCCTTCACCCACATGCATCCAGCTCATGGCTTATATCACATAAAAGCAATACTTAATTTTACAGTCCCTGCAAAACAGAAAGACTGGCAGGGTGCCTGAAAGAAGGAAAAAGGTAAAGCTTTTCTTTCCGTCCTAAAAATACACTGCAAAGCTTTCAAGTCAGTCCACAAGCAGCTACCACAATTACAACTTTAATTGCTATGTTTTATATGGAAGTAGTGAAAGCAAAAGACCTGGTAGGCTGAGAGAACAAAGAGCACTTGCAATTTGAACGATGGCCAAACCCATTAATTGGTAAGGCACCAGGCACCTAGCACATAAATTAACAAAAGCTAGGAAAACCAAGGTGTGCAAAGTTAGATCTAAAAGCATGGAATAATTATTCATGCTTTTACCATATCAGGCCCTTTCTGTGGTCAACTAAACAGAAAGAATTATCATGCTCCTAGCAAGGTTTGTTTCACAGGCTCACAGGATGTCAGGGGTTGGAAGGGACCTCTGGAGATCATTGAGCCCAACCCTGCTGCCACAGCAGGACCAGAGAATCCAGCACAGGTCACACAGGAACACATCCAGACAGGGCTGGGAAGGCTCTAGGGAAGGAGACTCCATAACCTCTCTGGGCAGCCTGTTCAGTCACCCTCACAGTGAAGAAGTTCCTCCTCATGTTGAGGTGGAACCTCCTGTGCTGTAGTTACATCCCTTGCCCCTTGTCCTGTCACAGGATGCCAGTGAGAATCTGTTGAATGAGTTCTCCTCTCCTGTTCTGCAGGGCTGGTTTTTGTACATTGTTTCTGAGACTCGATCTCATGTGCCAGTGGAAGACTGAAAAAGTGAGTAGGAAAAAACTGTCCATTCCCTCTCCCCACCCAACTAAGGCAGGCTCATGTAGAGAGATGAGAAACTGGCTAGCTGAAAACAAGGGGAAAACAACAACATGACATTATGCTCAGCCTGTGGAATTTTTTGTCACAGAATTTTGGTGATATGAAAAAGTCAGACTTCAGAAACTAATGGACACCTCAGTGCAAGAAAGATCTGGCTGTGACAGCTCTTCTGAGTCACAAAAGCCACAAAATATGCAGGTGCTTGGAACTTGGGAACATACCCTGGCAAAAAAACAACAATATCACAAGAACCACAGACTGCTAGGGTTTGGAAGGGACCTTGAAAGATCATCCAAGTCCAAGCCCCCTGCCATGGCAGGATCACCTGACTCACTCTGCAACACCACTATCTTTATGGTGGCCATTAATTTCAGAGTTGCTTCTGTTTGGAAACTGCACACTGCAAGCTACCCTTAGGCCTGTTCAGTCTACCAGATAATCTCTTCCTAATGTAGCAGTAATGAGCACAGATCAGGGTTATAAAGAACAGAGAATCACAGATAATCTAAGCTAATACATTTCAGATTTCAAGATGATTTTTTTAGATCTAAATGTTTTTCTGTGTCCATTGAGGAAATACACCTTGTGGTGGGTTTTGCTGGTTTGTTTTTAATTCCAAGGGAAGCTAAAGACAGTCTGTATAGTGCCCCTGAGGACAAGGACAGAAGATCTAGAGAGATCCCTTAATTCCTTGTCAAGTAGTTCAAGGGTGATGTTGTCCTGGCTGGGTTTTGCTTCCATTCCATTAGCTGTCATCCCAGAGCTGGATTGCACTAACTATCAATGTGGGAAATAAAAGCCTGTAAAAATTCCATGTTCTTTAAACAGGAAGGGAATAAAAACATCATTTTGCTACTTTTTTGCCATTTTACTAATGCCCCCTTGATTGTTACATGCTGTTCCTGAATGTGTGTTTTGCATCCAGCCCTAATTGGTCCCTGAAAGAAAAAAAACCATAAAAGGGCTCTGAGATCATCACCCAAATCAATACACTTCCAAGAAATGTTTTCATTTTGCTGCAGCAATGTGTTGTAATGGGTTTAGGTTGATGAATTCCAGTCAGTTCCAGTTGTTGCTAGTAATTGTTTTCTCTTCTAATTGTGTGCATTAAAATGTTTTTCTCCTCACTGGACTGCACATTTATGAGTAGTGAATTTAAGATCACAAACAATAGGCTTGGCTCTTGCTCTCTTGCAGGCTTGCTCCCACATCTTGCTAGTCATTTACATATAGTCTGTAGACACCAACACAACTACAACCCACAAGCTAAGACAGACTACTGCAGAGCACCTGAAAGTTTACAGAGAGTTTTATAGATGGAAAGGTTAAAAAAAAAGAGGAAAGTTTCCAAATAGACAAGAATCCTTATTTCAGATAAACACATGTTCCTACCTCCCAGAACTGATGTTTAGCATAGTAGTCTCCCTGTGCAATCCATTCTTCTGGAGTTGAAGTTTTAGCAAACATGCTGTCATCCAAGTCTGGAAGGTCAGAAGTAATCATTTTATATTAGAATGGATAAACCTCAGAAACCACTCAGGTACCACAACTAAGCATTAACATCTCAGAATCATACAATTGTCAGGGTTAGAAGGGACCTCAAGGATCAGCCAGGTCCAACCCCCCCTGCCATGGGCAGCTACACCTCACACTACAGCAGGTTGCTCACAGTCACAGCCAGCCTGGCCTTCAAAACCTCCACCACTTCCCTGGGCAACCTGTGCCAGTGTCTCACCCCCTCATGGGGAAGAACGTCTTCCTCACATCCAATCTGAATCTCCCCATTTCTAGTTTTGTTCCATTCTCCCCAGTCCTATCACTCCCTGACACCCTCAAAAGTCCCTCCCCAGCTTTCTTGTAGCCCCCTTCAGGTACTGGAAGGCCACAAGAAGGTCTCCTTGGAGCATTCTCTTCTCCAGCCTGAACAACTCCTCAGTCTGTCCTCATAGGATAGGAGCTCCAGCCCTCTGCTCATCCTCGTGGCCAAGGCCTTTATGATTTGTGCTCACAGCAGTAATGGTAACTGTGAGAGAAAGACATTTTATCCTTTCTCAAAAGGGAAAAGCAACACTTTGGGTATGGGCTAAAAATAGCTTCACAAACCATGCTTGCTTTCTGATGAAAAGTGAGGAAATACAGTGTCTTTTAGAAACCAAGTGCTTTCACTTGATAAATCTCCTCTTTTAGCTGGGATGGTTTTCCATGAACAAGCTTCAATGCTATGCAGGTGTGACAGATGCACTTCTGTTTGAACTAAATGGATTTTGGTCTGGGCAGATGCCCAGCAAGTTAACCAGAGTTAATCCTATTGTGTGAGACTTTCAGTGGGAGCACAGCACCAAAACAAAACAAAAAAATCAGCCAGCTTGGCTGGAGATTAAGCTGATCAGTGGCTGAAACTGTATAAACACAGCAGAAAATCTGACTACAAACCAACCACTTGACACTATAAATATCTGCAGCTATCAGAGTCCTTTGAGCTCCTCCTCCACAGCAGCTGGCTGAGCAGTGGGGATCTCCCTTTCAGTAGGGATCATAAAAATCATAAAAGAGTTAGGGATGGAAGGGGCTTTTAAAGGTTATCTAGTCCAACTCCCCCTGCAGTGAGCAGGGACATCTTCAACTAGGTCAGGTTTGTCAGAGTCCTTTCCAACCTCACCCTGAATGCCTCTCAAGAGGCTGAGAGATCTCTTACCTAAGACCAGGCACCAATGGGTTGCTCAGTGACATTTTAGCATGCATGTAATATTTAAGCTTAAGCATTAATCTTTGTATTGCCTACTAACTTTACAGGTAGTAAATCTGCATTGATCACCAATCCATCACTACTTGTTAAATACTTTACCTAACTAATTTCCTGGTTAGAACTCAATCAACTGTTACATCAGGATCTGAGCGATCTCTGAGTCTGCCTGCAACAGCAGGAAAAGTTACACTAATGAACTAGCAATGCAGTTATGCATAAACATACACAACTCATCTTTCTCATTGCTGAGTGACAGGAGACCCACTGCAAGGGGTGGAAATCAGTGACCAATGCACACTGTTAGAGAGAGCAAGGAATTGAACCTCTTATTGCAGAGTCTAAAAAGGAAGCAAGCAAGAGTATCCTGTCCTGTCTGACAGTCTTTTAAGCAAGTTTTAGGACAACTTTACCTTTCTTTTCATCTGCTTTGACAACCCTGACAAAATCTCTTTTGATGAAATACTTAAAGGCTGGGGCTCGCTTGTCGCTGTCTTCATCAAAGATCCACAGATTGACTCTGGCCCTTGTAACAGCTGTATACAGCTGTTTCAGTTCTCCATTCAGCATCTGAGGCAGAACCAATCAACAACAAAAAAGGGTAAATGAAATGCCAGATGAGCTAAGCTGTTAGAAAATCATCACACTGTGCAGTCATAAGAGAAACAAAGGCATACAAAGAATGAAGAGCAAACAGCAGAACATCCTTTAAGTAAAGAAGTCTATTAAATGCTATTTTTTTTCCAATTACAGAAACCCCTGTCCAGCAAATTTGAATCCAACTACTGCAGGTGTGACAGTTCATTTGTAATGTTAATAACTTGCACTCACCATACAAAATATCTGACTCACTTGATTCTAAGTTTCCTTAATTTCAAGGTAGTGACACCAGTCTGCAACCTGGCTACAGCAGTAATAAATATCGACAGGCTGATTTGCTGTTTCCTTTAACCACAGCTGCTCTCTACCTATGCCTGAAGTCTATTACATGCAGTTCTTGTTTTCTTATCAAATTACATCCACAAAACAAATCTTATCTTGCAAAAATAAAATTAAAAATGTGAACAATGACCAGAAAGATAAAGCAGCACCAACAAAAATGGAGCTACAAGAAATTTCCCTGCTTCTAAGATCTAAGAATTCAGTTTAGCCTTCCTATGCCCAACACTTAGAAAAACTCACCTTGAACATTTCTACATTAAAAGGAGTTCTTTTCTGTGCACCAGCAGCATCCTCTAAAGGAACTTCCATTAGTGGTTTGCTTCCTACTTGCACATCTGAATCAGGAGTGTAAGAAGAAATGATCTTCCATTCTTTATTAGCCTAAAATATCAACAGAATGAGGTTTAGTTGTATGTAGTAATCACTACTGGTCACACAGGAAACAGTCATATACTGTGACTGACCAATGCACCTGCAGGAAGAAGGGTGAGAGTGTGTGTGTTGCTGGAGGGAAACGTCAGGGAAGAATGTAAAGCATAATGATCAACTTTCATCAAGAAAGCTGGAATTCAACTCCATGCAAGTGGCAGCTGTATGAGATAATGACTGTACAACCTTCCTGGGCTGCCTATTCCAGAGTCTCACCATCCTCCTACTGAAGAACTTCTTCCTAAGATCCAGTCGAAGCCTACTCTCCCTCAGCTTCAAACCATTCCCCCTTATCCTATTCCCAGATACCCTTAGGAAAAGTCCCTCTGCAGCCTTCGTCTAGGATCCCTTCAGGTATTAGAAGGCAGCCATGAAGTCCCCCTAGAACCTTCTCTTCTTCAGGCTGAACAAGCCCAGCTCCCTCAGCCTATCCTCATAGCAGAGGATGCAGTGTTCAGGGTGGGGTCTCACAAGAGCAGAGAAAAGGGGCAGAATCCCCTCTCTTGACCTGCTATATTATCCATGTCTTGTGGTTTCAGAATACTGCAGTATCATTCCTCTAAAACCACATCCTATGCAACATCTGATACATCTAATAAGTAAATCTGATATTAAACATGAAAACCTCCTTGGGCGGGCTATAAATTTTCAGCTAAACTTGCAGATACACCTCTACAATGGCCAATCCATGGGGAAAAAAGGGAAACCAGCCTCACTCTGGACAATGCTCATGGTTTAGTCCTAGGGCTGAGGATTCTCCTACAAATCCCAAAACCACAACAGGCAGACCATGTGTGGGAGTGTGCCAAGTGTTGGGCCAGGCAGCTGCCTGCCAGCATGGGGCAGAGGCAAAGGTAAATGGTGGCTGGGTAACACTGACAAGTTGCAACCTGTCATGTCAAAATCTGCTGTCAAAGACATGCTGGATCTCGGCCTGTAGGTCAGAAAATGCGGAGGAGTGAAATACCTCTGAATCTGTGAAGAAGTTGTAAAGAAGTACATCATCAAATTCCAAGCCCTTTGCCTCATAGATTGTCAGCACGAGTGCTAAATTAAGTTCCTCAGGTATCCTCTCCTTTGCAGTCTCATTTGCTACTAACACCACCTGTCACAAAACACATTAATAAAAACAAAGTATTAGGAAGAAAAAGGTAACAGCTGCATAGAGAAATGGAAGAATAGAGCCTGTCTTCCTCCACTGCTTAAACGGAGATAGGAAAGCATAAAAACTCATCAGGATAACGCAAGATGCCCCTCAAAAACCAGAGCACACTGAACACAGACACTGCAGCACACAGAAGGAAAGGTCAGGAAGCTGCCACTAGGAGACTGACAAATGTGTGGTACATGCAGACAGTTGTAGATCTGGTGTTAAGAAAATTTGGAGTTAGAGAAGGACAGACAACGTCTGATGCAAAAAAAAGAACAGACAGTGAGAGATATCAACAAGCAACAGAAACCAACACAATAAAGGTTTCTAAGTTTCCAAAGCATAACTTCTCAGTGAGATTCAAGGGCTTACAGAAAGGAAGTTGTGGGCAGTGCATATAAAGCAATGATGCAGCAACAGAGCTGGAAGAACCTGCAAAGAGTTGTTTATCCAAGGAAAACAAACCTGATGTGCTCCAAATTCAATGGGCTGTGTTTTCCTTTTGTTGCCCCTCAGCAGAATTGCCAGGTCACTAACACTGCAGGACTCCAGGAGGGTAGGTTTTGGTCCATCAAAGAGCCCACAGTCCTTAGGAAGTCGATCAAAAGACTCCGGGAAATAATGCTGAAGCAAATCAACCACTCCGGATGCTAAACGGAGAATACCTGCAAGAGGCACAACAGAGAAGTTCAGCTCCAGCCTGACTGCCTCAGACTCTCTCACAAACACACTTTGGAAAGACTTTGTTGGAATTCTGAAATTAAGTCAGAGAAGAGAAACTGTAAGGTCCACTTTGTTTCTGCCACTTTGAGGGTATCTCATTCTTTGGCCTGTAAAGATCACAAAGGCTTAGCAGGGTCCTCACAACTTGAAGATCGTAAATGAGAAACAAGAAAAGCAAAAGTAGCAAAGTAGCAAAGTCCAGTAAGCCAGGGATAGGACAACAGAAATGATTATTGCTTAGGTTGTCCTTCCAACAAACACAGGCACAATGTGCAGCAAGCATGACTGTTGAAAACACAACAGTTTTAAAAACATTCATTCTTAGGTTTCCAGTTGAGATGTCAAAAGGACCACAGGAGAACCACAGGAGAACCACAGGAGAACCACAGGAGAACCACAGGAGAACCACAGGAGAACCACAGGAGAACCACAGGAGAACCACAGGAGAACCACAGGAGAACCACAGGAGAACCACAGGAGAACCACAGGAGAACCACAGGAGAACCACAGGAGAACCACAGGAGAACCACAGGAGAACCACAGGAGAACCACAGGAGAACCACAGGAGAACCACAGGAGAACCACAGGAGAACCACAGGAGAACCACAGGAGAACCACAGGAGAACCCCAAGGATCATCTAGTTGAAGCCTCCCTGCCATGGGCCATAAGCCTGCTGGAAAAAGCTGACCATCTGATCTCTTCAGCACCTGGTCACTTCAAAATGCTTTGAATTGGCCAGTAGAAAATGTCAAGCATTAGTGAAGAGCACAGGCTCAGACCACAGCGGAACGTGTTGCCCTTACCTGAATGGGACCGGTAGTTCTGGTAGAGCTGATATATCCTTTTAGGCTTTCTAACACGCTGCTTCTTGCTCAGGGAGTTCTTGCTTGCATAATGAAACAGTGACCTCAGATCACTGAAGCGAAAAGCAACGCCCTTCATGATGCTCTGGGCAGTGTCCCCAGTCAGAAACATGGCATTGGGGTCGTTGATGCACTTCATCAGGAGCGCTAGCTCAGCCTGGGTGAAATCCTGTATCTCATCACCATAGAACTCGTGGATGGACCACGGCAGCTCCCCGAGCTTTGAGAGCCTCTGAGACAAGTTATACAGCAAATCCTCTTCGTCGAAGTAGCCTCTCTGGGACCGGATCTGCTGGTAGAGGCAGAAGAGCTGATAGATCTCACTCCTGTCCTCTGTGAAGTTCGGGGATCTCTTTCGGCCGAGCTTTTTGTACTGCTCCTCAGTAAGTTTACCCCCAAAGCAACTCAGGGCCTCGAAAGACCCTTTCAGAAAGGATTTAATTTCTTTCCAGACCAGTGCTGGGTTGTACAAGCTTTTACCTTTGGTCATTTTAGGCCATATTTCGTTTGCAAATACATCGTAAGTCACAAACGTCCGAGGATCGCTTTCCCTGGAGTAAGCATCTGCAGCTCCATCCTCACTGTGTTCTACTTCGACATCATCATCTTCATCCTTATCCTGCCAGTTAGGTATAACCAAGTCTTCCTGAGCGCTCCAACCGACAATGATTCTCTTGAGGCTTCCGTCCTCGTTTCTTGGAAAGAAGGGGTCAGGCAAAGATGCATCCAGTAAGAGCAACAGCTGCTTGGAGGTGACAAACAGGGGGAAGTTTTCATCTTTAATGTCTTGTAGCCTGTGAACATTTGGTTCCAGAGGCTTGAAGTGACTGGTCACCTTGGAAGACTTGCTAAGTTCAAGGAAATTCTTCTGAACTTCTTGGCACAGGACAGGATTTTTTGTCACAAAGATCTGGTGAAGGTGCTCCAGCACGTTTGATGGTTCTGCACTGCGTATTTGGTCTTCATGATCATCACCTGGATTCGTTTCTGCACCAGCTGTGCCTGCAGGAACACTTTCATCCTCATTGTCCTGATCTTGCTCATCACTCACCTGCTCCTCACTCGAATCCTCACTGTCCTGCTCTAGCTCACTCTCTTCCCTCTCTCTTTCAACCTCACTGCACTGTCTCTGCTGCCACGTTTGCCTCTCCAGGAGAGGGCTGTTTGCCAAGGTAGCTTTTTCCCAGTATGAACAGAATTTTTTCCAAAGCCTGTACAAGCAGCAAGTTGTCTTCCCTGTCCCACTTCGCCCAATTAAGATGATTGGTTCCATGGGCTTTGGATTGAGATCAATGACCGCATACTCCAACTCCCCGACTCGGAACGGGTACTCCACAGAAGAATGCACATCGTTTATGATGTTAAGTGCCATGTTGGTACTGAAACTGTGAAATTTCATTATGTTGTACTCCAGCTCTGCAGGGCTGGCTGGAGGGAAGTACTCGGGTATGGTGCGCTCCTTGGACTTGAGCGCCTCCGAGTCCTCAACATAACAACGCGGCACGCGCCTCAGCGTCGTCACGCTGTGGTTCTGCTGCCCTCCGCTTATGCCTTTGAGCTTCTTCCTCAGGATGCAGGACAGGCCACGGTTGTGGGAAATGCAAATATTGTCTAGGACACGGTTCAGCTTGCAGTGGTCCAGAACAATGGCCCAAATCCGGATTATTTCTGTGTAAACTCTCCCCGACTTCTCAGGCTGACTTTGTGTCTGTTCTGTCTCCATGATCTTTTCGGCACTCTCACTGCAACGAGGAGAAAAATCAATTGCCAGTTCCCACAGCATTCTGGCACCTTTCCCCAGCTTGGCTTCAAACAGCTGGATATCAGCTTTCAGGTGTTTCAGTGGCTTCTGAAGGCCCTTAGTCCACTCCCCATTGCCAAGCTGCTTAATTGTCATTATAGTTCTAGTTTTCAAGTAATGAGGCACAGCTTTGCTGCCCAGTGTCTTCAGCATTTCAGGAGTGCACTCTATTTCCCAGGTCATGTCATCAAACTCCTGCACATAGGTCTCAATGTCCAGAATCTTCCCTTTCTCTGGTTCTTCCTTCTCTCCATTAGGCAGGGCCATACTGAATTCCCTGGCTTCCTTGGTTTTCTCCCTTCTGCCCTCAGGATAAGCCATGCTTCCACAAGGTGACGAGGACTCACTTCCTCCCTCTTTCAAATGAGTCCTGGCTGACATTGGCTTTTGCACCAGAGGATGGCCTTTCTTCAGGCTGTCACCCAGTTTCAGCTGCTGAATTAAAGCTGTGATGGCCTGCACTAGACTTTCCTGCAGCGTTAAGGGACTGTTTACTCTTTCTGTTTCCTGCTTCACCAATGGATCTTTTTTTGTCTTTACAGAACTGGGAGATTTTAAATCACTCTGTGCTGCATTGCCAGCTGGTGCCTTTAACGAGGACCCAGACGAAGAACGCCCTGCACTCTTGGGTTGTGAAATCTCAGAGGCTGGAGCAGGCTTACAAGTTTTAACCGACTGCCCTGCTCCAGCCTGCCGGTACCTCTTCCTCTCCAGCACAGCGCTGCTCCAGGCACGCAGCAGCGGGTCATTCTTTTTTATTCCATGCCTCACATCTCTTCCTAATTTGTTTTTTATGTTGAAGTTAACATCAAATTTGGCCAATGACTCCACTATCCTAACAGACTGTTTTGAAAATCCTCTCTGAAAGAGAAGATGCATCACTGTATCTCCATTATCATCTTGCACGTTTGGGTTAAGATATGGGAAGTCAGAAGGGCTTGAAGCAAAGAGATTAAGTAGATGGCTCAGGATGCTGAAACTGGTGGCATCTGAAAGCAAGAACGGGGGCAAAAAAAAGTTTTAAAAAAGCCAAAACAACAACATAAAAACCAAGCAGACAAAACTAATAAACCCAAACAAAAAATAAACAAAAAGCAATCAAACAAACCAGCCCAAACAAAACCCTCAAACAAATCAACCCAAGCAAGAAAAAAACCCAACCAAACCAAGCCAAACAACAACCCCAACAAACAAAACCAAACAAAAAAATTAAACAAAACCCCAAACACACAAAAACCAAACCCAAACCCCCACTTGATTTACAAGGCTGCTTTGTAGGCCAACAATTTTTAATGCCTTTCCCTCCCCCCCAAAGCTATTAAACAAAACCCAACCTGTTTTTAAAACCAAGAGAAAGCTACATTTCATGTTTCTAAACACAGAATCACAGAATTGTCAGGGTTGGAAGGGACCTCAAGGATCAGCCAGGTGCAACCCCCCTAGCCATGGGCAGGGACACCTCACACTACAGCAGGTTGCTCACAGCCACATCCAGCCTGGCTGCAAAAACTTCCAGGGGTGAGGCTTCCACCACCTCCCTGGGCAACCTGTGCCAGTCTCTCACCACCCTCATGGGGAACAACTTCTTCCTAACATCCAATCTAACTCTCCCCTCCTCTAGCTTGGATCCTTTCCCCCTTGTCCTAGCGCTACCCAACACCCTAAGAAGTCCCCCCTCAGCTTTCTTGTAGCCCCCTTCAGATACTGGAAGGCCACAAGAAGGTCTCCTTGGAGTCATCTGTTCTGCAGACTGAACAACCTCAACTGTCCCAGCCTATCCTCGTAGGGCAGGTGCTCCAACTATGCTATCTGAAATGTCTCCCTTCTCAGCTTTTCTAATATTCAGGGGAAACAGCAGCAAGGCAGTAAAGCTTTAGAAATACCTAGTGCTGAAATTTTTCCTGTAGCATCCATCAATTTAATTCCTTTTTAACCTCTGGCTGCAGACAGATTTCATTCATCTACCAGCATCAGCCCTGCCTGCTCCCCAGGCGTGCTGGTGATCTGGACCAGCAGCAGGTCTGGGGTCATTTGGTTCACTGGAATATGCTACCCAGAAGTAATCTGCTGCAGATAACTTTGGTTTACTAAAATAACCTGTGGCTAACCCAAATTATTTCCAAAGTCCCTAGAACAACTTCCTACAACCTAATATTAGAGCTGGGGGTTGTTCAGCCAAGAGAAGACTCCGGGGGGGGGGGGGGGGGGGGGGGGGGGGCGGTGGATCTTGGAGTTGCTGTCCAGTAGCTGAAGGGATCCTACAGGAGGGCTACAGAGGGACTTTTCCTAAGGGTGTCTAACAATAGGACAAGGGGGAATGGTTTGAAGCTGAGGGAGAGCAGGGTTAGACTGGAGCTGAGGATGAAGTTCTATCAGTAGAAGGGTGGTGAGACCCTGGAACAGGCTGCCCAGGGAAGTTGTGGATGCCTCCTGCCTGGGGGTGTTCAAGGCCAGGTTGGATGACGCCTTGGGCCACTGAGACTAGTTGAGAGGTGTCCCTGCCTATGACAAGAAGGTTGGAGTAGATGATCTCTAAGGTTCCTTCCAGCCTAAACCATTCTGTGATTCTGTAAGGATGCCTGGGGATAAAAAATCCCAACCAAACAGAATAAAAAAAACCTGAAAAGTAGTATTTAAGAGCTTTCTGGATGTAGGCCAGATAATACATGTGATGCAGCCAGATTATATATGTGAAACATTTCTAACTGTAAAATAGTGACACAGCAACATCACTGTAAAAAAAAGTCCACCTCAAAAAATGTACCCAGTTAAAACCACTTAGAAGATGTTGTCACTGGACTTCTTGGTATTTGGGTATAACAAATTTACAACGTAGATACTGGCAGCAGCTATGCTCTCAGTTTCTCTAAACCTACTGAATGACATCCTTGTGCTTTAAAAATTAATAAATCCAGTATGATTTTAATCTCTCAACTCTTAAATTAAAAAAAAAAAGACATTTAGAATTAAACCTGATCTGGAGGATTAATTTCTTACATATTTTTTATGTAAGCCCTATAGCTCTTTAGCTCACTGCTCCTCCGAAGAAAACTTTGATTTTCAACTGCACAAAAACTGGGAAACAGATTTCAGATGTTGCTGTGGGATTTCCATCAAAGTGTGCTCCCATTCCCTTCATTCCCACTTTGCAGGGTTCTGAAGAGGAGCCTTCCTTTCCAAATCAGCTTGACTGAAAACAAGAATATATTCAACAAAGCAGCTTGATTCACCTGCTCACCTGAGCTGCCATTAGCTCTCCTCATTACCCCAGCCACCAACACCAGAAAGCAGAAGCACATCAGCTTAACAAAGATGGGTTCATATCCTCTGCCCTGCAAGCTTTGGGGGCAGAGACACCATCAGCCTGCTGTCACATCAGTGAAGAGCAGCAGAGAGGGCAGCAGAATACACAGGTAAGAAACTGGGATTTTTTTTTCAATCAGCTTCTGTGAAAACAAACAGTGCACACATGCTAGAGCTCTGTGTGCCCCCCAACCCCCCAGGCCTGGGCACACAAAAGCCTTACCTCTTCTGGTTAAACAGATGGAAACTGCAGCATGCAAAGGAGTATCTCCTTGTGCGGTGGAGACATTCTGAGGATCTGCACCTTTGGTCAGGAGCAAGTATGCCAGCTCAAAATAATGCTTTTGGAGGCAGATCTGCAGTGGTATTCCAGAGTTGGTTCCAATCCCATCTGGCAGAGCTAGTGTGAAGGACATGAAAATATCAGAGGTTAAAATCTGCTATGCCAGACCTGCAAACTACAGGAAGTTCTACACATATGAAGGTACATGCTCATTGTGGATGACTTTTTATCAGCTTTCTACATGTATCTGTTAGACTAAGAAAATCCTGCCTCCCATTAAAGTGAGCAACCAGTCCTCCTGTTGTGAAAGGAAGACACAAAGGTCAGAACATTTCTTCACATCAGCCAATCACTGACCAAAACAAGAATCCTGCCTGCACCTCTGGCTGCAGCAGCACTGCGTCCCCACAACTTATAACCTCATGTTAGCCGTAAGATGAAATGAAAAAGGCCACTACAGCCCTAAGAATAAACCTTATGCAAAACAAGAGAAGTGATGATGTCTGCATCTACACTAGCTATAAAAAAAAGAGCTATCTGTTCATGCCTTTGAAATCCCTGAGGTAGTCTATCAGACCAGACTGAACTTACAGTTTCTATCAGGGTAATACCGTGGCTGAAGGCAGAAATCAAAACCCAAAGCAACTACAAGCAAAGGAGCAATGCCACTCTTTGGCCTTTTACCTTTTACTAGCCTTGACAGCCAAATTTCATTTGAAAAACATCTTCCATGCCACGGAGCCTTAGCAGCTTCCCCGTGTCGCCCACAGCAGGCGCAGCCAGCAGACTGCATTCCAGCGAGCTGCTGCGCTCAGAGTGAGCCACAAACCCCATGTGCTGCTACTCCTGCCTCTAGGCTGCTCCAAACACATCCAATCAAACACCAGACCTCTTATAACACATTAATATTGCACAGTTTTTCACCTCCTCGTTCAATCAAGCATCTTATGAGGTGCACTTGTTTATCCAGTCTGTCACACTCTTGGATAACTCTGCCAATATCAACATCTGAAAGGCTGCAGTTCCTGAAGAGGCCTCCACCTGATGGCTCTTCCCCACTGGCTTTCCCTGTTAGCAGCAGCAAAACTGCATGCCATTGTTTCTTCTCCAGCAACTGCTTTATGAAGCTGTTAGCACAGGCACTGGAGATGTTGCAGTCCAGCCCTTCAGGGATTTCTGCAAGACAGTCATTGAAAGCCACACAATAAAAGTCCATCTCACTGGAAAGAAACTTCAAATAATTATCTCAATAAATTCAAAGCTCAAAGCAGTAAAATGTAACATCTGTATCTGTCTGCCTTTGTGCTGACAGCCAAGTAAGTTTGATCATTTTTATTCATCATGCTGTAATTTGGTCCATATCCCAGTGGTTCAAAGTGCAAAACACTACAGCAAAGGTAAGTAAAAGCACAGTGCTCCAGTAATAGCAGGTGCAGAAGCAGGGAAGGGAAGGAAGGGTAAAGGAGCAATAACTGCCTGCCAGCAACAAACACACTGTTCACAGCAATTAACTGTTGTGAGGTGGCAAAGTGGCAGCTCAGACCTTACCTTTCACAGAAGACAGCAGTTGCAGAAACTGCTTAACCACATCCTCCTTCAATACATCTTTATTATGTGCTCCATTTTCCAGCCTGTAGAACTGGACAAACTTTTCAAGAACATCCAGGAGGGAATCTGTATCAGCCATGGCTCTGCTTTTACCCTGCCCTGCAAAACATTACAGAAATTGAAAACCCAGTTCCTTGCTTACATGCCTTCAGGGCATACTTGCAACACAGAACATCTCAAGGCTCTAAGAAATCATAGCATCAGCCAGGTTGGAAAAGACCTCAGAGATCATCAAGTCCAACCTATTACCTAATACCTAACACCTCCTGATAACTAAACCATGGCAGCCTCCAGGGGTGGTGACTCCACCACCTCCCTGGGCAGCACATTCCAATGGCCAATTACTCTTTCTGTGAAGAAAGATGTGTAGGGTCAGGTTAAAAATCAGATAGCTGAAACTCATACTGTCAAAGCTACTCCTGTGCTGGATTTCATATCCTAAAGAATATTTAATGCTCTAGTTGCAATCCACTCTTGGCCACAAATTGAAAATGCTAATAGTTCAGAAGCTGGTCTGCATGCAGACAGGACAGTGCTGCCCTGCAGTAATAAGATTGTTCAGGAGCAGATGTTTTCAGCACACACATTGAGTTTCTCTCCTTCCTCAGTGGCATTTAAGGAATATAGCCAAAAAAAAAAACCCAGAACAAAGCAGAACAGAAGTTTGTGAGCAAAGAGCTCTTATTAAAATGTTACTCCCTTTTTGAAAATGTCAGCAACTTTCTCCTCACATTTTCATAGTCTGAGAGCTTTGCTTTTTTTTTTTTTGTCAGTATTTTTTGTTACTAAAATAATTTTTGTCTCTGTATATATGCCACCAATATTTTAAATCAACATGTTTCATTTAGAAAAAGGTAAAAGCTAAACACTGGAAATGTATCAAAAAGAAGCAGCTTCTATGATGGGAGCAGCTTTGTGTCAATGGTGAGAAAATAATCCCCCACTGTCTGACAGTAACTTAGCACAACTTGTAGTTACTTACTGCTGAGCATCAGTCACCTTCAGGCAAGGACAAAGCATTCATCACTGACTGACAGGAGAGCAGGGTGACAAGTGTTACATAAACCCCACCTACTATTCCCAATCACAAACGAAATCATTTCAAAGCAGGGAGAGGAGCCCAGTCCATGCAGTACCTGTCTCAGAGGAAGTTTGTTTCTTCATGTGACTGTCAATTGCTTTTACAGCATCAAAGTTTTTGTTCTTCTTCAAGAGATCTATGACACATCTTGACTGTGCATCTGCAATAGTGGGATCAACCCCAAAATTCAGGAGCATCACCACATCTTCCACTTGGCCTAGAATATTGCATAAATAAACATGAGAGGAAGAAGAGTTCTCATTATTCAGAGGTTTTACTCTTTTTTCCCCACTCTGCATTTTTAATTTCCTGACACCACTTCTAGCAGGGACATCTTCAACTACATCAGATTGCTCAAATCCCTATCCAACCTGACCTGGAATGTGTCCAGGGATAGGGCTTCTGCCACCTTTCTGGGCAACCTGAGCCTGTTTTTCATGACTCTCTTGCTTACATCTAGTCTAAACCTACTATGGTTTAAAATCATGACTCAGAATCACAGAAACATTCAGGTTGGAAAAGACCCTCGGGATCACCAAATCCAACCCAGAACCCTACCCCTACAAGGTTCACCCCTAAACCATGTCCCTAAGCAGGACTCCTTGTACAGGAATCTCCTTGTCCTACATAAAGAATTAAACTTTAAATAAATACTATTTGCACTCAAAATTCACACTCAAAATGCATTCTATATAAATAAAACTTGTGTGTCTATGTGTACACAGGTGGTCACTCCCAGAAATTCAGCAGTATTTAGCAGCAATGTAGCCATTTAACTGCTGTTACCCCATCCAGAAACTGAAATTGTTTAGGTACAGGTAGTGTGCACTTCATTCATGCCATTAAAGAGAGCCACCAGAATGCCACTGCCTTTAATGACCTTGGCATTGATTCTTACTTCCTGTTGCCACTTAGTGGGCAGAGTGAGAAATACAAGAAAGGAAGCAGGGCTAAGTTAACAGAAAAGAAATTCCACAGAAAACAGAACACTTCCTTCATGTCTCATGTTCCTCCTCTGACAAGGTCCACTGCTACTTGGGTTTTAAATCCTCAGCCAGTAAAAAGAACAGGATAGGTCTGCAGGTGGTCTAACATGATCTTAAAGAAACACCAAACTTTAAAAGGGAACTTCTGTGAGCCTAAGAGTTGCAGCACACCCGTAGGAAAACCATAAGCACTGAAGAAAATGTGCCACAGATGAGGCACACCACTGTGAAAGGGCAATTTCATGTTTGAAGTATTAGCTACCACTACCAGAGTCTACATTCAACCAAAAGGACTTTCTCATTTTCTTCCTTAGCACAAGAAACATTCCACAGCAGGGTCTGAAATGTGTGCACATGTAAACAGACCACCACACACAAGAAGTAACTGCACTCACTGCGTTTCTGGGAGTATTCAGTGGAAGATGCCACCACGTGCAGGAGGGTGCACCCATCCCTGTCCTGCTCGTTGATCCTCTCCTTCAAATCCGGCTTCCGAGTCAGCAACCACTTGAAGAGATGGTTCTTTCCTGAAATGACAGAAACACCCTGCTCCTTAGAAATGCTAAACAGAGACGCAAAGGGAACAGATTCGGGAGGTTTTCCCATATGCACAGGCAAGAGGCACCTGTATGAACCCTTTTCTGCAAAATGGGAAGCAGGAAAGAGAATAACTATCATAGAATGGCTCAGATTGGAAGGGACCTTAGAGATATCTACTCCAACCTCCCCACCATGGGCAGGGACACCTCTCAACAGACTCAGCAGCTCAAGGCCTCATCTCAGCCTGGCCCTGAACACCCCGAGGGATGAGGCATCCACAACACTATCACAGTATCACCAAGGTTGGAAGAGACCTGAAAGATGATCAAGTCCAACCTGTCACCACAGACCTCATGACTAGACCATGGCACCGAGTGCCACATCCAATCGCTTCTTGAACACCTCCAGGGACGGTGACTCCACCACCTCCCTGGGCAGCACATTCCAATGGTGAACGACTCTCTCAGTGAAGAACTTTCTCCTCACCTCCAGCCTAAACCTCCCCTGGTGCTGGTTGCCTGAGAGAAGAGACCAACCCCCAGCTGGCTACAACCCCTCTTCAGGTAGTTGCAGACAGCAATAAGGTCTCCCCTGAGCCTCCTCTTCTCCAGGCTAAACAATCCCAGCACCCTCAGCCTCTCCTCATAGGGCTTGTGCTCAAGGCCTCTCCCCAGCCTTGTTGCCCTTCTCTGGACACGTTCAAGTGTCTCAATGACCTTCTTAAACTGAGGGGCCCAGAACTGGACACAGTACTCAAGGTCAAGCAAAGCAGAGTACAGGGGCACAATGACTTCCCTGCTCCTGCTGGCCACACTATTCCTGACACAGGCCAGGATGCTATTGGCCTTCTTGGCCAGCTGGGCACACTGCTGGCTCATGTTTAGGTGGCTGTCAATCAGCACCCCCAGGTCCCTTTCTGTTTGGCAGCTGACAACTTCCCTGGGAAGCCTATTCCAGAGTCTCACCAGCCTCAAACTGAAGAGCTTATTCCTAAGATCCAGTCAAAACCTATTCTCCCTCAGCTTCAAACCATTCCCCCTTCTCCTGTCTCTAGACACCCTGATGAAAAGTCCCTCTGCAGCCTTCCTGTATAATCCTTTCAGGTATTGGAAGGCACTAAGAAGGTCCCCCACAGAGCCTTCTCCAGGCTGAACAACCCCAGCTCCCTCAGCCTGTCGTCAAAGCAGAGGTGTTCCACCCCTTGGATGATCTTTGTGGCCCTCCTCTGGACTCACTCCAACAGCTATGTGTTCTTCTTTAGTGTGAATATGTGAAAGAAATCAGGGTAAGAGGCAGCTGCACTGTGGGAGACAATACTGTGTTCTCAATCACCCAGAAGTGCAAACATGAGGTAGATTCACAACTCCAAGACATATAGAAACTGTTGCTCCACACTGAGGTGGCAGGAAGAAATACTCTGTTTTCAAAGTTGATATATCCAGGGACATGCCCAACTAGATCAGGTTGCCCAGAGCCCTGTCAAGCTTCACCTTGAATGTCTCCTGGGATGGGCCCCAACTACCACCCTGAGCAACCTGTTCCAGCATTCCACCACCCTCATCGAAAAGAACTTGTTCCTAATAGCCAGTGCCACTCACTTGCTCTGATACACAGTCTGATGACAGCATGAAGCACATACAGTCCAATGGTTTCAACTTTTGCCCCCATGGAAATCAGCCACTTGACTAACTCTGCCACTTCTTGCATCTTCTCGCCGCAGCCGTACAACTCAGAGGTCTGCCGGAAGAGAACAGTTCCCACACGTGATTTTCACACGATGCACATGGCTTTCATGACAAGAATCAGTGGAACAGTCACAGTCGAGCCAAACCTACTGCAAAATGAGATGTCTAACAACTCCAGCAGAAGCTCAAAACACCCCTCTCACATGAGCTGCTCACGGATGGTCAAGAAGAATCTCGTCCTGCTCTGCAGAGCACTGAACCTAAAGTCTATCTTACAAGAAGCAAAAGTCTGTTTCATAGGAAGCATTTCTCTGTTTCTTCTCTGTTAACTGACAGCAACTTTCAGCCTCACACTTAAGGGCTACTATATCTGAGTGCACATATTACTGTAGCTGGAGATTGTGCCTTTTAAGCTTGGAGGAGGCTGTTTATGCAGGACATTGCTCCAAAGCAAGAAAAGCCTGGAGAAATACTTGAACCTGGGGACAGGGATTTAGAGACTGGAGGAAGGATGTTTAGGAAGCTCATGTAACCAGTCCTTTTATAGCTCAGGAACTCCATGGATGGAGAGCAGGGCAAAACCCTACCTGCAACCAACTCAAGCATCTGGTATTACTAAAAAAATAATATGACTTGTCACACAGAGAAAGGTGTTAAGCCTTAGAGACAGATTTTTGGCCAGAATTCCTAGGAGGTGATCTCACCAAAGCATGGAATTTACAGGGGAGTTCACAGACCAAGGTCGAAAGCACAAAGCTTGAGCAAAAGGCAGTTGAGATGTGAAAAAAGGGATGTCCTAGCAGGGGCTTCATCAACATGAAGCATGGTCTGCAAGGGCTACTGCAACACAGAGAGCTCTGGAGGTGGGCAGAGGAAGCTGAAATGGGAATTGAGGCAACGCGCCAGGAGGATCAGGACATGAGGGGGTAGTCGGAAACTGTTCAGGCTGAATTTCTCCCTTTGTGCCAGTCACATTTTTAAATGCCAGCCTTCACACACGCTCCCAACAGCCACAAACACTGCTTGCTTCCTTCCTCTAACACCTCATGCCAGATTTTGACTGGCAGGAATTACTGCTCAGGCAGTTACAAAAGCAAAATACAACAAATTAGAGAAAGAATACCGTGGCAGCAGGGGTTCAAGTTGTCAGAAAGCCACATTTCTTATTTTTTTCCTTTTTTCCCCAAAAGGGAAGCAGTGCTTAGGGATCTTTAATCTTCCCCCTTGCAGTCTTTCATATGTACAACAAAGCCACTAGAAGGGGTCAGACTGGTGGGGTCAGTTTGACAGTGAAGGACATACTGTTTTGTACTCCTATCTAATGAGGCTTTCTGATTTTCTTGCCTAGGAAGGAAGATTTTTTTTGCCAAGACACCCTACATGTATCTTTGACTGCACTGCCATGATTTATTCTTGGTGCAAGGAGCAGCTTCACCCCTCTCAGGTGTGCTCCACGTGAAGGGGCTGCTCAGAGCTGACAACCGCAGCAACAGACAGCTTCACCTGGGACCTGCTTTAAGCTGAGTCTCTGATGCATTTACCCCACCACAGCTACGATGCTCTAGCAGCACAGCCTGAAGATGCCATCATCTTGGTGAAAAGCACTAGGACTTGTGGCTACTCAGTCTACAACTATATGCTTCTGCCTTGCCAAAATCCTCCTAAAGCATCTGGAAAGCGTTGAAGCCTGCAGGGAGAAAGTTTAGCAGTTACTGCCTAGGTATAAAGGGGCACCGAGGGAAGGACAAATCCCAACAATGCACACAGCTCAACTCTCCATAATCATACCCAGCCCCATGAAACAGTGCAGAGACAGACTAGCAAGGTATAAAACCAGCCTATCCCATGTACATCCTAAGCTCTCCTGGTTGGAAAACAAATCCAACTTAATTGACGTCAGACATTTGTCAGCACTGATTTATCAGATGAGAAGCGTGACGTGAACAGCCTGCTGTGCTTGAGAGGAAGATGTCACCCTTTGATCAAATTAATGGAAATGTTAAATTACATAAAGAAATCCTGCAGCTGGAGATTTGTCATTATTTCAAATAAAAAGAGACAACAAAGAAGATTTGGCATAATCACACAAAGCCCATACATCATTTTTCCTTGATCTGTTTTAGCCTTTTTCCACCTTTTAGCCAAGGTGGGGGGAAAAAGAAATAATCTACCACTGAAGTGAAGAGGGAAAAAAAGAGAGATAGACACATTAAAAAAATAAAATAAAGGAGAGTACTTTACCTCAAATAGATTCTTCAGAGAGACCTGGTTGACTCTGAGATTGGAGGGCAAGGCTTTCTTTTCGGATAACAACAACAGACAGGACTGGAAAATAAGACAACCACCAAATCCAAAACATTAGTGGTCATATAAACCCCCTTAGAAACTTTGGTTTTCACTGCCTCCTCAGATCTTGTAAGAAAGCAAATGAGAGCTAACAACATTTCAGACCTTGTTTTAAAGACTCTAACAGAGAAGCCCCAGCTTCCTGGTCCCCCCTCACCTATACACTGAGCTCAGCGTTGCATGAGATGGAACATTCTGCTGGCCACTTTGGATCCATTGCCCTGGCTATGCTCCCTCTCGGGCTCTCGTGCACCTGCACACTAACAAGATATGGGAAGCTGAAGAGCCCTTGATTTCCTAGCAACAACTGACAACATTCTTCTCATAGCAATCCTTATACTGCACCCAAAACACAGCACTAGCCTAGCTACTAAGAAGGGAAACCGGCTCTAGCCCAGCCAGGACACTCACATGAAAGGAAGAGGGAATCACAAATAAACATCTAATTGTTCTCCCCTCTCACTTCCATGAACAATGACTCTAGATGGCACCTGAACTAGAAGAAACCAGCAAGAGACAAGTGGGATTAGGAGTTGATTGTATCCCTTTGAGAAATGAACTTCAGCAGTTATTTATCGCTAGAAGTATTTCTCATGTCTTAAAAAACAATCAAGACATTTGAACCAGGAACGAATCAATACTCACTGGTTTGGATTCTGAAGGTAACCTGAGCTTACCCTGAAGGGGTGAGCCAGGAGTGCCCACCACACAGCACCACACTTACCCTCCACTTCCCTTTCTGGGCCAACCTCTCTATTACCGCTTGCCAAATGAGCGCGTCGAAGCGCGCGCGGAACACGAAGCTGTAGGCCACGGGGAAGGTCTGTGGGAAGACTCGTTCATCTGCAACAGCAAGCAGGGGAGAAACCTCCTCAGTATGCACAGCACTTCGACAGCTGGGGGCTGCAAGGAGTTTACTTCGTTGCATGGTGACAGTTTGGTCCCACAGTGACTGCAGAACTGAGTACAGCTGCAGCAGCTTTGTGGAGGACACCAAGGTGAGGGAGGTGGTTGGCATGCCTGAGGGATGGGATACCATCTACAAGGACCTCAACACCTCTCCCATGAAGAAAGGCTGAGAAAACTGGCACTCTTTAGTCTGGAGAAAAGAAGGCTGAGAGGGAATCTTGTTAATGTCCGTAAATATCTGAGGGGTGGGTGTCAAGAGGAAGGGGAAAGGCTTCTTTCAGTGGTGCCTGGTAGCAGGACAAGGAATAATGGACAGAAGCTAGAACACAGCAAGCTCCACCCCTGCATGAGGAGAAGCTTCTTATTTTCTGTTAGGGTGATGGAGCACTGGAACAGCCTGCCCAGAGAGGTTGTGGAGTCTCCTTTTCTGGAGACTTTTAAAGCCAGCCTGGATGTGTTCCTGGGTGGCCTGCCCTAGGTGATCCTGCTTTGGCAGGGGGATTGGACCTGATGATCTCTGGAAGTCCCTTTCAACCCCTAATATTCTGTGATTCTGTGACTTGGACAAGCTTAAGAAGTGGGCCTGTGTGAAACTCATCAGGTTCATCAAAGCCAGGTGCAAGGTCCTACACCTGGGTCAGGGAGATTCCTGGTATCAAAACAGGCTGGGGGTTGAAGGGATTGAGAGCAGCCCTGCAGAGGAGGACTTGGGATGTACTGACAGATGAAGAGCTCATTGTGAGCACTCACAGCTCAGAGGGCAAACCATATTCTGGGCTGCACCAAAAGCAGCATGGCCAGCAGGATGAGGGAGGTGATTCTGCTCCACTCTGGTGAGACCCCAGCTGCAGTGCTGCATCCAGCTCTGGATGGAGTCATTGACACAAGAACAACACAGAAATATTGGAGCAGGTCCAGAAGAGGGCCATGGAAACCATCAGTGAGTTGGAATACCTCTGCTTTGAAAAAAGGCTGAAAGAGAAGTCAGGCCCTGGGCAGACCTTATTGTGGCCTTTCAGTACTTAAGGGGGGGCCTATAAGAAAGATAGGGACAGTCTTTCAGCAGGATCTGTTGCAACAGGACAAGGGGTGATGGTTTTAAACTAAAAGAGGGGAAATTTATACTAGATGTGGTAAAATGAGGGTAGTGAAACACTGGCTCAGATTTGCCCAGAGAGGTGGTAGAAGCCTCATCCCTGGAAACATTCCAGGTCAGGTTGGATGAGGTTCTAAGCAGTGTAGTTGGGGATATCCCTGATCACTGTAGAGGAGCTGGATTAGATGACTTTTAAAGGTCTCTTCCAGCCCAAACTACTGTGTGATTCTATGAATTTTAGCACTGATTAATACCCAGGAAAATGAGACCTTAAATATCCCTGGCCACCCAACTTATACAGCACCTTTTTTATTATCAGCCTCCAGTCTTCATTAAACAACGGGAGGTGACATTAACCTTTGCCCTCAAGACACACCTCTAAGCCCCGTGAACCTCATGGTGGTTCCTTCCACTTGTGGGAGAGCCCAGCTACAGATGCTGCTAAAGCTAATCAAGGTCTTTAACACAGGGCTACAAGTTCAAGTAAATGCAGCAGGAGTACAACCTGAACTCTCCAGGCAGGCCCCATCAGATAAAGCCTGTGAACCAGACAAAAAAAACAGCAAGTAGAGGAGGAGAGATGGAGGAAAGGGCAGGGAGACAATGGGTGGACATTGCTGAAAAAAAATACCCAACTCCAAGCCATCAACCAATCCAAACAATGCCACAGAAAGGACAAAAACACTCTTTCCATTGCTGCCCACTACTAGCTGAGACAAAGCCCTCCACACTGCAGAAGACAACTGCACTGTAAACTCAAGAGGAAGCTGAGTATCTGCTAGTTGTTTTCAAATCCAGCTAGCTATAAGGTAAGTAGAGTGGTTTGGAGACAAACACTAAAGCCTTAGGGGTAAGTAGAGTGGTTTGGAGACAAACACTAAAGCCTTAGAGGTGTGGAATAGAATAAAATAGAATAGAATTAACCAGGTTGGAAAAGACCTTTGAGATCATCAAGTCCAACCTATCACTCAACACCATCTAATCAACTAAACCATGGCACCAAGTGCCTCATGCAGGCTCTTCTTAAACACCTCCAGTGATGGTGACTCCAGCACCTCCCTGGGCAGCACATTCCAATGGCCAATCTCTCTGAGAAGAATTTCTTCCTAATATCCAGCCTAAACCTCCCCTGGGAAAGCTTGAGACTTTGTCCTCTTGTTCTGGGGCTGGGTGCCTGAGCTCCAAAACACCTAACCTTGTCTCTCTGGCTCTGATTTTCAACCTTTTCTAGCTAAGCCACAATTGATGTGCTCTTGAGAGACCCCTGTATAGTGTTTTGGGATTGCTGGCATCTGCTGGACCAAGATCACCATATCCTCAACATACTCATGCCCCTCAAACAGGGTCCAAATGAATGACTTGGTGAAGGACACCCTACCAAAAGCTTGTCATCACTCCTGAGAGGCTCCTAGAGAAATTAAGATCTTAATGTGAGTTTACCATTGACACTCATGAAGATTCCTGTTATAAAATCAGCAGCTTGACTTCGGTCTGCAGAAGCGTTCAGGAGAAGCAAACCTTTGTAAAACATGAAAACTGCCTCGTGAGGGTTCAGCAACATGATCCAGGAGTGGCCAGCTCTGTAGTAAGCCTGAGGGGGAAACAAAACAAAACAACACAACAAACAAACAAAGACAATTGGACAAGTGTTGTGAAAATATTCAGAGATCTTTGCTACAAAACATGAGCATTTTTCCTTATATTTTCTAATTATGCTACAGAAATGACTTGCAGTACTGTTTTTACAGCTTCTGAAAACACAGATCCAAAAAAGTCCAGTAAATATCCCTTGAAAAATCACAAAGTCTGATGAGGAGAGGCTGAGGGAGCAGGGGGTGTTAAGACTGGAGAGGAGGAGACTCAGAGGGGGACCTTATCACACTCTACAACTACCTGAAGGGAAGTTCTAGTGAGACAGGGGGCAGGCTTTTCCTCCAGGCAGCTTGTGACAGGACAGAGGGACATGGACTGAAGCTCTGCCAGAGGAGGGTTAGGTTGGATGTTAGGAAGCATTTCCTCATGGAAAGGGGAACTGGACACTGGAATGGACTGAATACAGAATAAACCAGGTTGGAAAAAACCTTCAAGATCATCAAGTCCAACCTATCACCCAACACCATTTGATCAACTCAACCATGGCACTGAGTGCCTCTTCCAGGCTCTTTTTAAACACTTCCAGTGATGGTGACTCCACCACCTCCCTGGTGGAGTCCCTGGCACATTCCAATGGCCAATCTCTCCTTCTGGGAAGAATTTCTTCCTAATATCCAGCCTGAACCTCCCCTGGCACAGCTTGAGACTGTGTCCTCTTGTTCTGGTGCTGGCTGCCTGGGAGAAGAGGCCAACCCCCACCTGGCTACAACCTCCCTTCAGGTAGTTGTAGATGGCAATAAGGTCTCCCCTGAGCCTCCTCTTCTCCAGGCTGAGCACCCCCAGCTCCCTCAGCCTCTCCTCACAGGGCTGTGCTCCAGACCTCTCCCCAGCCTTGCTGCCCTTCTCTGGACACATTCCAGCAAGAGAGGTGGTGGAGTCGCTGTCCCTGGAGGTGTTTAAGGCAAGACTGGATGTAGCACTTGGTGACATGGTCTGGTCAGTGTGGTGGTGTTAGGTCACAGGCTGGACTTGATGGTCTCAGAGATCTATTCCAGCCTCAATAATAATTCTGTGATTCTGTACTGGCTCCGAGTCAGAGTGGAGTCAATCTGTTCAAACCCAGGTAACTGGCATGCTGCACCACAATGCAAGTTCAATTGCTATGTGCATGCAATTGCACCAAATCTAAATCAAATACCTCCCACTAGATGACCCTTTAAAGGCCCCTTGCAACCCAAAGCATTCTGTGAATCTCTGGTAGTTAGTTCAGAAGACTACTCATTGTGCATAAAAGCTAATCCAAGTGTATGCCTCTGTATCATAAATGCTGCTCATGCCTCACAGATGAGTATGAGTCACTGTGTACCCAATCAATGTGCACTTAATGACAAGCATATGTCTCGAGCATTCTTCTGTCCACTGGAAACACACTACAACCTCCATCACCACCCACGGTTCCCAGTAGGCTTATTATCATGAAGAGTATTAGTGCACACTGCCCAAGGGAGCCTCCAAAGCTAGGTCTCCATTGCAGACATGAGTGCTCTCAGTGACTGATGAATCTGTCCCATGAGCCAGGCTCTGTAAGACTGCAAATGAACACAAAGCTCATGAACCTCACAGCGTGCTGTCACCGGGCTGCTACTGCATCACACCCACATGTCCAGCATCACCAGGGCACATAAGATTTTCTTACTGATCACCTTGCCTGGGTTATTAAGAAAAGTTATCTTCCTTGAAATCATTGCTGTCTATCTTGTGGGAAGCCAGAAAGAACCTCCTGCTGCTGCAAAAAAAGAGTTGCTTCATTTTATTAAGAGGACTATTACAGGACTCGTTCTGATGCCCGTGTACAAAGTCAGACATTGATTCAAGGGACTTTGTGCTGTATTTGCTTATCACACCCCAAAGGCAGAACACCTTAAAAAGCAGGTATGGACACTTGGGTTTGAAAAGCAAAGCATACCAAACCTGCCAGCTAGTACCTTAACATACTTCGGATCCCAGCGCAAGCTCTCGTAGGCTGCCAGCATTGCTTCTCTCCATTTACCAAGACAGTACAAGGCAGTTGATTTGTTGCAGTGTAACACAGCTATGTCCTTGGTGCACCTAAAAACATGTTTTTAGGATGTAAGTGTTTATTCACTTGAAATCAACTTCATAGTTAGCAGCAAAGGGGGGTGGGAAAAAGCCTACATATCACCCACTTAACATTAGAGGTAAAACTGGAGTTACAGAAAACTAAGTTCTCTTGAACATCAGCTGTAAAATCTCTTAGTGGCATCACAAATGATACCCTTGTGATACACTTCATATCCTGGTGTCTTCTGAAGCAGAAAGCCAGCTGACTGGAAGAAAGCAGTATGAAGATTTAGAGCTTAGACCACCTCAACACATTTAGCTATGGCTCAGGGAAAGCCAGCAGCCAAGAACAGGAGAAAACAGACACAAATGGAAGCTGTTAGATGGAAAGAACACTGAGTATGTTTTGGTAGGCAAAAAGCAACTTAGATGCATTTTGCTGTATCACCACTTGATGAAATCAACAGAATTATTCACATCTCCAGCAGCTAAGAAATAAAGAAATGGGGTTTAGAGAACAAAAAGCACTGAAGTATATAAAGTGTGTGCTGGATCCAAGTCAGTTTCTGGAAAAAGCTGCCCACAGATTACAGGGAAGGGGAACCTAGAAAGCCTGTCTTGCCTGTGCTCAGACACCTCATGCCACAAAGCTGCATCCTTCACCTTACCCCTGCCTACCAATCTACACTCCAAGTCTCTTCAGCTACACTGAACGTGTTCAGAGAACACTTTGCATGCCAGCAACTCCTGACAAGTCAACCCCTGGCAAGGGAAAGAGATGCTCAGGAGCAGATCCCTGCAGCATGACGACATGTGGCAGGAAACCTGCTCAGCTCTGTCCTCCCTCCCTCAGTCCTACTCCCTGCACATGCTCCAGACTTTTTTACTACTAGGAGCTAAATGGCTAATAATCAAAATAAATGAAAGGCTGGTGTTAAGTTAGATTAACAGCAATGTTACTACAAGGTACTAATGCATATTTAATAGTTGCCATAATACTCAACTACTTAATCATTAATAACATTAGCAACTGTTATGGGCTGCCCAGGGAGGTGGTGGAGCCACTACCCCTGGAAGTGTTTAAATTAAGACTGGCTGAGGCACTTGGTGCCATGGTTTAGTTGATGAGATGGTGTTGGGTGATAGGTTGGACTTGATCATCTCCAAGGTCTTTTTCAACCTGGTGAATTCTGTACAAATTCTGTGATGCTGTAACTGGTGTTAACTGAAGAAAAATAAGCACTTAATATTTGGAAAGAAATACCTAAACAACTCTTCTGATGAAAAAGAATGACTTAACAAATCTGAAAACACTAAGGAAGACCAAATAACAAATGAATCACTTTAAAGACAATCAGATGACAGCAGGCTGTACACACAACCAGCAGAGGGCAAAAATCACACCAAGATTACTTCACAGTACATCAGTGTACTGAGTTGGTCTGGCAACGTTAATGCTGAGGGGAAACTTCAACCCACCACAATCAGGTAAGAAATACCAACATGGAGTGTGGAAGATTAATCTGAGCTTTAATTATACTAATTTGTAACTGAGCTTTATATATTCAGATTGCAGTCACTAACTAATCTCTCACAGGACTCTCTAATTACAGGACTGGTATAATGAAGACCATGATACAAGACAGGAGACAATCAGAAGTGAGGACAAGGAACACAGCTCAGAGTCAACTGCAGTACTGCACAGATTCCAGCCCTGTGTCATGGCTCAGATCTTGCAGTTCAAGAGTACTTACGGGTCCCACGGCATGGAGCACCCCAGTACATACAGAGCTTGGTCATACTTTCTGATGGCCAAGGAGTAATTCCCATTTTTGAAATCCTGGTTCCCATCTTGTTTCATAGCCTGTGCATATTCCATGGGATCCATGCTAATTAAGAGGGGGAAAAAAAGTATATAAATGATCAGACAAAAGCACTAATTTATGAGACACTGCTTTCCCTTGAACTGTTTGAACCAGCCACACAACAACCCACACAGCACCCCTCCTCCACCCTGGGGGGATGAGGGAGAGAATTGGAGAGGTAAAGCTAAGAAGACTCAGAGGTTGAGATAAAAACTGTCTAATAAGTGAAATCAAAACTCAAATCATAACAATAGTGATTACAGAACATACAAATGACTGATGCACAGTGCAAGTGCTCAACAGTCACTAACAAACACCCAGCCAGCTCCTGGTCAGCCATCCCCGAGGAGAGAAAAATCCCAAACCCACAATCCCAGAAGAGTCCCAGATTCCTGGTCCACCTTCATCTGTATACTGAGCACAATAATGCTGTATGCTATGGAATATTCCATTGGCCAGTTTGGGTCTGTTACCCTGGCTATGCTTCCTCCATCAGAAGCTTCTGGAGCACCTGCATAGTAGCAAGACCTGTCAAGCTGCAAAGTCCTTGATTTCCTATCAACAACTGAACACATCAGCATGGAAAGGATTCTTCTGTCTCCATTTAGTCAGCTGTTCTATCACAAAATGGCCTCCTTTCAGAAGGGTAATCAAGAGATGTTGTAAATTGAAATTTAAATAGATTGGACCTGGTTGCCCAGGGAGGTGGTGGAAGCCTCATCCCTGCAGGTTTTGAAGGCCAGGCTGGTTGTGATTCTGAGCAGCCTGCTGTAGTGTGAGGTGTCCCTGCCCATGGCAGGAGGTTTGGAACTGGATGATCCTCGAGGTCCCTTCCAACCCTGACAATTCTGTGATCCTATTTTACACAAATCTAGTATTAACACTAATTTAAGCACACAAGGTGTACATGCAGGGGTGCACTCCCAGCAGCAACTGGGAGTCTTCCAAAGTAACCAGTCACTTCAAGCCTCTGGAGCCAAATGTTCACAGGCTACAAGACCACAGCTCCAGCAAAAATGTGATGGTCACAGGACATAGGAGAGAGCCTCAGGGGCAGAAGCGGGCAGACTCTCCAGATGTGGCAGCCATCAGGAGAAGAGACCACTCCAGTTTACAGTGAGCATGACATTGATGGTATGGAATCCTTCTGTTGGCTGAATTGGGTCAGCTGCTCTGGCTTCGCTCCTCCTGGCTTCAGCAGCTTCTTAACTCAAAACTGCTGAAGACCTTGATCACTATGGAGATCTGCATACCACAGCCAGCCACTAACAAAAACAAAGTGTTTTATCAACTGTGCTCTTTCTGAACAGGGTGCTGCACTCTTCTCAGAAATGCAGTCTTCCTGCATTCCCTGATGACACCCCAGTGAAACCAAGATGTCTTCTCACACCAATTCCCACACTGAATCCAAAATACAGCACCATTCTAGGTACTCAGAAGGAAAATTAGCTCTGTCCCAGCCAAAACCAGGACAATTTTCACCTTAAATTTGGTACATTTATAAAGAAGGCCAAATGAGCACATAGTTTTTGTCTGCTGCAGTTGGAAGAGTAATAAATTACAACTCTGGTGATCATTTCATCTTTGCTGCTGATGGCCCAACTTCATTCACATCTATTTTAAATGAAGCTCAGCTAACCAAATCTACCACTGATATCCATTATTTTCCCTCAGGTTTTCTCCTCAAAGCATGTTCTTTCAAATTAAGGTTCCAAATTATTTAGCTGTGTGCACACACTAAATGTGGGAGGAAACAGGCAAGAGAGCAAGCAGAGCCTCACATGCTTAAGAAATACATGAGGAATGCATCTCAATTAAACACAAAACTCATTTACTTGTTATTTATCTTTGTGTTTGGTTGTTGTTTTTTTTTTCCCCCAGCCTCTCTGGCTAGACATCTGCAAGTTTGCAGATGACACAAAGTTAGGAGCAGATGTTAGTCAGTTAGAGGGTAGAAAGGCTCTGCAGAGGGACCTCGACCGACTGGACAGATGGGCAGAGTCCAATGGGATGGCATTCAACAAGTCCAAGTGCCGAGTGCTGCACTTTGGCTACGGCAATCCCATGCAGAGCTACAGGCTGGGGTCAGAGTGGCTGACAGCTCCCAAACAAAGAGGGACCTGGGGATGCTGATCGACAGTCACCTGAATATGAGCCAACAGTGTGCCCAAGTGGCCAGGAGGGCCAATGGCATCCTGGCCTGCATTAGGAATAGTGTGGCCAGCAGGAGCAGGGAGGTCATAGTGCCCCTGTACTCTGCTCTGGTTAGGCCGCACCTTGAGTCCTGTGTCCAGTTCTGGGCCCCTCAGTTTAAGAAGGACATTGAGACACTTGAACGTGTCCAGAGAAGGGCAACAAGGCTGGGGAGAGGCCTTGAACACAGCCCTGTGAGGAGAGGCTGAGGGAGCTGGGATTGTTTAGCCTGGAGAAGAGGAGGCTCAGGGGTGACCTCATTGCTGTCTACGACTACCTGAAAGGTGGTTGTAGCCAGGAAGGGGTTGGCCTCTTCTCCCAGGCACCCAGCACCAGAACAAGGGGACACAGTCTCAAGCTGCGCCAGGGGAGGTTTAGACTCGAGGTGAGGAGGAAGTTCTTCACCGAGCGAGTCATTTGTCATTGGAATGTGCTGCCCAGGGAGGTGGTGGAGTCACCATCCCTGGAGGCGTTCAAGAGGAGATTGGATGTGGCACTTGGTGCCATGGTCTAGTCATGGGGTCTGTGTTGATAGGTTGGACTCGATGATCCTCGAGGTCCTTTCCAACCTAAGTGATACTGTGATAATCCAATATACACAAAACTGCACTGAAACTTGATGCTGCAGTGTTTCCATGCAGTAGTAAGTACATTGACAGTGCACAAGGACCTTCAATCAGATGCAGCAGTTACTAAAAATTAACACAGCAAGCATGGGAGGAAAACAGTGGTTGCAACATGCATCAGCTGCAACTGACTGAAAAAAATAGTTCATCATTGGAATTGTAAAATCAAATTCATTGTATACAACCTCATGGTCAGGCAGCTAGGTGAAGGGAAACAAACACAAAAGGAAAACCAGTGATGCCCTGCTTTGAGCTGGAGCAGAACCATTTACATGAGATTTGAAGGATTCATTTTCCCCACAGTACAGCCAAAGACCACCACCAGCAAGATATATTTTAAAAGGAAAGGGCATTCAGACACGTCTTGTGCTGAGAAATTTTGGAACTGAGCTCCCTGTTCCCAATCAGGAGGTGGCATCCCCTCCCTCCCCACTCCTGCTCTGGCAGAGGGGTTGGACTGGATGATCTTTCAAGGTCCCTTCCAACCTCTAAAATTCTCTGGTTCTGTGATTTCCAGCTGAACACAAATCCCAATCCTTTGCCAACACTGGAGTTTCCCAGACAAAACCTCAAACTCTAGGTCACTTAAATAGCTGGGATGAGTGCTGTGGGCATTAGCAGCTACACCCAAGTTCACAGACCCAAGAGATACGCAGGCATGCAAATCTGACATCTAAGTCAATGATCCAAAAGAATAGCTGAGCTGCCCAGCACAGCACGTCTTGGTATTGCCTAACATCTTCCTCAAGCACAAACTCTTTTAACCCAAATCCCCTGGACTAAAGTGAAGACCTATTGCATAAAAATCTACTGACCATAGCAAGCATTAAACAAAAATGTCTCTTCCTCTGGCTCCAGCAGCACAGGTAAAGGGCACAGCTGCACCTGAATACAACTGAACAAAGATGTTGTCGTGGTGGGAGATGTGCGATAGCCCAGGTGGTCGGCTACTGGGCATACTCCACTCCATCCCCCAGTGGGATGGGAAAAGAGGAAAGGAAAAACAAGAAAAAATGTAGATCAAGGCAAAAAGTGTTTAATATGTGGAAGAAGAGAGAAAGAAAACAAGGTGATGTGAAGGCAATCATTCACCACCTCCCACATGCAGATTCATGCCCAGCCAGTTCCCAAGCGCGTGTCCCCAGGCCCCCTCCTCTCCATTTTTATTGCTGAGCATGACATCACATGGCACAGGCTACACCTTTGGTCAGCCTGGGTCATCTGCCCAACTATGTCTCCTTCCAACCTCTTGTGCAGCCCCCAGCCTAGTCACAGGGCATCAGAGTGAGAAATGGAAGTCCTGATGCAGGGCAAATGCTGCTCAGCCACAGCTAAAACATCAGTGTGTTATCAGCGTTGTTTTGGTCATCAATTTAAGACAAAGCTCCTATGAGCTGCTATGAAGAAGATTAACTTCATCTCAGCCAGACACAGTACAGCACAGGTTTCCCTAATAAATTGGGGTTTTCTCCTAACCTATAGAGTCCATGAAACACATAAATCTGGAGGAACACTCTAGGGCCTGGGAGAGCATTGTTGAGATGGTCTACTGTGTTCGCTCTTTTACCGGCTCCTGAGGCCACTGGCACAACTTTGACAGTAAAGTATATTAATTTTTGCCTAAGTAATTAAAAGATTTCACAGCTAAGTCAGCAAAAACCAAAACCAAGAAGTATCTGATCCAACCACTGCTGTTGCCAGTGGGCAAAATTCCCATTTACTTCACATGTTACTGTGATGGCAGTGTCCCACTGAACTGCTTCAGTCAGGCTGTCCCTGTGCTGGGAGGTTACAAGGCTAAGCTTTGACTCCTTAATTCCACAGACAAGCCTGAAAACACAGAGACACTGCCCAGAAAGCCCATTTGGCCTTCTTGAAAAGCACTGTTCCTCACCCCAGCTGTCACTCCCAGAGGCCAGCCTCTGCTTTCTGAGCAGAGCTGGCAATGCTGAAAACTGTACAAACCCAAGAGTGAACCCAAGCAGCTGGTTGGCTCTGTCTGCATCTGGTTTACTCATTTAAGAAACTGTGTGACACTGCTGATATACAGAGGAAAAAATGGAAGGTCTACACAGTCATGCTTTTAGTTATTATTGATACCAAAAGTTAAACTCTGAGGTACCGTCCCTAAGTCATCACTTGGTGGAATAAAAATGATTTTGAGGCACATCAGCTTTCCATAATGCCAGCAACAAATGAAGCCTAGGAGCTCTGCATCTGAATTAAGAGTGGTGCAACACAAGCATCCTCCTGTTTCCAGGAAACCTGACTTCTAAAGATTGTGCATCCCTCATTCCTATTAAGTAGAGGAATAAATAATCTTCTCCTCCTCCTCCCTAAACCTAACAGGCAGACAGCATCAACTGGCAACAGGTTGGGAGAGAAAAAGCCCAGGAATGCACTTAAACTGTGGTTGAGTGACAACTAAATACACTTCATTTGCATTCCATTAATTAATCTTTTCCCTTCAGGAAACCTTCAGGCTCATTAATTCTTGCCCACCAACAGCAAGCTGGTTCCAAGACCTATGGAGCATGACTTCATATGGTATGGAATATCCATGCTTTGGTCAGCTGGGTTCAGCTGTCCCAGCCGTGGCCTCTCCCAGCTGCGTCCTCTCCCAGCTTCTTGTGCCACTCAGCCTGCTCACTACTGGGGTGAGAAGCTGAACAGTCCTTGGCTCAGTATAAAAACTGAGCTCAACATCCTGGCTTGCATCACGAATAGTGTGGCCAACAGGAGCAGGGAAGTCATAGTGCCCCTGTACTCTGCACTGGTTAGGCCACACCTTGAGTCCTGTGTCCAGTTCTGGGCCCTTCAGTTTAAGAAGGACATCGAGACACTTGAACGTGTCCAGAGAAGGGCAACGAGGCTGGGGAGAGGCCTTGAGCACAGCCCTATGAGGAGAGGCTGAGGGAGCTGGGATTGTTTAGCCTGGAGAAGAGGAGGCTCAGGGGAGACCTCATTGCTCTCTACAACTACCTGACGGGAGGTTATAGCCAGGAGGGAGCAACCGGCACCAGAACGAGAGGACACAGTCGCAAAGTTTAGGTTCAAGGTGAGGAGAAAGTTCTTCACTGAAAGCATTGTTCGCCATTGGAATGTGCTGCCCGGGGAGGTGGTGGAGTCACCGACCCTGGAGGTGTTCAAGAGGGGATTGGATGTGGCACTTGGTGCCATGGTTTAGTCACGACATCTGTGGTGACAGGTTGGACTTGATGATCTTTGAGGTCTCTTCCAACCTTGGTGATTCTGTGATCAGCACATTACCAATGTTACTCTGACCCCAAATCCAAAAGACAGCACCGTATCAGCTAGTAGGATGAAGATTAACTCCACCCCAGCCAAAACCAGGACATCATGTCACTGAGATGACACTGCCTTTTGGGAAGCCTCCTAGAAAAATTAGAAAAAAGGGGGGGGGGGGGGGGGAAGAGCACTGAAAGGGAAAAAAACAAACCCAAACCAAAACAAGCTAATGATAGCTCACAGTTTTATAGGCAAGATCTCAACATGCTGATGATTCATAGGGCAACAAAGGTCCTCACACCTAGTGTCTGCTTAGCCCATATCCAGTGCTGAACTACAGTAGTTGTTCTACCATCCAGTGGCCCCTTCCCAGCTGAGAAAGGCAACTAGGAAAATGTGAAGAATCCTGGGGCTGGGATGAAAACAGATGTAATGAAACAGCAAAACTAGTATTAATGCTAATGCCAGCATGAAGTATGCAAGTTATCCTCAGTCCAGTGATGTACAGCAGTCACAATAAACCAGAGGGCAGGCCCTGGGAGCAGGACAGGGACTGTGCTCCTTCAGGGTTGCTGACCCTCAAGGAGAGGAGGAGGAGGAGGAGGAGGAGAAGCAGGAGTCCTCATTCTCACCAAATTTCCCTCTTTATACTGAGAGTGCCATTAATGCCATGGCACACACATGGTATCCAGTCAGGGTCAACTGCCCGGCCTTTCCCTTCCCACCTTAAGCTCCTGGCTGACTGTCAACAGCTAACAGCCTGCAGACCACGGCTGTCCTAGGATTCTGTTCCAGCAAACCCAGGAACACAGCCATGACACACCATCCTGGATTTAGGGTGGCATCTCAGAACATCGTTCCTCCTTTCCACACAAGCTGAACTTGTGCCCGGCACCATGCAGACTAGCTTGGGTTGAAGACTCTTTCACAGCTTGCACCACTGACAGGTTTGGCCTTGTTCCCCAGCACATCCTGTTTTGCTAAGTCAAACAAAACAAGCTTTTTTGCTTTCAGTTTCAAAGGATTCTCCCCTCTTTGTAACCTACCAGGAACGAGTTATACACCCAGGAGAACCTATCGGTAAGGCACTGCCCTTTCAAGACAAACTCTGTGCATACATAAATACACTTTTGATTTCCAGTCATACTAGGAAAGGACTTGCATCTGTCATTTTATAGACAGAAAAACTTATGGTAAAACATCTGTTTACACAGAGTCATCACTGGTTTACAGAACAAACAGAAAGTAATCTCAGAAAGCCCTCACAAAACTGGAAATAAGTTAACCCTGCTTCCCAGTCTCTGAAACAAGAGTCTTGAAATCCTTAGTCTAGCTCAGCCATACAAGACCTAACAGCCCAAGAGGGAGGTATTTACACTGCTGCAGTTGTTTGCTCAGCCCAGCCATGTTCCTGTCCTCAAACAGAGCTGACTGGGTAAGGAAGCAACAGCAACAAACAGCTTCCACATTTCCTTTGTATGGATTAGCTCAAGAGGGTAGCACATCTGGAATGAAAGAAAAACAAAACAGTAACACAAACCCAAACCAACAAGATTCCCCTTAGCAGCAAAGTTTTCAGGCTCCTGCAGTTCACAGCCAAGGCCTGACACGTTTAATTGCACAGTGGTAAAAAACACTGGTAAGAAACTGGAGCCTACAAGGAAGATGGGGAAAGTCTTTTTAGCAGGGCCTATTACGACAGGACAAGTGGTGATGGTTTAAACTAAAGAGAGGGGAGATTTAGACTAAAATCGAAGGAAGACATTTTTTAGTGAGGGTGGTGAAACACTGGCCCAGGTTGGCCCCATGCCTAGAAACGTTCCAGGTCAGACTGGCCAAAGCTCTGAGCAGCCTGATGTAGTTAAAGATGTCCCTGCAGGCTGCAGGGGATTGGACTAGGTGTCCTTTAAGAGGTCCCTTCCTCCCCAAACTACTCTGTGATTGTACGAAACACTGCCTCTTGCACACCTTCACGTTAAACAAATGCCTCTTCCCATCTGCAGCAACCCCACGCTACCAACCCTAAACGCAGTCTCTGTAAACTGGGGGGTGGGAAGCCGAAGACCGACATGATCCTTTGTTGTTGTTTGTTTGCTTCCTTCCTTCTGAAGTGCGGAGTGTGCACAAACTCCTCTGGAAGCGAAGTGAAGAAGCCTGCTTCGTTAAGTGACCACCCCGTGACCTCACACACGAGTTTTGCTTTTCAGGGAAAGGATCCAAATCCACTGAAGACAATGCCGAGCTCAGGGCTGTGCCAAAGAAGTTCTCTTCCTTCTTTTCAGGCACGGACACGCCACCACACACACACACACACAGCCCCACGCCAGCTCCTCCGCACACGCTGTGCCAGGCCAGCACACCCTCCCGGACTCCTGGCAGGAGCAGGAATGCACTTTCTGCCGTTTTTCCCCTTCAGCCACCCTACACATTCCCTGGCAGGCTTCCCAGCCAGCACGGCCACTCTCCCTGCCCGCCACTCCGCATGCCCCCACGCTGCTCCTTAGCGGCGAAACACGGCCCCCCCTCCTCCCCAGCCGCGGAAACCTCCTGGGAACTTGAACGCCAGCTGGAGATGCCGGAGCGGAGAGGCAGGCAGCAACTCTCGCTGCAGCGCACGTCCAGCTGTGCAGGGCGGGCAGCAGCGCGCACGGAGCGCAGCACCACCCCCAACTCCGCCAGGCAGAGGCCGCGGGTCAGGGCGGCGGTGCCGGTGGGCGCAGTCCGGCCGAGGCGCCCCCGCTCTCCTCGCACGCGGCGGGGCGGGGGTAAAGCCACGGAGGGGTCCGGGGGTCTCTGCGCGCGCGCTCACCTACCTGCCCGCCGCCACGCGCAGGGGTCTTCCGGGGCGCTCGCGGCGGCCGCCACCCCTAAACACAGCAGAGCCACGCCCCCTCCCATGGCCACGCCCCCTGCGAAAGCGAGGCTGCTCCACCCTCTGGAAGTCCCGCCGGCTGCCTGGGCTGGGGTCGCGGCTGGTCGGCCGCAGCTAATCCTGCCCGGCAGGTTTCCATCCAAGCGGGGGAGCCGGCTTTGGGCCCCCATCCCACCCGCCCCGACCCCACGTCGCGGCAGGACTGTAAGTGACGTTTGGTTGTGAAACGACGTCAGTGGGAAAGCAGCGCCTGGCCCCGCATCGGTCACCCCTTCACGGTGGTGCCTCACGGCGACCCCCGCTCGGAGGAAGCTCCAACGTCCCGCATAGGGGTGGAAGCTTCAGCTGCTGTAACGCAGCACAGGGCATCCCCCCGCAGCGCTAGCAAGCATTGCTCTGCATTAAGTGATCATAGTGACAGGAGAACATCAACATCGCTACTTGTGTACCTTTGCAAAGAAGAACCTCAACATCAGCACCGATGGCACAATGCCAAGGGGCACGGCCGTTTGGAGAAAGACAAGAAAAAAGGAAAAGAAAAAAAAAATAAGAAGAGAGAAGAAAAAGAAAAGAATGGGAGAAATGTGAAAATAAAAAGAAAGGAAGAAGATAACAGAAAAAGATGAGAAAAGGGGGGGAAATGGGAAAATAAAGTGGGGGGAGGAAAGACATTTAAAGCTTTAATGCAGAATTCTGTGAGGCAGCACACCAACCAACAAGCCAAAGATTACAAGAAACTGTTCAATAACTCAGTTTTCTGTGAACCACATTTCCCACTGAAGAAGGGAATGATCAAGAGGCTGGGTGACACCTTGACCAGCCAAGGTTAAACTACATTCCCATAAAAATGGTTGTTTTGGGTTTTTTTTTTAATGTTCTGTTAATCATCTGTGCTGAGTTTTCACATAAATCATCGTGCTACTGATTTAGAGGCTGGAGAAACAAGAAATTAAGTAATGCTAACCTTAGAGTGGGTGTTCTTAGCATTTTGTTCCAAGTGGAGCACACCAAAATAAAAGAACAAAGACACTTTAAGAAAGAATAAAAAAAACCAAAACAACCAACTCAAAACAGTCGAAAGTGCAGCCACGATTGTTATTTTGTTCCCACATCGATACAAGGCGGGGAAACTGCTCGCTCCCCAGTGTTACCGTGCTTGAGAAGTGACAAAGACACCAAAGTCCATGGGTGGGATTTTGCAGTTCTTAGGCAGGCATCAATAGGATATGAATGATGAGAGGAATGAGTGGCTGATGCCAACTAAGGTATTTGGCATCTCATGCGACCTCCGACCTCCCTGTCATTGCTGTTTAGGGGAGTTTCGCTTCGGTGCAAAGAGACAAGGACTGAGCCACCTCAGTTCCGCTGCGGAAAGGCGAAAACGCTGCCCTTTGGCATGGGAGGGACTCCGACCTGACCACCGGCACAAGCACCAGTCCTGGCTGCAGCTGTTTGCCAGCCTTGGGCGTGCTCAACAGGCCGGTCACAAGACAGAAAACGAAACCGTTGGTCTGTTTTCGGTTTGTTTCTTTTTAACTCAGCTGAATAAATGAAACTTGGCAGCTTGCAAGCCTCTGGCTGGTGATCAGCGAGGCGTTTCCTTCTCCAGGGGCTGAGCCCCAGCCACGCATACACCTTGCCACTCAGTTACTGAGTCTGCAAAGTTCCTGAGTCTAAGCAAGCAGAGAAGGAAGAGAAACTGAAAAGGGTGGACCCAAGCAGGCACTCAGACAGATAGGTGGTCAGGCATCCTGGTTGGTCCAGGGGGCCTTCAACACAGAAGGAGGAGTGCTAGGAGGAGGTGCTCGTAAAGTCCAGCAAGGCAGCAGATGATCTTTAAAGCTGAACTGTCAGCCCACCACACTGCCCCGCTCCTACATCCTGTTGCAGCTGTAGATTAGAGGCAGTGGTGTGGGTACGTTTGCAAGGGAAAACGTTTCTTTTGCATGGGAGACTCAGTAACAGAGCCCTCCCCTTCCTTGTCACTCCACACATATGCCAGAGCCCCCGATGGAAGGGCAGCCGCTGAGCAGAAGGCCCAGGCCTTGGCACAAGGCTGTTGCTGGAAGTCATGCTTCTCAGCTCTGTTCCTTTGTCAGCGATGGGAAAACCTCTCTTTGAGAACAGCCTTGCTAACACATCCAGGAGAGGGAGTGGCAGCACATGTTGCAAGTCCTTGGCCATGGTGAGGTGAAGAGGGCTGCTCCACCAAGAGCTCCTGCTTTCCTGGGCACACAGTGTCTCCCAGCTCCTGAGAGCACAGCACAAACCCCACAAAATCACAGAATCCTTTAACCTCTAAGTCCAACTCTTAACCCACCGCTGCCAGGTCATTGCTAAATCATGTCCCTCAGCACCACATCTACATGTCTTTTAAATACCTCCAAGGATGGTGGCTCCACCACTTCCCTTGGGCTGCCTGCTCCAACGCTTTACAACCCTGTCAGTGAAGAAGTTTCTTCTAATCTCCAATCAAAACCTCCCCTGGTTCAACTTGAGGCCCTTTCCTCTTGCCCTATCACTTGCTGCTTGGTAGAAGACTAAACAATCCCAGTTCCCTTGACTGCTCTTCATAAGACTTGTGCTCTGGATCCTTCATCAACTTCATTCCCCTTCTTGTAGTGAGGGCAGCCCAAAACTGAATGCAATATTTGAGGTGCAGCCTCACCAGTGCCAAGTACAGGGGGACAATCACTGCCCTACTTTTGCTGGCCACACTATTGCTGATACAGGCCAGGATGGTGTTGGCCTTTTCAGCCACCTGAGCACACTGCTGGCTCATGTTCAGCCAGCTGTCAAACAACACTCCCAGGTTTTTGTCTGCTGGCAGTTTTCAGCCAACTTATTGTTGCATGGGGTTGCCATGACGCAAGTGCAGGATCCAGCACTTGGCCTTGGTGAACCTCATATCAGTGGCATCAGCCCATCAATCCAGCCTGGCCAGATCCCTCTGTAGAGATTCCCTACCCTCATGGAGATCAATATTCCCACCCAGCTTGGTGTCATCTGCAAACTTACTGAGGGTGTTTGCCCTCACTGCTCCCTACCACTGTATAGGGAAATGCATTTTTCTTGCTAGAACTGCCCTGCATGAGGAAGTTAGCAAAAATACACTGGCCATCAACAATGCCTCCAGCTGCTACAGCTCTGGAGGCAAATGTCTGGGGTGTAGGTGTGGTTTCATGATGTATCTGAGCTGCAGTTTCTATTAGGGTGATTAATTTAGGATGTTTCCTTGGCTTTATTGCTGACATAGTAATACTGATGATAAACTTCTGTTTACCCAAGTTTATTTCTGGGGTGAATGAACTTGCCCCAGAGAAATCAGCTGCTGCAAAACAATAGCTTTAACAGAACATTGAGCACTATCTCAAGTATGTAAGTGAAGGACAGGTGCTGGCAAACACCTGCCTATTTTATTATTTGTCTCCTAGTTGCCCTGATGCTGTAAAATCCCTTCACATCTCTCCTGTCCAGTGTATCTTGCCTGTTATTCTTTCCTGTTACTCCTGGCTGCATGTGCCAGCATCATACATCCCAGTATCCTTCCAAGCTATCTGAAGGAATATTAAAGCATTTCACAGCCCTCCAAGAAGAAGTCTGTGTCGCTGTACAAGCAGTTGGCAGTGATCCTCACACCATTATTGGTGCTCTCTGCAAAACAAGGCACTTTGGCTGTGGACTGTAGTGGTGGCAAACACAGGAGAAACATTCTCTGGTCTTATTCTTTATATACTTCAAAGAGTTACAGCACAGTATGTCCTGAGCTGGGACTGAAGGCCTGTGACAACAAGCACTCTCTACCTTGTTAGGAAAACAATGCAACCTTTTTCACACCCTCTGCATAGAAGGACTGCTCTAGGGATGTCTCCTAGCTAGACTTTAACCTGGCTATTGACAGCAGCATCAAACCTGCAGAAGCACAAATCTCATTTGGCACCACACAAACAGCTACCTTCCATTATCATCTCATTTTATGGCTACTAGACAATCTGGAGCAACCCAACTATTTCAAGAGGGAAGAGTAGCCACTCCTCCAAGAGCAGTTCTGGTAGTCTTAGAAGAGGCAGAAACTGAGCTGAGAGAGCAATGAAGAATAGTTAGGGAGAGCAGTAAGCGTGCCCAGGATAAAGAAATACTCTGCTTCTGCACCTGGCATGCCAACCTCTTTGTTCTGAAGGCCAAACAGCTGAGCAAGGTGGAGTTCACAGGCTCACAGGATGTTAGGGGTTGGAAGGGACCTCTGGAGATCTTCCAGTCTAAGCCACCTGCCTCTAGAGGAGACTCCACAACCCCTCTGGGCAGCCTGCTCCAGGGCTCTGTGATCCTTACAATAAAGTTCTTCCACATGTCGAGGTGGAACCTCCTGTGCTGTAGCTTCCATCCATTGCCCCTTGTCCTATCACAAGGCACAAGTGAGCACTCCTAGCCACACACCAGGAGAGATGATCAGGACCTGTGCCTGGTTCTGGAGCTGCCTGCAGGATTTCACTGTGAACAGCAGTGGTGAGAGTCCTTCAGGCCCTGCCCAGTAACCCAATAGTTACACATTTACTAAACTATGACTCCTGTATTCTAGAGCATACACATCACTGACTGGAGGAGAGAGAGCAGAGTTTATAGAACCATAGAACAGTTTTGAGTTGTAAGAGACCTTTATAGGTCACCTAGTACAAAGCTCCTGCAGTGAGCAGGGACATCAACTACACCAGGCTGCTCAGAGCCCATGCAATCAGACCTGGAATGCTTCCAGGGATGGAGAACCTACCAATGCCTATGGTAAAAAAATTTCTTCCTTCTACTATTCTAAATCCCTCCTCTCTTAGTTTCAAAACATAATCCCTTGTCCTGTTTCAACAGGTCCTGCTAAAAAAACCCTTCCCATCTTTCTTATAGGGCCCCCTTGAAGTACTGAAAGGCTGCAAGTGGATCTCCCTAGAGCCTTCTCCAGGCCAACAACCCCAACTCTCTGTCTGTCCCCATCTTTCTTATAGGTCCCCTTCATACTGAAATGCTGCCATAAGGTCTTCCTGAGCCACAGGAAGGCTGTCCCCTCTTGCATTTTTCTAGAGCAAAATCAATGCTCTAGGCATGTGTTTGGGGTTGTTTTTTAAGTCTTGTATTCTGCAGAGTGCAGAGTCACACAGAAAATACATTGCAAAGGAAACAGAAGAGGAGAACTGGGGCTCTGGTTTCATAGCTCCTGACAGGCCCAGAAGACCTTTTGCTTCAAAGGAAAAAATGAGCATCACAAAACCTACCACCATCCTGAACAGTAGCTTGGAAAAATCTAACCACTATGGAACAATGCAGTTACAGCAAGGGGGTGGGGAAAAAGAAACTGGCATAAATTTAGCCTCATAAATTCCATCCTTACACCGTTTTTGGGGGAGATGGAAGATGCTGCCACCCCACCAAATGTGTGATTAATTTACATAAAAGTGTTCTGCTTGCAACAGTTTTTAATGTCAGATGGAAAGAAGAGATAACAAATGGTTCTGGTCTGCCGGCAAAGGACAATGACAGAATGCCTTGCTTAGAGTAGTGCCTGCCCCAAGAGTCAGGGCTTAGTCTGCAGCCAGGTGAACACCACTTCTGCCATGACAAGTGAAAGGCTGAAGGACTGACAGAGCAGGATCTCAGAACGTGGCTGGGTTGTGTTGCCCTAAGCTGATTTTGCCTTGTTTTAGCAGTGATAGCAATTACCTAGTGGCCAGGTTGGGTTTAAGTTAGGTTAGTTTTAATTTATCATGACAACATGTAGTTAAAGTTTGTTGACTATGTTATCTGTTTATCTGTTGTTCTAGAACAAAATGGGAAGGAGAAGAATGAGAAATGGGCTGGTGGCAGAGGGCCCAGGCTATGCACACAAACCACAATGGCCACTACCAGGAGGATAATCCTGTTAAACCAGTCCAGACATAACAGAAGGAACAGGCAACTCAACAAAGAAGAATAAGTTCATGTACCAAGGCCACATAAAGAGAAAATATAATCATTAAAAGCAGGCAGTCCCCAAGACCAAGGAGGAAAGAACCTCCATCCCAATATCAATCCTCCTCCTAAAGCAGAACCTGGGGTGATGGTCTCTGGGTGACAACCTCTTCAGCCTGTCTTAGGAACCCAGAGGGGCACTGGAAGAGGGAGAATGACACCAGAGAGAGGATAGCAAGTAGAGAGATCTTTCTGTGCAACCATTTTAACTGTATTAGTGAGGCCTCCCTATATTCATCTGGACTGCAAACATAGCAGTGCAGCTGGGCTAACATCATGCACTGGTGGACGCTGGTTAGAATGCTGGCTTAGACTAGCAATACATAACTCCATGCATACAGCATGACCCTGGTCACAGAGGCTCACTGCAGGAAGTTATAAGTTCAAAAGACATTTATTCTAACAAAAAAATAATTAATGAAGCCAACAACATCAGTAAACTCCAAGCTCCAGATGCCAAGCAAGACTAAAGACAACACAGCTTACTTAAGCTTAAGTTCTAGAAAGGAACTACCCCAAACCACATTTCACTCACTGTATTTACCCTGTGTTTGAGGCTAAACTTGGCAGCTGTTCTACCACCTGATGACCCCTCTCCAGAAGAGAAGAGGCCTCAGGGAAAGGAGAGGAGATCATGGACTGCAATGAAAATGGCTTTAATAAAGCAGCCAAGCTAAGACCAATGCAAATATAAAGCACAGAAAGCTCTACTCAGCCCAGTGAACGTACAGCAGCCATGATAAACAGGAAAGCAGACCTCAGCAGCAGGTAAATGAGTCCTTCCAGGGACTGAGAGGAACAGGAGGAAGAAGAGACAAAGCAGGAGGAACGCCTGTCCTTAGCAAACTTCTCCCTTTATGTGACATCTCTGGTCTGGGATACACCTGCAGCCAACTCAGCTCAGCTGCCCTGGCTGACTACAAACTGCTAATCGCCTTCAGCCTGTGGTTAGTCAATGATTCTGTCCCAGCCAAACCAGGACCCTCACCAATCAAGATGTGGCTCTCAGCCTTGAGGAGTTACCCTCAGAGAGTATCTTGACTCGAGGAGAGAGTGCAGACCTGCTGCTCTGAGGAGGACTGGCAAGACTCCATTGGTACCTGTTGAATCTGATCTGTGGTCAAAACCACGTTGGCCTACACTGGCTGCTGGTCTTAGCTTGTGATTGAGGTGTGAGCCTAGCAACAGCCACTTGTGTATCCCTGGAGTGGCCAAGTTAGCAGAAGTTGTGGTTATGATGTTTGCCAGAAGCAGCAGTCAGCAGACATTGTGGTGTATTTTCACCAGTTGGCAAATCTTGTGACTGGACACTTTCCTGCTGGGTCTTGCATAAACCTTCCTGCTCCTCTGGGGTCCTATGAAGTGGACTTAATGCTTCCTTACTTGACAGGACTGCACACACAGTGTAGGATGAGGGGATAGAAACACACAGCATATGGACTTCAAAGTTATTTTCCCATGATGAGCTTCCAGAATCTGCTTTCACAGAATCACACATTTGTCAGGGTTGAAAGGGATCCCAGTTGATCCCAGTTGAAAGGATCATCCAGTTCCAACCCCCCTGCCATGGGCAGGGACACCTCACACTAGATCAGGTTGTCCAGAGCCACATCCAGCCTGGCCTTCAAAACCTCCAGGCATGAGGCTTCCACCACCTCCCTGGGCAACCTGTGCCAGTCTCTCACCACCCTCATGGGGAACAACTTCCTAATGTCTAATCTAACTCTCCCCTCCTCTAGCTTGGATCCATTGCCCCCAGTCCTATCACTCCCTGACACCCTGAATAGAATAGAATAGAATAGAATAGAATAGAATAGAATAGAATAGACCAGGTTGGAAGAGACCTTCAAGATCATCACGTCCAACCTATCATCCAACACCACCTAATCAACTAACCCATGTAACCAAGCACCCTGTCAAGTCTCCTCCTGAACACCTCCAGTGACGGCAACTCCACCACCTCCCCAGGCAGCCCATTCCAATGGGCAATCACTCTCTCTGTGTAAAACTTCCTCCTGACCTCCAGCCTGAACTTCCCCTGGTGCAGCCTGAGACTGTGTCCTCTTGTTCTGGTGCTGGCTGCCTGGGAGAAGAGACCAACCTCTGCCTGTTTACAACCTCCCTTCAGGTAATTGTACAGAGCAATAAGGTCACCCCTGAGTCTCCTCTTCTCCAGGCTAAGCAGCCCCAGCTCCCTCAGCCTCTCCTCATAGGGCTGTGTTCCAAACCCCTCACCAACTTCGTTGTCCTTCTCTGGACTCGTTCCAGCAAGTCAACCTCCTTCCTAAACTGAGGGGCCCAGAACTGGACACAGGACTCGAGGTGTGGCCTAACCAGTGCAGTGTACAGGGGCAGAATGACCTCCCTGCTCCTGCTGGCCACACTGTTCTTAATGCAGGCCAGGATGCCATTGGCCCTCCTGGCCACCTGGGCACACTGCAGGCTCATGTTCATCCTACCATCAACCAGCACCCCCAGGTCCCTCTCTTCCTGGCTGCTCTCAGCCACTCTGACCCCAGCCTGTAGCACTGCATGGGGTTGTTGTGGCCGATGTGCAGAACCTGGCACTTGGATGTGTTCAGTCTCATGCCCTTGGCCTCTGCCCATCTGTCCAGCCTGGCCAGGTCCCTCTGCAAAGCCTCTCTACCCTCTAGCAGATCAACTCCTGTCCCTCCCCAGCTTTCTTGTAGCCCCCTTCAGATCCTGGAGGGCCACAATAAGGTCTCCTCCGAGCCTTCTCTTCTCCAGACTGAACAACCCCAACTCCCTCAGCCTGTCCTCACAGGAGAGGAGCTGCAGCCCTCTGCTCATCCTCATGGTCCATTCCTTTAGAGCTCATAAAACTGCACTATAAACTAAGGTGAAAAATCTTAACTGGAGGAATATTTTCTACCAAAACCTCCTCTAGCCATAAAGTCCTGAGGCTGTGTATCAAGGCATGCAACAGTCTCAAGCAGCTCTTCTACTCTCAGAAGCTCATTTTCCCCTAGCCCTGGGCCATGAGATAGCAATGCTGGGATCTAGGGTTGGACTGGATGACCTTTGAGGTATCTTCCAACCAGATGTTTCCTGTGATTCTGTAATTCAAAATATAATTGCTGCAGCTTAAGATGTGATCCTGTGTGAGGTGAGCAGCAGCAACTGTCTTGAATTATACACAGGAGAGTTTGATTTCACCTGAACAGGAGTGTGGTGCCTTTCTCTGTCTTGGGATGGGGCTTTTTGTGCAGTAACTCTGAGCAGCAGCTTCCCTGTAAACAAGTTTAGTAACTGTAGCAGCCCAGGCAGTATTGCTGCTTCTGCTACTCACGGACAGCAAACCACTGCTGCACAAGTTTTCTGTGAACATTTTATTCTCCATGCTATAGCTTCATGAAATTGACTGCAAGAGGACTGTGGGTCTGCATCCAGGGTTAAAAGAACTTCCTGGACAGTCTGGGTGCTTGTCAAGACAAGCTGAAAGAAGCAGAGGTCTGAGAAGTCAAGGCTATTTGGTTTGCATTCCTTCTCTTATCTCCTGCTAACCAGCTGGAGACAGTTTTAAGGAATGGTCATAAACTTTGCTGCTGTTTGGCAGTAAAAGCTGTAAGGAAGGCAGAAGATATCATCTCCCATCACCTGGAGGGACTTTATTTAAGGGCATGTGGGAAGATGTTTCCAGACACTAGGATATCACCTATAAAACCCAAACCAAACCCCCACAAAACCTGGCTTATAAAAGATATAATTTTATACAAAATTATATAGATTTGATAAAAGTATTAGTAGGGGACAATTCTGCTGGAATTCTGCTCAACTTGCTTCTCATTGAAAACAGAAACAACAAAAATCAGGATTTCCTCTCCACCCCACCCCCCCCCCCCCATGCCAAACAATTCTCATCTTTTAACCTCTTCTGCTTGAGCTTCAGTCTACAAACCTAATAACTGTAACCTTTTAAATTGATTTTCTCTCTCTCCAGTCCTTTCTCCAGTGCTGCAGGTTCTTGCTCTTGGCAGCCTGGCCTCATGTTACAAGGTTTTGGGCTCTGCTTTTGGAAAGGACAGCAGAAGCCAGTGTTGTGATTAACTTGTTTCCCTCACGCTCCAATTCTTTCTCAACCCTTATTTGCTATTTCTCAATGCTCTCTTTTCATTGCTCAAGCCAAATAAAGCCATTTTTACTTTGATGGGGTCAATCATACAGAGAGAGTGATTGGCCATTGGAATGGGCTGCCTGGGGAGGTGGTGGAGTCACCATCATTGGAGGTGTTCAGGAGGAGACTTGATGGGGTGCTTGGTGCCATGGTTTAGTTGTTTACGTGGGTTGGATTGGTTGATGGGTTGGACACGATGATCTTGAAGGTCTCTTCCAACCTGGTCTGGTCTATTCTATTCTATTCTATTCTATTCTATTCTATTCTATTCTATTCTATTCTATTCTATTCTATTCTATTCTATGCTATTCTATTCTATGCTATTCTATGACACACTACGAGCAAGTTTCAAAACTGGGTTTGGGAGCTTGATCTGTTTGAATTGGAATAGTCAGTACATGCTGCAGGTACTCATAGGATCACAGGATGTCTTGTGTCCAATCCCTGCGGTGAACAGGGACATCTTCAGCTAGATCAGCCTGCTCAGAGCCCTGTCCAACCTGACCTGGAATCCTTCCAGGGATGGAGCTTCCACCACCTCTCTGAGCAATCTGTGCCGGTGCTTCACCACCCTCAGTGTAAAACACTTCTGCCTTCTTCCTAGAATAACCCTCCCCTCCCTTAGTTTAAAAGCATCATGCCCTGTCTTGGTAAAGATGCTACCCGCGGGGCTCCTCGGAGCACTGCCAGACGGCGGCAGGCTCTCCCCGCACGCCCCGCCCCAGGTCGCTGCGCTGCCTACGTCAGCGATGCAGGGCGCAGCTCACCCTCCGGCCGCCAGGCGGCGCACTGCTCCCCGACCACAGGCACGCACGCGCACGCACGCCTCGCCACGCGCCTCTGCAGCGCCGCGCCCCGCCCCTTGCCGTGCCCTCAGCCAATCGCAGCGGGTTACCTGGGTCACACCGCCGTCCTCTCCCCCTCGCCGTGTTTACGTTTGGCGCGGGAAGGAAGGAGGCCGGGTGATTGGCGCTTGCGATGCCCAATCAGAGAGGGGTCCGCTCGCGGGGGGCGGGGAGCGGCGGCTTGGCGGGAGCGGGGCCGTGAGGGTTTTCCCTTCCCCTTCTCCTGCTCCCCGCCTCGGAACGGCTCCTCCCCGCCGGTCCCTGGTCCTCTTCCCTCACCCGCATCCTCAGCTCCTTGTACCTTTCTCTCGGGTTCCGATCGGCCTCCCGGACGGCCCACGAGGGCTCTCCGGTACCCTCTTCCGGGTTCGCCTTTAGGGTCCCCTTCCGGGTTCTCCCCGGTCCTCCTCCCGGGTCCCCCCACGTGAGCATCCCAGGCCCTTGCTCGTTCCGCAGAGCCCCGTTTGCTGGGGTACCCGAGCAGCCGGCCTCCCGGTTCCCGCCCGGCAGCTGCCCGCGCCGGGCTCCCGTCCCGGCCCCGAGGATGGCCGGCGTGATCCGGCGGCTGGACGAAGCCGTGGTGAACCGCATCGCGGCCGGCGAGGTCATCCAGAGACCGGCGAACGCCATCAAGGAGATGATAGAAAACTGGTAAACGGGGGGTCTGCTCCTCCCGACACGGGGGAGGGGGGGACGGACGACTCCGCGTTGGAGCCAGTCCCGTTTAATGTTTTAATCGATTGAGGGCAGGGTATGAGGTTGGCAGACAGCACCAAGTTGGAGAGCAGCGTTGTGAAGGGAGAGAGGTTATGCAGAGAGAGATATTCTCCTGCTGGATCGATAGGCCGTGGTCAGTGGCATGGGGTTCCACAAGTGCCGGGTCCCGCACTTGGGTTACAACAGCCCTATGCAGGAGGCTGGGACGGAGCGGCTGGAAAACTGCCTGGCAGAAAAGAAGCTGTGTGAACATGAGCCAGCAGTGTGCTCAGGTGGCCAAGTAAGCCAACAGCATCCAGGCCTGTACCAGGAATAGTGTGGCCAGCAGCAGAGGGAAAGTGATGGTGCCACTGTGCTTGGCACTGGGGAGGCTGCGCCTTGAATACTGCGTTCAGTGTTGGGCCCCTCTCTACAAGAAGGACAGTGAAGTGCTGGAGCCAAAGAGGAGCAAAGTCAGGCAACAAAGCTGATGAAAGGCCTGGAGCAGAAGCTTTATGAGGCTGTGTAGACGTGGTGCTGATGGACACAGCTTAGTGGTGGACATGACAGTAGTGCTGAGTTAATGATTGGCCTTGATCTTGGAAGATCTTTTTCAGCCTGATTGATTTTGTGAGGGAACTGAAGGCAGGTATGAGGTGCTGTTCTCTAGAATGCTTTCTTGCTTTCTGCAGCTTGGATGCTAAATCTACGAGTATCCAGGTGGTCGTTAAAGAAGGTGGTCTGAAGCTCATCCAGGTGCAAGACAACGGCTGTGGCATCAGGGTGAGCAAACAAAGCTGCCGGCGGTGTGCTGATGCCTGGCACTGCCTTTTGAACTTTATGTCAGTTTATCAACGTTTCTGACCCTGAAAAAGCCTGGAAACAGAAAGTGACTCTTACTTGTCCCTTTCACGTAGAAGGAAGATCTGGACATCGTGTGTGAGCGATTTACTACCAGCAAGCTGCAGAGATTTGAAGACCTGACAAGCATCTCTACGTACGGCTTCAGAGGCGAGGTGAGCTCTGCATCGGGGTTTGGGAACTGCTGACTGTTTGGTGTAGTCCTCTTATAGGGGGATTTGCACATTGACTCATTGCCAGTAATCCTCACAGGGTCTTTCAGGGAGTGTCCCAGGCTCACAGCATGTTAGTTGTTGCAAGGGACCTCTGGAGATCTTCCAGTCCAACCCCCCTGCCAGAGCAGGAGCAGAGAATCCAGCAGAGGTCACACAGAACACATCCAGACAGGGCTGGGAAGGCTCCAGAGAAGGAGACTCCACAACCTCTCTGGGCAGCCTGTGACCCTTACAGTAAAGAAGCTCTTCCTCATGTTGAGGTGGAACTTGCTGTGCTGCAGTTTTCATCTGTTGTTCCGTGTCCTGTCACAGAGCACAAGTGAGTAGAGCCTGTCCCTTTCCCTTCCTTCCTGACCCCCAGCCCTCAGATATTTATAGACATTGATCAGATCCCCTCTCAGACTTCTCTATAGACTGAACAGCCCCAGGGCTCTCAGTCTCTCCCCACCAGGCAGTGCTGCAGTCCCTTCAGCATCCTTGTAGCCTTCCCTTGGACTCTCCAGCAGAACCCTGTCCCTCTAGAACTGGGGAGCCCAGAACTGGATGCAGTATTCCAGGTGGAGCCTCACTAGGGCAGAGTAGAGAGGGAGGAAAGCCTCCCTTGATCTGCTGTGCACCCCAGGATCCCATTGGCCACCTTGGCCACAAGGGCACATTGCTGTCCCATGGAGAACGTGGTGTCCACCAGTCTACCACTTGGTGTGCTCCATGTGACTGTAGTTTAAATAATTTTCCATGTCTTTCAAGAGCAGATGGATGGCCAGGGAGAGGAAGATATTCTTTCTGCCTTTTTTATTTTTGAGTAAGATTTATTTTATTATTTTTTTAAAGTAAATTTTTTTAAGCTTGTTTTCTTCAATGCCAGTTCAGGAACCTACAGGTAAAAGACAAAGGCTTGAGCAAAAGAGCAGATTTTCAGTATCAGAGATGTGCCCAATGCTGTACTTAAAGCTGAGTGTTTGCAGTGTGCATTTGTCTCCCTTTGCTTTTGCTCTCAGTCAAATCCAGTACCTCTGACCCCTGGGCTACCCAAGCTCTCCATGTTCTCATAGCTTGTGTCTAAACTTGTCTGAAAGAACAGTCTGAGGGGAGTTCTGCTTTCCCCTCCAGATGGACTAGAAGATACATAGAAGTTTGCCTGCTCCAGAGAGTAGTCTGCTTGAGTCCTTTCCTCCCATGTTTTCAACATCATCAGCTCCACAGCCAGTGCAGTGTGGTCCTGAGGCTGGTTTCAGCAGGCTCTGTAAACACAGCCAGGGAGTTTTCTAGGCAAACCCTTTGTATCCTAACTTGGTAACACTACCTACAGCCAGGAGAAGATTTTTGGGCAGGGATGAGAACACAGTGGCTAAACTCTTCCTTTTTCTTTTAAAACATGAAAGAAAAGGACACAACTGTACTAACTTGGCCAGTTTCTTTTAGTGACGTTCCATGGCTTTCTGCTTGCATTGTCTGAGGCAGTGAAATGTTAGAAAAGCCAAAAAAGGAAGGCCCTGGATAAAACTCAGTGTTGCAGGCAGTACAACTTGCTAAAGCTTTACTGACCTGCACTTGTTTCATGAGGGCTTTTGTTAATTACTTGCAAGTGGTACATCAGAACACAGTGCTGCTGTTTACAGTGTGGACACTCAGTGGTCTCCAGGGCAAGTTTTACAAAGGTGCTTTCTCTTCCCCTAGGCATTGGCTAGCATCAGCCACGTTGCCCACGTTACAGTAACAACTAAAACAGCTGATGCCAAGTGTGCATACAGGTATGCCACCTGTGAGCCCAGGGACTTCTGCTGCATGCGGTCTGGAAGAGATGGATTTGCTTCTCTTTGCAGGGCTCTCATTAAGGAGGAGGGTGGGGTAAGGAATTGGGTGTTTCTGGGGTTAAAACCAAGACAATACAGTTTGTGTGATCTTATTTTTTATTCCAGGGTGTCAAGGTAAGACTTAGGCAAACAAAGTGTAATAAAATGGGGAGGGGGGGGGAAGTATGCAGACTCTTAAAGGGAATTCTGCTTCAGCAGGCAATAATGAGCCTGTGTCTTTCCATCCATTGCAGGATAAAATGATTTATGTACACAGTCAGCATGGCTTGTAGATTTCCTAAGCCTCTGAGCACAGCAACTTAGAGCTTAGTTTGCTTTCTTAAGGTGCCTGCTCCTATCCAAAGAAGGTTCTGAGTATTCTTCTGGAAACTTATTCTAATTATAAACAGGCCTTTCCGTTAGTGTATCAGCTACTTTTATGAAACACAAGGAAGAAACAAAGAAGAGAAGCCTTGCATCTTCTTGTTGCAAAACATAATGTGACTGGTCTTTCCTGCATTAAGTATATGTAGGGTATGCAGAGGGGGAAAAAACTGTGCCCTTTGAAATCCTGCCTCTGTGCAGCTTGCTGAAAGTACCTGAGTGGCTCAGAAATCCCTCATGCTCAGAGTCCTGTTCCAAAAAAGGAAACACATTCCAGATGTACAGATCAAGAATTTCCTATCACTGAGATGTTAAAGTGTAAGGGAAGAGTTGCAGAAACGTTCAGGTTGGAACAGACCCTCAGCATCACCAAGTCCAACCCAGAACCCCACGCTACAAGGGTCACCCCTAAACCACAGGCCCAAGCACCACATCCAAACCACCTTTAAACACTACCCAGTGGCAGCTTGAGGCCATTGCCTCTTGTTCTCTCACTAACTACCTGTGAGAAGAGACCAGCAGCAGCCTCTCTACAGTGTCCTTTCGAGTAGTTGTAGAGAGCAATGAGGTCTCCCCTCAGTCTCCTCTTTTCCAAACCAAGCAGCCCACATCTAGGTATTAAAGCAAGATAAAGCAGAGCACTGTTGCTCTTGTAGGAAAGGTCTCATACAATTTCCAAACACCTATCCCAGTAGCTGCCACTTATGCTCTGCTGTGATTCCCACTCTCCCACTCCCCCTCTGGTTCCCAAGGTCAATGAAGACAGTTTGCTTCTCGGTGTCCCAAGTTCCTTGCTGGGAGGAGTGTGGCAATGAAGGGATTTCTCTGGCCTTGCCTTTTTGTTGTTGTGTCTCTGTGTCTGATGACTTTGATTTTCCTCCTAGAGCTACCTACAGTGATGGCAAAATTAAAGCTCCTCCGAAACCCTGTGCTGGAAACCAAGGCACTCAGATCACAGTAGGTATTTGTGCCTCTTCTCTCTTGTCCCTTTTCTGTCCCCTGGTCCTTATGCTTGCACCACTTGCTGGTATTTGTCAAGGTATCACCTTGGAGACTATTTTTCAAATGATGTTGGTGTGGGGGTTTCTTGGGGTTTTTTATTGTCACCAAAGACAGCAAGGCAAACTTCAGAAGATCCTTGTTTTCTGTTGTTGCTTCTGAGGATAAGCATAGAGAAATATTTCATACTCCTTCTGGGCTGCTGAAAGCCTCAGTGGACAGTTAAGGGCTAGAGGAAGCTCAGAAGATGGTGGAGTGACCTACATTGTATGAGCCAGAGTGGGAAGGTGAGGGCTGGCACAGGACATTGCCAAAATGCTGCTTGGTTTTCAGTCCTATCTTTCATAGCTCAAACCAAGATCTGAAAGTGGGCTGGGATGAAGACTGCTGTTAGGATGGTGAGGAACAAAAAGAGTGAGCATGTGGCACAGTGTAGGGTAGAAACTGGGAGCCTGGCCTAGGAGCCTGCAGACCTGTGTTCAACAGCAAGCTTCCCACGTCGGTGTGCAGGTAGCATGGCCTAAAAAAGAAGCTGAACTTTAAATTTCTGCATTTCCCAGCACAGCTGGAAAATAGTTTGCAGGTTGTTCAAATAAATTGTGAAAATCAGCAGTTTAATCTGCAGGTTTGCTGACATCAGCAGCCTTGATTGCAGCAACTCCTTCAACCTTTGTTTGCATTTCATTATAACTCTGTATCACAGTATCACAGTATAACTTAGGTTGGAAGGGACCTCGAGGATCATCGAGTCCAACCTATCAACACAGACCCCATGCCTAGACCATGGCACCAAGTGCCACGTCCAATCTCCTCTTGAACGCCTCCAGGGATGGTGACTCCACCACCTCCCTGGGCAGCACATTCCAATGGCAAATGACTCGCTCGGTGAAGAACTTCCTCCTCACCTCGAGTCTAAACCTCCCCTGGCGCAGCTTGAGACTGTGTCCCCTTGTTCTGGTGCTGGTTGCCTGGGAGAAGAGACCAACCCCCTCCTGGCTACTACCACCTTTCAGGTAGTCGTAGACAGCAATGAGGTCACCCCTGAGCCTCCTCTTCTCCAGGCTAAACAACCCCAGCTCCCTCAGCCTCTCCTCACAGGGCTGTGCTCAAGGCCTCTCCCCAGCCTTGTTGCCCTTCTCTGGACACGTTCAAGTGTCTCAATGTCCTTCTTAAACTGAGGAGCCCAGAACTGGACACAGTACTCAAGGTGTGGCCTAACCAATGCAGAGTACAGGGGCACTATGACCTCCCTGCTGCTGCTGGCCACACTATTCCTAATGCAGGCCAGGATGCCATTGGACTTCTGGGCACACTGCTGGCTCATATTCAGGTGGCTGTCGATCAGCACCCCCAGGTCCCTCTCTGTTTTGGAGCTCTCAGCCACTCCGACCCCAGCCTATAGCTCTGCATGGGGTTGCTGTAGCCAAAGTGCAGCCCCTGGCACTTGGACTTGTTGAAAGCCATTCCATTGGACTCTGCCCATCTGTCCAGTCGGTCGAGGTCCCTCTGCAGAGCCTTTCTACCCTCTAACTGACCAACATCTGCTCCTAACTTGGTGTCATCTGCAAACTTGCTGATGACTGACTCAATCCCCTCATCCAGATCATTGATGAATATGTTAAAGAGCACAGGGCCCAGCACTGATCCCTGGGGGATGCCACTGGTGCCTGGCTGCCAGCTGGATGTGGCACCATTCACCACCACTCTCTGGGCTCGGCCCTCCAGCCAGTTCCTAACCCAGCACAGAGTGTTGCTGTCCAAGCCACGAGCTGACAGCTTAGCCAGCAGTTTGCTGTGGGGGACGGTGTCAAAGGCCTTGCTGTAGTCCAGGTAGACCACATCCACAGGCCTGCCCACACCCACCAGATGGGTCACCTGATCATAGAAGGAGATCAGGTTGGAGAGGCAGGACCTGCCCTTCCTAAATCCATGTTGGCTGGACCCGAGCCCTTGGCCATCCTTCAGGTGCGCAGTTATTGCCGCCAGGATAATCTGCTCCATCACTTTCCCTGGCACTGAGGTCAGGCTGACTGGCCTGGAGTTTCCAGGTTCCTCCATCCAACCCTTCTTGTGGATGGGGACCACATTGGCCAGTTTCAGTCATCTGGGACCTCACCGGTGAGCCAGGACTGGAGGAAAATGATGGAGAGCGGCTTGGCCAGCTCATCTGCCAGCTCTCTCAGCACCCTAGGATGGATCCCATCCGGTCCCATGGACCTGTGAGTGTCCAAGTGGCTCAGCAGGTCCCGAACTAATTCCTCATGGATTTCCAGGGCATTACACTGCTCCCTGACCCCATCACCCAGCTCAGGAGGCCACTCCTCCTGAACTGCCTGTAATGAGGGAATCCCTTGTCCTCTGATCAAAACTTTGCCTGCAGGGTGAGCTGTAGAGTTGTTGTTGTTACTGGTAAAGATACTGCTGTACCCAAATACCTGGGAGCATCCATTTCTCTGGAGCTGCATTTTGTTAGGTGAGCCTAAACAGGGAAGGAATTACTCAAATGTTCCTTTAGAAACTGAAGTACTTCCAGAGAATCCTACAGAATCATAGAATTGTTAGGGTTGGAAGGGACCTCAAGGATCAGCCACTTCCAAGGCCCCCTGCCATGGGCAGGGACACCTCACACTACAGCAGCTTGCTCACAGCCACATCCAGCCTGGCCTTTAAAACCTCCAGGCATGAGGCTTCCACCACCTCCCTGGGCAACCTGTGCCAGTCTCTCACCACCCTCATGGGGAAGAACTTCTTCCTAACATCCAATCTCAATCTACCCATTTCTAGTTTTGTTCCATCCCCCCCAGTCCTATCACTCCCTGACACCCTCCAAAGTCCCTCCCCAGCTTTCTTGTAGCCCCCTTCAGATACTGGAAGGCCACAGTTAGGTCTCCTCAGAGCCTTCTCTTCTCCAGACTGAACAGCCCCAACTCCCTCAGTCTGTCCTCATAGCAGAGCAGTTCCAGCCCTCTGCTCATCTTCATGGCCCTTCTCTGGACACCTTCCAGCACCTCCAAATCCTGCTTGTAATAGGGGCTCCAGAACTGGACACAGTGCTCCAGGTGGGGTCTCAGCAGAGCAGAGCAGAGCAGAGGGGGAGAATCACCAAAGATTTAGATGAATGATATCATAAGGGAAGATGTTTTTAATTGTGTTTTGCCTGTGTGTTTTTCTGTGCAGGTGGAAGATCTCTTCTACAATGTAAATACAAGGAGGAAAGCTTTAAAAAATCCCAGTGAAGAATATGCAAAAATCCTAGAAGTTGTTGGCAGGTAAACTGGACTGGGAAGCTCCAATTTGTTCTGCTGGGCACTGGGGCTTTTCAGAGGGGCTGGCAGATGGGTGTTTAGTGTCTATGGGTTTTTGTTGCTGTGTGGGGGGAGGTTAACTCTCTGGTAGTGTGCTGTGCCAGGTAGCAGTCCAATCTGATATGGAAAGTCCAGAGGAGAAGCACTGGCTGTGGTCTGAGATTATCATTAGTAAGAATTCCAACAAGCAAATGATGCTAACAAAGGAGTGAGCTCTCCATGAAGCTGGGCTGAATAGAATCCCAAGTGAAAGCTGTGCAGGAGCATAGAGATCTGGCTGGATATGAAAATGCTGAATGCTGATGTCACATCTTCATGTTTTGTTTATCACTTTAGCTACCAGATGTTCCCTTCCTGGGTCCCTTGGTTGCATCTTTTGCCATGGGCAGAGGCTCTGCAAGCAGGATCTCCACAATTTAACCAAAACAACAGCTTTACACTTTCAGGCAACACAAAAGCTAGCAAGGAGTAGCACTCCAAGGCCAAGTGTTAGCCTGCTCTCTGAGCATGCAGCTTTAGAGCCTTCACTGGACAAACAGAGTTCAGCCAGGAGCTGAAGGGCCAGGTCCTGCTGCTCCATGGACAGGCTGACCTTGAAGTCTTGCTGAGTTACAGAGTTCCAGCTCACTGAGATTTTTTGTTTTGCTTTTGTTTTTCCATTAGGGTTTTACATATTTTTATTTCCTTTTTCTCCTGGAATGTTTGAGTTCCTAACTGTCCTGGTCACAAGACTCTAACCCCTGCACTTGTGCATTTCTCCTGCTGCAGGGGTCTACAGAATGTTCTTTCTCAGTGTAGCAACTTCCCTAGAAGCTAAAGTCAAGGCTACATGGCTGTCATGTGTGAGAACTTGGTCCTGGGATCAGAGGCAGCTGAACCATCTGGGCAGGGGAAATTAGACAGGCTAGCCAGCCATTTTTCAGCTCCTGCTCCAGAGTAGTTGAGCCTTGATTTGATGATAGTGGGGAGTTTTTGCTGCTGTTCTTGTTAAACCCATGCAAGGACACTGAGCTAACCAGGTCTGCAGAAGCTGATTGGGATTTCTGAGAAGGAAGCTAAGGTGATGCTTACATTTCACATGGCCACAGGTTGAGTTATAAATGGAAAGCATTTTTGTAGCTGTCTAGTCCACTGTCTGACAGGAAACAGAATTGTCTGCCCCCATCACTAGCTGCTTCTCAGTGTTTGGGGAAAGGAAGCTTTCTTTCATACACTGCAGCCTTCTGTTTGCTTGTGTTTCAGGTATGCCATCCATAACTCAGGCATCAGCTTTTCAGTTAAAAAGGTACATCAAGTCTTCATAAATTCACCATATGTCTGATTGTCTCTCTGTATGTGTGGCTGTGTAGAAGTTCTCCTCCCCTATGCTCTGCTCTAGGGAGGCTGCATCTGAAATATTGTGTCCAATTCTGGGCCCCTCAGTTCAAGAAAGACCTCAGGGAACTGCTTGAAAGAGTCCAATGTAGAACCACGAAGATGATGAGGGGAGTGGAACATCTGCCTTGTGAGGACAGGCTGAGGCAGCTGGGGCTCTGTAGCTTGGAGAAGAGGAGCCTGAGAGAGAACCTCATTCATGTTGATAAAGATGTGCAGGGCAGTGTCAGGAGGAGGGAGCTGGGCTCTGCTCAGGGATGTCCAGTGACAGGACAAAGGGCAATGGGTGCAAGCTGGAGCTGAGGAGGTTCCACATGAACATAAGGAAAAACTTTGTCACTGAAGGTGACAGAGCCCTAGAAGAAGCAGCCCAGAGAGGCTGTGGAGTCTCCTTCTCTGGAGACATTCAAAGCCTGCCTGGATGCATTTCTGTGTGACCTGCCCTGGGTGATCCTGCTCTAGCAGTGGGGTTGGACTGGGTGATCTTTTGAGGTCCCTTCCAACCCCTACCACTCTGTGATACATACAGAAAATTTGCCCTGCATCTTTTGCAAGGGGCATGGTGAGTAGAGCCTTCCCTGGAAACGCTGACAGGTACTTTGATGCAGTTTGGATAGAAGCCAGTTAAAAGTAAACACAACAAGATATTTGCCAGGAGTTTGGAGTTTTCAGTGTGGTGTTTTGTTTCAGCTTCTTTTGAGAGTCTGGCTACTGATCACTGGATGACAGAATGGGGTAGAGAACCTTCTTTCTGTGGCATTCTTGGCAATTAGGCACTGAACTGCTGCTGTCCCTCACTGCCCAAGGCAGGGTTACTAGCCTGAGTGGGGCTGATGTGACCTAGCAAATCTTGTAATCCTGTGCCTGAGCCATCTGGTGCTTTGCTGAACACAAATACTGATACAGAAGGTGGTTGTGACGCTATGCCCTGCTCTTCTGCATTACAAATGTTACTGTGAACTTCAGTGGATTTCTAAAGCTTCAGCCAGAACTGGGGATTGATCAATGCCTGTGTCTGATCTCTTCAGCAAGGTGATACCGTGTCAGATGTTAGGACCGTCTCAAACGCCTCAACGGTGGACAACATCAGGTCCATCTTTGGAAATGCTGTTAGCAGGTCTGTTGATGTCAACTCTCCTCTTCACATGAAGGTTTCTAGTAAATCTCCCTCCCCTTTCTCTTTGAAAGAACATGGGCTGTGCTAACTCTCTCTTCCTGCTTCCTTCAAGGTGAATTAGAGAGAAGAGGGAGTGTTGAAATAATCAGAGCTCTCCCTCATCTTGCAGCAGCTGTGACCTTTTTAAATGTATCCAAGGAAAGAGGGAAGTTGCAAAAGCAGACAAAGAATTGTTCTTCCCTGTCTGCTGACAGTTCTGAAGGGTCCCTGACTACTGCTGTGGGTGACTTAAAGAATGAAATGCCCAGAATGATCAGTGGATGTTAACATTATAATGGCTACTGTGATATGGAAAGATGGAGATACTGTGGATAGTTTTACAGACTCCAGTCATGCCTTGTTACTAGTTGACAGTTGAACTTGAGAGGAAAGACTGCAGCTCAGGTTAAGTAATTTTTATGGCTCAGCAATGTTTGAACTCTCAGGTAATTCTAGTGTGATAGAACATAGAGCAGTATAGTGCTGCTTGTGGGTACTGTTGAAATCTGCATCCCCACCTGGAGCACTGTGTCCAGTTCTGGAGCCTCTGTTACAGGAAGGATTTGGAGGTGCTGGAAGGTTTCCAGAGAAGGGCCACAAGGATGAGCAGAGGGCTGGAGCTGCTCTGCTATGAGGACAGACTGAGGGAGTTGGGGCTGTTCAGTCTGGAGAAGAGAAGGCTCTGAGGAGACCTAATTGTGGCCTTCCAGTATCTGAAGGGGCTACAAGAAAGCTGGGGAGGGACTTTTTTAGAGTTTCAGGGAGTGATAGGACTGGGGGGAATAGAACAAAACTAGCAATGGGTAGATTGAGATTGGATGTTAGGAAGAAGTTGTTCCCCATGAGGGTGGTGAGAGACTGGCACAGGTTGCCCAGGGAGGTGGTGGAAGCCTCATGCCTGGAGGTTTTGAAGGCCAGGCTGGATGTGGCTGTGAGCAACCTGCTGTGGTGTGAGGTGTCCCTGGCCGTGGCAAGGGGGTTAAGGGAGTTGCAAGTGGCTAATCCTTGAGGTCCCTTCCAACCCTAATGGTTCTATGATTCTATGATCAACACAATAATTCATCTGTTGTTGTTTCTGTGATGTTGTCAACAGGGAACTGATAGAAGTGGGCTGTGAGGATGCAAGTCTGGCCTTTAAAATGAAAGGCTACATTACCAATGCAAACTACTCGGTGAAGAAGTGTGTGTTCTTACTCTTCATAAACCGTAAGTGCTTTTCAAAGAGCAAAACTAAAACCCAACAGCAATTTGTACAGAAAAGAGTAACTGCAAAAGACCTTCCTGAAGAACTACAAAATGTGTGATTGTTCTTCAAAGACTTGGAAGAGTAAGCACTGCAGTTAAATGCAGATCTTCAGGGGTTTTCCTATTTGTAATGTGTGCCTTGCTTTACACTCGGCTAAGCCTGCGCCCAACAGAAAAGTGAGCTTGTGGAGTATGAAGATGACAACTGTGTCCTGCCAACTTAGACAGCAGTGCTACAGGCTGGGGTCAGGGTGGTTGGAGAGCAGCCAGGCAGAAAGGGACATGGAAGTACTGGTTGACAGCAGCTGAACATGAGCCAGCAGTGTGCCCAGATGGCCAAGAAGGCCAATGGCATCCTGGCCTGCATCAGGAATAGTGTGGCCAGCAGGAGCAGGGAAGTCATTGTGCCCCTGTACCCTGCACTGGTTAGGCCACACCTTGAGTACTGTGTCCAGTTCTGGGCTCCTCAGCTTAGGAAAGATGTTGAGTTGCTGGAAGGTGTCCAGAGAAGGGCAACAAAGCTGGGGAGGGGTCTGGAGCACAGCCCTGTGAGGAGAGGCTGAGGGAGCTGGGGTTGCTTAGCCTGGAGAAGAGGAGGCTCAGGGGGGACCTTGCTCTCTGTAACTCCCTGAAGGGAGGTTGTAGCCAGGTGGGGGTTGGTCTCTTCTCCCAGGCAACCAGCAGCAGAACAAGAGGACACAGTCTCAAGCTGTGCCAGGGGAGGTTTAGGCTGGAGGTGAGGAAGAAACTCTTCCCAGCAAGAGAGATTGGCCATTGGAGTGTGCTGCCCAGGGGGGTGGTGGAGTCAACATCCCTGGAGTGTTTAAGAAGAGCCTGCATGAGGCACTTGGTGCCATGGTTTAGTTGATTAGATGGTGTTGGGTGATAAGGTGGACTTGATCTCGAAGGTCTTTTCCAACCTGTTTCTATTCTATTCTATTCTATTCTATTCTATTCTATTCTATTCTATTCTATTCTATTCTATTCTATTCTATTCTATTCTATTCTATTCTATTCTGTACTATTCTATTCTATTCCATTCCATTCCGTTCCATTTCTATTCTGTCCCTTCAATTCTCTGCTCTCTAGAGACATGGGTAGGAGGTGTAGCAGACCTTGGCTGTACAAAGTGGAAAGATAGCCTGGATGATCTGTGAGGTCTTTTCCAACCAGATATATCCTTCGATTATTTCAGTATTTGTAGAACAGAATACTTCTAAATACCACATGTACTTGGGAAGATGCTGCCTGGTCCTGGTTTTCTGTTGGGGCTAAAGAGGGAAAACCAGGTCCAACAGATGCACTTTGCAGAAGCTGGTGTGCCAGAGTAGCGGGACACTCTGCAGTGTGTTTCAGCAGGGCCCGGTGGAAACAGCCTCTCATTGTGTTTCAGATCGACTGGTAGAGTCGGCTGCCCTGCGCAAAGCAATCGAAACTGTGTATGCTGCTTACCTGCCCAAAGGCACCCATCCCTTCCTCTACCTCAGGTAAAGCAACAGCAAGCAGTAGCCTTTTATGGTAGGATACAGCTAGGGTGGGAAGGTTTAAAAAGACGTTTGTGGTCCTGATGGAAGTGTTAAGTGCTGCACTTGGGTACTTCACTGCCAGACAGAGAAGTCATTGTGCATCTTTAATGGTCTAAAAGCCAATCACGTTCAAGAAATGGGCCTTATTTTAAGAAATACTGCCTGTAGTTTCAGCTCTGATGGCCTGGATGTGCTTCCCTTTAGCAAGATGACACGAGGAATACAGCAGCACATTTAAGAGCAGTCAGATAAAGCATTGCAAACTTGTTCTTCCTTGCGGGGATTTATGTCTGTGTCATTGTTTGTAACAGTCGCTGTTCTGGGGATGCTAAAGCAGCAAAAAGAAGTGAACTGCATACTGATTGCAGGAAATAATCCTGTTTTAAAAGTCAAGTAGTAGCTAAAATTGAACAGGAAGAGTCCTTTAAAAACTGGAGAATATGACTAGACTACATCTTTATTGATGATCTGGATGAGGGCACTGAGTCCATCATCAGTAAATTTGCTGATGACACCAACTGGGGACAGGAGTTGATCTGCTGGAGGGTAGAGAGGCTCTGCAGAGAGACCTCGACAGGCTGGACAGATGGGCAGAGTCCAAGGGCATGAGATTGAACACATCCAAGTGCCAGGTTCTGCACATTGGCCACAGCAACCCCATGCAGTGCTACAGGCTGGGGTCAGAGTGGCTGGAGAGCAGCCAGGCAGAGAGGGACCTGGGGGTGCTGGTTGATGGTAGGATGAACATGAGCCTGCAGTGTGCCCAGGCAGCCAAGAGGGCCAATGGCATCCTGGCCTGCATCAGGAACAGTGTGGCCATCAGGAGCAGGGAGGTCATTCTGCCCCTGTATGCTGCACTGGTTAGGCCACACCTCGAGTCCTGTGTCCAGTTCTGGGCCCCTCAGTTTAGGAAGGAGGTTGACTTGCTGGAACGAGTCCAGAGAAGGGCAACAAAGCTGCTGAGGGGCTTGGAACACAGCCCTATGAGGAGAGGCTGAGGGAGCTGGGGCTGCTTAGCCTGGAGAGGAGGAGACTCAGGGGTGACCTTATTGCTCTGTACAACTACCTGAAGGGAGGTTGTAAACAGGCAGAGGTTGGTCTCTTCTCCCAGGCAGCCAGCACCAGAAGAAGAGGACACAGTCTCAGGCTGCACCAGGGGAGGTTTAGGCTGGAGGTCAGGAGGAAGTTCTACACAGAGAGAGTGATTGCCCATTGGAATGGGCTGCCTGGGGAGGTGGTGGAATCGCCATCACTGGAGGTGTTCAGGAGGAGACTTGACAGGGTGCTTGGTTGCATAGTTTAGTTGGTTGGGTGGTAGGTTGGACACTATGATCTTGAAGGTCTCTTCCAACCTGGTCTATTCTATTCTATTCTATTCTATTCTGTTCTATTCTATTCTATTCTATTCTATTCTATTCTAGAAAGGAAACCTGGCTCTGTAATTCCTAAGTGACTGAGTACTGCCATTCAGCAGAGAAAGTCACTGACACCCAGTGCTTCCCAACCAGAGTTCTTGCACTGCAGCATTTAACTGAACCCCTGCTAAATGACACGGCAACAGATGCCACTGGCTTAGGAGACATTGCAATAAAAGACATTTCTTAACACTCTTTTATGGAGACTGGCTTAAGCCCAGCCATGTAAGCTGATTTTGGTGAGTTTAGAGTTCTTCACAGCAAGTATTCCTTAGTATGCCAAATAAATCTGACTCTAGTGTAACCTGAGCATGTCTCAGGAACATTTTGACTTCTTTGCATGGAGCAATGGCCCCAAGCCTGTCTTAGTTTGTACTGAACCAATTTGTGTGCTCTTTGCCAGCCGTGGGAAGTTTTAGGTTCACTTCTTCTAAAATGTTTTACAGCCTGGAAATATCTCCCCAGAATGTAGATGTGAATGTGCACCCCACAAAGCATGAGGTCCACTTCCTGCATGAAGACAGCATTCTAGAGCGTGTGCAGCAGCATGTGGAGAGCAAGTTACTGGGCTCCAATTCTTCAAGGATGTACTTCACTCAGGTGGGAACATCTGCAATGACCACAGCTCTGGATCACTCAAACTGTTGTTTGCCCTGTACCACTTGTACCGATTGACAGTCAGCAGCATTGCACTGCCAAGATCTTTGCTCTCTGTTCCAGGGATGAAATTGCTTTAATGGTCCAACGTTAACAAGGTGACAAAAGAGAGAGGAATGGAATGGAATAGGATAGGATAGGATAGGATAGGATAGGATAGGATAGGATAGGATAGGATAGGATAGGATAGGATAGGATAGGATAGGATAGGATAGGATAGGATAGGATAGGATAGGATAGACCAGACCAGGCTGGAAAAGACCTTTGAGATCATCTAGTTCAACCTATCATCCAACACCATCTCATCAACTAAACCATGGCACCAAGTGCCTCATCCAGGCTCTTTTTAAACACCTCCAGGGATGGGGACTCCACCACCTCCCTGGGCAGCACATTCCAATGGTCAATCTCTCTTTCTGGGAAGAGCTTTCTCCTCACCTCCAGCCTAAACCTCACCTGGCACAGCTTGAGACTCTGTCCTCTTCTTGTGGTCTTTCTGTCAAGTATTTGATCAGTCTTTGTGATTTTACAAGCATAGTAGCCTTCAGGTGTGCTCATTTTTTTGTTAATTATTTTTCCCCCTGGTTTATGTGAAAGATGACACTGAGGAAACTCTTCTGTCTGTTTGACAACCTTTTGGAATTAATCTAACCAGGAAAAAAATAATCAGGAGGAGATTTCCTAATCTCTTTAGGTAGAGTTTAGTGTAAGAATTATAACCAGAACCTATTCAGAAAAACCCAGATTTGTGGTTATTTTTTTTTCCACATTAATCATTTTCCCTGTGAGACAAAGGAATGCCAATTAGTGACCTCATTAACTGCCAAGATTGATGTTCATGCTGTGTGGATAGCAAGTGGAAAGCTGGTGGCCTGTTGCTGTGTGTGGGGTCTGAAAGCTACTTGCCTCTGAGCAGTACTGTGAGAAGCATGGCTGAGCTCTGGGGGGTTTTGCTTACCTTGTTGAATCTCTTCTCTTTGTCTTTCCATATCTGCATGAAGACATTGCTTCCAGGAGCTGACTGCTCTTCCAGTGAGGTGGTAAAATCAGTAGCAAACTCTTCTGCTGTTAGCAAAGGAGCCAGTGATAAAGTTTACGCTCATCAGATGGTCCGCACCGATTCCCGAGAGCAGAAATTGGATGCTTTTCTTCAGCCAGCAAACAACCCCCTAAGTACAGCTCCCATGGAAGCTACAACAGAAGTTAATGCAGCGTCTCCAGAGGCTGTGGTCAGGCCACAGGATGCTGAAATGGAGAGTGTCGGCGATCCGGTTGAGATGGGTGCTGTGCGGGAGGACACAGTGATGCCTGGGGTGCTGAGCGAGAGTGGATGCTCATCTCCGGTGCCTTCCCGGTAAGTCTCACCCTTCCTGAGGCCATGCAAGGCTACCTCTGGATTTCATGGCATGGCCTTGAAAAGGAAGATTTTTCCTGACCTCTTTGAACTCCTGCTTTTTCAGAAAGAAAATGTTTCCTAGAATAACCTTCCGTGGCATTTTAATGAGAAATTGAGCTTCATCTCTGCCCTGCAGGTTACATTGCTCGTGGTCACTTTGTGCATGAAGTGGGATTTCTGTGCACACTGAAAGGCAGGAAGCAGTGGAAATCATGACATTAACTCTTTAGTCTGTCTGGTTTTGGAGGCCCTCCTTTTGTGGGGGTCCAAACTTTACAGACATTACCCTAGTAAAAGGTTAAAGTGCTTCAATGTTTTTAGAGCTCCTGCAGGAGCTGTTAAGAGGCCAAAGTCTTCTGAAGGAATCTGCTCCTCCTGTTGTCCTAGTGTTACAGAAAAATTACCATGAAAACAGTCAATAGAAGTATCAACACTTTTTGGTATGTCCTTTAGAGCCCAATTTTCTTGGTGTTTAAACAAGAGATATCTGATCTGGTTGGTATTAGAGTCGTAAATTTTCTATGAATTACCTTTTTCTAACAACTGATGCCTTGAAAGTAGAAGTCTGTCCTTCTGGGAGGCTTTGGGAGGCTTTCTGCATTTCCTGTGCTACCACAGAGCACATGAACTGAGCATCCAACCTGTTGGTCTATTCTGCATGAGTGACAGAACCATAGAATGGCTTAGGTTAGAAGGGTCCTTAGAGGTTATCTTCTCCAACCTCCCTGACAGGAGCAGGGACACCTCTCAACTAGACTCAGCTGCTCAAGGCCTCATCCAGCCTGGCCTTGAACACCCCCAAGGAGGAGGCATCCACAGCCTCCCTGGGCAGCCTATTCCAGAGTCTCACCACCCTCATACTGAAGAATTTCCTCTTAAGCTCCAGTCTAACCCTGCTCTCTCTCATCTTCAAACCATTCCCCCTTGTCCTGTCTCTAGACACCCTCATGAGAAGTCCCTCTGCAGCCTTCCTGTAGGATCCCTTCAGGCAGCTCTATGGTCCCCCCCAGAACCTTCTCTTCTCCAGGCTGAACAACCCCAGCTCCCTCAGCCTGTCCTCCTAGCAGAGGTGCTCCAGCACATTCATCATCTTTGTGAACTGAACACAATTTCTTTTGTTTTGGTATTGTAGGAAGAGGCCACGGGAAGATGTGGACATAGAAATGGAGCAAGAGGCCAGCAGAGAGGACATGACTGCTGCCTGCACCCCTAGAAGAAGAATCATCAACTTGACCAGCGTACTGACTCTGCAGGAGGAAATCAGTAACCAAGCACATGCCAGTAAGCCTTTTGCCTCTCCAAGTGGTTGTTAGGCCTTAGATGTTTTTCAATATGTGCTTTTATTTTTTTCCAGTAGGTATTTGGAGTTTGACTATGACATAAACTATTCTCACTTAGGCTTTAACAGAGCAGGATTTGTGCATACACACAAAGGAGGAATGCTGCAAAACATTCTTGCTGTAAGAAGCAGCAGTGATTGAAGAGGTGTCTGAGACTTGAAGACAACATTCAAAATACTCAATCAAGTAGGGCAGGGTTGCAAATACTAAATGATATCCTTTTGTTTCTTCCCTCTACCCCCTTCAACTGTTTCAGGGCTTCAGGAGATGCTACGTGACCACTCATTTGTTGGCTGTGTCAGTCCTCAGTGGGCTCTGGCCCAGTATCAGACTAAACTCTATCTTCTCAACACAACAAAACTCAGGTAAAGCAGCTTGCTGGTGGTTGAAATAAGTACCAGTTACCAAGCTAAGCAGAAGGAGGAAGGAAATGACAGGAAAAGCAAGATTGTTACTGTTTTCTTGTTGCCTATCTGAAAAGTCAGGAGGAAAAAATGAAGCAATTGGTTCAGTGCAGTGGAAGAAGTTGCAGGGAATCAGTAGCTACTGTATGGTGTGTTCACAGGCCAGAGGAAGGGGAAGGAGTTTCATCTGCTTCATGATCATCTACACCACACTGTATAAAGATGAGCAAGCAGAAGCTTCAAAAAATGAATGTAAAATGTTGTGTCCAGTTGGGTTCAGAGAAGCTGCAGGAGATGACTATAATATAAGGTTGGTGTTTTTGCACATGCAGCCTTACCCAGACAGCTCTCTCAGTTTTGTAACCAGTGAGAGCAGGCACTTCAAGCAGACATGGCCATCAAGTGCCAAGCTCCTGTGCACTTTCTGCAGTGCAGCAAAGCAGTAAAGATGTTGAACTATGAAGTGTCTGGGAATGAAGTGATGGTGCATGCATGCTGCAGTCTGTAACACTTCTGCACCCACGTGGTTGGTGAGGTCAGGAACCAGATGTAAAAGTACACAGCTAGAGAGTGCGTGTGAATCTTCCACTGTCCAGTTAAAGGTCTCTGTGAGCACAAAGGAAGATGTTTAGCTGATTTTTCCAGGAGGACACTTTTAACTATGGCAACTTGAAGATGTGTGATCTTGCCTATGTAGCTAATTTTTGCACTTCAATTTAGCCAGGAACTCTTCTACCAGATACTTATCTATGACTTTGCAAACTTTGGAGTCCTAAGGCTGTCTGTAAGTATAATTTCACACCCTCTCTCTCTCTATATATATAACTATGTAATTTTTTACACTACTTGTTTTTTTTGATGTATTCACAGTAATCTTGTCCTTTCAGACAAAAATATAGTTTCATGGGTTGGTTTTTATCCACCACAAGAACAATGTTGGTGTGGTGTTTTTTTGTTTTTACAGGAAGAACAGAATGTAGAAAAAGCAATAATCTTGTAGCTAAGTTGTCATTTTGGCTGCCTGCTGTTGGCATCAGTTTGATACAGAGTTTTGTTGTTGCTGCTTACATTCACACCAGTCACCAGTGGTGTCCCCCAGGGATCAGTGCTGGGCCCCATCCTCTTTAATATCTTCACTGAGGATCTGGATGAGGGGATTGAGACAGTCGTCAGAAAATTTGCAAATGACACCAAGTTGGGAGCAGATTTTGATCTGTTGGAGGGCAGAAGGGCTCTGAAGAGAGACCTCGACCGACTGGACAGATGGGCAGTGTCCAACAGGATGGCATTCAACAAGTCCAAGTGCCGAGTGCTGCACTTTGGCCACAGCAACCCCATGCAGAGCTACAGGCTGGGGTCAGAGTGGCTGGAGAGCAGCCAGGCAGAAAGGGACCTGGAGCTACTGGTTGACAGCAGCCTAAACATGAGCCAGCAGTGTGCCCAGGTGGCCAAGGCCAATGGCATCCTGGCCTGCATCAGGAATAGTGTGGCCAGCAGGAGCAGGGAAGTCATTGTGCCCTGGTTAGGCCACACCTTGAGTCCTGCATCCAGTTCTGGGCCCCTCAGTTTAGGAAGGACACTGAGCCACTTGAACGTGTTCAGAGAAGGGCAACAAGGCTGGGGAGAGGCCTTGAGCACAGCCCTGTGAGGAGAGGCTGAGGGAGCTGGGGTTGTTTAGCCTGGAGAAGAGGAGGCTCAGGGGTGACCTCATTGCTGTCTACGACTACCTGAAAGGTGGTTGTAGCCAGGAGTGGGTTGGTCTCTTCTCTCAGGCAACCAGCACCAGAACAAGAGGACACAGTCTCAAGGTGTGCCAGGGGAAGTTTAGGCTGGAGATGAGGAGAAAGTTCTTCACCGAGAGAGTCGTTTGTCATTGGAATGTGCTGCCCAGGGAGGTGGTGGAGTCACCATCCCTGGAGGTGTTCAAGAGGGGATTGGATGTGGCACTTGGTGCCATGGTCTAGTCATGAAGTCTGTGGTGACAGATTGGACTTGATCATCTTTCAGGTCTCTTCCAACCTTGGCGATACTGTGATGTGTTGGGACAAGTAATTCATCTGAATACAAGGCCAGGCTGGAAGTGGCTCTGAGTGGCTCTCAACCTGATGTAGTGTGAGGTGTCCCTGCCCAGGGCAATAGGATTGGAATTACATGATCCTTGGGGTCCCTTCCAACCCTGACACTTCTGTGATCTGTCAGAAGTGGAGTGTTGACTGCTAGTGTTCGCCCTGTAAATATCACAGCACTTTGCAGGACTGTGGGCTGCACAGGATGACATCAGGAAGAATCTTGGTACTTTTTAGACTGGTTATGATAAGCGGAACTGTTTGCAGGCCAGAAATCACATACTACAATTAGTTTATAGGTGAAGGACGAAGCTATTGGTTTCCAGTGGAGTGCATTGATCATTAACCACAGGTTTGCCTCCTGTATTTTTAGGAGCCAGCTCCTTTGTATGAGCTTTCAATGCTTGCTTTAGAGGATCCTGAAAGCGGCTGGACAGAAGAAGATGGCCCCAAGGAGGGCCTTGCTGAGTACATTGTGGAGTTTCTGAAAAAGAAGACTGAAATGCTGAAAGATTATTTTTCTCTTGAAATTGATGAGGTGACTGCTGCCATTACTTATAACAGGAACTGAGTGGTGGACTTGGCTGTGTTAGATTTACAGTTGGACTTGCTCATTGTAGAGGTCTTTTCCAAAGTAAACGTTCCTGCTTTTTGGTGACACAGAACTGCAGTGGTTTGTTTGCAGTGCTTACAGCCACTAAGAACTAGCTCCAATAAGACTGAACTGGCTTACCCCTTCCATTAAAAATGCTCAGGACTCATGCTGATTTCAATTTACATTTAGTTACCCAATAAAGCAGTCATTGCTTCCATAACTACCATGTAGATCCCTTACCCAACAAGGTGTGCAGCTTAGCCAGTCCTCTAGGCAGGCAGAGAGGCCCTTACAGCATCACCATCTCTGTGTCTTCTGGTGTGGTCTAATGTATCCCCTATCCAAAGCTGAACAGCTTCATCAAGAGTCATAGAACCCAGACACTTGGCTATTCCCCTGGGAAGTGGGATCTGTGTAGTCAGTGGTAGCCTGCCTAGAGATAGAGGAGGAAGCTAAATTCAGTCTTCCTGAGGCGAGTAACCTTGTGAAGTTCACCCCCCAACCCTCTTCCTGCAATGCCTGCCTGGCATCAGGCTTTAAAAGCTTGTAACTTGAGATGCCCCTAACCCCTCTAAGCTTGCAGCAGGTCAGCTCTGATGCATTTTTCTGCAAGAAAGAACCCTTTTTTTTTTTTTACTGAAGCAGCAACATTGCCTTGCAGGAAGGAAACCTTATTGGGCTGCCACTCCTGATAGAGAACTACGTCCCGCCGCTGGAAGGCCTGCCCATGTTCATCCTTCGCTTGGCCACGGAGGTGAGCTCTCCTCATGACTTCACTCGGTCACTACAGAGTGCAGGAAGGAATGGAGTCAGCCAAATTCATTCAGCAGAAGCTGCACAGGAAAGGCTGCAGTTGCTTAAATGTACTGTTACATGCTCCAGCCTCATCTGCTGTGCTTACTGATCAGTTCTGCTTTGCCTTTTTTGTATCTTGCACTGATAGAGAAAGAATCTCTCTCTGCTTTTTTCCATATTAAGTCTCTGGCTGCTCTCCTAGTAAGTGACTCTCTTCTTGTTACAGGTAAACTGGGATGAAGAAAAGGAGTGTTTTGAAAGCCTGAGCAAAGAATTAGCTCTGTTCTACTCCCTTAGAAAGCAATATATAATAGATGAGGCCAACCCCACAAGCTCTCAGGTATGAGGGAGTGGAACTAAGCAGTCCCATGAACAAAAAACTAACACCCAGGCAACTTCTGTTTCAATGAGAGACTTCCAGTCTCAACTCTCCTGCCAAGGAAGTAAACCAAGTAGCAGTGTGGTGAGATTCTGAACAAAAGAAGTGGCTTGAGTTTTCTGAAGTATTCTATTTATTAAGAGAACCTGGTGACTTTGGGCATGGTAGTCTGCTTAATATTACAGCAGTCCTTGGCCTCTGGGTTTGGGATGCTGACCTGTGATAGATTTCTGTAGAATAAGGGTGGATATAAATTAAAAATAGCCTGTTTTAAGTATCTCATCAGTTAAGCTAGCCCCTTCTGCAGGTGACTTTCCAAAGCTTTCTATTAACTTGACCTTATAGAATGAACTTCTCTAATACCAGCAGAATTTTACAGTAAGAAAGTATCTTCAACAGAGTTGTCTTCTACTTAAAAGAGAATTTCAGTTTGTCCTTTTTTCCCCCTTGCATTTCAGAATGAAGAGGCTGACTGTGGTTCAACAACATGGAAGTGGACTGTGGAACATGTGCTGTACAAAGCTTTTAGGACTTACCTTTTACCTCCTAAACACTTTGCAGAAGATGGCAACATTTTGCAGCTTGCTAACCTGCCTGACCTGTATAAAGTTTTTGAGAGGTGTTAACCAAGCAGTTATTACAGACTGGTGCACATCAAAAAAACACATTCATGCTCCATGGTCTTTCCCTGAGTGAAGGATAAAGCTGCAATCCTGATGGAGCAAAGGAAAAGAGGGAGTTTTAGTATTATGCTAACATGAGAGCAAGTGGTCTGGTTTTCCTTTTGATCAAAGAATAAATTGTCTTAGCTGTGTCTAAACCCAACTGAAGTTCCTGAAATAAAATCTCCACTAAGAGTTTGAGCTTCACTATTAAGCAATAAGCTAACAAAACACAAGTTCTACTGAAGAACATTAACTGGATTAAGTAATTGCAAAAAGACAAAGCTTAAGTTAATTGAAATGGGAGTGCTTTTATCTCAGTGCTTTCAAGAAGCAAGCTGACTCCTTAAGATCTGTACACCTAAACTGAACAACTGACTACCTTCCTTTCACCACTGGGGTAACACTAGTGCTTGCAAAAGCTCCCTTACCCCAGTTTTCTCCTTGAACCTGAAGAATACCACCATCAGTACAGGAGTGGGAACCAAGTTACTTCCAAAAGCTCCTTGCATCCTTTTGAGATCATGCATGCAACAAAGACAGGTTGCCCAGGGAGGTGGCTGAGACCCTGTCTCTGGAAATATTCAAGGTGAGGCTGGACAGGCCTCTGGGCAACCTGATCTAGTGGAGGATGTCCCTGCTGACTGCAGAGGGAGTTGGACTAGATGACCTTTGGAGGTCCCTTCCAACCCAGACCATTCTCTGATCCTATGACAAGGTGTTCCACTTCCACTGCATCCCTGCATGCAGCCAAACAGCACTGTAACCCACTTAGAATAAACTGTGCCAACTGGAGCCCTCATTAACCCACGAGACATAAATGAGAGGGTCCATGTGGACTTCCAGTCAGTAAAGCAACACATTATCCTAATGCATGACCCACGTTTTAACATTTTTATTGTAGAAAGTGAACATAACCATTAAAAAAAGAAAATGCATGGAGTTAAAAAAAACAACATAAAAACAAATGACAAATTTGCCACAACATAAAAGAGTTCTACCTAGTGAGTCCCAACAATCATTAAATACACTTCCACCACTGAGAAGTTTTACTTCATTATATTAGCAGTCTTTTGATTAGGTACACAAGACAACACTTTCAGTAATTACCTAGTCATTAGAAGATCAACTTCAGGAATCACTGAATAATAAAATACATCATGGACAAATATTTTTATACCACCTGGGAGGCAATCTAATATACATATGTCAACAAGGTACATCTTCATGAGGTATTACAGTACATGGGAACTGTTCCCTTTGCTTTCTAATGAGTAAATTCTCACGTCAGCAGCTCCACCAGCGAGTCGGCCACAGACTCCGACGCCAGTTTCTGAACCCCAACAACTTCCCTCAGAGATTTTCTTTCTGTAACAGATCACACAACTCATGAGGAAGATGCAAGTCAAGAGAACAGAATGAAAACAGGGAGGCTGAAAAGGAAGTCATCTACTCTTCAGACATGCACTAGAAGATTTCAGCTTGGAAGCTTCATCTTCTTATAAAAACATCATGCCTCCCCTAGCCTGAGCTTTGCCATGTGTGATGAAGTGAAAGCACAGGGCAAGGTAATTCCAAAAGTAACTGCAGTGATTTCCAGAATATAGAAATCTTCTCTCCTATTTAACCAAAGTGCACTACAAGGATCCCAAGACACAGCTGCTCTGATGTAACCCATTTAGTAGCATTAGAAAGACCAAGGAGAAGAAATTATCACAGTAGTCTTGCCCATACAGTCTTCAAGATGAGTATATCTGTCCTAAACCTAAGGAGAATCTCTTCCTAGCACTCTTGCATTGCCATCTCCAAAGAAACAGATCTTGCTACTTCCCCAAAATGAGCTATTACACATCTGAGTCACCACTGTCCTTCCCAAGACAGCCAACAAACAAATGCCAGAGCAAATACACAAATAAATCCTGACTGCAGCTCTGCTCCAGAACAGACTCTGTGCTCCACTCAGACTGCTACACCCAGGTTAACCAGAACTCGCCCCAACAACAAGCTCTCAAGAGCCTGGTAGGATTTCCTGCTTGAAGGTTGCTAAAACAGACAGATGGGGTTCAAGGATTATGAAGTCTTAAGAGTTAGAGCACTCTTCCAATCACTTGGGAAGAACTATGAAGAGAGAAATATTTCAGACTGAAAGAGTTGGGGCTGTTCAGTCTGGAGAAGAGAAGGCTCCAAGGTGACCTAATTGTGGCCTTCCAGTATCTGAAGGGGGCCTACATGAAAGCTGAGAAGAGACTTCTCAGGATATCAGGTAGTGATAGGACTAGGGGGAATGGAATGAAGCTGGAGGGGAGATTCAGGCTGGATGTGAGGAGGAAGTTCTTCACCATGAGAGTGGTGAAGCCCTGGAATGGGTTTTCCAGGGAGGTGGTTGAGGCCCTGTCCCTGGAGGTGTTTAAGCCCAGGCTGGACGAGGCTCTGGCCTGATCTAGTGTGAGGTTTCCCTGCCCATGGCAGGGGGGTTGTAACTAGATGATCCTTGTGGTCCCTTCCAACCCTGACTGATACTATGACACTATGATGTTCTATGGAAAGGAGCTTACCTGCTTTCTTCCATTTGCTATACAACTGGTTTCTCACTGTCTTGTTTTTCTTCAGACTCTTCATCAGATCCTGACAAGGAAGACAAGAAATCCATTGGGGGGGGGGGGGGGAAGACAAAGCAGACAACCAGTGGTAATGGCTTATCAAAAGGCTGTCCAAAGCAACTAGTGCCCTTAAAAACAGTTACTTTTTATGTTAGATTTCTTCTCTTTTCAGCTGTTTCATGTCGAAGGATTTTTTTAGCAGTGATCGAACCCAACAGCCATCACTGGGCTCCTCCTTGGAATACCAACCTTGTCAATGGGTTCGGTTAGCAAGAGGTTCAAGTTTTCACTACAACATGCTCAGGACAATCAGCTCCACACTGCTCCCTTACTAGCAGATTGTCCCACTTGGCTACATCCTGTCCTTTGGGAAGGTAACTTCAGTAGATGCTTTCAAAGCAGTCAGAAATATGGCTTTACAAATTACTAATATCTGTAGCTAGCATTCTGTGAGAGATTGTCTCACTAAGCCAGAAATCAAACAGCTCCCTTTGCCTTTTCCTGCCCAGTTCTCTCCTCTTCATCCTCTGCCTGCTCTCAGCTGTGTGTACTGACAGGTAGTAACTAAACTCAATTACTGAATAAAAAGGCATCTTCAATTTTGGATGGTAAAGCACAACTTGCATTTAAAAAGATATGATTTATTTTTTTTCCACCCTTCCCTCACTTTGCCCTCTGGAGGGGATGAAGTAGGCAGGATTTTAATGTAAATAACACATAATTAAATCACATTAAATAAAATACACAAGGTAAAAAAAGGCACAAGATAAAATACAAAATACACAAGACAAAAGTAAAAGATAAAGTAAAAATAAAAGTAAAATAAAAAAAAATAATTAAAAAAGTTAAAGAAACATTAAAAAGTTTATGAAATAAGCTATAAAATCATTCCCTATGTAAACCAGAACTACCTGCTGCAGACTCAGGAGGCGAGTAGAACTGCCCATCAGAGAGCACTCCTGAGTGAAGCAGAGCTGCTCGTTCAGAAGCATCCTGTGCTATTAAAAATCCTAGAAAGAAAAAAGAAAAGAGAACAAGACCAAACCAGGCAACTGCTCAAAGCTACCATATAGCATCTCAAAGATCAAGTATCTTAAGAAGTGATGTATGACATCACAGTATCACAGTATCTACAAGGTTGGAAGAGACCTCAAAGATCATCGAGTCCAACCTGTCACCACAGACCTCATGACTAGACCATGGCACCAAGTGCCACGTCCAATCCCCTCTTGAACACCTCCAGGGATGGTGACTCCACCACCTCCCTGGGCAGCACATTCCAATGACAAATGACTCTCTCAGTGAAGAACTTTCTCCTCACCTCCAGCCTAAACTTCCCCTGGCACAGCTTGAGACTGTGTCCCCTTATTCTGGTGCTGGGTGCCGGAGAGAAGAGACCAACCCCTTCCTGGCCACAACCACTTTTCAGGTAGTTGTAGAGGGCAATAAGGTCACCCCTGAGCCTCCTCTTCTCCAGGCTAAACAATCCCAGCTCCCTCAGCCTCTCCTCACAGGGCTGTGCTCAAGGCCTCTCCCCAGCCTTGTTGCCCTTCTCTGGACATGTTCAAGTGTCTCAATGTCCTTCTTAAACTGAGGGGCCCAGAACTGGACACAGTACTCAAGGTGTGGCCTAACCAATGCAGAGTACAGGGGCACAATGATTTCCCTGCTCCTGCTGGCCACACCATTCCTAACAAAGGCCAGGATGCCATTGGCCTTCATTTGCACTGCAACTACCTCACTTCTACAAATAAGGAGCAAACTGTCGGAATTGAACATTCACATTTTCTGTGTAACTTCAGGCAGGTAAGGAGACACACTCTAGCAAAACAGAGGTTATGGAATCCTTCCTGACTGCATGGTTAGGATGCCATATGTGAATTCATCAATATCCACTGGCCAAATGAAACTCTTGGAATATGTTTTTATGATCAGTGAGCTACGATGCACAACCAAATAAATTCCTGCTTCACCAGTCTGAGATTCCTTGTAAACGGCTTGCTTTCACCTGTCTGGCTCAACACCTTCAACAGCTCCCCTGGGCTCAGCCTCTTCTGAAATCCAGAAAAGCTCTCAGTGTGCACTTGCAGCCCGCAAAGCCAATCAGATCCTGGGCTGCATCAGGAGAAGCGTGGCCAGCAGGTCAAGGGAGGTGATCCTCCCCCTCTACTCAGCTCTGGTGAGACCCCACCTGGAGTACTGTGTCCAGTTCTGGAGCCCCTATTACAAGAGGGATGTGGAGGTGCTGGAAGGTGTCCAGAGAAGGGCCACGAGGATGAGCAGAGGGCTGGAGCACCTCTCCTATGAGGACAGACTGAAGGAGTTGGGGCTGTTCAGTCTGGAGAAGAGAAGGCTCCGAGGTGACCTCATTGTGGCCTTCCAGTATCTGAAGGGGGCCTACAGGAAGGCTGGGGAAGGATTTCTCAGGATCTCAGGTAGTGATAGGACTAGGGGGAATGGAATGAAGCTGGAGGTGGGGAGATTCAGGCTAGATGTGAGGAGGAGGTTCTTCCCCATGAGAGTGGTGAAGCCCTGGAATGGGTTGTCCAGGGAGGTGGTTGAGGCCCCGTCCCTGGAGGTGTTTAAGACCAGGCTGGATGAGGCTCTGGCCAACCTGATCTAGTGTGGGGTGTCCCTGCCCATGGCAGGGGGGTTGGAACTAGATGATCCTCATGGTCCCTTCCAACCCTGAATGATACTATGATACTATGAAAATTATTTGGAAATGACATGGGTCTACTTTAGTGTGTTTAATGCAAGGCAAAAAAAAACCCAAACCAACAACAAAAGGGGTTGGGAGAGAAGTGAATTCATCCTGACTGCCATCAATGGGTCTGAAAACAGGGCATGGATGGCTGATTAGCTCAACATATGGCTACTGAACTCCCATCCTTTACTCTCTGCCACATGAAGATTGATAGGAGGAAACAAACCAAAACCCAAACTCTTGATGCTTTAGATGGTTTACTAAATCAGGAAAGCTAAGGTAGCCAGCAGCTATTAAAAAGATCACTTTCCAACTCAAACTACTATTCCTACATACCAATTTATTCTATAAACCAGCTCAAAATCTCCCAAAGGAGACATCTCTTACTTCTATTTCCACTCTGTCCAAAAGAAGGTCAGGCTTCATACCACAAGACACATGCTGGTTGGATTTTACTTTTAAATCCTGCACACAGGATGAAGGTGGGGGTTGGTCTCTTCTCCCAGGCAACCAGCACCAGAACAAGAGGACACAGTCTCAAGCTGTGCCAGGGGAGGTTTAGGCTGGAGGTGAGGAAGAAATTCTTCCCAGCAAGAGAGATTGGCCATTGGAATGTGCTGCCCAGGGAGGTGGTGGAGTCACCATCACTGGAAGTGTTTAAGAAGACCTTGCATGAGGCACTTGGTGCCATGGTTTAGTGGATGAGATGGTGTTGGGTGATAGGTTGAACTAGATGATCTCGAAGGTCTTTTCCTACCTGGTTAATTCTATTCTATTCTAAAACATCTAGAACTGGAAATCTTCTTCTGTGGAACCACAGTTTTGCCCTTTTTTCTTTTGTTTAGTTACAAATGAAACCTCTCTGAATTTTGAGCACTGCTGCATTAGGCAGAAAACTACTGCGGAGGCACTTTTGGGGTTGGTTTGGTCGTTCTCCACAAAAGAATAAGCCATAAAAAGTCAGCCTCCACTCCCACTACAGACAGGAAAGAAAAACACCTGGTCAAAGAGTAAAGCTTTTTGATACCTGCTTTCATTATCTGCCTCAGATTTAGAAGCGACTAAGGCACTATGTGAGTATAACCCCACAACACAATCCAAATGTGCCTATCCTCTGTCTGACTTTATTGCTTGCAAGCCGCTTATTTGAAAGCACATATTCCTTCTCAGAAAAGGAAAAGATATGCCAAATGCTTCCCACGGTTGAGGAGCTGAAAGACTCATTCTTCTGCCAGATAACATGGGAACAAATGTTGCCAGCTGCAGCAGCTGAGGGGAAGGATCAAGAACTTACTGTTTTCTTCTTCAGCTTCTTGCGGTAACACTTTGAAGTCCAAGAACCAAGTTTCAATCCAGGCAAGTATGAAGGATATGATGGGCAGCACGTAGCCAAAAGCACCCTGGGAGAACAGCTTGAAGGGAAGCAAACCACACAGCATTGTAGAAATTAGTCTGAAGAGGCTTGTTTTCAGAAAAAAAACAGCAAAGTAAAACAAACAGTTGAGTAGTTGAGAATATATACCTGTGAAATAATTACTTTTGCTAATAAAAAGGCACTGGTCACTGCTGTTGTAAACTGAAAGAGACAGGGTGAGAACAGTTAAGGCTAATAAACAGGTTCACTTTCTCATTGCTGCCATTATCTATCAGTTGCAAATTAAAATATTTACCAACAACTGCAAGATCATAGATTAATAAAAGGTAACAAGCATGACACATTTAACTTAAAGTGGTACTACAGAAAACTCCTTAATAAAGACAGCCTTTAATATGAACACCTCTACATACGGAGCTCCACACAGCAGAAAGGCAGTTTAGATGCTACACAGATTCTGAGCTCTGTAAATTGTGCTCTCTCACTATAATAAAGATGCAGCATTTTCTTCACCAAGTCCCTTAAAGAAAACAATGTACCTCTGTGTTTTGGAAAAAGCAAAGAGCAACTGCTCCAAATGCTTTTCACTACCATCCAAATAAAACAAACGTTAATCTTTGGAGGAGTGAATTTGAACGAACAGTTTAATTCATGTGGTGTTGTGACAATCTAATCCCTTTGAACAATAAAGTGTCTGGAAAAAACCTCCAAATCACAGAACAAAAGGAAAAAGACAGCAGTGGACAAGTATTGTTCACATTTGGGTCCAGCAATTCTGTAACTAACCAGCAGGACCTCACTAGCTTCTGGTAAGCACAGGTAGAATTTTAAGATGGATGGCTTCTGCAAAAACTTCAGTGAAGCTCTATCTACCTGTTTGTTTACTCCCACAATGGGTTCACTCTCACCATCTCACAAACAACTGCATCTAATGGGAGGATGTCATTGGAAGAAATACTTTAAAGTTACACAACTAGGGGTAAGGGCTTTAGAGAGTCATGCACTTACACAGAATCGAAACTGCTGCTCTCTATGCCTGTGGCCTGCTGCCAGCACAATTTCAAAGCAATCACGGCAGGTAACTCACTACTGAACAAACTGCTTGCTACTCACTTGAAGAAAGTTATACCTGAGCATGTTCTACATGCACCTAGCTCTAAGATTTCCAAAGTGCTCAGCCAGCAAATGCCTGTTGGATGACAATCTCTAGCACTGACCAGTGGAAATATGAATTTGTCATCAAGTGTTGCTCTTTCTCTCAACCACACAGTACAGCTGCACTAAAGATACTTGCTTCTGTCCACTGGGATTTGCTAGTTCTCAAGAACTTCATTTCTAAGAAGACAGTTGTATTCAACAGTTTGTATTGGAGCATGAAGCAAGACAGGGGCTAGTAGTGCTCAGTGGGTGGCACCTACAGCTTGAAAATCTAGGAATGTGGGAGTCAATGGGCAGCTGGATCTCTGGTACAATAATGCCAATTCTTCTTTTTCAACACAGTTCACTGTTTCAAATGCAAATATATATCCAACATTAATTAACAGGTCAGAGATCAGGAGCAGTTACAATTAGCCATCCATACTGGATTCAACATAACTCTTCAGCGTGTATTAACATCATACTAACAAGGACCACAACCCGCTCTGCCATTCAGGTCTTGTCTTTAGGCTGAACATCTCCCAGCACAGAAATTTCTCATCTCTTACTGTACAGTGAATTTTTACATATAGCATCAAGATGATTCTTAACAGACAAACGTTAAGAGGCATCTAACTTTTGTCTGTTTTGCCCCATTGTAGTTCAAACTCCATTATGCTTGGCTACTACTCACAGCTATTGCCCACCAATGGCGCAGTCTGCACATTGCATATGCAAGTATTAACACCTTAAATCGAAAGACTGCCAGTAGCTATAGAGAAAGGAGAAAAATATTTGTTGGTTAATTCAGAACACAGAAGAACCACAAGATTCTCAGCTCACTGAAAATACTAACTGCTCACAGAACAACCTGAAACAGGGCGATCCACGTTCTGAGAAATTCGGATGTGCTCATATAAAACAGAAAGCAATTTCCCCTTTGGGAAGCAAATGGCGTCACTCACGTGCCTGCAGAGGCTTAAGTATGGCAAGCACGTGCAATTCCACGAGTTACCCAAATTCTGGCTGTGACCATTACATCAGATTGGCATCTAGCAGTTAGACCTAGCTGCAGATAACCCAGGAAACGCCCTGAGCATCACTGCATCTCGCTGATCTTAGTGGTGTGCTACTGTGCAAGAATGTCATGAAACACTGCAAAGACTTCACAGCTGCAAGCACAACATGGGAAGAGTTTTTAAAACCCATTTTCTGCTTGCTGAATTTGTGGTACTTATTGAAATATTACCACTGCAACAATCGATTACTCTCTATGGAGATGCCAGCAACAGGAAACCATTCCAAATGTATTGCAGTAATGAAATAGCAGACAGCCAAGGTTTCTGAGGCAGGGAACCTAACCTTCCATTTCCCTGTTTACTCTTTGATAGGACAAGGCTCCAACTTGTTTTAAAAGATGTGTGCAGGATCTGAAAAATGTGAAACAAATGTTCAAAGTGAAAAGAAATCAAGGACAGGCATGGCCAGAGGTATAATGAACCTTTCTCATCTCATGCAAATATATATTTCAGGGATGCATAGCACAGCCAGGAGGAATCCTGTATAAGCCCACAAATCATTTTGTGGAATTTGATGACCTAGTCCTTTCCCAGGGAATAAAAGTCCATTATTCTGCATTACATGTTTTTAACTCTTGGTTCAACTACAGGACAAAATAATTTCCAGAGCACCAAGGTTTATATGTAGCATGGGTATATCATGGGGGAACCTGTCAGCAAAACAGTGACAGAGAAAGGCAGAAATAGTAGCAGTTTACTAGCTTAGAATTTGTTTCATCCAGTATTCCATTCCATTTGACACAGCAAATGATCCAATGCAGAAGCAAGGATGGGTTTTTAGATCAGTTTCAAAAAGGGATTCTGGATATTAGCCATTAACATAAAATGATTCATAGCAAACCATCTCTGCCAGGAAAACAGAAACTGGTAGAATTAATGGTGCTGCAAAAACATGGGGCTCTTTTCAGGAGCCATAAACAAACAGCTTTCACTGAGTTCAGTAGGTTTGTCCATGCAGTGCAAAACGCATTGCAAGTGCAGGGCTGTGGCCCTGCTGAAAGACAGAGAAACTTCCTTCTGCAGCAGAGTTCCTCCCCTGTGCTTAAGGTGCTTATACATAGTGAAGGAGAATCACACTTTGTATCATCTGGGTTTGAAGTTAACAACTGATTGAGTTGAAACACTGAAATCTACAAAAAGACCTGACCTATACAGGGCAAAGTCTGAACAAGGCTCTCTGATCTTTCAGCTGGTCTTGTCTCTTTAATGAATTATCTTTATGTTACAACAGTCTCACAGTCTTGAGTGAGTTCCTCATCTGCTTTGCTGCAGCAGTGAAGGCAGAAGATGCAATTGAAGTGTGCCAAAGCATCTCTACCCTCAGGCTCCACCAGCTTGCTGCCAAAGCAGGAGTGGGCAACCTCTCTACATGGGTGACAACCACAGAAGCCTTTCTGGTTCAAATTATCAAGAAAAGACAAACACCACTTTCCCTGGACTCAAACTAGGGAACATCTTTCGAGGGAAGGAGGTGGGTAAACTATACTTTTGCTGCCTTTTCTTCCTTTCTGTTTTGTTTGTTCTCTGTTTAAGAACACTTACAAATATATCAAAATATGAAGAAGAGTAGTCATATTGTAGGACTTCTTTCTCTAAGGTAGTCTCAATGCCTCCTTTAACCTACAAAGAAACAACACAGAGAGCTTTAGAACAGAAGTTAGCAAAGCCAAATGACACAAATCTGAAGGGTGAAATGATGTACAACGAGATCATAGTACTAAGTATGCTAAAAATATCCATTTCAAGACCACTGTCCTTATTTTTCATGACTATATACATTTTTAAAGTCAAAGCATTTAGGAATCTCACTTGGCCTATGCAAGCTCCATTCAGAGTGGCCCAAATACAAAAGTAAACAAGTTATTGAAGGAAAAAGAAGTTATTAAATGTGAGGTCTGAGCATTTTATGTCTTGTGAGAAGGATCAATACAGCTGATCAAAAAGTCACCCAGAACTAGCTCTGCTTAGTCACACTAGCAAACAACAAACAAGGCAGTAACTGAATTCATTTTTTAGCAAGGTATAGCATGTGAAAGTTGCCTCAAAAAATAAAATACACCCAGTAAGAGAAGGAGGTTGGGCACTGGAGGTCTTTGCAGGGACAAACCTTACCTCAGTGACATATGACTGACTGAGTCACTCACAAGGCAAACTCTCAAATCCTGGTAAAACTCAAGCTTACCAAATTTCAAAGGTGTACAGTAACATTTTTGTTTACTTGCTGCCTGAAAAGGTCACTGGATTTCCAATGGTTTCTTCAGCACGGTTGACAGACTACAGGAACATCAAAAGGTTTAATGATGAGAAGGTAATAAGCCATGTATACTAATCACATAAGGGAGCTGCAGTTGAGTAGACTCTATGTTCATGAAAGCTTAAAAGCAAGCAGCTGCTTGAAAGAGATACAAACAGCATATAATTTGGAATAGAAAAGAGCAACTCATTAACCACTCCTGAAGTGAATAAATCAAAAGATAACTCACATTTAGCTCTATTATCCACAGCAAGGTTATGAATAAGAGATCAAAAGTAACAAACAAGCAGAAAGTCCTTCTGACATCTGATATGCCTTTCTTCTCTCTGCCTTCATAGGACTCAATCCTTGCCACCAGCTGCGTGGGGTTGATGGAGTGGACATCCCGTAAGGAAGGGCAGGACTCCACACTGCTACTGTGAGCGTTCTCTGCATCACCTAGCACCCGATTCATTCTGGGTTTGCTTAGAGGGGTCTTCTTCCAATTTCACCATCACTAGAAGGCTGATCCATATAGGAAGACTTTCTAAACAAATGAAGAGAAGGAAAACATGTAAGTCACCAAACCCCCACTGCTCCAGTAGGCATTTTCATCTTGCCACCTCACTTCTTGTTGGCTAAAAAGGAAGAGAAATTGGCGAGTAGGCTCTAAAAATTGTTTCTATAATTAGCCATACCTCAGCTTGCTTCAGAGGATTTGTGAAACAAGAGGATTTTTGTGCAATTAGTTGAGTCTGTCTAGATTCAAAGGCTCTGTTCTCCATGTTGTTAGCATGAGACCAATAAGTGGGAATGAATAAAAAGCATGAAGCTGTGCACCTTTAAGTTTTCCAAATCTCATTTAAACACTCTCAGCAGGAAGGCAACTTAAAGGAAGTTCCACATGCAATTCCTGAAAACCAGCAGTGTTAGCTACCAGCACATCCAGAGCTGACACAGCAAAACAATTAAAAGGTCATTAAAACCTTGTAATTCTGCAGTAATCATTCTCTAGAGCAAATACACTGCTCTTTGCTCTTAGATAAATCCAGCTGCTATGAACACTTCCACTGCCACACAGGGTTTCTTTGAAAAGACTGCATTCAACCCAGTGGTTAAAGTACCCCGAGTCTCTCCTGGCTACAAGGCTTGAAAAAAATGCAAAACACTGAGGTTAGATTTCTCACAGAAGTGCAGAAGTGTGATGTGTGATTCACTACACGACTCCACGAGAGCCTTCTTCCAGTAAAGGCTGCCTGACAGAGCTGACTAAGGAGGATACAAAAACTGCAAGGAAGCACACAGGGAAATGAATTTTATGCAAAAGACTCAGAAGATGAAGCTACAGATCCTGCAACACAAATCCCATCAGACAAGCCCCTGTGATGCTGGGGGAACTGCTTTTGGAAACTGAAGAACAACACTTGTCTCTTCCTCTGTGGGCTGTCTTCCAGTAAACCACAAGACACTTCCCTTCCCACTCTTGTATTCCCCAAAGGGCTGCACTTCCAAGCCTGCACAAACATGGTCAGGCAAAGCCCAACAGGAGAAGCAGAGAGGGCATCTGCAACACAGCACAGCAAACAGGAGGATAGAAGGACACAGGGAGGAGGAAGGGCGAGGGGGCAGGCAGCTGCCAGCGCATACGTCACACCGAGGAAGAGGCAGGGCAGCAGCGGATGGCCAAGGTCTAAGTGAAGCCACACAACGGCATTCTGGTAGTTCAAAGTCTGCTTTTCTCAGGCTACGTCATGAGAACAGTAACAGACCAGAAACCACCTTCACAGCTGAGTCTCTGCCTGCAGGCAGCAAGTGATCAGAGGCAAAACCAGCTAGTAGCGATCACCATCTCGTTCTGGGACCCAGGGGTGGGCCAAACCAAGCAGGAGGCCAAGCACAAGCGGGTTGCTGCCATCCTACTCCTACCTATAGCTTTGCAAAACCACCCACCTCTCACTCATCAGACATGGGACCAGGAAAGCTGACGGGTCTTTGGCTGGGCCTGATCTCCACTAGAGAGCTGTTACAAAATCACAGAACATTAAGGTTGGAAGGTATCGGGTGATGGAGATTGGAATCAATACAGCTGACCAATATGATCGAGTATTGTTCCTTTATTGTTCCAGTGTTGCAGGCCGATGGTGCAGGCCTGAGGTGCAGGTATAGCACAGTAAAGTGTAGAAGAAGAGACAGGAAAGGCAGAAGTGCGTAGCAAGGGAACTGCTACAACTTGTATAAACTTGGGGTGCCCTGCTGGCATAGCTCCATTGGTTCCCATCACACTATTACAGATTATTGGTCCAACTACTAACGACACAATGAGGTTTGTTGGGTTTGTTGATGCAGGTGCATGTCCTGTTGTCCCAAGATAACTTTCCATGTTTATAGCTACCAGTGCCCTGTTTTAGTTACATGCTGCAGGCACAGCACTGTTTTGCTACACTGCTAGCTGGCTCTGCCCTTATGCTGAGCATGACCTACCACCATGTCAGGCTCTAGGCCTGCGCTGCCAGATTGCTCACACTGCTCCTCGCTGGCATTGCCACAGGAAGGGACCTCCAGAGATCATCCAGTCCAACCCCCCTGCCAGAGCAGGATCACCCAGGGTAGGTCACACAGGAAAGCATTCAGGTGGGTTTTGAATGCCTCCAGAGAAGGAGACTCCACAACCTCTCCGGGCAGCCTGTTCCAGGGCTCTGTCACCCTCACAGTGAAGAGCTTTTTCCTTATGTTCACATGAAACCTCCTCAGCTCCAGCTTGCACCCACTGCTCCTTGTCCTGTCATTGGACATCCCTGAGCAGAGCCTGGCTCCCTCCTCCTGACACTGCCCTGCACATCTTTACAAACATGAATGAGGTCACCCCTCAGCTTCCTTTTCTCCAAGCAACAGAGCCCCAGCTCCCTCAGCCTTTCCTCAGCAGGAAGATGTTCCACTCCCTTCAGCATCTTTGTGGACTCTTTCAAGCAGTTCCCTGAGGTCCTTCTTGAACTGAGGGGCCCAGAACTGGAGGCAATACTCCAGATATGGGCTCAGTAGGGCAGAGTAGAGGGAGAGAAGAACTTGTTTCAACCTACTATCCACACCCCTTCTAATGTACCCCAGTGTTAGGCAGAGCAGACATAACCAGAGACATCAAGTGGTAGGAATGTAACATTGAGACAATCAGTTTCATCATTAGCCAGAATTAAGAGAGAAACTCCTGTACTGCTCTCCCCCTTGTTTCAAGAGCTTCTCAAGATTTACAACTCACCATCTTCATTACCTTTCAGTCTCATCTTTTTCTTTACCTAACTTTTGGCCATCATGCTGCTCACTCAGTACACAATGGCCCTATGGGGACTGGTGCAGGGCCTTCAGGTGCCCCATAGAAGGGAGGAGGGATTGGATGCATTTGACCTTTCAGAGCCACTCCAAGGAAGCACCAAACATTTGCACCTCAAGCTGAAGTGGATAACTTGAGCACAAAGTCATCTCAAGCTGGTGGCAATCAGCAGCCAGTGCTTATGACCCTGTTCCTTCCTTCCCAAACTTCTTAGTGCTGAACCTGGACACCAAAAGCCCCTAACCCCCATTTCATTTCCACCTTGTTCAAGCTCACACTGCCAGAAGGATGTTGCCCTTAGGATTATTTGTTCCAACAGTCTCACTCTCACAGATGTGGATGGGAAGGACAGATGGTCCCTGTGGGAAGCAGTAAGACAAATCATCAGAGGCAGAAGCCCAGAGGGAACCAAGGCAGGACACGTCCCAGGCACCTGCTGCCTCTCCCATCACACCAGCCACCTGAGCTGCACTGGCCAGACAGGCAGTCACAGCAACCACGGCAGGGCAAGCAAAGTGCTCTCACACTTCAAAGACAGGGGCCAGAGCTATCTGGATTAGAGCAGCTCTTGCATGATGTCAGAGGTGTTGCTCAGCAGTGAAATCTCCCTCTCTGGAAGATCAAGCTGGGGGCAGGAGTTATCTGCTGGAGGGTAGAGAGGCTCTGCAGAGGGACCTCGACAGGCTGGACAGATGGGCAGAGTCCAAGGGCATGAGATTTAACACATCCAAGTGCCAGGTTCTGCACATTGGCCACAACAACCCCATGCAGTGCTACAGGCTGGGGTCAGAGTGGCTGGAGAGCAGCCAGGCAGAGAGGGACCTGAGGGTGCTGGTCGATGGTAGGCTGAACATGAGCCTGCAGTGTGCCCAGGCAGCCAAGAGTGCAAACGGCATCCTGGCCTGCATCAGGAACAGTGTGGCCAGCAGGAGCAGGGAGGTCATTCTGCCCCTGTACACTGCACTGGTTAGGCCACACCTTGAGTCCTGTGTCCAGTTCTGGGCCCCTTAGTTTAGGAAGGATGTTGACTTGCTGGAGCGTATCCAGAGAAGGGCAACGAAGTTGGTGAGGGGTTTGGAACACAAGCCCTATGAGGAGAGGCTGAGGGAGCTGGGGTTGCTTAGCCTGGAGAAGAGGAGACTCAGGGGTGACCTTATTGCTCTCTACAACTACCTGAAGGGAGGTTGTAGACAGGTGGATGTTGGTCTCTTCTCCCAGGCAGCCAGTACCAGAACAAGAGGACACAGTCTCAGGCTGCACCAGGAGAGGTTTAGGCTGGAGGTTAGTAAGAAGTTCTATACAGAAAGAGTGATTGCCCATTGGAATGGGCTGCCCGGGGAGGTGGTGGAGTCACCATCATTGGAGGTGTTCAGGAGGAGACTTGATGGGGTGCTTGGTGCCATGGTTTAGTTGTTTGAGCGGGTTGGATTGGTTGATGGGTTGGATGCGATGATCTGGAAGGTCTCTTCCAATATGGTCTGGTCTATTCTATTCTATTCTATCTTTTTTAAGAGCAGGAGGGAGTGTTGGATTTTGCCTCCACAGCAAGTCCTGTCCCAGCCAGCCAAAAGCACCAGGCAAGGGTGGCCAAGCACAACATCTTTCAAGCTTCCTCCTGGAGCTCTACATGGCTGTCAAAAGGCTTTACAGGAGGAAGACATCTGTGATGTGTGTTTGGTCAGGTGTCTCCAGCACTATGGTGAACTTTGGGCCGCCTGAACCCAAGGCTGTGAGCAGAATCATTGCCCTTGGGTGCTGGAAACACCCTCAGGGCCCTGCTGTGGAGCAGGCATTCCCAGGAAAACCTTTGGGATGGGGTGTAAAGCCCAGGTCAGGCTGTCCTGGTTCAAGGGAAAGAGAAGCCAAGGAATTGTTCAAGAAGAAGAAAGCCAAGCAACACCTGCACTTGCCCAGAAACCTTCCAGCCCCACCTGACTACAGGAATTATCTTTTCTTTCTGATGTGGCAAGCAGTGCAATTAGCTAGGAATTTGATACTCTCAGCCTGGATTGCTGCTGGATACAGCACAGTACAGGAATGCAATTAGTGCAGTAGAGCTAATTGTTTCAGGATGTGCTGCTGAAGCAAGTGTGTGCTAGAAGGTCATTTTCCATAGTTTCTTTCATTCATCACAAATGAAAAGTTCCATTGTACCTCAGTGACACAATCTGGAACTTCAGCACACCAGCACCTGCAGGTGGTTTCAGGTGGCTGTATGAAAAGCAAACTCTTCAGCCCTTCCTTGAGGCTCCACAGGCACATAGGGACTGTTAAAAGAGAGGCAGCTGCTGTTTAGGGTCAGATGGCCACCCGGCAGCCACCTCCTTACCCATCTCAGCATTACCAGCAACAACCTTCCTCAACTTTAGAAGTCATGAGCAGCAAACTTTACTTACACTCTTGGAGACCACAGCATATCCCCACATACAGCAGTGCCATGCTCTGCATCACACTGACCCACCAGTGTTTCATCTCCTGTAGCTTTTCCAGCATCAGAGCTAATTTGGCACTTTCTCTAATGAAACTTCCACAGTGGAAGCCCAGTTGATGTTGGCTGTGGATCTTTTCTTCCCTAGGAGGCAGATGTATGAAACAGCAAAGTTTATGGTCAGGTGTTCTGAATTCAAATTGCACAGAACCATCATTCAATACATGTAGTTTGTCCACATCCCATGCTGGATATCATGGTATCCATAAACCAGCAGAAGCTGCACCTCCTGGTAAATCTGTGTGGAGCCACAGTCCCTATCACGGGAAGCTCTGATGGAAGAGTCATCCCCTGTAACAGTAAACCATACATAAAGAACTGCAAGGTAGGAATGGGTAACACAACAGCAAGTAGGACACCACGAGCTTCTGCTACAGTTTGGAAACATCAAATGTTTCCAAAGCAGGCAAATGTTCCTGGAGGCACAACTAAGTCACAGGATGACTATGAGCCGTGCGTGTGGTATGTTCCATGGAAAGGCAAGCTCTGGGAAAAGCCCTTGTGAGCACTCCCTTTTATCACTATGGACGCTCCTCATTATTCAGGTACAAGAACAATCAAGTCCATCTACAATGAAGGCAAACAAACACTAAGCAATGCAGGCCTGGGACATCACTCACCTCTCCCAGAAACATGTTTCAGGGTTTGACCATCCTCTCAGTCATCATTTAGTTCAAACCCCTGATGCTCCTTGAGATGTTAGATCAGAGACACAGCTGAACCCTGAATTGGATTAAAATAAAGATATTTTACATTGTGTTTATTCAAATTCACCCAACTGATCTGTTTTGCTATCAATTACTTCACAGCAGAGGGCTGGAACACCTCTGCTATGAGGACAGGCTAAGGGAGCCATGTTTCTTCATCCTAGAGTAGAGAAGACTCTGGGCAGACCTCATAGCTGCCTTCCAATACCTGAAGGGATCTTACAGGAAGGCTGCAGAGGGACTTTTCATGAGGGAGTCTAGAGACAGGACAAGGGGGAATCGTTTGAAGCTGAGGGAAAGCAGGGTTAGACTGGATCTGAGGAAGAAGTTCTTCATTGTGAGGGTGGTGAGACTCTGGAGTAGGCTGCTCCAACGTTCACTTCCATTTACTTGCACAGTTAAGATACACCCTATCTTACAGTGCATCCTCTAGACTGAGTTCCTAGTCAGTTACTCACTGAACAACAAGATGCAGCTAGTGTTGCATCTGACAGGCACTAGAGACTTCAATAAAAACAAGCCTGAAAAACACAAACTGATGCCCACCCACAAAATTCCTTAAACTTCTGTTCACACAAGACACTATGGGGAGCTCTTTGGCAATACTCTGGATTGTCAATTAAGCAACACAGCAGGAATTACAAGTTATAAACATGCAATACATTTAAAGAGTGGGAAGACTTATCAGCATACTGGAGAGAGCTCCTTACACAGAGTTTGGCTTTATCTGAGGGTTCACAACTACAGCAGCTCTCCTTGACCTTGAAGTATCAGCTCTTACTTATCCCTGAGGCCAAAAGATTTCTCATCCAAAACACAAGATTCACACACAAAACCTACTTGAGTACAGCTTGTACAGCACGCAAATTATTCTACTTGTAATGCACATCTGGTTCCATACCAGTGAACCCTGAAACAACTTAACCCCAAGACTTTGCACCACCAAGCAGGTGGCTAGATGTCAGCCAAAAAACAAAGCAAGAAGAGCAATTAACTTGCCAGGGTTAGAAAGTGAGTGTAAAATGGAAGGATTTGGGCTTTTGCTGGCAAATCCATGTTATTTTGTTTTGCCTACTCTCTTATTTCCTTAATGGGGGGAAGGGGGGCTAAATTTTATTCTCTGCAAAGTGATTACATAACTCTAAAGTCACACAATTTACTTATGAACTACATTTAGCTAACTTCTTCATGCAGAAAAATCCCAACCCACTTAATTCTTTTTTTTGTTTTGGTTTGGGTTTTTTCCTCCCCCCCCCAAGGTTCCTGGAGAAAGATGGTTCCTCAATTTCCCATGCTTCAATAGTGACCTAACAAAAGTAACAGGACACATCCCACACTTGTACTGAACTGTATTTTTCTCAGAGCATGGGAAGAAGGTGCTGAAGAGCGTAGGACACAGTGTGCAAGCTAAAAGGAGAAAGAAAAAAATAAGTCAGTCAATCTTTTGGGTCAGTAGGACATCTGAGGGGACAGCAATGTCACCTTCCCCCGTCCCAGGAGTGAGACTCACAGATTCAGAAAGTCAAATCAAAGTGCTCCAGTCCTGGACTCATTCTTCCCTGCAGCTAGAGCAGCCCTGCTGCTGAGCAGTGCCCTGCAGGATGCTGTTGTCCTTTCACCATCACTTGTTCTAGAAGGGCTGAGAAAATACTAAAGCAAAGAGCTTGCAAATTTTGTATCCGCACTGCCTTTCTTTTTATCTCCACTGGCACTTTCCCCTCCGGGTTCCCTCTTCACAGCACATCCCAGAGTTTTTCTTCTAAAATAAGCACGTAAGACTTTGTGCCTCCACAGAGGTAGCTCAAATCAGATATGAGAAACAGAGCAGTTCCTTAGTTAAACCAAAGCGACTTTGCAAATGTACTCGGTGATGAATTCCTGACACTTGAAACACACTTGCCAGAACTCAAAATGTGTGGAGTTCAGCTTCTGCTTGATCAAGAACATGATCTTAAATATGCAACTATATTGTATTTTAAGAATCATACCAAAAACTAACATACAAAAAGCATGCACCATAACACATTCCAAAGGTATGCCTCTGATCTGAGCTACGCTCCAAGACAGTCAGCCACTGCAAACTACAAAACTGAAGTGTGCGCATTACACAGTCATAGAATGGTTTGGGTTGGAAGGGACCTCCAAAGAGCATCTAGTCCAAACCCCCTGCAGTAAGCTGGGATATCCTCCACTACATCAGGTTGTTCAGACATGTGCCAAGCCCACTGTTGGATATCTCCAAGGATGGAGCCTCAACTACCTCCCTGTTCCAGAGTTCCACCATCCTCATGGTAAAGAACTTGTTGCTAACATTCACAGTATCACAGTATCGCTTAGGTTGGAAAGGACCCCAAGGATCATCGAGTCCAACCTATCAACACAGACCCCATGACTAGACCATGGCACCAAGTGCCACGTCCAGTGTCCTCTTGAGCACCTCCAGGGATGGTAACTCCACCACCTCCCTGGGCAGCACATTCCAATGACTAATCACTCTCTCAGAGAAGAACTTTTTCCTCACCTCCAGCCTAAACTTCCTCTGGCACAGCTTGAGACTGTGTCCCCTTGTTCTGGTGCTGGTTGCCTGGGAAAAGAGGCCAACCCCTTCCCGGCTACAACCACTTTTCAGGTAGTTGTAGAGGGCAATGAGGTCACCCCTGAGCCTCCTCTTCTCCAGGCTAAACAAACCCAGCTCCCTCGGCCTCTCCTCATAGGGCTTGTGCTCAAGGCCACTCCCCAGCCTCGTAGCCCTTCTCTGGACACATTCAAGTGTATCAATGTCCTTCCTAAACTGAGGGGCCCAGAACTGGACGCAGGACTCAAGGCGCAGTCTAACCAATGCAGAGTACAAGGGCACAATGACTTCCCTGCTCCTGCTGGCCACACTATTCCTAATGCAGGCCAGGATGCCATTGGCCTTCTTGGCCACCTGGGCACACTGCTGGCTCATGTGCAGGTGGCTGTCAATCAGCACCCCCAGGTCCCTCTCTGTTTGGCAGCTCTCCAGCCACTCTGACCCCAGCCTGTAGCTCTGCATGGGACTGCCGTGGCCAAAGTGCAGCACCTGGCACTTGGACTTGTTAAAAGCCCTGAAACTACATCATGATTTCAAGGTTAAATGCAATCAGCTCCCCACAGCCATAAATGCATGTCCACAGTATTTTTGTATGGTTTATGTACAGGTACATATGCCAGTAACATACAAGTTACATACAATAAAAAACAGTAAGAAAAATAAGCCACTGCTTTCTTGTGAAAGCAGGGAGGGAGAAGTAGGCATAAAGAGGAAGTGATACAAAGACAATTGAAAAATCTGAGCCAAATCTGGTTGTAAGTCTTCTTAAGTATTCTCTCACAGCTTTTACCTGGCTCACTGAAGCTGACTTTGCAGCACACCCAACATCAGCTCAGAAAAGTGAAGATTTCACTGCAAATTTCTAACTACTAAGCAAGAAGGGTTTATAATCCCTGTAGTTTGCCAGAGTTAAAACAACTGTAAGGCAAATAAAACCCTTTTAGGTATCAAAAGCATATCTATTTTATCATGTCAGCTTTTCTCTCCATACAGAATACAATTCATTAAAGAGACCAAGTAGCTTAGTGGTTGCCTTGAACATCAAGCACACAATTCTGGCTCACTACACACGACATTCATACACATTTGTTTTCTCCAATTCAACACCCCAGGGCTGCTAGCCAGATACTACTTGGACAAGAAAAGCTCCTTTGCTATCACAGAACTGTGGGATTCTTCCTGCAATATGTCAGTTATTTTATGCAGCAGTGGGAAATACCCAGGATCCTGTTGCTCCCTGAAAAACTCTTCAGCAAAATGGTGCAAAGGTTTTCTCCACTCAAACTCAAGCCCTGGGATTTCCTCACAGCTCTTAAGATTAAAACAGAGTATTTTAAGAAAGTGGCATCCTTGCTAGAATATAGGCTTAAGTTCTGTGAGGTTTTTCACTCTTAATTCCTCTTTTACACTTCTTGAAGATGCTTCCAAACAAAAAGGAAGTATCAGGGTTCACATATCGCCTGAATTTTTCCCCTTATAAAGTTTCAAGGACATTGCAAGGAAACAATTACCCAATCCAAGCAGCAGCAAATGCTAGCAAAGAGCCTTCAGCATAAAATATTTACCCTAAGACCTCTCCACATGATTTGTCTAGTCTTTCTGTCAGTGCTACATGGAGAGTGCCTCCTGGAATGTCTGAAGTGCTGCTGTGTTACGGCTTCAGCTGATGACTGAGTGGTGATCTTAACACGAAGAGCACGATGTCACTACAAGAGGCTTGTTTGGTTCTTTACAAAGATTTCTCCTTTTTTGTTTATTTCTTTCAACCTTTCATTTTCAATCTTACCCCTAGCTGAATTCATAGTGAGACAGAGACATAACAGCCAAGTTGTCTTTTAACCTGATCTCTAAGGATTCCAAACTATGGGCAGATTTTTAGCAGATATGGTTTAATTAAAGAGCATTTAGGAAGCAAGACATCTGTGATCCTTTGAAGTGACTCAGCTGGATGCTGCTGGGTAACCATGCAAAATCAGAGTTGCTGCTGTCACAAGTGTGATGTACCACTACCATCTCACCAGTTTCTTCTGCAAAGGAACTGATAATGTTGCGTTTGCTGACTTAATTCACTGAATGAAATCCCCTAATCTTCCGTACCAGAAATGAGGTTGGGCCCTGTAAAACATTTCCACAAACACAGTTAAGATGTATTTAACTAGCATGGTCTGACAAAGCTTAAAGTGGAAAAGCTTAAATACATGTTTTTGTGTGGATAAAGTTCCAGGACTATTGTGCTGAGCTCATGTGGAAAAACTCCTGGCTAAACACTTGAGAATTTATGAAAATTAGAATGAACCGTGTCAAGAAAGCCACATTCTAGCCCAAATGCACTGAAAAGAATGCCTAACCCCCCCCCCCCCTCAACTACGAGTTTAGCAATTCACAAATTTCAGCACTGGTAAAAAGGTCAAGCGTTTGTTTTGCAACACACAAAATCTACAAAGAACAGCATTCATCCTGAAAAAGCATGACAAACAACAGAAAAACACTTGAAATGAAGGATGTGTGTCATAACAAGAGGCCTGTTGGTGTATTTAGCCCAAAATATCTGGCCGTGAACATCACCAACATATTAAAACAAACCCCGGGTCGCTCTGCGTCTGGTGTCCTCAAAACTGCAAAGCTGGTGAAAACCATCTACCGAAACCAACAGCAAGCTGCTTACAAATAGAACAGAGCCTTCTTGCCCTGCTGGATTAACAATCCCCCAAACACCTAAAATTTCCAGAACAAAATGCCAGCTCTCTTAGGAACAACTGCTCCATGCAATCCTACACCACATTGCAAACGCCAAGACGACCAACGTGCATAATAAAGCATACTGTGCAGAAATACACCAACTTGTCTGGGTTTTAAACCCTCTACCTTCAAGTTTAGGATTTGTGGTGAATATTGTCCACGTTTAAACCAATTTGCACCCGACTGCCACACAACTGGGAACTGACTCAAAATCACCACTTCATCAAGGAGTAACTTTAACTGCTAGCACTGTTAACTGTTCTAAGTGTAACCAGTCCCCTCCGCGGATGCTCCAGCATAGCCCTCAAGATACAGGTAAAAGGTTATCCTCAAGACACAGGCAAAACGCTACACTTCAAGACTGAACGACACACTTCCCATTGGGAGGCTGAAATCGGGCAGTGCCTTTCCAAAGTTGCCCCGAATCAGCCCTACAGACGCTACACTTCAACCTTAGCATCGTTTTCCCGCGACAGGGAGCACCCTCTGGTTGGTTCCGCGAAAACGAGCCTCCTGCTCGCCCCGGGTAGTTCACTCCGTCATCAGCAGGACAAGCAGGCCGCTGTACCTCCGTCAGCACGGATTTGCTGAACTAGGATTTCAGAAAGAGAGGGGAATGCGACCCTCCTCCAGCCTTCGGCTCTGCCAGCAGCAGCAGCGACGCCGGGGCGGAGGGGCGGCAGCACACACAGCCCTGCTGCCGAGCCCCCCTTTTCCGGGACCAGGACCCCCGCCGCGGCGCTTTCCGCCACGTGACCTCCTCCTTCTTCCTTCTCCTCCTCCTCTCCCTCCTCCTCCTCTTCCTCTCCCCATCCCTACCAAACGCCGTTTTCTTGCGCCCTGCCGCGTCCCCCCCAAGCAAGGGGACAAAACAGTCCTGACGGAGCGGGCCGCCCCCTCCCCGGAAAGAGAAGCGGCCCCGGCAGGGAAGGGACAGGGTAACAGCGGAGCACGGAGGGACAGCATCACAGCGGCGCCGTGCGCTGTCCCCCTCCCGCCCAAGGGGCCGCCCCTCGCACCGCAATCCTCAGCCGCGGCCTCCTCGCCGGCTTGCCGGCCCCCGCCGGAGGCGCGTCCGGGCTTCCCCTCCGCCAGCTGCCCGGCCACGCAGCCCTCTCGGCCTTCTCCTCTCGCCCCTTCCCCTCGGTTTCCCCGCTGCCGGGCGAAGAGCGGCGGCGACGCTTACCCCGGGCGCGCCGCTCCGGCCCGAGAGAGGGCCCGCACGGCGGGCAGGCAGCGCCGCAGGCCCCGGGGACCGGCGGGGCGGGGCCAGGCGCGGAGTGGGCGGAGCTCAGCCCCCCTGCGTCGCTGCCAGCTTGGGGAAGAGACAGGGCTGGGCCGCTGGGGTGGTCCCGGGGTCTCCTCGCCGCTGTCACCGCCGGTTGCCGGATCGACCGGGTGGCGGTGCGAGGGGGTCAGGACACAAGCGGCGCTGGGCGGGGGCAGAGGCCAGGCAGAGCGGGGCTGGCCCACGGAGGGCCATGTGCCCTGCGGTGGGGTCTCATCTTTTTGCATGGGGACACCCCGAATTGTAATGGACTGGTCAAAAGGTGCAGTGAGACTGATCAGCTGTCGCTGGCCTGAATTCCGCTTAAGCTCCTGTGTCTTGTCGTAGCACGGTCCTTACATTTACAGAGCTTAGCACCAGAAAACCCAAGCGTGATTTGCATCCTAGTGAAAATAGAACAGAAATGGAACTATCCAGCCGCCTCAGAAAATTATCCTTTGCTTTGGGCAGGCCTGGTCTGCATCCTTCTTGAAGCCCAAAGCTCCTCCGGTGTTACATATGTCATAAGGTTTTTCTGCAGGTCAGTGCAGCAGGCTACATCCAGGATACATCTCTTCTAACAAAAAAATGAATGGAGGTAATAATGCCCTGCTGTACATGATCAAAGAAAAGAACAAGCTGAAATTCCTCCCAGCTATAGCATTAGGGCAGTGAAACGGAGGAAGAAAGACTCTGCAGTTTCTTAAAGCAGTTTACTACCAGGCATGCCTTTCTCTGGTGACACTGAGGTTTCAATGTGAGCAACTCGAGTTCTGTGTGCAGGTAATGAAGTGCCTGCTCCACCTCCCAAAGGCGTGGAGCAGGTTGCACATAGGTCTTGGACAACATTCCACTTAAATTGTTACCTTGGACTGTGTTCATGTGTGCCTATTACAAGGCATTAAGGAAAGAGTGTCTATAATCTGGAGCAAGGAAAATGGAAAGAGAAGCCAGAGTCATGACTCATAATTCACATCCTATAGCCTCCCACATTTGGCTTTCCTCTGCTTCTGTTTGCATTCTTATTTTCAGTTTTTAGGTCTGCTCCCTCTGAAAGGAACCCATGTGGCAATAGTAGTTCTTTGACAGATTAAGTAGCCAGCCACAAGGACAGGTTAAAATGTGTATGTTTTTCTCAATATACTTATTCTCAGCTTTATATTCGTTATTTCTGGTGAAAGACTATTAGGGTTTGGTACTTCTTTGAAGGGTTGAATACATCCTAAGTCCATATTTGAAAGTGTTATCACTACTTGACAAGTAATAGGTACATTCTAATTAAAACCACTGCTTATGAATTTCATTCTAAAGATTCCCTAGCCTTAAACTGTGACAATAAGGATGCCAAATTGAGGCAGATATGCCTGAACTCTTTCTAATGCTGCTCTTGAGAAAGTGGATGTGTCACTGCAATACTGGTGGACAAGACTTTGGGAAGAAGCAAGGAGGCCTTTTTGTCACTTGGCTTTCTCAGGGAATGGGTATAGAGCTCCCTAGCCTGTGCTGGAACTGAAACATGGGCTGTCATTTCAGTGTGACCCAAGGCTGCAAGTCTAAGAGCGTCCCAGTTTAGGCAGGATACTTCTCTTTGCTGTCTGCACTGGCTTTGGGACATCAGTTAATTGTTCTCAGAGGAGCTAATGCTCTTAAGTTGCAACAGTTATCTCTAATATGCCTCATTACATCAGTGTCAGGTGAGCCACTTCCTGTCTTAAGTATTCTCTTTCATACAGAGGTAAACAGCTGAAATGAGTCAACAATGAGTTCTGACAACAACATATATGTGACTACTCCTGGAGTTAAATGTGGTGTCTGAAGATAGACACAGAGAGGCACAAAATCATTACAGCCCCAAATCTCCTATGAAATCAAAGGAACTGATCTGCTTGAATATATTTAAGGATGTGATGGGAAGTTGATACTGCTGTGCATGACTGGTTCTCACACTTCAAGCTACAAAACCATGACCAAAGATATCCCTGTGGAGCTAACACCTCTGCCTCTGTAGCTGGTCAAGTCTTATTACTGCTTTAAGAAAAGTGAAGTAAATTTCACTGGTGGTGACCAAATTGCCTCTCAGATAGATAATAGGGGTTGGATGGGATGAAGTATTTTTACAAGAGAGCAGAGAGAAGAAAAATCTCTTGACTAAGAAATTACAAAGCAAGTGTTGAGTGAAGAATTCTCATATAACTTACCTGTCACACTTCGATGTTAAAGCTGATATTAATAGTTTCTTCCATGGCATGGTTCAGTTTCAGTGAAGGAACCACCCAGTGCAGGAACTGTAAGCTCACCCTGTGGCAAGAAAAAGTCTCATGTGAAACTCCCACTATTTGTCAGGCATTGAAATAAAATGTGTTCTTTTGTATGTGATGGTTTTAGTGCAAGCAGTTAATTGCTGCTTGCTATTCAGTGCAGTAGCTTAGCAGCACTGTTCAGCATATTTCATAACAAACCATATCAAAAGGCTGACGTGCCACTCTTGCAGGTAGCTCTTGCATGCCATGAAGTTAGGTGACTCCCAGCTACCCTTGTTTTCTCAAATGCTGAAAGCCCCCAGATTTCTAATGTGCACAAATCACACTTTATAATCCTGTGCTCTGAGGAGAAACTCCAGAGAGGCCTGGACAAGCTTGAAAAGTGGCCCTCCATTAGCCTCATGAGGTTCAACAAGGCCACGTGCAAGGTGCTGCACATGGATTGGGGCAATCCTGGTACAGGCTAGGGGATGAAAAAAATTGAGACCAGCCCCGTGGAGGACTTGGGGGTGCTGCTGGATGAAAAGCTAGACATGTGCTGGCAAGGTGCATTCACAGCCAGAGGGCCAACCTGGGCTGTATCAAAAGCAGCATGGCCAGCAGGTTGAAGTAGGGGGGATTCTACCCATCTACTCCACGCTGGTGAGACCCCACCTGCAATGCTGTGTCCAGTTCTGGAGTCCTCAGCACAGGAAAGAGATGGACCTGTTGGAGTGGATCCAGAGGAGTACGCAAAAATGATCATAGGGCTGGAACACCTCTGCTGTGAGGAGAGGCTGAGAGAGTTGGGATTGTTCAGCCTGAAGAAGAAAAGGTTCCCAAGAGACCTTATTGTGGCCTTTCAGTACTTAAAAGGGGCCCAGAAGAAAAGATCGGAACAATCTTTTTCATCAGGGCCTGTTGCAACAGGACAAGGGGTAGTGTTTTTAAACTAAAAGCAGGGAGGTTTAGACTAGAGAGATGGAAGACACCTTTTATAATGAGGTTGGTGAAACCCTGGCACAGGTTGTCCAAAGAAGTGGCAGAACCCCTACTCCTGAAAACATTAAGGTGAGCTTGGTTGGGGCACTCTGAGCAACCTGATCTAGTTGAAGATGTCCCTGCTCACTGCAGGGGGATGGACCTGATGACCTATAAAGGTCCCTTCCAACCCGAATCATTCTATAATTCTCTCTTCCTCAAAATCCCACTCTCTGCAATGTTCGTGGGAGCTGAAACCCTCAGCACTTTACTAGTCAGCTCAGAGACAGAAATGTTCTCTGAGCTCTTGCTTGTCATCAAATCAAGACAAAGCCTATCTTAAGAGCTTACTTACTTGAGAGGAAGAAAGAAATGCTTGTACTTTGGTTGTAAACAAAAGACCATTTTGAATTTCTGCTGCCTTTTGGAAGTTATTTGAGCACACAGAAGGCTGCCAGGCCTTTTCACAGCTGATTTTTCTTTTCATGGCCATGCAGATTCACATTCTATCACTCTGCAGAATCTTTACTTTTCCCACTTCCATTGCCTTAACTTTCTTACTCATATTATTTTGTATTAATTTTTCCTCATCACTTCCTCTCCATTCAATCTGCAGAAGCCCTGTTTCTATATATAAGGTTTTCAGATTTTGCTTCCTTTTTTTGTTGACCTTTTTCTGTGCCCTAGGAAAAGTTCTTTCACCCACAATTTATGAGCTCAATGAGAGCAAAAAAAAAACAAACCAAACAGCAGTTTTGAAAATTGAATGGATTCATTTTTATCATTTCTCTTCCCTAGAAACTGGTTATAAACTCTCCACAGAATCAATCACAGAATCAATAAGGTTGGAAAAGACCTCAAAGACCATCAAGTCCAACCTGTCACCCAACAACTTGTGACTACTAAACCATGGCACCAAGTGCTACTTCCAATCCCTTTTTGAACACCTCCAGGGATGGTGACTCCACCACCTCCCTGGGCAGCACATTCCAATGGCCAGCAACTCTCTCTGTGAAGAACTTTCTCCTCACCTCCAGCCTAAACCTCCCCTGGCACAGCTTGAGACTGTGTCCTCTTGTTCTGGTGCTGCTTGCCTGGGAGAAGAGCCCAACCCCCTCCTGGCTACAACCTCCCTTCAGGTTGCTGTAGAAAGCAGTAAGGTCTCCTCTGAGCCTCCTCTTCTCCAGGCTAAACAACCCCAGCTCCCTCAGCCTCCCCTCACAGGGCTGTGCTCCAGACTTCTCCCCAGCCTTGTTGCCCTTCTGTGGACACATTCAAGAGTCTCAATGTCCTTCTTAAACTGAGGGACCCAGAACTGGACACAGGACACAAGGTGTGGCCTAACCAGTGCTAAGTACAGGGCACAATGACTTCCCTGCACTTTTTAGCTATGTTTTTGTGCATAAGCTACTACATATACACTCAAGAGTCAATCTGCTTCTATGTGTTTTAATGCATTTCTGGGCTTAACTGTCCATGGTTTCCACCTAAACAAGTTCCATTATTGTCTCTGCAACCCCTGTCTGGGGCTAAACTACAGCAGTTGTTCTATCACCTGAGGAAGAGAAAGGGAATTGGGAAAAGATGAAGCCACAGGTGGGTTGAAATGAAGTGGATTTTAATGAAACAGCAGAACTAATACCAATGCCCATAGAAAGTATACAAAGTTATACTCAGCCCAGAAAAGGTACAGCAGTCCCCATAAGCAGGAAGGCAATCCCCAGGAGCAGGAAAAGGAGCAGGGGCAGAAAGAGCCCAAGAAGAGATGGAGCTCAAGCAAGAGATTCCCCTGTTTTCAGCATGGGATATGCCTGTATCCGATTGAGTCAGCTGCCCTGCTTGATTTGAAACTGTTAATGGCCTTTAGGCCCACGGCTGGCCAAGGATTCTGTCACAGCAAAGCCCAGGGCATTTATGCATACAAATATATCTAGAATATGAGGATATTCTTGTAGAACCAAATATATGTCTGGTAGTTTCATGAAGCTTTAAAAGGAAAGGATTATTTTTGTCATTCTTGTGACCAGACTTACCAAAATCAAAACATTTAAGTGGAAAAAAAAGGAGAAGTAAAGGTTAGAAAAGCAAAAAAACTCCACCACTCTAGGCCAGAAATGTGACCCTTTGATGCATTTTATTCTGCCAGAAGAGGAAGGGTATCCAGATTACTGTACAGAAACTGCCCTGTAAGCAAGGCAGGGATTTCACCAAACTGGACTTTACCCAAGAAGTATTTCTAACTCATTCTTACAAAGCCTGTGCCAGCAGACCAACAGTTGCAGCCTTCAATAAACAAGTTATGGTATTGTCACTGTAACTGTCATCACCCCAGCAGGCAAGTCAGTCCCTCTCAGATTTTAGATTTACCTGGTTAACAGTGCTAACAATCCTAACAAGAGAGTAATTGTTTCTAGGACAGTTTGCATATGTGCAAGGCCCTTTGTCCCAGCTACATTTAACAACATTTTCTGAACACAGAGAACTCTTAAGGAAATAATGTATATTTAAACCACCACCATCACTTCTAGAAGGGTTGTAAATGCTGACATGTTGCTTCAGCTAAAGGGTTACTTACAAGGCTGCTTTGACAAAAGCTGTTGGAAACTACTTCAGAGGAGTGCTGAAATAGCTGCTGCCCGGGTTTTGGTTTTTTGTTTGTTTGTTTTCATCTTAAATGGCTGTAGATCAAATTGGTATCTCTGTAACCCTTGTTTCCTCCCCCCTCTCCCTCCTTTCTGTTTTGCTTTAAGGATGTTCTAATAGGAACACTGCTAATGTCAAATCATAGTATAGTATCATAGTAGCAGTCAGGGTTGGAAGGGACCACAAGGATCATCCAGTTCCAACCCCCCTGCCATGGGCAGGGACACCCCACACTAGATCAGCCTGCCCAGAGCCTCATCCAGCCTGGCCTTAAACACCTCCAGGGACGGGGCCTCGACCACCTCCCTGGACAACCCATTCCAGGGCTTCACCACTCTCATGGGGAAGAACTTCCTCCTCACATCCAGCCTGAATCTCCCCACCTCCAGCTTCATTCCATTCCCCCTAGTCCTATCACTACCTGAGATCCTGAGAAGTCCCTCCCCAGCCTTCTTGTAGGCCCCCTTCAGATCCTGGAAGGCCACAATGAGGTCACCTTGGAGCCTTCTCCTCTCCAGACTGAACAGCCCCAACTCCTTCAGTCTGTCCTCGTAGGAGAGGTGCTCCAGCCCTCTGATCATCCTCATGGCCCTTCTCTGGACACCTTCCAGCACCTCCACATCCCTCTTGTAATAGGGGCTCCAGAACTGGACACAGTACTCCAGGTGGGGTCTCACCAGAGCTGAGTAGAGGGGGAGGATCACCTCCCTTGACCTGCTGGCCACACTTCTGATGCAGCCCAGGATCTGATTGGCTTTGCGGGCTGCAAGTGCACACTGAGAGCTCCTGTTGAGCTTCTCCTCCACCAGCACCCCCAAGTCTCTCTCCTCAGGGCTGCTTTCCAGCCAGTCACTGCCCAGCCTGCATTTGTGCCTGGGATTGCCTCGACCCAGATGCAGGACCCTGCCCTTGGTCTTGTTGAACCTCCTGAGGTTGGCTTGTGCCCGCCTCTCCAGCCTGTCCAGGTCCCTCTGGATGGCCTCCCTTCCCTCCAGCGTGTCTGCTGCACCACACAGCTTGGTGTCATCAGCAAACTTGCTGAGGGTGCACTCAATGCCACTGTCCATGGCACCCACAAAGATGTTGAACAAAACTGGTCCCAGGACTGATCCCTGAGGGACTCCGCTTGTCCCTGGCCTCCACTGGGACATGGAGCCATTGACAGCCACTCTTTGGGTGCGGCCATCAAGCCAGTTCCTTATCCATCTAGTGGTCACCCATCAAACCCATGTGTCACCAGCTTGGAGACCAGGATGTGGTGCGGGACAGTGTCGAAGGCTTTGCTCAGGTCCAGGTAAATGACATCAGTTGCTCGCCCCTCATCTATTAATGTTGTCACTTTGTTCTTGTCTGAACATGACAAATATTATTCTAAACAAAGCATTTGTGGGGAGTTCTGAGTAAGTGGATGAAAAACTACTAAATCATCTCAATAAAAAATCAGACAAGCAAAATTACACAAGGAAACCTGAAAAATTCAAATTACTACAACATGTACTTGTGGGGGGGTTACTTTTTTTTTCTCTCCATGCTTTAGCATATGACCAGAGAACTGAGTATGAGATTTTAAGGTATCTACAGTCACAGAATCACAGAATATATCTGGTTGGAAGAGACCTCAAAGATCCTCCAGGCCAACCTTCGACCCAGCACTGAAGGTTCAACACTAAACCATGTGCCTGAATTCCAGTCCTTTCTCCCAAAGCACCACACACAAACCCCGCAGAATAAATTGCAGAATCCACCTTTTGATTTTCTGTAATCAACTTCAATGAGGCTTGTTTATTCTGTTAAGCCACTCCTATCTGAAAGCTGTTGTGTGCTCCTTTCCATCTCTTCTACTGGTCCCACAACTGCAGCTTCTTGTGAAATTCCCACGAGGTTTAGGTTTGTTTTCTAAAATGATATACACAGACCACGTGCAATGTTGAATTCAGCTGAGTCTGTGATTCTGGGATAAAGGCCCGGGTGTACCTGGTGGAAAATCATAGTATCATAGTATCATAGTATCAGCCAGGGTTGGAAGGGACCACAAGGATCACCTGGTTCCAACCCCCCTGCCATGGGCAGGGACACCCCACACTAGATCAGCCTGGCCAGAGCCTCATCCATCCTGGGCTTAAACACCTCCAGGGATGGGGCCTCAACCACCTCCCTGGACAACCCATTCCAGGGTTTCACCACTCTCATGGTGAAGAACTTCCTCCTCACATCCAGCCTGAATCTCCCCACCTCCAGCTTCATTCCATTCCCCTTAGTCCTATCACTACCTGAGATCCTGAGGAGTCCCTCCCCAGCCTTCCTGTAGGCCCCCTTCAGATACTGCAAGGCCACAATTAGGTCACCTGGGAGCCTTCTCTTCTGCAGACTGAACAGCCCCAACTCCTTCAGTCTGTCCTCATAGGAGAGGTGCTCCAGCCCTCTGATCATCCTTGTGGCCCTTCTCTGGACACCTTCCAGCACCTCCACATCCCTCCTGTAACAGGGGCTCCAGAACTGGACACAGTACTCCAGGTGGGGTCTCACCAGAGCTGAGTAGAATACAGGAATACAGGAGCATGGCAAAGTTTGATGTCTGTACCTCAAGGAGGTTTGATTTTGGGGTCAGTATCACAGTATCACAGTATAACTAAGGTTGGAAAGGACCTCGAGGATCATCGAATCCAACCTATCAACACAGACCCCATGACTAGACCATGGCACCAAGTGCCATGTCCAATCTCCTCCTGAACACCTCCAGGGGTGGCGACTCAACCACCTCCCTGGGCAGAACATTCCAATGCCGAATGACTCGCTCAGTGAAGAACTTTCTCCTCACCTCAAGTCTAAACCTCCCCTGGCGCAGCTTGAGACTGTGTCCCCTTGTTCTGGTGCTGGTTGCCTGGGAGAAGAGGCCAACCCCTTCCCAGCTACAACCACCCCTCAGGTAGTTGTAGAGGGCAATGAGGTCACCCCTGAGCCTCCTCTTCTCCAGGCTAAACAATCCCAGCTCCCTCAGCCTCTCCTCACAGGGCTGTGCTCAAGGCCTCTCCCCAGCCTTGTTGCCCTTCTCTGGACACGTTCAAGTGTCTCAATGTCCTTCTTAAACTGAGGGGCCCAGAACTGGACACAGCACTCAAGGTGTGGCCTAACCAATGCAGAGTACAGGGGCAGAATGACTTCCCTGCTCCTGCTGGCCACACTATTCCTGATGCAGGCCAGGATGCTATTGGCCTTCTTGGCCACCTGGGCACACTGCTGGCTCATATTCAGGTGGCTGTCGATCAGCACACCCAGGTCCCTCTCTGTTTGGGAGCTCTCCAGCCACTCCGACCCCAACCGACTTCGAACCGTACAATGCTGTTACACCATACTGCTCGTCACCATCTCTCTAGACATTTATCGCAGTAAGAATCACCCAGGCTGATGAAGAACGCATGTTAGCAACGGAGAGGTCTCTGGTCTCCGATGGGAGCCCGGCCGCTGGCCGGCGGGGGCTGGCGTGGCCGCGCTCCGCCTGTCCCGGGGAAAGGCGCTCGGAGCGCCTCGGGGGCGGCAAGCCAGCCCCATCTTCTGGGCAAGCGGCACGCTGCACCGGCTGCTCCGGCTGCTCCGGCTGCTCCAGCTGCTCCAGCTGCTCCGGCTGCTCCGGCTGCTCCGGCCCGCACAGCCCAGGGACGGCTCGGCCGTGGCGCTTTATGGCATACAAGGAGACATTTTATACAATCACAGAATGGTTTGGGTTGGAAGGGACCTTTAAATGTCATCTAGTCCACACCCCCTGCAGTGAGCAGGGTCATCCCCAACTAGATCAGGTTGCTCAGATCCCCATCCAACCTGACCTGGAATGTTACCAGGCTCTCTGGGCACTCTGGGTCAGTGTTTCACCATCCTCAGCTAGAAAAAGTCATCCTTCTATCGATTCTAAACTTCCCCTCTTTTAGTTTAAAGCCATTATCCCTTGGCTTGCAACAACAGGCCCTGCTAAAAAGACTGTCCCCAGCTTTCCTATAGGTCCCCTTTAAATACTGAAAGGCTGCAATAAGGTCTCCCCAGAGTATTCTCCAGGTTGAACAAGCAACACTCTCTTAGCTTTAGAAGATGGAGCTTTTCTGGAACTGAAGCAAAGGTTGATGTTAGCTTGTATTTTTCAACAAGAATTCTTGAGCCTGATGAATACAATTCCTAAAAGGAACTGCTTCGAGTTTAAAGAGGCTGTAAACATAAAGTGCTGGCAGTTTGAGACTGTTCATGTTAATTCTTTCAGTTGCAAAACGACACATTCCTTAAAAAGGGAGAGAAGCTGCCGTTCTAATGCTGTATGGAACTCTGCCCTGGGCTACAGAAATGGGGAAGGAAATGCTTGTGGTTTTCAGTCTGATATGGAAGCCTTAATCCATCCCTCCTGATGGTGGGAAATCCCACCCGCTAGGTAGCGAGTGCAGAACAACACGGGCAGCTGTGGGCGGCTCTGTGAGGGCTGGATTTGATTTTGAAGATATGTTTTCTCTGGTAGTTTATTTAGTTAACACAGCTAATTCCCTTTCCAGGATGAAGGAGAGACTCTGGAATCGTCATCTCGTGGCACAGAGCCCATGGAACTGTGTCCCCTGTGGGGACAGGCTTTGATTTTGAGCTTGCACCTTATTAGCAATTGGCATTGTTGCCAGGGCTGTGACTTCATTCCCACAAAGCTTCTTTTGCTCAGGAATACCTCATGGAACTTCTCTTGAAAGTCTCCTGTCTTGCTACAAACCATGAGGCCAGGGGAGATGAGAAAGGAGTGTGGCACCTAGAGTGTGGACCAAGGGAAAAGGCTCTGTTGACTTCTTTCCTCTTGTTTAGGATAGGACCACACTGTGATTATCATGCAGGTGCGTTCACAGTTACATGTTGGCACTTCCTTGCTGGCAAATGTTGTCTTGTGTCTTGTTCCCTTTCTGTGATTGCCCTTGAGGGGGAGAAACTTGCATACAATTAATGGGTGGTTATTCAGTTCGGAGGTGGCTCCAGTGAACAGATGTGGAGGGTCATTCGTGGGTTGGGCTAGGTGATCTCCAGAGGTTCCTAACAATCCCTATCATTCTGTGAAGCTTTGGAAACCACCTGCACCTCTGTTTTGTTAATCACTGTTGTGGCAGGGAACACTTCTAAAACCTTCTTCAGGGATACAGGAGTTAAAAGTCATTTCACTGAGCTGTTAAAAGTGAAGACAAGGTTACTGTGTTTGAAGATGTTGAAAGCTAGATTTCAGGGGGCTGGAACAGAGACTACCAAAGGTGGCTTTTTCCTGAAACAATAATTTAGCAAGTGAGGTGCCAAATGGAAGGGAGAATAATTAACTTACTCTTGGAGGACCAAATAAAAGATGAATTTTGAAGTCTGCATATGAAGGCTGCAAAGTCACACTGTACATGCTTCTGGGACAGAAAGTGAGAGGTGAGAGCAGAGGGGCAGTTCAAGGAGAATGCAAAAAGAGGCTTAGACAAATTAATAGGCATCAGGTCCATATACAAACAGCAAGTAAGCAGCACACAGAGACCGAATTTTGTTCCCTTTTATGCAGAAGTTGCATTCAGCTGTAATTTCTGTGCAATAAATGGTACTGCTTTAAACACCTTACAGCTTTTTATAGGACATGTGAATGGAGAGGTGCAGAGATGTACATCCAGCTCTACTGGTAAGTGCTTTCATAAATATCTGTAGATGTGCTCCTGTGCAGAAGGTGGCAGAGAGCTCAAGGCTGCAGGCAGAAGCAGGGGCTTGTGTCCCAAGCACCAACTTACAGCTTTCAAAGGGAAGATCTTGGCTTCAAAAGCAGAATGACTGTCTCAGACAAATGTTTGTTTTAAAAGTATTATCTGCCTGAGCCTCTCTGAAGAAGAACTAAGGCTGGTTTGTTTGCTTTCCTCCTAGCCTTTGGGATCTAAGGGTTTTTTTTAGCATGTACAGGTAATGGAAGCAGTGTCTGCCTTCAGAAAGAAGCAAACAGTAACAAGGTACTAAAACAAGGGCATGTTATCAGGGCCAAAGTAAGCTTAATTGATGTTCCTGTGACCTAAGCCACAAATGCAAACAAAATCTTTCCTCTTGCTAATTTTTGAAGACATCATTTCATACATTTAGGGCTAGTTAGAGAAACATTCTAATTCCTTGACCTGCTGGTGAACTGTAAACTAGTTCTCTTGCACTTTGAACTATTCTGCATAATTCTGAAAGTCAAGGACAGCTCACTTGGCAATTGCCTCCTCAAAATGGGTCCAGGAGGGCCACAAAGATGATCAAGGGGCTGGAGCACCCCGCCTGTGAGGAAGGGCTGAGAGAGTTGGGGTTGTTCAGCCTGGAGAAGACAAGGCTCTGGGGACATCTTTTCAGTGCTTAAAGGGGTCCTCTAAGAAAGGTGAGGAGGGACTCTTTATCAGGGAGTGTGGTGATAGGATGAGAAGTCACAGATTCAAACTGAAAGAGGGTAGATTAGATATAAGGAAGAAATAACTTTACTGTGAGGGTAGTGAGGCACTGGAACAGATTGCTCAGAAAAGTTGTGGGTGACTCATCCCTGGAAGGGTTCAAGGCCAGGTTGGATGGGGCTCTCGGCAACCTGGTGTACTGGAAGATATCCCTGCCTGTGACAAGGGGGGTTGGAACTAGATGATCATTAAGGTACCTACCAAGTCAAACTGTGCTATCATGCTGTGATCCTAAACACAGCAATGCTGCTGCTTTGTGATGGGGGATCAGACTGCACCATGTATGTGCCAAGACACATAAAGAGGACAACAGCATCTGTGAAAGTGCAGATGAAGCATAAAGAACAGAAAACCAGTCAGCAACAAGTGTTGCTACTGCAAGGGCAAGATACTAACCAATACTGAAATCAGTTCACAACTGACTTAATGGCTGCAGATCTCCCAGAGATTATTGTTAGGACCATCCTGATGTTAACAATAAAAGCATCACAGCATTATAGCACCCTAATTTCACAAGGTTAGTATGACTGAGGGACTGGTTAAGGATGGCAAGTTTGCCAGAAGCACAGGTAAAAGAAAAAATCAGCAAATCATCAGTGGAGAAACAATGGAAACGTGTCTAAAAAGTTTCTGTGTAACAGGTGCTTTAGTAAACCCAGCTAAGCATATTCCACCAGACAGGTGCCTGACGAAACGACAATCAGGAAAGGAAGCTTTGCAAGAAATGGCCAAGTCAGAAAAGTATCTTCTGTTTGGATGTGTTATAGTTATCTAATGGCAAAGCAGATTAAGCTAAACAAGCCATATATTGGGAGAATTATGGCAGTGCTTTTATAGACTGTTCTGCTTACAGCCTCAGAAATGAATATATCCCAAAGCAGCAAGGACTTGACAATTCTTGGGTTTACCAACTGAAATCCTGCGTGTTGTGCACCAGCAGAAAGTTACCGTAAGCCTGAACTTTTCACATCTCCTTCACAAGTGATGAGACAGGATAGAAAGCTGATGTTTCATCTGTGGCTTGGTTCTACTCTATTGTGTTTTGTTATAATTACCTTGGTTTGAGAGTGAAATTACTGATGAAGTGGCGCATGATTCCCATGTCAACAGAAAACCTCTACAAACAAGGATTTGGTCTCTAAAACACACACATCACAACATACTGTCCTATCATTTACATCTGACAAGACATATCCAGTGTTTTGGTTGGCCATCAACGATGAGGGGAGAGCCAAGTTTCCAATAGCTTCGCTTTCCAAACTTGAAATGAGACTTCAAAAGCTGTAGAAACGTAATACAGGACTATGAAGTCCTATACATACAATATCAAATCTTTTGAGAAGGAAGAACTGTGGGTGCAATTATTGTTATGCTAACTCACAGAGTTTCTGGAAATTGCTTGAGATTTGCTATGAAGGCTTTAAAAATCTTTTCCATCTGTTCTTTCTCTGGGTTATTTTAGAAGACATTTATAGAAATACATCCACAACATATCGTGGCCACAACGCACAGATGACATTTGAAATATGTTTAAAGTAATATGAACACTGATTTCCCTAAAGAGGCATCCCAAGTAATGCTGGACTGAGAGGGACTGAAGACTCAGACCCATAGTCTTGGGTAAATAATCATAGAATTCTTAGGGTTGGAAGGGGACCTCAAGGATCAGCCAGTCCCAACCCCCCTGCCATGGGCAGGGACACCTCACACTACAGCAGGTTGCTCACAGCCACATCCAGCCTGGCCTTCAAAACCTCCAAGGATGAGTCTTCCACCACCTCCCTGGGCAACCTGTGCCAGTGTCTCACCACCCTCATGGGGAATAATTTCTTCCTAACATCCAATCTCAATCTACCCATTTCTAGTTTTGCTCCATTCCTCCTCGTCCTATCACTACCCAACAGCCTAAGAAGTCCCTCCTCAGCTTTCCTGTAGCCCCCTTCAGATACTGGAAGGCCACAATTAGGTCTCCTGGGAGCCTTCTCTTCTCCAGAATGAACAGCCCCAACTCTCTAACTCTCTCAGTCTGTCTTCACAGGAGAGGTGCTTCCATTCTTAAGGAAGAGAAGTTCACTTGGTCGTTAGTCTCAGAAGAAGGAACGCTGTCTTCCTGTTGAGTGAAGATATGTAAGGCTGGGAAAGGACTGAGTTTTTCTTCACGCAGGCATACTTCAGCAAAACAGGATCCAATCCACAGAAGTGCTCATCACTGTAAAAACTGATCATCTAGCCCACAAAAATTAAGAGGCTGCACATCCTGTGGTAAGAACAGGATAGTTATTACAGGTTAGTTCTTAGCTAGCCAAGATGCTGACACTACACAAAACACTCTTGCTGCAGTAAGTCTTCATCTGTGGACCAGTTAAGTCCATACTTTCCTCATGCTGACTTGGCTGTCTAAGAGATTAGACACCTTAGAACCTTTTCTTCAGCTGCTTTTCAGGGTAGAAGTGCTTATAATACTAAAATGCAAGTGAGATGTAGTGGTTCATGGTTTAGGCAGTAGGGGTGAGACACTTGGCCTGCAACCAGAGGTGTCATCTTTAAGTAGAAGCAATAGACTTCTGGAAGCAATAGATCTTTCTGGAACAGCAGTTGCATGTTGGGCACTGAATTTTGCAGGCATTGCTAACCCCATTGACAAAAACTGGACAGCAGGCTATGGGCTGATGCAGTCTCTAAAGTGCCATCAGCCAAAAATCAACCTTGTGAGTGATTGGTAAAGCAGACAAAATTGGATACACTCCTCTGCCAAGGCTGGAGACATCATTTTTTAATTTGTTTACATCACAGAAGAAGGGAAAGTGGAGAGCCTGGTGGACCTTTGGTGGGTTTTTTCATGATTAAGGCTATTTACACACTTTTGAAGAGTGAGGTCAATTTTCCCTCCTAGTTGTGCCTAAAGTCTTAAAGAACCTTAGTGTTGCCATGCACTTCTGAAGCTCCTGCAGAGCTTTGGTGCCAAAAGACTATCTCTATGCTCTCAAGAAATTTTCAGAGTAGGAGTGGCAAGTTGGCACAAATCTTCCTCAGTGTGTGGAGGATGAGCATTGCTCTACCTCTCTGGAGGATTCTACAAGTAAGGCAATCATAAAATACAACTAGAAGCTGGCAAGGCTTTGAAAATACCACATTCTAGTTTCTCATCCTTTGCACTCATGTATATACAAGGGAAAAGTTGCATTCCCTGTCCCCTGCTCTTAAGCCCAGGATGAACATCATCAAACTACAAGCAAGATGCATGTGGCTGCTCAGTTCCCTGACAGTGGGTCAGTTTCTCAGCCTCAGCTTCTTCTTGCCCTCTGTCATCTCTCAATATAATGTGGAAGCAAATTGTTATTTTTCTTTTTAGACACCAGATGCAAATCTAGGCCTGCAGCCAACTTCATGTATCCTTGAACAGAAATAATAAGACAGATCTTCTGGGAAGAGCAAGCGAGGAGTTCAAAGGGCAGATAGGCTTTCAGCTGCATTTCTGTTGCGCTTACACAAGCCTCAGCACCCACAGCGGAACTAAAGGAACCACTGAAAAGTAAAGTTAAACCCAGCTGCAGGTAGTTCAACTACCATCATAGAGGAGCAAACTGTTACCAGTGCTTCAGTTACCATATAAATGCCAGCAGCTGTCATCTTTTGCCAGCCATGCTACTCATAGCATTAAGTGCAGCACCATGGAGGGTGACATATCATCTCCAGAGAGCATGGAAGGAGTATCTAGGAACAGCAAATACTCCCTTGGGCTGCTGAGTTTGCTTCACCCCATTGAACTGTGAATAAATATCAGATGTGGAGGGGAGGGAATGATGAGGAGAGTTTTACTTGCTCATGTGTGGGCTGAGAAGTAAAGCAGACCTCTCTTTCCAGTTGCAAGAGAAGTGCTGTGGGACAGATGAGGTCTGGGGACTGCTGCTACCGGTCCCTCTGAAGAAATGAAGTGCACAGAGTGTTGTTAATGAAGTGCTGCTGGTTTGGGCTGCTTATTGCTGCTACATTTACATCACAGAAGAAGGGAAATTGGACAATGATCAGGAGTGAAATCGATAGATTTTGTTTTCCAGTGGTCAGTGTGGGGATTGAAAATTCAGATTACTATTTCTGAGAGGACTTTGGTCACTAAAGGGAGATGAATAACTCATAGAGCTGGTATGGCCTGTGTATACAACAGTGTGCAAGGTAATATTTTCCTTATCTGCTGAAACATTCTTATGCATAAATGCATTGATTTTGTTTCATAAAATTACCAAAAAAACCCCACAACCAAATGTAACTAAACATTTTCTGTAGCCATTTTCTTGTTCAGTGACATATAATGACATTTTTTAGTACCTTTTCCTGTGAAAATGTGTGCCAGCAATGACATACAGTATTATGGGATTCATACAAAAGGGTTATTTAACATTATAAACCCCATAAGGATCTGATATAGAATAGAATAGAATAGAATAGAATAGACCAGGTTGGAAGAGACCTTCAAGATCATCACGTCCAACCTATCATCCAACCCACCTAATCAACTCAACCATGGCACCAAGCACCCCATCAAGTCTCCTCCTAAACACCTCCAATGATGGTGACTCCACCAACTCCCCGGGCAGCCCATTCCAATGGGCAATCACTCTCTCTGTATAGAACTTCTTCCTAACATCCAACCTAAACCTCCCCTGGTGCAGCTTGAGACTGTGTCCTCTTGTTCTGGTGCTGGCTGCCTGGGAGAAGAGACCAACCTCCGCCTGTCTACAACCTCCCTTCAGGTAGTTGTAGAGAGCAACAAGGTCACCCCTGAGTCTCCTCTCCAGGCTAAGCAACCCCAGCTCCCTCAGCCTCTCCTCACAGGGCTGTGCTCCAGACCCCTCCCCAGCTTTGTTGCCCTTCTCTGGACACCTTCCAGCAACTCAACATCTTTCCTAAACTGAGGGGCCCAGAACTGAACACAGTCCTCAAGGTGTGGCCTAACCAGTGATGAGTACAGGGGCAGAATGACCTCCCTGCTCCTGCTGGCCGCAATTTGCTGCTGAGTTTAGAGGTGATTCCTGTGCAACTGACCTGTTGTGCTATGGTCAGTTTGCCATATGTGCTGTGTTTGTGTGATAGAGAGCAGTAGCCCAGGCAGCTGCTCCCTTGGTTGCACATAAATCAGGACACCAGACAATTGCAGGGGAATTTTCTGAAATGACTCACTGAGGGAGCAGGCTGTTGAAGGATGAGGTGGGAAGACAGACAGCAAAGTCATCATTAAATTTTAAGCAGAAGGCAGATAAAAATCCATGAAATTGTGGTCTTCCAAAATAATTGTTAACTCAGATCATAGAATAATTTCTTTTAATTAAAGTAAGCAGCTCTGTTTTCCCTAGCGTCAGCAGTAGGAATTGGGAGGGCAGGGATTTGGGATGAATATTGGCATGAACTGAAGGGAGACTTGAAACTCACCAGAGTAAAATTCTGCAGATAAGCACAGCTAACTGAAAATCCTGAGCCAAAGAAAAACATTCAAGCAACTGGCTAACTATTGTTTTTTTAATTGTATTGTGCATCTTCACAAGATTCAGTGTTCAGTGTTCAGTGTTCAGTGGAGTGGCTGTTGGCCTTTGCCATCTCTGACCATCCTTTGCTAAGGAAGTGATTGCTTAGCTACTGTGAAATTTGACTTCAGAGCCAAGGATCTGACAAAACAGCTTTGCTAACAAGGGATATGAAAAGGATATTACACAGAATCACAGAATGCTAAGGGTTGGAAGGGGCCTCCAGAGATCATCCAGTCCAACCCCACTGCCAGAGCAGCATCACCTAGAGTAGCTCACACAGGAATGCATCCAGGCATGTTACAGAATACAGAATAAACCAGGTTGGAAAAGACCTTCAAGATCATCAAGTCCTTCCTATCACCCAACACCATCTAATCAACTAAACCATGGCACCAAGTGCCACATCCAGGCTCTTTTTAAACACCTCCAGTAATGGTGACTCCACCACCTCCCTGGGCAGCACATTCCAATGGCCAATCTCTCTTTCTGGGAAGAATTTCTTCCTCAGATCCAGCCTAAACCTCCCCTGGTGCAGCTTGAGACTGTGTCCTCTTGTTCTGGTGCTGGTTGCACGGGAGAAGAGAACAAAAATGTTTTGAATGTCTCCAGAAAAGAAGACTCCACAACCTCTCTGGACAGCCTGTTCCAGTGTTCTTTCATCCTCACAGTGAAAAAAGTTTTCCTTATGTTCATGTGGCACCTCCTCTGCTCCAGCTTGCACCCATTGTTCCTTGTTCTGTCATTGGACATCCCTGAGCAGAGCCTGGCTCTATCCTGCTGACACTGCCTTGCACACCTTTATAAACATGAATGAGGTCACCTCTCAGTCTCCTCCAAACTAAAGAGCCCCAGCTGCCTCAGCCTTTGCTCAGAATGGAGATGTTCCACTGAATTTGTCTAGAATAATCTTTTGTTTTCCTTTTTACTCCCAGTAGTGATTTATTGATATTTTTCTGCTCAAAATCTGCAGCTAAGTTTTAAAGGCATAGCCTAAACCTGCCACACATGCTGAAGCTGGATGCAAAGAGTGCAAAGATCTATAGCTCTCTCTATATTTCTGCAAAGTTTACCACAGCCATCGTCAGAGATAAATTTCAGGTCATAGAAGTAACAGCTCATGTCACTGCATGGTAATGAAGAGGAACAGCATTTTCACCTTCTGCTGCATTAGGGGAAATTCCCAAAGGACACTGACAACTGCTATCTAAAGTCCCACTGTTTTTTCTTCTGTTGTTTCTGGGATTCAGGTGACAATCAACTGTAAAGTCTTCCACAAGTCATGTTTCTTTAATGAGTACTATCATGGCACCACTGCATGAGCCTGCACAGTGCTTTGCAACCCCCCTAACAAACTCAGGACTACTTTTAAGCCCAGTCAGAGGCTATGAAAGAATGTTTTTCTAGTCTCCTGTTCTTGCATTTTGGTCCTGCTGTCCGTACACAGGACCCTGGGGTGTATTGATTGATGAGAAGCTCACCACGAGCTGGAAGTACGCTCATGCAGCCCAGAAGGCAGATTGTGTGCTGGGCTGCAGCAAGAGGAATGTAGCCAGCAGGGTAAGAGAGGGGAGCTTGGAGTAGATGATCTCTAAGGTCCCTTCCAACCTAACCCATTCATGACTTGTGCACATCTATATGCAGCCACAAAAGGAAACACACATTAACTTGTTCCTCAATAAAATAAAGCATACCCAGGATATGCTTGCTTTCTTTACTCTGTACTTGTTTGGATTTGTTCTGGCATACTATTCTTTAGTGAAAGTCTAAAAGCAAAACCATATCATGGTAAAGGCAGAGGAAGCAGAGAACAGTGCACATCTTGGGCAACTGTCTCATGAGGAATAGTGTGGCCATCAGGAGCAGGGAAGTCATTGTGCCCCTGTACTCTGCATTGGTTAGGCCACACCTTGAGTCCTGTGTCCAGTTCTGGGCCCCTCAGTTTAAGAAGGACATTGAAACACTTGAACATGTCCAGAGAAGGGCAACAAGGCTGGGGAGAGGCCTTGAGCACAGCCCTGTGAGGAGAGGCTGAGGGAGCTGGGATTGTTTAGCCTGGAGAAGAGGAGGCTCAGGGGTGATCTCATTGCTCCCTACCTGAAAGGTGGTTGTAGCCAGGAAGGGGTTGGTCTCTTCTCTCTAGCAACCAGCACCAGAACAAGGGGACACAGTCTCAAGCTGCACCAGGGGAAGTTTAGGCTGGAGGTGAGGAGAAAGTTCTTCACCGAGAAAGTAATTTGTCATTGGAATGTGCTGCCCAGGGAGGTGGTGGAGTCACCATCCCTGGAGGTGTTCACGAGGGGATTGGACGTGGCACTTGGTGCCATGGTCTAGTCATGGGGTCTGTGGTGACAGGTAGGACTCGATGATCTTTGAGGTCTCTTCCAACCTTAATGATACTGTGATGAAGCCGACAGCCAGGTGCAAAGACTGTTGAAGACTTAACACCTCAATTTCCTGTGCTTGGTGCAAATAATATGGGCATCCATTAGCTCACACTGCTAAATATGCAGTCACAGAACATGACCACAGAGATCATTGCTCTGTGAGTGAAGATGAGTAAACCCACTGCTTTTGCTCAGCAGCATGAAAAGTCAAGACTTCACCCTTTCATCTGCATTGGGCTTTAGTCATAAGTGCAGACAGCCTAATGGTTACTATGATTTTCCTTTTGGGAGGTGGGGAAGGGGGGGGTGCATGTATTTAGAGGCTTTCAAGACTAATCTTAGAGATGCTTATTGTCTTAGTGACCAGTTTGGCTGCCCCCTTTTTTTTTTTTTTAAACTGTGTTTTTTGTTTTTGTAGAAGCTAAAAATAGTTTAATTGGTTTGTGCTAGCAAGAAAAAGCTTGGTTTTAATTCTGTGCAGACATGTGGCATAGGTTAGGGATGTGGGTTTTTAATGACCCAGGTAGTTTATGCTTTGTCCCCACAGGATCATCAGCACCACATGCTCCAATGTACTCCTGTGTTTGTACAAGAAAATGAAACCTCCAGGCACTGCAGCCTTTCTTTTTATAACTCTTCCACCTGCCAGACCTGAGTGCAAGTCAGAATATAGAGCTTTCTAGTGTTGTGTAATCCTTTGGCACAAAGCAGAGTTTACAAACAACAGGGGTTGTTCACAGGAGCCTTTGGTACTTGCAAGACCCTTCTGTGATCCTGGGTTTTATTAATATTTCAGTACTTCTCACATTGGACTTCAGAGGTACCACCTTCACAGATGGGGGAAAAAAAAGGCATTTAAGAGACATTCAGGTGAAGAAAAATGTCTGGGTTTAGGCAGATTAATGGATGAAAGGAAGTGCCTGACTCTGGTGTGGTTATTGCTTGTTGCAGATAGCCTGAGAAAAGGACCACGAGGTTCTGGCTTACACTGCCATTTGTAAATCTTGTAACTTCTTGTAGCAGAAGTTGAAATTACATACTTTGATGCTACAGGTCCCTCATCAGCTAACCTCTTGGACCTGGGAGGGAAGAAAGGCCGGGATGGGGAGGAAAGATGAAAAATCACTCACCTGGTACTCATATATTCCGTGGTATTTTTGTTCTAGTTAGTGTGAATCATCCTGCAGCACTTTGTCAACGTCTGGAGGATAAGGCAGAATATATGAAGACCCTTGTGCTATGCCACTGCTTCTGTTTCTCTTGATCAAGCCAGATTGTCCTTTCATGTTTTAGTATGTGAAATTCCAGGGGTCAAGCTCCCAGGCTTGTTCAAGGCACAGATTTCAGTTCAAGAAGGAAACTGGGCAGGGTGCCAGGGTCAGCTGTGTTACTCAGCTCACCAGTGTGACAGTGTCCAGCATCAAGGGAAAAGTATCTCCTGCAAGAAATGCACAGCTAGTGATATACTGCCGAAAAGTCTCCCTTCAGTTGTACTGTCTATATATATAATGAACATTTGGGATCTACAGAGTTTCTGAACAGGAACTGTTTAAGCTGAGAATAACTTTCTCCTTTCTGTTGTTGAACCTTACTTCCCTCTCCAGCTCACAGCAAAACTCTCCTTGCACAATAGGATTTGCTGCTGTCTGAGACTCCTAAAGGAACCTCAACTAGGTGCAGTTAAAGTTTTGTGTCAAGATTCATGCTACTTAGAAGGTTGCCATCATGCTTCAAATGAATAGACAGCAAGGCTTTTATTACTGCTGCTCCACCCGTGTGAAGTTTGCTTGCTCTGATATCAAACTCCTTTCATGTTTTTCTCTTGCTACTGAAAGGGCTCTAGCTGTGTCTTCTCCAGGGGCATTTAACATCATACTCCACTGGTTTTATTTGCTATGCGCATTTAAGTGGTATATGAGTTGGTGAGTGATTTAAAGTCTTCCATTACCATGATCCATTGATCAAAACTTAAGCATCCCCATGAAAATGTCTCAGATTATTGTTGCTTAGATGAAAATGGCAATCACATCAAACGCGTGATAGAAAAAGTAATCCAATCTCTCTCTCTTCTGAATGTAATTAAGCACAGGCTTATGTGTGGATGCTCAAGAGCCAGGGCCTTGCCCTTTATCCAACACCATCGTCTGTCCCTGCTGAGGAGACACAGCTATGAAGCTCCACTACCATCTCCATGGCCAGACCACCTCTGCTGAGAAATACACGTGTGACTATTTAACAAGGTGTCCCACTGGCCTCCTGTGATTGCCCTGGGAGCTGGTTACATGTGCTCTATCCAATACCTTAAAAGATCATCTAACAGCATTCTTAATCCAAGAACATACTTCTTTTAAACCAGGCATTCACCAATAACAATGCTCAGTTTTCTGTCTTTACCCTAAGTTTTGCTTTTGGCTTTTGGGTTTTTTTTGGGAGTATGTATACAGTAATTGTGAGCAGGCACAGAGCTGGCAAGGTACAGGACAGAGAGAGGAAACATTAAGCTGCTACGCTAAGACATGAACTATGGATCTGACTCAGGGACCAAATTTATGAGTGAATGTTAAAATGTGGCTAGGAACTGGGTTATAAAAGCCACTGTAACCAGCCAGTTAATGCTGCTGAATGATGAAAACCTTGATAATTACAGGCTTGTATTTGCCTTTACAGCCATAGGAAATTTGTGGTAAAGCACAAACTGAAAATCCAGCACAAAAACACAATCAGTATCTCCAAATGGGTGTCAGACTTTTACAACAACATAAAGAAGACATTTTCCAATCCTCTTTTTTTTAATTTACTTCATTTGTCCTAAAGACTATAAAGGCCAGAAGCTGTACTGGATAGGTTTGTGAGCAGCCCCAAAGATGCAGTCTACATTGCCCTGCCCTAACAGGAGATAGGGAACTGCTGTCTGAACTGCTACGAGGGACCTAACCAAATAGTCCCTGAAAGTGCAGCCCAGGGGACTCCCAACAGGCATTGCTGAGACCTGAAGAGCATCGGCAGGAGCAGAGGAAGCAGGTTGCAGCTGCATGTCCTGTGGCTATCACTGAAAGCAGGAGTTCACCTGCTCAGCCCACCAAGGCAGAGTGCTAAGGCATGGTATGGTCTTTGAGTTGCCCTAAAACCGTGATTCATCCTCCAAGGTCTCTGACGTTGGACTATTTTGCAGGTTCAGGCAGTGAGAAGAGAGGTTATAGTGTTCCTTGGACTTTTTATAACTTTCCAGCTGTACTCTCAGCTACATCATGGTTTCTAGGGAAGAAAGGGAAAGGGGAGGGTAAAGATTTTGCTGAATAACTTGGGCAGGTTGTTTTGGGGATAGTCTTTGGCCATTTGCCTAGAGGTCAGTCCTTCTTAATAAATCAGCAAAGGCTTGGGCCATGCTGATGACTGCTTGCTTAAAAATTCCCACCTTCAGGTGAGCCCCATTGTTTCAGAAGGGGCACCCTGGCAACAAGGTGAAGCTGGGATGGGAAGTGGTGAAGGGTGGCCAGCACTTGCTTTGCCCCCCGTCAACCCTGTGTGAATCCAAAAGGAGATGCTGTAACAAGCAGTAAAACTTAAAATACCAGTGGTTTCTGCAGCCACACTGTGTTACCTCTACAGCAAGCTAGGATCTGTCCCATAACACATCAGGATGCTTCCGTAGGATGTGCCTCTGTTCAGCTCTCTGGGCTGGAAGTCTCATGAAGCTCCTCAGAGTGTTTTGTTTTGTTACTGGGAGTTTGAAGGTTGGGTTATGAAGACTCTGACCAATGGCTCAAGGGATTCCCCGGGCTCCAGCCGCAGCAGCAACCATTTGTTTTCTTTTGACAGCCTGCAGGGGCCCCGAAGGCAGCTCAAATCCACCAGTGGACTACAAGCTACAAACCACAACCCCTCTCCACTCTTTTAGAGCATGTACCTGATGGGAATATAAGCCCTGGAGGCCCTAGCTGTGTTCTCCAACTGTTCTCTTGCAATTCACAGTGGTTTGTTTTCGTGTTTTTTGGTGTTTGGTTTTTTTCACCCAGGATTTGCCCAAAGGATCTTGCTTGTATTTTAGCATCTCTAGAGGTGATGGCAGCAGCTCCAGCAGCAGCTTTCCTCCCTGAGTATACTTAGGTGGAGAGGTTTTCAGAGGTGTGTAATGGCTTTTGTAGTTCTTTAACTTAAGTACCATAAGAGGCTGGCAGAAAACATGTTGTATGGCCCTGCAAGTGTCAAGAGAGTGTGCATGAACCAGGTTAGAAAATGACAGGAAGCTGTCTGTGGGACTGCTGTTTTCACATCTGAGAGCACTTCCTAAGAAAGCATGGCTAGAAGGAGAGCTAGATAAATTTGAGCTGGAGGAAGACCACTTCTCCACACTTTTTCAGTGATACATTCTAGACCCTGATGGCCCAGTTCTGTCATTCCAGCAGGTTCAAGCAGAGTGAGGCTGAACATGTTGCTAGCAGGGAGCCCAGTGATATCCTACTGCTAAAAACTCAAACATGCAGGAAAAGTCTTGAAGCTCCTAAAAGAGTCACATAATTGTTATGGAGATTTGCTCTTGCAGTGATAATGGATAGATACTCTGCATGGAGGACCCCTTCTCCCTCACTCCCCATCTCTGGGGAGATTCAAACCTTCTTGAAGATAAATAATATAAAAAAACCATCTCAAACGTACCCATCTGGTATGAAGGTGGTTTGTAAAGCTCAACATTTATTTATGGGTATGGGCAAGACCCCATGGATTCTGCCACATCTGACCTCTCAATTACTGTGGAAGATTGGGAGCTTTCCGTAGGCTGTCTGGTAGAGAGTAATCCCCCCAAAGTCAGCAGTCCAAGACTTGGGTCAGCAACTGTTTGCCTGCTCTACCAAAGGCTCTATTTAGCCTACAGAACCAGACTGGAAGGATAGTTGTTATTCCACTGTGGCGGCTAGTAGGACGTCTTTTCACTCAGCTCCATGATAAATGTACAAAGGGGGTTGATGACCCCCACTTCAGCTGTGGCACATGGTGCCTTTTACTCTAAATCAACTACTGGAGAGATCCAAACAGAGCTGAACATATAAAATTAGTGGTGGACATCCCATACTCAATCTGCTGTATGTTACAGTTAAGCTCTACTTGAGGTCAGTAGTACACAGAATCATAGAATGGTAGGGGTTGAAAGGGACCTCTGCAGATCATCCAGTCCAACCCCCCTTGCCAAAGCAGAATCACCTAGAGAAGATCACACAGGACCACATCTAGGTGGGTTTTGAATGTCTTCAGAGATGGAGACTCCACCACCTCTCTGGGCAACCTGTTTTATTACTCTGTCACCCTTAAACTAAAGAAGTTCCTCTTTTAGTTTAGACAGGGCTTCCTCTGTTTGAGTTTGTGGCCGTTACCCCCATGTCCTGCAAGGGGACTGCGGGGCAAAATGTGACATAGCCCTTCCTGAGGGACTAAGGATGCCCATTTCAGGAGGAGAAGAGAAAAACACAGCATTACAAGCTGCATGGGGTTTCATCCTGAGCAGGTAGGTTTGCAAACCATTTTGGAGCAGCGCACAGCTACAAGCACAATATTATTTCTAGAAACCACCCATGGGCTCGGCGCTGAAAGATGCAGAGGGGCCTCCGCACCAGGAACGTCAAGATCTCCTGTCCCAGACTGCGGTTTCCTTGCACCTTTCCATTTTGGCATGAGTTTGCAGCTCAACTCAATGTTTAAAGGTTAGCTGAGGCACCGAGCGCGTTCTCGGGCAGCGGGGTAGCTGCAGCTCCGATGGGAGCAGCTGCGAGCGGGGAAAGCAGCGCGCTCGTCTACCTCACAACAAATGGGGAGACGAGCTGCAGGAGCCAGGAAATCCAGGGAATAAAGCCCTACTTTTTTACTGCAAACTATAAAGATGCTGGTTAAAATGAGATGATTCATGTTGATTCACTACAGGTTTAAAAACAAAAGAGCCTCTCTGACCAAATTCTTTAGTGGGCAGGAGAGGCTTCTTTGTTAAAACAAAACGAAACAGAGGGGGGAAAAAAACACCCTAAAAGCAAAAAGCACAACACACATGCACATTCAAACACGCTTAAAAGTTACTGTTTTTCCCCTGGAAAATGTGGTTTCTCTAATTGAGGGTTGTAAGAAAGAAAAAAACCTTTTCAAGCATCCCACTCGATTAGTCATGCCAGGGTGGGTCAGTCTTATCACATCACGTGATGTCCAGTAATGGTGATGCAATACAACAGATGCTGTCCGAATGTCGTGCCACCAGCCAGCAGCAAAACTATGCAAATCCAACCACCAGCCTCCTCTAGAAATTCCAAAATATCCCATCCCGTCCAGGCCCTCTGCTTAACAGCCTTTGCCTTCCCAAACTAAACACATGAGCGTTTCTTATTCAGCAGCACATGACACGGACGAGGCCCAACTGCTGGGATGAAATCCTCCTTGGATGCAGAGCGGTTCTCCACCTCTTTGGAAGAAGAGGTAGGGAAAAATAAGATTTCCAGAAGTTGATTACAGTGTGGCAAGCAGTACTGTGGGTAAAATCTCCGAGGCAGGATCAACCCACTTAGTCCTTCCAAGACATTCTATCATTCTAGGAAGTTTCTACTCAAAGAATGCATGATGATGACAAAGTAATATTAATTCTGTTGCTATTTCACATGTTTCATATCTAACTGATGTGTGCATACAGAAAAAGTAAAGGCAGTATGCTCTACTATCAAAGTTAATAGCTAATTATTGAATCACAGAACAGTTTGGGTTGCAAGGGACCTCCAAAGGGCATCTAGTCCAACTCCCCTGTACTGAGCAGGACATCCTTCACTACATCAGATTGCCCAGAGCCCTGTCAAGCTTCACCTTGAATATTTCCAAGAATGAGGCCTCAGCTACATTCCTGGTCAACCTGTTGCACCACCCTCATGGTAAAAAAATGGTTCCTAACATCCAATCTAAATCTGCTCTGCTCTAGTTTGAAGCCATTGCCCCTCGTCCTATCCCTGCAGGCCTTTGCAAACACTCTCTATGCAGCCTTCTTGTAGCTCCCTTCAGGTACTGGCAGGCTGCTATTAGGTCTCCCCAGAGCCTTCTCTTCTGCAGGCTGAACACCCCCAGCTCCCTCAGCCTGTCCTCGTAGCAAAGGTGTTCACTTTTGTGACCCCTCCTCTGGAGCTGCTCCATCAGGTCCATGTCCTTTCTGTGCTGAGGGCTTCAGAGTTGGCTGCAGTACTCCAGGTGAGGCCTCACTAGAGCAAAGTGACAGAATCCCCTCTCTCCAGCTCTGGACATGCTTCTTTTGATGCAGCTCAGGATGCCATTTGCCTTCTGTGCTGCAAGCTCACACTGCTGGCTCACATCCAGCTTCCCACCCACCAGCACCCCCAAGCCCTTTTCTGCAGGGCTGCTTTCTATCACCTCATCCCCCAGACTGTATTGATAATGAAGATTGTTCTGGTCCAGGTGCAGGGCCCTGCACTTGGTCTTGTTGAACCTCATGAAGTTCACCTGGGCCCAATTTATTTAAGCAAATGTCTATTGAGTAGCCCTCCATAGAGAATGTGACTTCAAGTGACTGGTTATAATCAGCTTTTAGCCCCAAAATGAGAGAAAGCCTAACAAAAGTGCTATACCCCAAGATTTTCTTGCCACAAAGTGAGACTCTGTTAGCAGCACATGAAGAAGTACAAGGATGCAGCCAGAATGACTAGCACCAAGCACAGCACTCTCTATCAATCAGGCTCTCCAAATTAGTGATAAGGTATGATTTTTATGTTGCATATGGTTTTACTTGAAAAAGTGGCAATATTTCTTCTAGAACATGAAATCTGGAAGTTATTTATCACTGAAACTTTGTTCCCCAGCTGCCAACATCAAATCTACACCAACACTAGCATCTCCTGTAACACACTTTCTTGAGATACATGTCCTGCCAAGCTGTGGAAGAGTTTTCTACCTTAGAAATAAAGTTCTCTCAAAACTTCTGAACCTTCTTTGGGTATATAAGTAGGATAGGATAGGATAGGATAGGATAGGATAGGATAGGATAGGATAGGATAGGATAGGATAGGATAGAATTAAACAGGTTGGAAAAGACCTTTGAGATCATTGAGTCCAGCCTATCACCCAACACTGTCTAATCGTTGTTAGTGGGAAAATCTGCTCCATATCCAACTGCACTTCTAAAACTTGTAGATTCTAAAAGTTTTAGATAAAGGAGTTGTACTAGAGATGAGTTAGGTTGTATAATTAATGCCTGAAGAATGAAAAGCAAGGTTTTCAAAATATGAACCCAGCTGTAGTGAAAGGACATGGGCACAATGGCAGCAGCCATATGGTAAGGACAACTGGATGACAAGCCTGTTGTAGTCAGTTTGCTGCTCATCAGTACTGGCCAGTGTACCTAAAGAAGAGATAACCAGAGTCAACAGACACCTTCTTAAATAAAACTCTGCAAGGCTAAGTTGCTATTCACGCCAGGAGTTTGCTCAGGCACCTTAGCACATACACATCAGGGAAGCCAACCAAGCTAAACACATAGCTATGGCAGAACTGAATCATCCCAGAACTTCACTTCCATGCTTGAGGAGCTTCATAGGTTTAGGCTGGATGTTAGGAAGAAATTCTTCCCAGAAAGAGAGATTGGCCATTGGAATGTGCTGCCCAGGGAGGTGGTGGAGTCACCATCACTGGAGGCATTTACGAAGAGACTGGATGAGGCACTTGGTGCCATGGTTTAGTTGATTAGATGGTGTTGGGTGATAGGTTGGACTCGATGATCTCAAAGGTCTTTTCCAACCTGGCTTATTCTGTCTTCTGTACTCTGCATTCTGTATTCTGTATAGCCTTTTTGAGATGGTGACCCTGTGAGACTGAGACCTCAGAAACTTACTGCAAGACAGCTCTGTGCCCTCCAGCATCCGAAGAAGCCAGCATGTGGTTTGTGGGAAACAATTCAGGAATACAAGACATTCTGAAGAGTTGCCAAGTGTTGGTTTGGGACTTAGACTGGAAAAGACCTAGGGTAAAATCCAGCGGTGACTGGTGGAGCTCACTACTTGGAGAAGTCAAAACTGGGGCAATGCAGTGTTTGGTCTGAGCAGTGAAATGGGGAAACAGACTTCTGACAGGGTTTTGGTGGAGAAGTAATGGAGGAAGCCCAATTTGCAAGGGACTTCTGGAGGAAACCATAGCAAAAACACTGCTTTTCACAGGACAGCACCTTCTGCAGGTGACTTAGCATGCCAACTGCTTGTAGCCTTCTGCTGGATTTAATGCCCCCACCAGCACAACCTGGAGCAGCTGATGTGTAAGGGTTGAGTCTGATCTCCTTACAGCCTTGAGGTGCTTTGAGAGGCATGCCCAGACTGGATACTCAGGAAAGGGCTGCCCAGCATAGGGTGTCCCTGGCCAATGCCTCAAACGAGCAAATATTGCCCACTTTCTGCTACCATGTGCTCCCAGATCTCTCCTCAAAAGTGACTTCCCAATACCCTGCATGATGCATGATGCTCTAGCATGGCAGTGTGGAGCAACTGAGAAGAAAACAGCAACTGAGCTTGGATGGAGGGATGCAAATGGCATTTGGAAGAGGAAGAGCAGGAGCCTCAAATGAGAGACTGAGAGAGGATGGAATTACAAAGAGCATTTCCCTCTGAACAGGAACTTTGAACCAAAACTTCAGTAGCTCTTATGCAATAAACTGAGATAACTCATTGCAGTCAGAAATGAATGTGCAATCACAGGAATGTGAGAGGCTTAAAAGCTTCATGATATCATAGTCTGCAGCCTTCAAGGCAGACAGAAAAGACATGCAATAACATGGCATTTGATTTGGGAAGGGAACACATTTTCTGGATCTTTTTTAATTTAAGAGAACAAGTGTAGCCTCATGAAACAGTTATGCCTTGTGGCCTGACCCAGATGAATCCTGTGAAACCAATACAGAAGAGACCATCCATTCTGCTTGGAAAAGGAGACAGAGCGAGAGTTCTGGAACACACTGAAGGAGCACTGCAAATGCCCATTCGTTGTACTGCCCTGCATTGTCTTTCACCAGCGTGCTGTGTGTTTAAGCAAAGGCCACTATGCACACGCCCTGTTAGGATTAGCTTCCTGATTGCAAGGCTGAATACAATGAAGGGATCATTATGGAGGAATTGATTTTAAATGCTGTCCTGTCAAATTGTTGAAATATATGGTCAGACTCAGAACTGACCATGTAGCCTGTGAGACCATCAATAGCCACGCTGCCTTCACTTGTTTCTCTGTGATACCCAGTTTGAACTTCCCTGCCTGCAACATCATGAGTGCAAAGAGCATTTTGGAGGAGTCCTGGAATCTAGAAACATTCTGCTGGATAATTTGGCAGGGAACAATAGTACTGCAAGGAAATAAAATGCTTTTCTAGGCTCAAAACCAGTCAGCATTAACAGGTCTCTAATCTGCACGGATCTGTCGCTTGGGCAATGCAGTCATAAAACTGAGTACTGAACACTTGCATTCTGATGTTTCCATTTCTTAATAATTCCAAGTGCCTGCCAAACATAAGGAAACTAAAATTTCAAAGATGCTCTGATGCTGTGTCAAAGAGGAATCAATCATTTTCCAATAGGTGGTGTCCAGGAATGATGCCTGCCAGGATCTCAGTGGGAGGCTCTGAAGGCATATTTTCTGTAACTGAAGGCAGAAGGCAACTTATTTCACACAGCTCTTCAGCATGATTATGATTTCCAGTGCCTGGTACCTACTCTAAGTAACCATGGCTGTTTCATCTTGTTTTCTGTATTTCCAGTGTAAGACTATGTACCTTCCTTTATCTCCAGCTCCCACTTACAGGGCTTGTTAGTGATTGCCACTTGGCAATTCATGTGTATGAAGGGTGTTAGCCAGTGAGTTGGTCATGATTAGATCACCCATCTGTGTCTTCTCTATGTGTGTGCTCACAGGGTCACTCAGGTAGGAGGATACCTCAGGAGTTCCTTGGTTCACGAACAGCTGGAGATGAGTTCAGACCATGTTGCACAAGGCTTGGTCTACTTGGGTCTTGAAAGCCTCCACGACGACCTCGATTTCTTTGTAACTACTCCCTGCATCCCAGGAGGTTACACTTGTGCAGCATTAGAGCACAAACATTGAGAGACTTCTCCTGCCCTCACTGAGCTGGTAGAGAGTGTCTTGAAGAGGAGCAGCAGAGACCTACAGATTCTCCCTACTGATCTGAGGAGTCCTATTTAAGATGGGAAAGGCACAGGAGTGTGCTAATACAGCACAGCCATGGTAGTAGTGTGGCAGATGTGAATGCTGTGTGGGAGAAGAAAAGATTTCAGGGTCAGAAATAAGCACAACTTCTATTATCCATCTGCTAAAAGTGACTTGTCCTTATGTTTTCAACTCTCAGAGCTGTGGACTTGGACAGGCAACGGAGGAAACCTTCCCTTCCCAGAAATTTTGACCAAGCTGGATGAATTTCTGGGAGAGAGCTTAAGTGGCTGACATTGATGGGAAAGATAATCAGTGCTAGGGTGAATGCTTAGCTTCACTGACTCAGACATTGCTCAGTTAATGCTACGTTCAGTACTTGCAAGATCCCAGCACAGCCCTTGTGGCTTTCCCCATTGGTTTCCCCATCAGTTCCTGGTTGGGCCAAAGTGGAAGCAGGAGAGAGGCATGCACATATGGATGCAAGTTGTATGGGTCCCTATAGCTGAACTAGTGCTCTGTGAGAGAATACAGCAAAGAAGTACAAAGAAGTCATGCTCAAATTCAAGCTGGAAAGCAGAAGGTGTTAAACCATTAGAGCAGGGGATCTTGCAACACTCTATTCATAGGGGCAGCAGGAGGCAAACCAAAGTGATTATTTTTAAGATGGAGCAATGCTGTGCTTGTGAAAGGGAAGTGTGGTAACAAAATGATATGTCCTTGGTGCTCTAAGAAATCCTAGTGCTGTCTTGGTCTGTAGGAAGGATGAGTTTGAGGAAGCTGCTTATTCATATAGGACAAAAGAATTTAATTGCTCTATATTCTGGAGATGTGTTTCCCTGGATGCCTGTGATGTGAGGGAGGAAACACTTGTAGCTTCAAATGCAGCTTACTCCATCAAAGCAAGAAATGCAGTCTCTCCCATTTTTTTAATTTGACTTGTGGTTAATGAAACCCTGGGAACATGTTCCTTGCCCAATTAAGCATCAATTATTACCAAATGTCTGAAGAGAAGTGTTATGTTTCTGGGTTCTTTGTTTCTCACCAAAACCAAAATCCCAACACCACTTTCAAGAACAATCGTGTTGCCCTTACCTACTATAGGGTAGACTACTCTTGGATTTGGGGTTTGGGGTTTCCTGACCTGTTTGTGCCACAACAGCTACCAGCATCTAAGACACATCAAGTGGTTTCAGTTTGGCTTATGCACACAAACAAAATCCACACATGTTAAAAATGTGACTGCCAGAGCACTTACCCTTTCCTCTCTCACTGCCAGCCCTGGCCTACTTTAAGGCAGGCTGTAATAACCTCCCTGTGTTTCTGTGTGAACGTTCCACAAAACCTCCTTTGTGTCTGCCTGGCCCTCCACTGAGGGTGATCTGCAGCTGCTGAGCTAAAGACTGGTGATACACTGCTTACTGTCAAGATACACTGCTGGGAATTCAGTTTATTTCCAATATGAAACATCAGTCCAGATAGCCCTTCTATAGAAGGTCTAAGTGGTTACTGTTCACCACAGCTATCAGCTGCCTTTCTCTGCTCTTAGGTGTCTGTGAAGCCAATTTAATTTCCCTTGGTGGGCAAAGCAAAAGCAGTTGGTGTGATATATCTTAACCATCATATAACACTCATAAATAGGCTAGGGAAGCATGGTCAAGATGAAATTAATAGCTGGGGAATGCAAAGCTTCTAGAAAATGATATCATAGATCCATAGAATGGTTTGGGTTGGAAGGGACCTTAAAGATCATCTAGTTGCAACCCCCCTGCCATGGGCAGGGACACCTTCCACTAGACCAGGTTGCTCAAAAAAATTCAGGATCAACCCCAACTCTATGGATTCTGTGGTCAACTGATGTAGTTATCCATAGCTAGACCTGGTCCTGGCCCCACTGTCAAAAGCAGTGACTTGCTGTTCCCAACAGCATTGTCAGACAGGGCTTTCTCCTGGTGTGAAAAGGCTGAGAGGAGGACATTTTCATGCAGAAGCTCCAGTAATGCTTCTTCTGGGCCATGTTTTTGTGATACATTATATGAGACATGGTGATACAACCTCTGCCAAAAAGGAAATGGAAACGAGTGTGTAACAGTGCAAGAGCTTACTGTGAAACAGCTTCTGATCATGCCTTGGTGTCCAGAGAAGGGCAACAAAGCTGGGGAGGGGTCTGGAGCACAGCCCTGTGAGGAGAGGCTGAGGGAGCTGGGGTTGCTTAGCCTGGAGAAGAGGAGACTCAGGGCAGACCTTATTGTTGTCTACAACTCCCTGAAGGGAGGCTGTAGCCAGGTGAGGGTTGGTCTCTTCTCCCAGGCAACCAGCAGCAGAACAAGAGGACACAGTCTCAAGCTGTGCCAGGGGAGGTTTAGGCTGGATATTAGGAAGAAGGTCTTCCCAGCAAGAGAGATTGGCCATTGGGATGTGCTGCCCAGGGAGGTAGTGGAGTCTCCATCCCTGGAAGTGTTTAGGAAGAGCCTGGATGAGGAACTTGGTGCCATGGTTTAGCTGATTAGATGGTGTTGGGTGATAGGTTGGACTCGATGATCTCAAAGGTCTTTTCCAACCTGGTTAATTCTATTCTATTCTATCAGAGTCCCTTCTCCTTCTGACACCTCAAGGAAAATGGAAGACATGGGGACTGCATCAGGCTACCACCTTGTCTTAGCTCTCTCCAACTTCCAGGATACAGGAGAACCTCCTAAATCCTGCCCCTAGGAACATGCCACTGCACAGCTGCTAGGACAATACTGGAGCATATGCCCTCATCCTGCAACTAAGGGAGCCCTGGCATGCACCTCTGGCTCAGCCCAGGGACAGCCACAGCCACAAGAGGGAACACTGATGGGATACACATCCCTGGGAAGAGGCTGTGCCCTGCACCACCCTGTCATGCCAGGCACTCGACGATCTCAAAGGTCTCTTCCAACCTGGTTAATTCTATTCTATTCTATTCTATTCTATTCTATTCTAGTCTAGTCTAGTCTAGTCTAGTCTAGTCTAGTCTATTCCACTTGGGATGAAAGTATCTAAGCACTGTGGGGAGCTGACGTGAAGAGTGTCTGATAGTTTTTGGTTATAAATACTCTGGTGCTACAAATACCTGTTATGTTTTATACTATTTTGATGGTTTGATACATATGAGATGTTCCACCAGGGACTGGAATTGTGCCTTTGTTGAACACTTATTATGAACATTTACCTAGCAAGGTATTACAAGGAGTAGCTCTGGAGTTTAACTTCCATAATGCCTGTGAAAAGCCCTGAAAAGACAGAACTCAATCTGAGCATTGACAAAAGTTGCTGAAAGATACAGCAACATGGAGGTGTGGAGGTCAATCACAGAATTGTATTCTCAGAGTCTTCTTCATCTACAGGCTGCTACAACATGGAGGAAATAAATTTCCTGCCCGATACTAGTTTCAGTCTCAGCAAAATCAGCTAACAAAATTGTGCAGGGGAAAGTGTTGCTGAAGTGGTCGAAATGCTAAAGATCTAACAGATTTATGGAGCTGCATAAGCAGGTTTTTACATAAGCTTGCTGGGCTGAGAAGGCATGCAAACCCCTGGAATGCTTTCATTGTAACCAGATGGTACACAGGAGAGGGGAAATGTCAAGTGGGAAATCATTAAGAGAGGGAGGTCGAATATCAGCCACTGAGGTGGTAACATCTGGATCTTGACTGAGCCCATGCAGGAAGAAATTTAACAGTCTTTTAGAGGGAGTGCTTCATTTTCAAGTTAAAGAAGTGTATAGAAGATAGGAAAACTTCTTCACTTCCTACACTAGCAAAATCAAGCAAGTTTCTGTTGTCTAAGTAACAGCTCTTAGAATGATCATCACTTTATAGTGGAGTGCTGCCATGTTCCATCTGTTTGATGATTAACAGAGGGAGGCTGCCAAGTCTGTCTTTCAGCTTCCTAACACATTGTATCTCCTAGACCTTCACGTGGTGAACTCTTCTTTTTCTCCTGCTTCCTTTCAGAACAAAGAAAGCACAAAAAAGTGGTCACCATAGTGCCAGCACTGAGTTTAATGACTTCACAAATGCTAATGGAAAAAAAAACCTTATTCCACAGGTTTCTGTGGTCAGGAATAGGAGGTGATGTGAATAATTCTGCCCTAGCTTACAGTGCTGCTGAAAGTGTTAACATCTCAACAGCTCTCATTCAGTGCTTGGAACTTGAGAGCATTTTCACATATTCCATGACAATTGCTGTTGACTTTATTCTCCTAACATCAGGTCACAATGAAAATTAATTCATCAGCTTGGAGCCTGACAGTGATTAGTCTGAGTGTCAGACCAGCAGAAACTGGAACTGTGATGAGCAGAAGTGTGTAGTCTTCCAGGCACATCTGACACACTTCCATTTCATGGAACTTTTGGAGCTTACTGCAATGCTCTGGGAGCTCTGGGGAGCTCTTTATGTATAAAAGACCTACTTTTTTGGGGGGTGTGGTCTTTTATTTTGAAATCAGACAAAAAAATCTTTGAAAATAATGTTGTCTTGTTTCTTTTTCTTTTCCTTTTTTTTCCTTTATATTTTTTTTTTGCAAATGAGGTGCTAAACCAGAGATCACTCACCTCATCTATCATGGTAGCCAAGAGATGCCCCAGTCAGCCAGGTCTCTGAGGTCCCAAATTGTATTCAGTTTCCTAACTTCATGCTGAGCTCCATAGGAAATGAGTTGCCTCAATAATTACTGTTAGGTTCTTCTGGGTAAAATGCTCAGCCTTTAAAACAATCACATTCTAGATAATGGAAGGATTATGAAAGCATCCTTTTATATTAACACCTAATCCCATCTACAAATAGCCTGCTCCTAATTGTTTGGGCAGTGGTAACACTAGCAGACAACAAATCCCTCCTTGCAATCTCAGTTAAAATAACCTCCCTCTCCTAACCAATGCAAATGGACTCTCCAAAAGAAAGAAATAGATCTGTGAGGACATGTTTAACGCCCTGCTTGCATAGGCCACAGCTCTCCACAGGCATCTAAAGGTGAAGCCCTTGCATGCAACAGACAGAAAGTGACAGCAAGAGATAGAATGAGACAGAGCAACAGAGAAGTTACTCTAAGGAACCGGGAGGAGAAGGGTCAAAGGAAGGAATATTTTGCTGTCTTGAAGTTGGTTTGAAGCAGTTTGTGAAATGTTTTGTGCTTTAATAATACAGCTGGGGGAGTGGGGAGTTTTTGCCTAGAATAAAACTGGAAGAATGATTCACCGCATGTCTGCAGCTGTTCCTTGATCCCAGTTAAGTTTGACACCACTAACACCTATGAGTCAGCGGAGGCTCCTTGGGATGGGCTTTGCCTGCCCTGTTTTGAGCCTCTTACAGTAGGATCTTTACACAAGTCTAGAAACTGGCTTCCAGCATTGCCTGTGTCAGTTTTTCCTACCCACTATCAAATGCCACCAGCCTCCACTGAGAGCAGGGATCTGACACTGCATCCCATGATCTCTTCAATGCAGCTGTAACAGTCTATACTTTACCATAGCATAGCATCAGTCAGGGTTGGAAGGGACCACAAGGATCATCTAGTTCCAACCCCCCTGCCATGGGCAGGGACACCCCACACTAGATCAGCCTGGCCAGAGCCTTTAGAATATTAGAATTAGAATAAACCAAACCAGGTTGGAAGAGGCCTTCAAGATCATCGTGTCCAGTTATGTCCAGGACCTCAGTGCTGTTTGTCCTCTCTCTCCAGCCAAGATAAGAGATGTTCCCATAGGGACTTGGTGACATGATGTTGAAGATTAACATCTGGACCGGCCAACACAGCCTAATAAAAAGCATGAGTGTCATAAGCTGCAGCCAAGGATTTGCATTCTTGAGGATCCTGTATTCTCTTTGAATTTTCCTGTGCTCTGTGCATAGGTTCAGCAAACAGTTCTGCTTCTGAAAAGATATTATGTGATTTGGGGAAGAATTTAGAAAATAACTGAGCTCTTCTACGTATGATGCTATGATGTTTTTCACATCTCACAACACATCTTTGTCTTCTTTGGTTCCAAGACTGCCAAACTTCAGGTTTCTCTCTTGACTCAGTCATAGAACTGTTGAGTTTAGGAGAGACCTTTGAGATCACAAAGTCCAGCACTAACCTACACCTAACAATCCCACCACTACTGCTGAGCCACCACCACCAAACCACATCCCTCGGCATCACATCCACGCATCCACAACTCCCTAGACAACTATTACAACAGTTATATTTTTGGCTGGTGAACAGGCTTCTATCTTCTGGAACCATGATCCAAAGCAATGTGAAGAGCAAATGGTAATGGGACTACTTGGAAGAACATTTGACTGATGTGCTTACTAGATTTATCCATCATTAGAATGCTTTACAGTAGTTCTTATGATTTATTTTAGATCTGTATCTAAATCTAATTGTTTATTGTTTGGGTTTTTTTCTGGAGGTTAAGGTGGTGTTGTTAGGAATGTCTTACTAAAATATCTTCTCTGTACTGCAGTACTGTACTGTGCTGCTGGCTGATCTGACAAAATGATTTCTGAGAGTAATTTTTCTCCAGATGTAAGTATTGGATGCCACCTCCCATCAAAAATATTTTATATACAAAGCAGATGAGCTCATGAGCTTCTTCTTAAAAGTTCATAGAATCACAGAATGTATCTGGCTGGAAAAGACCTCCAAGAGGCTGGGTTGCCTCTACCCAGCACTGAAGGGTCAACAATAAACACATGCCTAAGCGCCATGATGGTAACTCCAGCACCGCCCTGGGCAGACCATTCCAATCTTTGAGAATCCTTTCATTGAAGAAATATTTCCTAGCATCCAGCCTGAACCTCCCCTGGCACAGCTTGCAACCATTTCCTGTAGTCCTGTTGCTTTCCATGAAGGAGAAGAGGCTGCCCCCTCCTCACTCCAACCTCCCTTCAGGAGCACTGAAGCTCCCTCAGATGCTCCTCATAGTCCAGGCACTCCAGGCCCTTCTCCAGCCTCTTTGCCCTTCTCTAGACAGGCTCCAACCCCTAAATGTCCTTCCTATAGTGAGGGCCACAGAACTGCACACAGTACTTGGGGTGTGGCCTCCCCCAGTGCTGAGGACAGGGGGATGATCCCCTGCCTGTCCCTGCTGGCCACCCTGTTTCTAATGCAAGCCAGGATGCCACTGGCTTTCTTGGCCACCTGGGCACACTGCTGGCTCACATTCAGTAGACTATAAGGTAAGCATTAATGAACAGTATTAACATACAATTCAATTAATGTGGAAGCAAGATCAGTTTAAGCTTTTTGCCAATAGTCACAGCAAGTCAGCAGCAGGTCTGGAACAGAAGATAGATATTTTTTTTTATGTGACAAGTGTAGAAGCATCTTCCAGGTTTCACTTCAAAGTATTCATTGCAATGTGACTGCTGGACAATGTCAATGGACAGTCCAGATATGGGAAACAACAAGTTTTCAAATCAATCCCTGTGTCTGTGGTGCATGTTCTGCAGATACAGATTGTAACAAATCCATACCTAAACTAACACCAGCTTTGGGAATAGAGAGTAAGGTGGTTTGGAAGGCATTTGGCAGGTGCTCAAAGAACTCTTCAGAGGGAAGATAACCTGCTAAATTTTTCACTTTATAAAAGGTGCAGGGGAGTTTTCCATGTCAGCCTGCCTGAGTAAGCAGTCTCCACAGTGATACCACCTGGAAAAGCAGTAATTAAGGGGGTTGTCAACACCTATGTCAGTCACATAAAGCCATCATTGCTGGTGCTGATAACATGTTTCTGCTGTAAAGGAACAGTTTTGTTTCTCATCTGTTAGCTGTGGGCTGAATTAGTGCAGTATACTTCATTTACACCTGATGTTTTTCCTGACGTGGAAGGCAGCACAGGAATCAGGCTGCAGCTTGGTACTGGGGGCTAGGCCTCTCCACAGGACATCACACCCATGTGCTGGGAACCAAAGACTCATCTGAGGAATGCTGAGTTTTGTCCTACTGGGTTGTGTCCATCAAGCTTGTAACAGGGTTGTAATTACTTATCTTGGTCTCTGTCTCTTCCTGTGCCATGTGGTTTACAGTCATGGTCAGAACTGGATTCCTGTTCACTGATAGATGATGCAGTTTTCTTTTGGAGACAGGGTTAAAAAATCCACTGGTTTTTGGCTTTCTGGCTTTCCTGAAGGCAGAGAGTAATTCAGTTGCAGCTAACTTCAGGCTATGCAGTCATTTTGTAGGTGCCCTTTCTTTGATTTAGCATTGACTGGGCAAAACCAGAGAGTTTCTAGAATCAATTATTTATTTGGGTTTTGAAGAATCAGCAGGAAAATGTGTCTTTTGGAAATGCTTACATTAAAGCTTTATGTTTGTCTTCATTGCTTTTAATTGTCTTCAGTATCTCTAAGCCTGACACTGAGCACATCCTGCCTGAGCTTACACTGCCCTTAAACTTCCATCCTGTCTTCAAAAATGAGGGAAAAGCACATCAGTTTCTACAGCCAGGCTCTCTTTTGTTCAACAACTCAAACAAACAGTTTTAAAACTACTAATTTTCTTGGTTGTTTTTGAATATGTACAGAGATGATTCCCATCTTGGCTGCTCACCACTTATAGATGTAACACTCTTAGCTTAAATTCTCCTTCCAAGCCTCCAGAATTCCATGAAAGGTTATATCTTTCCTAAAGCATGGTCTTACAAGAAAAAAGGAGATCCAAATCAGAAAACCAGGTCATGTACTGCAGTCTGTGATTTTCAGACTTCTTCACAGAATTTATAGAATCACAGAATTGTCAGGGTTGGAAGGGACCTCATGCAGTTCCAAACCCCCTGCCATGGGCGGGGGCACCTCACCTCATCAGGTTGCTCAGAGCCACATCCAGCCTGGCCTTAAAAAACATCCAGGGCTGATGTCCACCTCCCTGGGCAACCTGTGCCAGTCTCTCACCACCCTCATGGGGAAGAACTTCTTCCTAACATCCAATCTGAATCTGCCCACTTCTAGTTTTGCTCCAAGCAAGCCTGGCCACCCATCTCTCCATTCCTCTAGAGCTTTGAGAGGAAAAGCTTGAAGCACACTGAGCTGTTACCTTGGGATAAGGTCTTCTAACCCTTAAGGTGACTTTGCCAGTGCTGTAACTACTTTTGTCTAAGGGTGCACTCTGTCATACTTTATTTGCAGGAAGTTTTGGATGTCTCCATGTTAAAATATTGGTTTTGTTACAACAAAAGCCCTCATATGATTGTTAAATTTGCAGGGGAAAAAAAGATTCAGCAAGCTAGTTTGTTTTCAAAGAGTATGTAAAAATAAAGTTAAAATATTATCAAAGGCTTATTTGGGAGGAATTTGAAAAGACTTTTGCCAAGAAAAATACTTTTGGAAGCTGATGGCAAGGTCAATATTTGAAGTTTTTATTCTTCAGCTTTCTCAACAAAGTCTTTTCAGTACAAACAAAGATACCCTGTAATTAACTATCCACTCGGATGGTCCTGATGGATTTTCTTTCTCACAGCTCTGAGGAATGGTCATAAGTCTTCATGAAGGGAGGCAAAATTTCAATGTGCCAAAGATGATACAAGTGAGCTGGAGGTGAAACATTTCTTCCATTAGGGGGTCCTGCATTTTAAAAATAAGTGGCCTTTGAAATGACGCAGAAGACTTTCCCTCCAGACTGCTCTTGTGAAATGCAGTGGCTTTGGCACTCTCGTGGTTTGGGTTGGAGGCCTCTTGATAAATAATAGATCTTATTTTTCTTTGTAGTTCTTATCCAATTATTCCTTCAGATGCAGTCTAATAATCTGTCTAGAACTCCTTCTGAGACAACAATAATATTACAGTAAGTGCTCTATCTTCAGCACAGAAGAAATGGCTATCAGGAAAAGACATTCAGCTACACCTGATTTGGCTGACCTGTGAGTGCCCTTTCCTCCAGAGCAGCCCAGCAAAAGGACTTGTAGTTTATCAGTCAGCAAATACTCTCTGAATTCTGTGATAGCTACAGTCCTTGAAGGCATCTCCAAAGGGCTGACAGAATGCACATCAATGCCTGGCCTATGTGGCCACAGTACAGGCCAGCAGAGAAGACGGAAAAGCAGTCCCTCACAGGGTCATTAGAAATACTTGTTGCTAGAGCTGACCAGCACATACTGGTTCTTCCAGCTTGGTGAAATAGTGGTGGTAGTGTCAGGGTGGACAGTCTCTGCAAGGACCAGTATCATTCTTCCCATGTGGTATGGACCTTCTCCTTACAGGTTTTTTAAAAGGATGCTTACTACTCAAAGGTTTTATTGCAAATCTGTAAGTAACTCTCTGCAGCCAAAACACAAAGCTGCATAAAACCTGCCATTGTGCTGAAGGCTTTAAGGACAAAGATTCAGAGGAAACCTAAGCACAAGCCTTAAGGTGCTGATGAGTAGCTCCCTGCATGGATCTCCATGGCTGGGATTGATCTGTCCTGGCTGGGAAGGTTAGGGATAGAGTTTTTTTGCCTTGGACAGTATGGCAGTTTGCATCTGGAAACTTCTTAGGTAGTTGGAGGAAGTGAAAATAAATTTGAGGACACTTGGTCTCCCTAATTATATACCCAGGTGCTTTACTTAGTTCAGAGGTGGGTGAATGCTCTGCTTCAGCTAGAGCAAAATACTTCCATATTAAATTATTGGTTATGAATTCAGAACGTGGATTTGCATCAGCCACTGAGGTTATGTTTGGAGAAACCACTTAGGTTTAAAACTAAAATTTGCTTGACTTTTCCACACCTTTGTTCTCTGTACTCCTGGGATTTATACAGTGCCCCTCTTTAACAACAACAACAACAAAAAATCTCCCTCATTGTTGACTGTTTGAATAATAAGCTAACAGCAGCTTTTACAGCTTTGATTTACACAATGCTCTCAGTTAATTGAAGAAAAATCTGCAGAGGCGCTGAGAAGAAGTAGAGCAATTCATGTCTGTGTACCAACCTCAGGATTATTTTCTCTGTAACTGCTATCGTTGTTAAAGAAGTAAAATGCTTTCTCCACTCTAAGACAGAAACTTTTCTGCCTCACAGCAGCAGAAGTGGAAGCATTTTCCACAGAAAATAGACTTTTCAGTTCTAGAGGACGTTGGCTCGCTCTACATGGCGGTGAAAACAAGTCGAGTGAATTGAGGCTGTTTTCCTCTGTGATGTGAAGCTGATCAGCTCTGATGACCACATTTGTATTTTGTGGTATTTTGGAAATGGCATTTGAATTTAGAAGACCTGGCTTGTTATCAACAGTTCTAAAAATGTAACTGGTGCTATTCAAAGTTGTCTCCAGCACAGTATTATTAATAAAGCTACTCTAATAGGAGACCATAAACTTCTCTTCATTCTGCAAAATAAGTCTGTCTACATATGTGGCTCACCACGCCATGTCTGGGGATTGCAGCTGCTGAGATGCCTCTTCATCCTCTTATCTGTCAAAATGCAAGCCCTCTTTGGCAATAGATTAGTATTTCACCCCCAGTTTCACTTGAAAATTAAAAAGCTTAGTTTCAAAGGGAAATAGCAGCTGTTGCAAAATACTGATGAAAACACTGAAAGAAGTCTTCAACCCTTCAGATTTTCTAAAATCAATTTGCTGTCTCTTCCATTCTTCTTACCACCACTTTCCACACATTTAGGGGAAACAGAAAAGAAACCAAAGGGCAGGATTCAAAAGCCCAGACTTTGTAAACCTCTGCAGATCACACAGCAGCAGTGGCAGAGACCAACATTTGATTCCCAAATATCCTTGGAGTCAGGAAGAGGAAAGTAATTCCCAGGGTTATGAGCCCTGGGAGTTTTTGGTGCACACCAGAACTGGAGGACTCCTTAGGGTGCTTGAGATGGAGAGCAACCTGGAGGGGCAACTGGCACCACAGATCCACCAAAGTAGTGCTATCATGTCTCAGCTGGGCACACAGAACAGGCAAAGGGAGAGGAAAGTTGCTGCCTTTCACCCTCTGAGGTATGGCTAGAAAGTGAATGGACTCAGGCTCGCTGAGGTGCCCAGGGAATGGCCAGGAGATGACTGAGATCTGCAGCAAGGGAAATGCTGGTTGGGCATAAGGGGAGAAAAAATTCCACTTGGGGAGTGGTGCAGCCCTGGAAGAGGAAAAGGTCTATCCTTGGACAAATATTCATTGGAGAAGCTTAAGGTGCGGCTGGACACGATCCTGAGCAATGTGACTTTGGAGGCAGCCCTACATTGAGCAAGGCTGAACTCAAGGGCTACAAGCAGCCAGTTGCAGCCTCAGCTATCCATGGGTCAATGACTCTCATGTAATACATCGAGACAGGGTAGAAGGGTAAAGAGTGAATAAAATGTTCTGATGCCATTCAGAAGGATAAGGTGAAAGAAGAGAAATAGCTCCAGAGGAAAGATTTAGAATAGAAACATTGTTCAGATTCTCAGGTTACAGAAAATACCCTCTAAGTTCTCTCAGGGATGCAGATCTTGCAAGACATAGTGAGAAAGCAATTATCTTCTGAGAGGATTTAGTTCAAATCCTTAACTCAGCAGCAAGCATGACAACAGTGTTAAGTAGGCTGAAAACTGTTGCTATCATGGCAACACAGATTCTGCTAACTCCTTTTCCAATTGCTTATGGCATGGCAGGTTTCATTTCCACTTAAGAGGAAGTTCTTGCTAGAAAACACTCACTGTGTCTGTAATGATGATATCATTAACAAGTTTTAAAGAGTGCAGTTTCCAAAATGTCCTACCATAGTTTTTCCCTGCAAAGGTTTTCCAAAAGCAGCTCTGCCCTTGATGCCTTGTAAGGCAATTGAGAACAGCTGCATTGTTCTCTCCTTCAGAAAATAACGTGAGATAGGAGGAAATAAAGCCATTCATAAGCCAAAGGATGAACTTGTTAAAGCTGAAAATACTCTGAAGACAGGTAAATTCCTTCCTAAGCTGGTGCATAAATGAAACTGCCACAACCTTCAAATCTCATGATAACACAAGGTCTTATGTACGTCAGCTGAGGCTTTCTAGTGCTGTGCTACATATGCAAACATATATGAATCCGAAGTTTCACCTAGAAAGGAAAGTCATGCTGGGTGAAATGATGGTTCCAATGCAAATTAAACCCCTGAGACTTCATGACGGTGTCTATGAACGATGACTTTTGATGCTGCTTCGGTTTAAAATTCCTCAGTAACATTGGTTAAAATGTTTTAATTGCTAAATTACAAGTTAGTTTCCCAAACTAATTCAAGTGGATGGTACAGCAGATTGCAAAACAAAGTTTGCACCTTTTCCTTGAGAGACTGGTACAGAGCCTGTTGAAGCTAACTGGCATTTTCCCAGCGAATTCACTTTGTGCTTTGCAAGATAAACATGCAGGGTATGGAAGAAAGGGGAAACTACTTGATTAACATACCAGTAAGAGACCTGCAGTGCATCCAGGGTTTAGCTTCTCTTACTGTTAGCTCTAGGTGCCACACAATCACAGAATGTTGGAAGGGATCCCAGAGATCATCCAGTCCAACCCCCCTGCCAAAGCAGGATCACCTAGGCTACATCACGCAGGAATGCATCCAGGTAGGTTTTGAATGTCTCCAGAAAAGGAGTCTTCACAATCCCTCTGGGCAGCCTGTTCCAGTGCTCTATTACCCTCATCATAAAGTGTCTCTTCATGTTGAGGTGGAACCTCCTGTATTACAGCTTGTACCCACTGGTCCTTTTCCTATCACTGGGCACCACCAAACAGCCTGGAACCTTCATCTTGACACCCACCCCTCAGATATTTACAGATGTTGATAAGATCCCCTCTCAGCCTTCTCTTCTCCAGACTAAACAGCCCCAGAGCTCTCAGTCTTTGTAGAAGATATGTTCAAGGCCAACAGTTATCCTCATAGCTCTCTGTTGGACACTCTCCTCCAGATCCCTGTCTCTCTAGAAGTGTCCATGTACTGAGTTTCAGCTCTCTGCTGGGCATGATCCCAATGCTAAGCTGATCTCAGTATTTCCTAATGGATGAAATACAGTCTTAAACCTTACCATGGAGCATGAGATTCTTAGCTCCCTCTCATTCAGCCACCTGCAATGTGCTTTGAAGCCAAAAGCCTAACTGAAATGCAAAGATACTTTTGATGCTCACCCGTCTCATAGGTACTGGTATCAACCATATGGCAATCATCCAGTACTGCACTTCTTTTCTTTTTGCACCAATGCAAATCAATTTTGAGTAGAAATCAATCCCTTCTGGTAAAATCCCAAAGCATAACAAGAAGTGAGACAGATTGATAGAGATTCATGGAATTATTTTGGTTGGAAGAGATCTTTAAGACCATCCAGTCTAATCATTAATTAACCCAGCACTGCTGGGTCACCACTAAACCATGTCCCTCAGCACCACATCCACAACGTTCGCTCATCTGCACTGACACTGGGCACAGGGACAGAGGAATTCTGTCTGGGCAGAATACAAAAGGCAGCAATAAAACCTCCTGCTGCTGCAAAACATTCCCATCCAGCCTCATGGAAACCAGCCTAGAGCAGGAGCAGCCTGCCTGCAAAGGAGGTGGAAAATTTCACCAAGTGAGAAAAGCTTCAATCCATGCAGAAGGATCTGGGTTCACCCTCCCAAGCATTGTGATGGGTGATAGACTGCCCTTGGCATGGGGCCTCAACTTGTTCCATTGGTGTAGACCATGGGGGTCTTGCAGCATCTTCACCACTCTATCAGGCAAATCCAGGGAAAGTAAACTCCCTTGGGGAAATTTTGCCATGCTGGCATGCAGGAGTGTCTGACCATGAGTTGCAAAGAAACAACCACACATCTACTGGCAAGTTCACACACTTTCATTTTAGAGGGATTAAGCCACTCTCATTATATGTGGGCCCATTCTTCTTAACCTTTGAATACATGAGGCTGGCAAAACAGTCTCAGTGGATGGTATTTGGTGCTTCATATATTTTCCATGCAAGGTGAGCCAACAAGCCAGAGGTGGCTGGGGCTGGCCAAGTCCTCCTCCCCTTTATGCAGACTCATGAGGTACCAAGGAAGCCCCATGAATGGCTGCACAAAGGTGGGAAGGCAGTAGGGGGAGAGGAAACCCCTGCTATTTCACCATCTTCAAATGGTTCCTAACATTCAGGAGGAGAAACTGCAGAGGAAATCTCTCTCGGCATTCCCAGCCTGGCTAACAGGAGACCTTTCTGCTCCAGCCCGACGTGTGACGGTCCTTTATTTGGATGCAGCTTCTCTCCCACCCCCTCACCACTGGTGATGAAAACCCCCAAATTTGTCTCAGAAGGAGTGTACCTGACTGTGTGGAAAAGGACAACTGTCTGCTGCAGAAAAAAGCTGCAGATTGGGCTGTGGTTACTGACCCTGTCTGCGGCTGAGGGCTCTGTCGATGGAGGAGCCTCCGTCCAGCCCTCGGCAACGTTCCCGCCTTCCAGAGGTGGCTGGCAGATGTTGCTGATGTCTTTGGCTGCCCTGAGTGTCCCTCATTCAAGGCCCTGCACAGAATATTCTCCTATGCCAAAAAGTTGAAAAAGAAAGGAAAAAAAAAAAAAGGAAAAAAAAGGGAAAATTATGCATTTTAAAAAACAGTTTGGAAAATGTGTTGCTGAAAATCAACCACCATTAAAAAACAATGAGTTCAAGATGTTGTCACTTCCAGAGCCAGGAGACACTGGGAGCACAATGCAGGAAGCCTGTCCAGCCCCTGGACTCCCCTTGGACAGGGACAAGTTATTGTGGGTGAGACAAAAAAGGTTCTGAGCACCCAGACAAAATTTTCCTTTGACTCTGTGTAGTGTATGTGTAACCCAGTCCATGACCTGCACTGACCAGGGGGGTGAAAAAGCAGTTTGTGATGCTTTTTCCAGTGATACCTTCATGAATTCACTTGTTTTGGACAAATGACAAACAGCAGCAGCTACCCATGCTGTGGCAGTCTATTTCTGCCATATTGCTGGCGGGATGTGGCTAAAGAGGGCTGCCACAGACCCCCCTCAGTCCCCCCTCAGCTCAGGGATGGGCAAATTCTAGTTCCTGGTGTACCAGCAGTGGGTGAAAAACCTTGCAGTAGTATCACACCTGTCTCCTTGGCAAAGTAAATGCTGCACAAGAGCTGTCAGTGTTTGAGGATCCATGTTTGAGGCTCCTGTCAGCACTTGCAAGTCTGACTCTTCTAACACTACTTAGCCTTGTGAATGTTTCTTGCAACTCAGCCACACGGCGCAAGAGGTGGTCAGCCTGTGCACACTTTTTGCAGGTAGTTACACAGACAGCAAAAGAGGGGTCTGACCACCACCTCTACACCTCTGCCCTCTCCCCCCTGCAATCTGTGCAGGGCCGTCTGGGTGGATACCTCAGGCTTCTTGGAGGCTTTCACTGCAGCAACACTGGATTTAGCTCTAAGGCAAATGCCTGTCATTTTCATAGACTCATAGAATGGTCTGGGTTGGAAAGGACTTCGAAAGCTCATCCAGTCCAACCCCCCTGCAGTTAGCAGGGACTTCCTCCACTAGATCAGGTTGCCCAGAGCTGTGTCAAACCTCACCTTGAATATCTCCAGGGACAGGGCCTCAAACATCTGCCTGGGCAACCTGTCTAAATCCAATGTAAATCTGCTCTGCTCTAGTTTGAAGCCACTGCCCCGGTCCTGTCCCTGCAGGCCTTTGCAAACAGTCCCTCTGCAGCCTTCTTGTAGCTCCCTTCAGGTACTGGCAGGTTCCTATTAGGTCTCCCCAGAGCCTTCTCTTCTCCAGGCTGAACAGCCCCAGCTCCCTCAGCCTGTCCTCACAGCAGAGCTGCTCCAACCCCCTGATCATTTTTGTGTCCCTGCTCCATCAAGGCCATGTCCTTCCCATGCTGAGGGCTCCAGACCTGGCTGCAGTACTCCAGGTGAGGTCTCACCAGAGCAGAAGGGCAGAATCCCCTCCCTCCATGTCTGGACGGGTTGCTTTTGATGCAGCCCAGGATGCCATTGCCCTCTGGGCTGCAAGCTCACACTGTCTGCTCAGGTCCAGCTTCTCGTCCTCTAGTACCCAGGCAGCTCCGGGGCTCTCCCCCCTGGACTGTGCACCTACAAGCCCAACACAGGGCACAGGGCACGCAGAGGCCCTGCCCTGCCCGGCCCCGCGCGCCCGGCCCGCTGCTCGCGCAGCCTCGTGGGCGCCAGCCCGGCGGCGGCTGGGCTCTGCTCTGGTGCCCCCTGTGGGCCTGGATGTTCAGCTCACCCCAGGGCTGAGCGTGGCTGCCTTGTCTGCCCGACATGGCATCATAGCACCGTTTTGGTTGCTCTCAGGAAGCAGCAGCCCAGTCTGGGCCAGCCGCGTCCCTCCTGGGAACCAGCCCCAGGGGGCTCAATTCCAGCTCAGTTCAGCCGCAGCCCTGCTGAGCAGCTCCTGTCCCAGGACTGGCAGGGACCTGCTGTGAGGCACCTGCTGCTCTGCTGGGTTTGAGCTGAGCAGACGTCCTGGGCTCTGCCCCACCACCGCACCGCTCCTTCTGCAAGGTGCCTTGGCCCTTTCCAAGGCTGTGAGCAGGCACAAGCTCCAGCCAGGTCACCCCTGGTTTGTTCCCTGGGCCAGGCACCTGTCCCAAGCCACTCTGTCCCAAGTCACCTGCCACATCCCCAGTGGAGCCGAGCTGGCTTCAGCAGGCTCAGAAGTCATCTCTGCAGGAGTGGTTCCTCTCGTTTGAAAACTGCACTCTGGCCAAAATGCCATTTTGTTTCAGCAGCAAATACACACAGAATCAGAATAGTAGGGGTTGGAAGGGACCTCTGGAGATGGTTGCGTTCATACATTGATATACTGCAACACTGGTGTGTGTGTGCTTTGGGAAGGCTCCCTCAGAGGAGGGATTTAAACTGGTATCAGTGTCACTTCCAGGGGCCTCTTTTTTCTTTTTCATTCTTTCATTCTTTGTTCCTCATTTCCTTCACCTGCTCACCCCCCCCCCACCCCCCCTTTTATCCTAAGGTTTTTATTTCCATGACCCAGTGCTTAGAGTGTGGACTTCAATGTGACTTTTTAAAAGTCACATAGTGACATAATTTTAAGGCAACTCAGGTTTGATCTGTCTCCATTTTTCAGCATTGCAGCCCTTTCAAGTGTCATGTAAGTTAAAATACATGGTGGCATAGTGAGAGGCGTCCCTGCCCATGGCAGGGAGGTTGGAGTAGATGATCTCAAAGGTCCCTTCCAACCTCAGCCCTTCTATGAGCAAAAGTATTTCCCCCTCTTCCCTTAAAGACAATACACTGTAGAGATTAGCAAATACATTATATTTGCCTCCTCAGGTTTTAGTAGAAGAGAAAACAGTAGTTTTCTCACTGAAGTAAAAAAAAAAAGTCTCATTTTATTCTCAACTTCAGGAATATTTGCTCCATATTTAAGTAAATGAAAAGCCTGGCTGCAGACTAAAAGGTTTGAGTGTCACATTAGATAACAATGATAGTAATATACCAATAAATCAGTTACATGGTAAAGGCAGATGAAAACGAATCAGCATGCAGTGTAACATTTGCATCACTGGTCTACAAAAGTACAATTATAGCAACTCTTATTAAAATATGCAGCATGAGGCAAAAACATTTGCACAAAAAAAAAATATCTGGGAACTTTGGGCAATTTCTCTTAACAATAGTGGAAACCAGAGACAAGCTTCATGTGGTCCAAAGGAGGTCCAAAGTTATCTGTGTTGCAGCTAGATGAAGAGATGGCTGTTCAGACAACAAAGGTTGTAAATAGGAATTTTGACTGAATTGTCTCCTGCTAAAGCAAGCTTCTAGCTGAGGTCATGTAGCTCACTTCACAAAGATCTTCTTTCTATTCATTGCCTCTAAGGGGAACTGAAATTGCTCTGTCACGTGTAGAGCTAACTCTGCTCCTTTCTAAGGTTGAACACAATGAACCCTACCAAGACTGTCCAGAGGGCACATGTATCAGAGTGATTTTTACTTGAGCAACTGAAATCTATGCCTCTTCTGCTGTTGTGGTTTTTTTTGGTTGTTGTTGTTAGATACAAAGCTTTACAAAAATTCCTAAACTCAACTATTTTGCTTATTTTCGTTACAGAGATATGAAATGAGTCACAAAGTCTTTGACCTAAAGGCTTGTTTGCTTGCATAGTTGTTGGGGGTTTTTTTTGTCCCCCAGAAGTCAAAACTAAAGATGATTGCACTTCAGGTTATTTTTCAACCTATGTGATACTTTCCAGCTTAAATGTAAAAAAGATTTCTAGTCAGTCATGTGTGCCTGCTACCCCTGGCTGCTTTCCCCTCACTTTCATAGGCATACCTGTGCTGTGCATCTCTCTCATAGAAATAATGCCTACCCAAAATTGCCTCCTTAATTGAAAGTATAAGCAAAGTAAGTTAGAAAATAGGAGTTTGAGCATATTTTCTAACCCTACAAAGCAATTCAAGCCATAATTAGCAAGGTGATTTGGTTTCCCAATGCTTTCACTTGCTTTAAAACTAGTAGTAAGGAGTCACCAGTGCTGGAAAGTTGAAGATTGTGAAGGGTTATGAATGCCAGCTAGAACTTAGTTGTTTGAAATGGGGATATAAAACAGGGCAAAGATGTGGTGGCTCTGAAGAAGTAAAGGTTAGGAGCAAGACTCACAGAGCTTATGCCAGAGAAATTCTTGTTTGAAGTTCAATCATTCCACGAAATCCACTCTGCCTGCTCTGTGTGCCAGAAGCTTTCAGCACGGGTAAGCATCACAGTTGGACAGTTTCCCGCTCGCCCCGTGCAGTCTGGTGTGGAGCACTGAGGAAAAGCAAACAAGCCACAGTTCAGGCCTCCAGCTCAGCCTGAGGCATTGCGTGCTGGGTGCCACAGTGGCAAAAGAACGGACAGTCCTGGGCAGATCTGTGACTGTCTTGTGATGTCCTGGTGTTAGCCCAAGCACTCAGTGACAGGATAAGGGGTAATAGGTACAAAATGGAACAGGGGAAGTTACCTCTGAACACCAGAAAAAATATCTTTGCTTTGAGGGTGACAGAGCTATGTAGAGAGGTTGTGGAGTCTCCTTCTGTAGGGACACTCAAAACCCACATAGATGATAGATGCATTCCTGTGCAACCTGCTCTATGTGAACATGCTTTAGCAGGGGCATTGGACTAGAGGATCCCCAAAGGTCCCTTTCAAGACCTACCATTTGTGATTCTGTATGGAAACCTCAAGCAACAGGGACCTCTTACATTTGCTCACATGGCTGTATGTGCACTACAACTTGAGAGGTCAAACAATACCTTTTCAATTTTTTGGGTCAGGACTACCTTTTGTCGGTGCTCTGGGTGAATGGAGGTTAGATCTGTGGGGCCTGTGCACCAAACAGGACACCAAGGCAACATCATGGAGCCTGTGGGTGATGCTGATGAGCACTGAGCTGACTGCAACCCAGTTTGTTCAGAGCCCCAATGTGCACAGCTGGTGAGTCTTGACCTTATGAAACACACTAATTGGCAGAGGGCTGCTGTTTGCTTCCTCTTTCTTTTTTGCTAGAGCCAGGCCTTTAATCCCAGTGAGTGCCACCCCGGCGTGGTCTGGCGTGTGCTCGTTAGGGGATGCTGAGCTCCTGACAGCCTCCTGCCAGGAGTTCATTAATTACAAGAGCAGTGTGCTGTGCCAAGCGTGTGGCTTCCAGGTCTTTGATGGCGTGTGTTTTATGCAAGTGTGGACAGCACTGGCGTCTGCTGTGCCTTGCAGGGTGACATGGAAATGACAGTAAAGTGGAGGCTATGCTTGTCCACCACTGACGTGGGAGCATCCTGCTTTCATCATGCCGGAGAATCCAGCTTGCAGCACGCTCCTGTCGGCACTCGGCGTCATGAGGTCACTTCACTGGTGGCATGTCACAAGTCCCCTAAGGTAGTTGCACAGACAGACCAACAAAGCTGAAGGGATTCACGTTCTGTTTCAGAGGCAGCTGACCAGAAGTGAAGGCTGAGAGGGGACCTTAACAGTGTCAATAAAATATCTGAGGGATGGGTATCAAGATGAAGGTGATGGTCTCTTTTCGCTGGGCAAGAGGAAGGTGCCAGGCTCTTTCAGGTAGTGCCCAGGGATTGGACAGGGAACAGTGGGTATGAGCTGGAACGCAGGAGGTTCCATCTCAGCACAAGCAGACACTTTATGGTGAGGGTGATGGAGCACTGGAACAGGCTGCAGGAGAGGTTGTGGAGTCTCCTTCTCTGGAGACTTTCAGAATTTGCCTGGATGTGTTCCTGTGTGGCTGGCCCTGAGTGATCCTGCTCTGGCAGGGGGCAGGGTTGGACTCCATGACCTCTGGAGATGTCTTCCAACCACTAACGTTCTGTGCCTCTGTGTGATTCTGTGATCAGGGTGTCACTGCTGAGGTCAGTGAAAACAGAGATAAAACTGAACCAAGATAATGGAGAGCTCTTCAGTTTGGCCTTGGAGTTTTCCCAACATCCCCAGACCCAGCAAGGGCTTTTTGCCTGGATTTCACAAACAGCAAATGGTAGGTAAGAGTCAGTAGCTCACTCAAAGCCAGCCAGAATAGCTCCACTGGATGCTGTGGACTGACACCACATTGTGCCTCAGAAAGAGCTGGCCCATAGTCTTCCGGGCCTCCTGATTGCTGTGAGTCATCCACATCCCAAGTGAAAAATAAACCCACTTAAAGACAGTTTTAAAATGTAAGATTAGTTTATTGACTGCTAGCATCAAACCTGGCCAGGGCAGCTATCTGTAATTTTAGAAGCTCTTGAGAAGTTTTATAGATCTCATGAAAACACTCTTTTATATCTCCTTGGTGATTTAGCCGTCCACTGGCTTTTGAACTTCTCCATCTTTAGACCCTGTGGAAACAACACTAAGCACAGAATGAGAATGAGCTCACATCATCTGCAAAGCCTGCTGTACTGGAGATGCTGTGATTAACTTCAGAAGACCCCTACCAGGGCCATGGGAGTTCAAAGGAATGTATTTTGAAGGTTCATACCATGGCACTGAACATCACACTCACTGATGTCCTTGCCAGGATTTGCTACAAAGGAACATCACAATAGAAATGAGTTTCATGAGCAGATGTCAACCTTTCTTTCATATTAGACTGAGACTGGAGGTTAGTGACTGGGGCTCTTCCCCAGTGCTCAATTGTCCTTGGAATGTGCTGCCCAGGGAGGTGGTTGAGTCACCGTCCCTGGAGGTGTTCAAGAGGGGATTGGATGTGGCACTTGGTGCCATGGTCTAGTCATGGGGTCTGTGTTGATAGGTTGGACTCGATGATCCTTGAGGTCCTTTCCAACCTTAGTTATACTGTGATAATTTTAGGGCCAGTTCTGCTCAAGAATTTTATCAATGATCTGGATGCAGGAGTTAAATGTTCCACTAGCAAGGTCACTGATGATACTGAATTGGGAGGTGAGGTTGACTCTTCTGAGGAAGAAAAGGCTTGCATATGGATCTACATGGATGATAAGGTCCTTGAGGAGAGTAGCAAAGCTGGTGGGGGGCCTGAAGGGCATGTCCTCTGAGGAATGGCTGAACACATGGTGGGTTTGGCTAGTTGGGAGATAGGAGACTGCAGGGCAACCTCACTGCTCTCTACAGCTTCCTGAGGAGGGGCACCAGAGAGGGAGGTGCTGATCTCTTCCCCCTGTTGCCCAGCACCAGGGCATGTGGGAATGGCTCAAAGCTGTGTCCAGCAGGGGAAGTTCATGCTTGACAGAAGGAAACATTTCTTTACAGAGAGGGTGGTCACACCCTGGAACAGGCTGCTTGGAGATGGTGGTTGATAGCCCAAGCAGAAAGTCACAGCTCCCCTGTCTTGTGGGGAGCTGCCTGCTACTGGCACTGCCCATGGAACACCAACTTTTCACTCACTCCCATGTCCCTTGTGACAAGAGTTTAATGGCACAGCAGGTGGCATCCAGCATGGTGGATGCCATTATTAGGTAATAGGTTGGACATTAGGTGATAGGTTAGACTTGATGATCTCTGAGGTGTTTTCCAACCTGGTTGATTCTATGATTCTAAGAGCTCCACCTCTCCAGGCACGTTTGCCCACGGAGTTTCTTGCAGCATCTTGCATTGTAGGCTGTTTTATCTTCATTGTGAGTGTCCTTCACCCAAGCTGCTGCATGCTGGTCTATAAACATCATTCCTTCAGAGGACATACTTCACTTTAACCACAGGTCCTTCCTGAAGCCTATCATGTAGAATAACCCAAACAATGGAACTTCCTGGAGCCGAAAGAAGGGGTGCCAGCTGAACCCAGCCTCTTTCAACCCAGAGGCAGATGCAGGGTCAACCCACAGAGGATGAAACCATTCTGAAAATATGTAACTGATCTTGAAAAAACCAACCCACAACAAACAAACCCCACAAATTAACTATAAAATATTAACCTTTGCCAGAAACAGGAAAGCAAATAACTGTTGACTGATGCACAAAGGAGGCTCTTTCTAGAACAAACTCAACGAGTTTAAGGATGTGACTTTGTCTATTTTTCTGGTAATTAATTTGTTTCACAGGAATTTGTATTTTGGCATTGGAAAAGAGGAAATCCCAAACATTTGGTTCGTAATTATTTTTCCTCCTTTGCTTCTGAATTCTCTTTTCCTTTTATCTTTGGAGAAGAAAGGACTATCACCAGTGTCCTGTGTGACTTAGGATGCAAACACTCAAATAATATGGCAGCAGGAACACAGGCTAAGCAGCTCCTCTTTCCTGAAGAGCAAGACAGAGGATCAGCAGCACTCACACACAAAAGTAGAGGTGCCTGGTGTTCTCCAAAGTATGGCATGTGTGGGTGACTGCTTTTTGCCTTCCAAAACTTGCACCACCACTGTGCTCCTTGGCTGGGGACACATGAAAAGTGCTCTTGTACCTGCCCTGTGCTTGTGTTGCGGGCAGGTAGAGCTGGAAAGTGGCAGCTCTGGATGGGGCAGCAAGCCTGGAGCCCTTCCAGAACAGGCTGTTGTGCACAAGCCAGAACCCCTGGGGATACAGAGCCAAGGAAGGAGCAGAGCTGGCTCCTGCTGCAAGCTTGCACTGGGCAAGAGAGCCTGAGAGAGCCAGGGCACAACTGGTGCCTTGAAGGTGCCAGAGCAGCAGAAAGAACTGAGCCAAAATGGCCTGGAGAAGCCCTGACAAGGGGCTGTGCTCAATGCTACAGAGTAAAAGAAACAACCCCTAGGGAACTCACAGAAGCTTCCCACTCCTGGGAGCCTAGAAAGGTTCCTCCCCCCAGATGCAGAGCACAGGGGTCACCTATATAGGTCATGAGGGCCACCTTGGTAGAATAGGAGCAGCAGGCACCTGGCCAGAGTAGCCCAAAAGAGGCCTGCCAAGGGCCCATGCTAAGTGCTGCAGAGGAAGGCAAAAAACCCCCAGGGACATCCCAAAGCATAAAGAGAAGCGAGACAGCCCCTATGTGCATGGAGAGCCTCAAGGAAGGGCTGAAGAGTTTGCTTTACATACAGCCACCTGAAACCACCTGCAGGTGCTGGTGTGCTGAAGTTCCAGATTGTGTCACTGAGGTACAATGGAACATTTTATTTCTAATGAATGAAAGAACACAACCTTCTAGCACACACTTGGCCCTTAATCAGATTGTAGAACTGGAGCAGTAGGTGCAGGAAGCTGCCAGGCTACTTCTGCTCTGATGATTAAACAATCTCAACATTTTGATGCCAGCTCAGTGTGACAGCACAGGCCCTTGCACCTGTCCAGATGTGGAACTGATAGATCAGCAAGCAGAGAGGCTGGAGGTGAATTCTCTTGCCATGAGTTCTCCCCTTGAGAGGGCTCTGGGGCAAAAGCAGTCTGTCAGGAGCAAGGCCTTGAGGCTGCATGGAATTTAGAGGCTCTATCAGGTGCTTTGAGACACACTTGATACCCAGCTGGTAGCCAGGGTGTTTGAGGGCTGTGCCTTCCTCTCTGCAAGGGGCCCCACAATGCAAGTGAGTGCTGAAGCAGCACATGCTGAAACAATTAGCTCTACTGCACTAATTGCATTCCTGTACTGTGCTGTATCCAGCAGTATTCCAGGCTGAGAGTATCAAGTTCCTAGCTAATTGCACTGCTTGCCACATCAGAAAGATAATTCCTGTAGTCAGGTGGGGCTGGAAGGTTTCTGGGCAAGTGCAGGTGTTGCTTGGCTTTCTTCTTCTTGAACAATTCCTTGGCTTCTCTTTCCCTTGAACCAGGACAGCCTGACCTGGGCTTTACACCCCATCCCAAAGGTTTTCCTGGGAATGCCTGCTCCACAGCAGGGCCCTGAGGGTGTTTCCAGCACCCAAGGGCAATGATTCTGCTCACAGCCTTGGGTTCAGGCGGCCCAAAGTTCACCATAGCGCTGGAGACACCTGACCAAACACACACCACAGATGTCTTCCTCCTGTAAAGCCTTTTGACAGCCATGTAGAGCTCCAGGAGGAAGCTTGAAAGATGTTGTGCTTGGCCACCCTTGCCTGGTGCTTTTGGCTGGCTGGGACAGGACTTGCTGTGGAGGCAAAATCCAACACTCCCTCCTGCTCTTAAAAAAGATCTTCCAGAGAGGGAGATTTCACTGCTGAGCAACACCTCTGACATCATGCAAGAGCTGCTCTAATCCAGACAGCTCTGGCCCCTGTCTTTGAAGTGGGAGAGCACTTTGCTTGCCCTGCCTTAGTTGCTGTGACTGCCTGTCTGGCCAGTGCAGCTCGGGTGGCTGGTGTGATGGGAGAGGCAGCAGGTGCCTGGGACGTGTCCTGCCTTGGTTCCCTCTGGGCTTCTGCCTCTGATGATTTGTCTTACTGCTTCCCACAGGGACCATCTGTCCTTTCCATCCACATCTGTGAGAGTGAGACTGTTGGAACAAATAATCCTAAGGGCAACATCCTTCTGGCAGTGTGAGCTAGCACAAGGTGGAAATGAATGGGGGTTAGGGGCTTTTGGTGTCCAGGTTCAGCACTAAGAAGTTTGGGAAGGAAGGAACAGGGTCATAAGCACTGGCTGCTGATTGCCACCAGCTTGAGATGACTTTGTGCTCAAGCTATCCACTTCAGCTTGAGGTGCAAATCTTTGGTGCTTCCTTGGAGTGAGCCTGAAAGGTCCAATCCATCCAAAACCTCCTTGCATAGAACAGGCTGAAAAGAGGCAGACAAAGATGGTTCTCTGTCATTTTATTTACTTAATTATTCCCTTACTTCTTTGGGGCATTGTTTGCTGGTTTCCAAAACCAAAACTGAGTCTCTGGCATGGCCTGAAGGATAATTTTAGTGCAGAGGGTGAAACCTAAGCCTCTCCTTCAGCATGACATGGGCTGTGACACAGAGCTGGCAACTCAGCTGCTGCTGTTTGAGGAATGTCAAAGTTGTTTATCAGTGCTGGGCAAGCATGGGAAAAACTCCAGCAGGGAGAGACCAGCAGCCTTGCCTTGCCAGGCTCCTCTCCTCTCCTCTCCTCTCCTCTCCTCTCCTCTCCTCTCCTCTCCTCTCCTCTCCTCTCCTCTCCTCTCCTCTCCTCTCCTCTCCTCTCCTCTCCTCTCCTCTCCTCTCCTCTCCGAACCTCTCCTCTCCGAACCTCTCCTCTCCTCTCCGAACCTCTCCTCTCCTCTCCTCTCCTCTCCGAACCGAACCTCTCCTCTCCTCTCCTCTCCTCTCCTCTCCGAACCTCTCCTCTCCTCTCCTCTCCTCTCCTCTCCGAACCTCTCCTCTCCGAACCTCTCCTCTCCTCTCCGAACCTCTCCTCTCCTCTCCGAACCTCTCCTCTCCGAACCTCTCCTCTCCGAACCTCTCCTCTCCGAACCTCTCCTCTCCTCTCCGAACCTCTCCTCTCCTCTCCTCTCCTCTCCTCTCCTCTCCTCTCCTCTCCTCTCCTCTCCTCTCCTCTCCTCTCCCCTCCCCTCCCCTCCCCTCCCCTCCCCTCCCCTCTCCTCTCCTCTCCTCTCCTCTCCTCTCCTCTCCTCTCCTCTCCTCTCCTCTCCTCTCCTCTCCTCTCCTCTCCTCTCCTCTCCTCTCCCCTCCCTCTCCCCTCCCTCTCCCTCTCCCTCTCCCTCTCCCTCTCCCTCTCCCTCTCCCTCTCCCTCTCCCTCTCCCTCTCCCCTCAAGCCCCTTCAGTGAAGGCTGAGATGAGGCAAATGAAGGGTGATGGCTGGATGCTGAGCACATGAACAACAACCCCAGTGCAAAATGTGCACTGCTGGGCTCTTTGTCCTTCCTTCAAACAAAACCTCACACTGGAAGCAGGTGCAGCATTTCATTCAGGACAGTTTCAGGCTCTATGCTGAAATGCCCATGTCACACCAAGTGGACCTTTACCCTGGGATGTGTTAAACCAGCAAGGTTTGGAAATGTACCCCAGCAGCTTCACAGCAAGCAGCTCAGCATTCTTATTCTACATACCTGTCACTCTTCTCTGAGACTGCTCTTTGGATCACAACCTTTTCTCCCTCTCCTCTTACTGTTTAAAGAGCCTTCCAAGCTTGCTTCATTTGCTTCTATGCCTGAGTGCAGGTGTGAAGATTGCATCTGCATGTGTTCAAGCCCATGCTGTACTCTAAGCCTCCTGGAAAGGTAGTTGAGGAAGACCTTGAGCTCTCTACAGTCAAGGGCCTCTGCCTTGTTGTGTGGGTGCTCTTCTGAGATCTTTATTCCTCACAGCTAGGGAGCAGGCAATTAGCTGATGATTTCCTGACATGCTTTTCTGTCCTTGTGGGACAGACAGCTTGCCTCCAGCATCAGGTTGTGGCTGGGAATGCAGGAGACGCAGGAGCAACTCTGAGACCTCTCAACAACTGGGATTTTGCAGCACCAGCAATTGCCCCTGAGCCAGTGCTGCTCTCACCTACCTGTAGTTCAGTGCATTCTGCTCTCTCCTTTGGTTATGGCTGGCACTGCTCTGGCACTCGAGATGAGACTACTGACTCCAGGTCAGATCCAATAGGTTTGCAGGTGCTGAGCTCTTACTGCAATAAATGCCAAGTGAGAGTTGTTCAAGTTGTAGTGGAAGTGGACTCCCCTGGCTGTAGGAAGTGACAGGGTGGTGGGGAAAGACAGGCAAGGTTGCAAGGAGTTAAGTGTGAGCACCAGAATGAAATAAACTTCAAGGTGGAAAACGGGAATGTCACTGAGGTGCCTCAAAACAGGCCCATTGCATTGTTTTGAGCTGTCTTGATGAACATTTACTTTGTCCATGGATTATTGTATTTCTTCTTGGAAGCTGGCATGCCCTGCTGCCTAAATGGCAGCACTTCCACAGCATGCACCATGGCTTGAAGCAGCAAAATCTGTCCCCAATACTAGAGTTAAGCAAACTGTTAAAGTAGGCACTGAACCAACTGCCCACATCTCCTCCCCAAACCCAAACTAAACCTCTTTTGAGGTTCAGGAATGTTTGGTTAACTTTAAATAAAACAATGTTGTGCTTCTACACATCCTGCTTTCAGCGAAGCCTCCAAGCAGGCAGATCTGTGTTTGCACTGCCTCTGGCCCAGCTGAAACCAGGAGGCACTGGAAATCTCACAAACCCAGCTTTGGCTCACAGGCTATCCAGCTCCCCTCACTCTTGCCTGAGAGAGCACAATGTAACCCCTGCACATGGCAACTGATTGTGAATTTTCCACCAGGTAACACTGAGGTTCTGGAGCATGTCCAGGGAAGGGCAATGAGGCTGGAGAAGGGCCTGAAGCACCTGGGCTATGAGTAGCATCTGAGGGAGCTGGGGGTGTTCAGTTTGGAGAAGAGGAGGCTAAGGGGGCTGAGGCTACTCTCTACAGCTCCTTGAAGGGAGGTTGGAGTGAGGAGGGGGCAGCTTCTGCTTCTTGGTGGCAAGGGACAGGAGCAGAGGCAATGGTTCCAAGCTGCACCAGGGGAGGTTCAGGCTGGAGACTAGGAAATATTTCTTCCCAGAGAGGATTCTCAGCCATTGGAATGTTCTGCCCAGGGCACTGCCAGAGTCACCCTCCCTGGGGGTGTTCCAGCAGTGTGTGGACTTGGTGCTTAGGGACATGATTTAGTGCTGGGCCTTCAGTGCTGGATGATCTTTGAGGTCTCTTCCAACCAGATGCATTCTGTGATTCTGTGAAGACAAAAGCACTCTTGTGGTACATGGCAACAACCCAGAGCAAATGGTAATAAAGATACCCAACCAGGCACACGTATGTGGTGCTTCTTATTTGGGCTGTGGCTAATTCAAAACACATAATTCCAAACTGGGTTGCCCACCAGCTCTTTGAGGACTCTATTGAATTTCAGAGCACAAGCACGAGGCTGCCAGCCTGGTTTCCAGAGGTACGTGTTTCACCACGCAACGCTGCCCTGCAGGTCACTACAACACTTTTAAAGCACTTCTGCATAGCAGCCTTTTGCAAATCCATATTTAAAGGAGCACTGAATGTTACTGCTAGAAATGATCTCACTGTCAGCAAAAGAGAACACAAGCACCCTGCTCACTCAGCTGTCTGCTCTGCTGTCCCAAGTACCACAGTGCCATGGCTTCATGTTTGCTGGCCAAATTAATGATAGTTTCCAGGTTCTAACGAGACAGAGATGAAGCACTGCACGTTGGCATCACCTTTGTGAGAACCTGATGCAGTTGGCATTTCAGTTGCCACAAAGAATACAAAAGTGACAGACTAAATGCACTCAGAGAAACCCAACCCTTCTGCCGTGGCCAAAGTTTCAGTGCCTGACCTAAGATTTTGGATGGACTACCTCCACTTTAGCAGGTGCCTGCCCATGCTTTCCTCAGGGGCAAGACAAAGCAAAATGCCCTTTTGCCCACAAGTGTGAAAGCAAAATAATCACTGTGCCACTTCCTTACATGCCAAAACCTATGAGCATTGAAAGCACTAAACCTGCCCAGTGGCTCCCCTCCAGACACACCCACCTTCCCAGTGCTGCACTGCTTTAGGCCAGACCACTTCTGGAGCAAACAACCCCCCAACACATGTAAGGGGTCAAGAATCTGGCTTTAATCACACTGGTAAATAACAAATAAAATGCAGTCCTACACACACAGAAGCAGCCAATTAATTTCACTTGGTGAAAGTGCAAGACCCATCAGCATCCCACACCTCCGAGAGCCTGGAGGTGCATGAATCGTAAAATGGTTTGGGTTTGAAGGCACATCCAGCAGTCATCCAGTCCAACCCTTCTGCAGTCAGCAGGGACATTCTCCACTAGACCAGGCTTCTCAGAGCCTTGTTGAGCCTGACCTTGAGTATCTCCAGGAACGGGGACTCAAGCACCGCCCTGGGCTACCTGTTCCAGTGTTCCACCACCCTCGTGGTAAAGAACTTCCTCCTAACATCCAATCTAAATCAGCTCTCCTCTACTTTCACACCACTGCCCCTCAACCTGGCCCTGCAGGCCTTTGTAAACAGTCCCTCTGCAGCCTTCCTGTAGTCCCCTTCAGGTACTGGCAGGCTGCTATTAGGTCTCCCTGGGGCCTCCTCTTCTCCAGGCTGAACACTCCCAGCTCCCTCAGCCTATCCTTCTAGCAGAGGTATTCCAACCCTCTGATCATTTTTGTGGCCCTCCTCTGGACCCACTCCATCAGGTCCATCTCCTAAAGCAAAACATGTGCACTTCCCATGCTTTTTTGGTTAGTTATTTATTCCCTTTTAGGAGACTTTCACTCTGCCCACCACATAATCACAGAATGGTAGGGGCTGGAGGGACCTCTGGGGATCATTTAGTCCAACCCCCCCTGCTAAAGCATATTTGCCTAGAGCAGGTTGCATAGGATTGTGTTCAGGCAGGTTCTGAATGTCTCCAGAGAAGGGCACTCTGCAACCTCCCTGGGCAGCCTGTTCCACACTTTTGAGTAAGGAGTTCAGAAAGTAGTTATAAACCATTAAAGCTGTTTAGAGAGCAGTATCTCTTAGCCTCTTTGCATAGCTTAAAGCTGGTATTGCCTTCAAGAGCAGGTGCTGAAGTAAAACATGACTGACAAATGCCTCATCAGACCCTGCTCCAACACTTCACCAGAAGTGCAGCAGGTGCAAGAGAACTTTGGCTTGTTCTTTTCTTTTTAGGGGGGGGAGAGGGGTGTACCTTGCCCTCCTTCCCTTTCATGCCAGTCACCAAAGAATCAGCAGTGCTTTAAGCATGTCAGCTAGCATTACATGAATAGAGCTACTCCAGTTTCCTTTCAGGCAGGAAAAAAATCAGCTCAAGACATTCCACTGCCAGCTTTCTGAAGGGCAAGGAGCTAAAACACACAAAGCAAACCCAACCCACGAGAGTGAATTTCCCTGCCTTTGATGTACACACTTTAAATGGGCAGTTTGGGAGCCAGGGATGAGGTCTTACCCAGGACATATTTCCTTTTCCCTCAAGTCCCCCAAAAGTAACAACACCAGCATCAAGCTTTTCCTTCTAGATGTTACATTTATTGCAGCCTGCTTCTGCTTTGCCTTCTTTAAAAAAATAAATAGTGAAGCCTCTGCAAAAGGAAGCTCAGTCACAGCTTAAATAAAGAGTAGCTATGAATACTATCTTAGTGGTAAGTACATAATGCTGCAAGTGCACCACTGGACAGATTAATGTGATGGAAGAGCTCTTTTGTGTTCCGTATTTTGCTCAGTTAAATGTTTATATTCTCTTTCAAGTGAAAACTTACAATTCCCACAGTAAGCTTGGAAAATTGGATTAGACCTCAGCAGCTGACAATTAAAAGCCACACTCTTGGCTACTGTCTGCTTCCCAGGGGCAGCCAGTGTCCATAATCAGCATTCATCTTCCATCTTCCTCAGCTGGGCTGTCTGGCAGGTGCTGGGTGGGGTGAAGACGGAGGGGTCAGCAATGCCCAGCTGCAGGTCAAAGAAGCGAGTGGAGGTGGTCACGCTGTAGTTCTTCGTGTAGGTTTCCTGCACTGGGTAACAGTCTTTGACTGTGTAAACACCGACCCAGGACTCCACTGCAACCAAGCACAAATGTGGCTACTTTAGAGAACAGGAATCAATTCATGTGGTATGATGATGCCAGTCCAAAAAAAAAACCCCAACACAACCCACCATGACCATTCTTCAAGCAAAGCTTTGAGGCTGGAACTGCCTCTCCTGGAGTACTGTGTCCAGTTCGGGAGCCACTATTACAAGAAAGAGCTGGGGGTGCTGGAGTGTGTCCAGAGAAGGGCCACGAGGATGAGCAGAGGGCTGGAGCTGCTCTGCTAAGAGGACAGACTGAGGGAGTTGGGGCTGTTCAGTCTGGAGAAGAGAAGGCTCCAAGGAGACCTTCTTCTGGCCTTGCAGTATCTGAAGGGGGCTACAAGACAGCTGGGGAGGGACTTTTGAGGGTGTCAGGGAGTGACAGGACTGGGAGGTATGGAACAAAACTAGAAATGGGTAGATTCAGCTTGGATGTTAGGAAGAAGTTGTTCCCCATGAGGGTGGTGAGAGACTGGCACAGGTTGCCCAGGGAGGTGGTGGAAGCCTCATCCCTGGAGGTTTTGAAGGCCAGGCTGGATGTGGCTGTGAGCAAGCTGCTGTAGTGTGAGGTGTCCCTGGCCATGGCAGGGGGGTTGGAACTGGCTGATCCTTGAGGTCCCTTCCAACCCTAACAATTCTATGATTCTATAGGTCTGTCTGTACACATGGCAGCACTAAGAAAGGCCATAAAGCTGGAATAATGTGTGGACACTACAATGATATTATATTATCTACTTTATATATGTTATCTATATCTGTCTGTATATATTGTTAAATATAAACAATATTTGAATGGTTTCCCAGGGAGGTAGTTGAGGTCCCATCCCTATTCATGAGGTCTGTGGTGATGGGTTGGACTTGGTGATCTTTGAGGTCTCTTCCAACCTTGGTGATTCTGTGATTCTCTGTGACTCTGTGAGATATTCCAGGTGAGGCTGGACAGGGCTCTGGGCAACCTGATCTAGTTGGGGATGCCCCTGCTGACTGCAGAGGGGGTTGCACTGGATGGCCTCCGGAGGTCCCTTCCAAACCAAATCATTCTATGATTCTATGAGCATATGTCTTCAGGACATCCTGATAGAGCAAAACCATTCTGACCTTGATGAGTTTGGCTTTGAGTATCCAGACATGGAAGCTTCATTTCCTCAGTTCCATCAGAATTTTTAATAGAAACCTAAGGTCAAAGATGATGTTACTGAGGTAGCCCAGAGCTCCACACTGAAATCTTGGTCATTTTAACAGAAATATAGTTTCTAGCATCCCAGCCAATAGGAGGGGAAAGGTAAATGAGTAGACGACTTTAAGACATCTTTGCTATGAATGACCCCAGAGAAAAGCATTGGAAATACAGTATCACAGTATCACACAGTATTACCAAGGTTGGAAGAGGCCTCGAGGATCATCGAGACCAACCTATCAACACAGACCTCATGACCAAGTGCCACATCCAATCCCCTCTTGAATACCTCCAGGGATGGTGACTCCACCACCTCCCTGGGCAGCACATTCCAATGGCTAATGACTCTCTCAGTGAAGAACTTTCTCCTCACCTCCAGCCTAAACTTCCCCTGGCACAGCTTGAGACTGTGTCCCCTTGTTCTGGTGCTGGTTGCCTGGGAGAAGAGACCAATCCCTTCCCTGCTACAACCACCTTTCAGGTAGTTGTGGAGGGCAATGAGGTCACCCCTGAGCCTCCTCTTCTCCAGGCTAAGCAACCCCAGCTCCCTCAGCCTCTCCTCATAGGGCTTGTGCTCAAGGCCTCTCCCCAGCCTTGTTGCCCTTCTCTGGACACATTCAAGTGTCTTGATGTCCTTCTTAAACTGAGGGGCCCAGAACTGGACACAGCACTCAAGGTGCAGCCTAACCAATGCAGAGTACAGGGGCACAATGACTTCCCTGCTCCTGCTGGCCACACTATTCCTAATGCAGGCCAGGATGCCATTGGCCTTCTCGGCCACCTGGGCACACTGCTGGCTCATGTTTAGGCAGCTGTCAATCAGCACCCCCAGGTCCCTCTGTGTTTGGGAGCTCTCCAGCCACTCTGACCCCAGCCTGTAGCACTGCATGGGATTGCCATGGCCAAAGTGCAGCACCCGGCACTTGGACTTGTTGAATGCCATCCTGTTGGACTCTGCCCATCTGTCCAGTCAGTCGAGGTCCCTCTGCAGAGCATTTCTACTCTCTAACTGACCAACATCTGCTCCTAACTTGGTGTCATCTGCAAACCTGCTGATGACTGACTCAATCCCCTCATCCAGATCATCAATGAAGATGTTAAAGAGGATGGGGCCCAGCACTGATCCCTGGGGCACACCACTGGTGACTGGCTGCCAGCTGGATGTGGCACCATTCACCACCACTCTCTGGGCTCGGCCCTCCAGCCAGTTCCTAACCCAGCACAGAGTGTGGTGGTCCAAGCCACGAGCTGAAAAATGACACATCATTAACTGGACATTAAGCTCCACAGAAGTTCCCAAAATACAGGATCTGAAAAACAAAATTCCTGGAGTAAGTGAAAATTTGCCTCTTCTAGAATACCATAGGTAAGATGAAACTAGTTACAGACGTCTTAGAATCACAGGACAATAAAATGCATTGTCTTGGAAGGGACCTGTCAAGGTCATTTATTCCTCTCCCTCTGCAGCAGCAGGGTCATCTGCAACTAGAGCAGGTTGCTCAGAGCCCCTTGGAGCCTGATCTTGAATGTCTTTAGGGATGGGGCCTCCACCACCTCCCTGGGCAACCTGTTCCAGTGTTCTGCTACCTTCATAATAAGGAGCTTCTTCCTAATGTCCAATCTAAATCTACCCTTTTCTAGTTTAAAACCATTGCCCTGTGTCCTAGAGCTGTGTGCCATTGTAAACAGTCACTCACTGCCTTTCTTGTAGGCCCCCTTCAAATGCTGGAAGCCTGCTCTAAGGTCTCCCCATAGCCTTCTCTACAATCTTACCTTCATTTCCTACTTCATTATTCCTACTTTTAGAATAGAATAGAATAGAATAGACCAGGTTGGAAGACATTCCAGATCATCACATCCAACCCATCAACCAATCCAACCCACCTAAACAACTAAACCCACCTAAACCACCAAGCACCCCATCAAGTCTCCTCCTGAACACCTCCAATGATGGTGACTCCACCACCTCCCCGGGCAGCCCATTCCAATGGGCAATCACTCTCTCTGTGTAGAACTTCTTCCTAACATCCAGCCTAAACCTCCCCTGGCACAGCCTGAGACTGTGTCCTCTTGTTCTGGTGCTGGCTGCCTGGGAGAAGAGACCAACATCTGCCTGTCTACAACCTCCCTTCAGGTAGTTGTAGACAGCAATAAGGTCACCCCTGAGCCTCCTCTTCTCCAGGCTAAGCAACCCCAGCTCCCTCAGCCTCTCCTCACAGGGCTGTGTTCCAAGCCCCTCACCATCTTTGTTGCCCTTCTCTGGACACGCTCCAGCAAGTCAACCTCCTTCCTAAACTGAGGAGCCCAGAACTGGACACAGTACTGAAGATGTGGCCTAAGCAGTGCAGTGTACAGGGGGAGAATGACCTCCCTGCTCCTGCTGGCCACGCTGTTCCTGATGCAGGCCAGGATGCCATTGGCCCTCTTGGCTGCCTGGGCACACTGCTTTTATTCAAGGAGGCAATATTTTGCCCTGGTGAAATGCTCAAGTTCATATATTTGATGTCCAGAGCCCCAGTTATTGCATTAGCTGACTAGACCCATAAATTTCATGGGACTTTAAAAATTGCTTTTTATAGTTGTCTAGGTCATCAGTAAACCATTGAAGAGACTGAAGCCAATGTGCTAATAAGCTGCTATGCATCCAAACCCTCACATATTGTACCTTGGAAAAATTCAACCTACTTCCTTTTATATTGCAGGTATTCAGCTGCCAAGTGCAGCAGATGTTCCTTGCTAGTTTAATCCATAACAAACCTTGGCTGCATGGTAAGGATGTGGATAGTAAGGATGTGGATATTTATTAAGGATTAAGGATGTGGATATTAAGGATGTCCATTGCTGCAGAGCCATGCACTGGATGTATTCTGTGCTAACACTCAGAGTGAAGACACAGACTGAGACCTGCTTTGTTTCTATTATGTAGAAACTATACTATTATGTCCTCTACTTTTGAGGACATCCCCAATTACATCACCACTTCTTCTCTAGATGTATTTTGGAGACAGGCTGCTGGGTTCAGCTGCAAAAGGATGCTGTTCCATGCCAAAATCTGTATGACACGAACTAAACCACAGTCAAATCCTTTGGGCATATTTGATCCTGCTAAGAAATACTTTCTTAATAAAATCCATTGAAAACAAAAAAGCAATTGATAACCAAAAGCATTGATAACCAAAAGCATTGATAACCAAATGCACTGATAACAAAAAGCACTGATAATGAAATGCACTGATAACCAAATGCATTTATAACGAAATGCATTGATAAAAGAAAGCATTGATAACCAAATGCATTGATAACTAAAAGCATTGATAACCAAATGCATTGATGACAAAATGCATTGATAACCAAAAGCATCGATAACCAAATGCATTGATAACCAAATGTATTGATAGCAGAAAGCATTGATAACAAAAAGCATTGATAACCAAATGCACTAACCAAATGCACTCATAACAAAAAGCATTGATAACCAAAAGCATTGATAGCCAAAAGCACTGATAACCAAATGCACTGATAACCAAAATGTTACAAAGAAATCTTTCCCAGCAAGAGAGATTGACCATTGGGACGTGCTGCCCAGGGAGGTGGTGGAGTCACCATCACTGGAGGTGTTTAAAAGGAGGCTGGATGAGGCACTTGGTGCCATGGTTTAGTTGATTAGATGGTGTTGGGTGATAGGTTGGACTTGATGACCTCAAAGGTCTTTTCCAACCTGATTAATTCTGTATGTTTATTCTGTGTATTTTAAAAGCACTGACAATAAAGTGTATTGATAGCAAAATGCATTGATAACAAACAGCACTGATAACAAAATTATATGCTGCACAAAGGTTAGATTTATTGTTTCTCCCCCAGACTTTAAAGAAACATGGAATAATGCCTAATTTTATTTCTCCCTGGGTAGCAGAGACAAGAGTTGTTATCATCAAGCTGAAACAGAAGCATGCACCTACATTTCCTGGCTGGTTTTCTGTCAGACCATTCCTGTACCATGATTTGATCTCCAGGTCCCCCAATGTAGTACTGATCTTCGTAAGTTGAATTGGCAGGAATATCGTATGGGTCCCAGGGCTCTGTCAGAGCAGTCTTCGAGCAGAGCTTTGTGACTTGTTCAATCTGGAACATCACTGCATCTTTGTAGAGCAAAATGTACTCAAAGAATCTGAAACAGTAATAAAAAAAACCATAACACCAAAAACCCAATGAATACATCACAGCACATTAGAGGTTGGAAGGAACCTCCAGAGATCATCCAGTCCAAACCCCCTTGCCAGAGCAGCATCACCCAGGGCAGGCTGCACAGGAATGCACCCAGGTGGGGTTGGAAAGTCTCCAGAGAAGGAGACTCCATAACCCCTCTGGGCAGCCTGCTCCAGGGCTCTGTCACCCTCATGTTGAGCTGAAACCTTCTCTGTTCCAGTTTCTATCCATTGTTCCTTATTGCTGTGCACCACCCAAAAGAGCTTGGCCCCCTCCACTTGACCCCCACCCCTCAGATATTGATAGACATTGATCAGATCCCTTTCAGCCTAAACAGTCTCCAGACTAAACAGCCCCAGGGCTCTCAGTCTCTCTTCACAGGGGAGATGCTCAAGTCCCCTAGGCATCCTCCTGGCTCTCCCTTGGACTCTCTCCAGCAGGTCTCTGTCTCTCTTGAACTGGGGAGCGCAAGACTGGACACAGGATTGCAGCTGTGGTCTCAGCAGGGCAGAGCAGAGGGGGAGAAGAACCTCCCTAGCCCTGCTGACCACACTTTCCTTGCTGCACCCCAGGATGCCATTGGCTCTCTTGGCCACCAGGGCACATTGCTGGACTTGCTGTCCACGAGCACTCCAAGGTCTTTCTCTGTGGAGCTGCCTTAAAACACTCCTGCTTCTGTGATGACTCTTACCAACCAAAAGGTTGCCCAGGGGGGTAGCTGAGGTCCCATCCCTGGAGATATTGAAAGTAAGGCTCAACAGGGCTCTGGGCAACCTGATCCAGCTGAGGATGTCCCTGCTGACTGCAGAGGGGGTTAGACTGGATGACCTCTGGAGGTCCCTTCCAACCCAGACCAGTCTATGATCCAAGCTTTAAAGAGAGCTACTCCTCTGTGTGTCCTGGAAACAGCGAGCACAGAAATCTAAGACTACACAGGATCTGAGTTTAGCTGCCTGTGAAAGGAGAAAGAATAGAATAGAATAGAATAGAATAGAATAGAATAGAATAGAATAGAATAGAATAGAATAGAATAGAATAGAATAGAATAGAATAGACCAGGTTAGAAGAGACCTTCAAGATCATCACGTCCAACCTATCACCTAACACCACCCAATCAACTAACCCATGTAACCAAGCACCCTGTCAAGCCTCCTCCTGAACACCTCCAGTGACGGCGATTCCACCACCTCCCCAGGCAGCCCATTCCAATGGGCAATCACTCTCTCTGTGTAAAACTTCCTCCTGACCTCCAGCCTGAACCTCCCCTGGCGCAGCCTGAGACTGTGTCCTCTTGTTCTGGTGCTGGCTGCCTGGGAGAAGAGACCAACCTCTGCCTGTTTACAACCCCCCTTCAGGTAGTTGTACAGAGCAATAAGGTCACTCCTGAGTAAGTTGTTTTATAAAAAGAGCCAACATGAACAGCAAAATCTGCATTAATATGAAAATCACAATCTAGGGAAATAGTTTAAAATTATGTCTTTTTTTCTTTTCTTTTCTTCTTTTTTTTACCAGCCAAGTCCTGTGGACATCCAAGACCTAAGCCTCTGGTTTTTTTAGGTGCCTGGGATTTCATTGGCTGCTTGAGGGGAAGCACAGAGTCCTGAAAATAGGTCTTGGAAAAGAAAGAGAAGAGGAAATGATTTTTAATTAGCTTGTTTGGTGTTTTGTTTTGTTTTGTTTTGTTTTGTTTTGTTTCAGAAAAGGGAACATATTTGCAGCCTGTGCCCACCTGTAATGTTGCTTTTATAACCATCTCATCCCTTAAGCTGGAACTTCAAGAAAAACCCAAACAGTTCACTGGGGCACTTTCAAAGAGGTTTGGAGCAGTTACTTGGACAAGTTACCCTCTTTGCCTGACTGAGATTATTCCCCTACCTTTCCTACCCTATTCCATCCTACCCGGCCCTATACCTCACACTACACTCTTAACAGGATTGTCTTGTGGTCTTTAAGCAGGGGGTTGGAGCAGCTCTGCTACGAGGCCAGGCTGAGGGAGCTGGGGGTGTTCAGCCTGGAGAAGAGAAGGCTCTGGTGAGACCGAATAGCAGGCTGCCAGTACCTGAAGGGGGCTACAAGAAGGCTGCAGAGGGACTGTTTGCAGAGGCCTGTGGTCACAGGACCAGGGGCAATGGTTTGAAATTAAAGGAGATTGAATGTTTGGAACAAATTCTCTACCATGAGAGTGGTGGAACACTGGAATAGGTTGCCCAGTGAGGTGGTTGAGGCCCCATCCCTGGAGATATTCGAGGTCAGGCTCTGAGCAACCTGATCTAGTGGAGGATGTCCCTGCTGACTGCAGGGGGCTTGGACCAGATGACCTTTGGAGGTCCTTTCCAACCCAAGCCATTCTATGATTCTAGATAATCCTTGCTTTGTCTCTGCCTGCAAATGGGTAAATTGCAGCCCATAAGGACACACTTGTGTGCTTCCATCCTATGCTTTGAAGAACTTCTTAACACTGGACCATATCCTGTGCAAATAATTCCATTGATTTTGCTGGAAGTAATGATGTCAGACAGGTGAGATATATGCTGCAGTCAGTACTCTCTTCTTCTGAGCTAAAGGAAGCTGAAGAAGAGACCTCTTGAATTCAACGCCAGGGCAGGATACCATGCCCACATGTCATGGGTGCCACACAATCAAGAGGTGGAGCACTTGAGCTGAAGGAGTGGGTGTGCATCCAAATACCAACCTACCTCTGACATTCCTCTTGAAATCTGGGGAGATGGTTAGAGGTGCCCCCCACTAGACAGCCTGGACAACACTTTTGGACTCTCAGGAAGTCCTAAACCCAGTAAACTTAACCAGTGACTTGTCTGCTGCATGGCTTTGTTCTGCATGTTATTAATGCAGTTCAAAACCACAAATTATTTTTAATACCTGTCAGGAGAAAAAAAGTCATTAGACTCAAGATCCTGCCTACCAGCTCTGTTTCAGGTACTCCTCCTGCACCAAGTCCCACCAAAAAGTGCCCTACAGAATCACAGAACATTTTGTGTTGCAGAAGACCTAGGAAGGTCATCTAGTCCAAAGTCCCTGCAGTGAGCAGGAATATCTTCAAGTAGATCAGGTTGTTCAGAGCCCCATCCAATCTGATCCTGAATGCTTCCAGGGATAGGGCTTCTGCCACCTCCCTGTGCCAGTGTTTCACCACCCTTATTGTGTGCTGAGGCCCTTCCCACCTCTCAGTCCTGAAGCACAGCAGCCTGCCCATCACCTAACACATCCACATGACTCCCAGGGTTCACTTCTGTGCTTCTGAAGTGAACTTCAAATCCAGAAGGAATTAGGTGCTTGCTGTCCAATTGCCTTTGCAGTGAGTCAGAGGAGCAGAGGTGCTGGCAGTGGCGTGCCAAGGCTGTGTGACGTGTCTAAGCACACCAGAGAAGGTCATTTGATGGAGAGAGGCACAATAATGGTCTGAGGCTAACAGGAATTCCTTGCATGCTAAATCTGGCTCTGCATCATTTCACCCTGTGAATTTGGACAAGTGACTTAGAGGACTGGAGCCTTAAAATGCCATTCTTGTTATTTGGGGTTTTTTTTGACTGCTGAAGCACTGAAGCTGTCACTAATCAGGGATCAAGAACCAGTTGTGTGAAGCACAGGATTAACAAAGAACAAAACCACAACTCCTGCCCCCAAAACCCCAAGGAATGATGGTTCTTGCAAAGCAGGAACCTTTCCTTTCCTGCAGAGACACACAGAGCTCCATGCATCCAGGGCTTTAACCTGTTGATTCAGTCTTCCCCAGCAGCAGCTACTGTATCCTTAAAGCTCCCCCTTGCTTTATATTGCCGAGGAAGCATGCTGGAACAAGTGAAATCTGCAAGCAAAGTGTGATGTATGATTTGTGTCAGAGCTACTCAGCAGGGAACAGCACTTGTTACTTAAATTACTGAGCTGAGGTCGCTGCAACTACTCCAAAGCTACCTTTGCTTTCTCTGCAGGGTTAACTAAAGGCTTGAAGCATCTGTTTACCTTTGGGGTGCTGCTTAATTCTTTGCCAGTTCTCTTTGTACAAAGGCATTTTTAAACACTCTGAAAGAAGTTACAAGTGTAACTAAAAATACCTCTGTGTGTGTGTCCCCCCCAAATCCTCTGTCCCAGTGTGCACGGACATCTAAAACACGTTGTTCTTGAGTTAATGTGTACCCTCTTGACAACAACTCACAACAATTCCACTGTGTTTTACATACTGCTTATTGAAGGAAGGTTTCACAGAATCACAGAGTGTTAGGGGCTGGAGGGGACCTCAGAATCTCATCCAGTCCAACCCCCCTGCCAGAGCAGAATCACCAAGAGCAGGTCACACAGGAAGACATCCAGGTGGGTTTTGAAGGTCTCTAGAGAAGGAGACTCCACAACCCCCCTGGGCAGCCTGTTCCAGGGCTCTGTCACCCTCACAGGGAAAAAAAAAATCTGTTTCCACAGAACTTCCTCTGCCTCAGCTTCCACCACTGCCCCTTGTGCTATCATTGAGCATCACCCAGCAGAGCCTGGCTCCAAGCCTCTGGGCACTCACCCTGCACAGCTTTATCAACATGAATGAGGTCACCTCTCAGTCTACTAGTATCATAGTATCATAGTATGAGTCAGGGTTGGAAGGGACCACAAGGATCATCTAGTTCCAACCCCCCTGCCATGGGCAGGGACACCCCACACTAGATCAGCCTGGCCAGAGCCTCATCCAGCCTGGGCTTAAACACCTCCAGGGACGGGGCCCCAACCACCTCCCTGGACAACCCATTCCAGGGCTTCACCACTCTCATGGGGAAGAACTTCCTCCTCACATCTAGCCTGAATCTCCCCACCTCCAGCTTCATTCCATTCCCCCTAGTCCTATCACTACCTGAGATCCTGAGAAGTCCCTCCCCAGCCTTCCTGTCTCCTCTTCTCCAAGCCACGGAACCTTCAGCTCCCTCAGTCTCCCCGTAAGGAAGATGTTCTACTCCCCAAGTAATTTTCATGGCTCTGTGCTGGACTCTTTCAAGTAATTCCCTGAGGTCCTTCTTGAACTGAAGGGCTCAGAACTGGACACAATACTCCAGATGCAGCCTCACCAGGGCAGAGTAGAGGGGGAAGAGAATATTGAGCGAATAGGAGGGGAATACTGTGAGAAGAGGAAGCTTTACTAGAAAGATGACTACAAAACCTCATCTCCTCATCTCTTCAGATGAAGCCCATTTTCAAGGGAGCAGAGCTGCCAAGCAGACAGTTGATAAACACTCATCAGGTCAGGAACATTCATCTGCTGTTGGAAAGCCCTGGCGAGCTCCTTTCAGAAGGGAGAAGCATTCGTTTGTCAGTGGATTTCTGGGAACTCCTTTCCCCTTTCCCATGAAGTTTTCGGTAATTTCAGACTTGTGTTTTTCTTCTGGTGTATCAGACCTCAACAACAACAGTCATTTACCATCTCTGAGCTCACATGTTTGGCAGTGGTGCTGGCCTATGGTATATTGTACAAACAGAGGCTGGTGCAGATACATATGACAGTAAATGTAACCTGATACTGCGTAAAAGCAGTGTTTTTCAGTCTGACTTAAATCACTCACAGCTTGTAAAGGCCTTCTTGCCTTTTTTTTTTCTTTTTCTTTTTTCTTTTCTAGGCTACCAAGCTCCTTGTGTCAGGTATCTAATTACCAAGGTGTAGGAGGAACTTTGACAGCACGACCCATTTCTCAAGCAGAGAGAATTAGGCAGTTTAATTCCTGTTAATTATGAAGCTTGTGTGGAAGGAAAATCCTAAACACAGGAACCATAGAATGGTCCAGGATGGAAGGGACTTCCAAAAGTCATCCAGTCCAACCCCCTCTGCAGTCAGCAGGGACATCCTCAACTGGATCAGGTTGCCCAGAGCCTTGTTCAGACTCACCTTGAATATGTCCAGCGATGGGGCCTCAATCACCTCCCTGGGCAACCTGTTCCACTCTTCCACCTCTCTCATGGTAAAGAACTGGTTCCTAACATCCAATCTAGATCTGCTCTCCTCTAGTCTGAATCCATTGCTCCTTGTCCTATCCCTGCAGGCCTTTGCAAACAGTCTCTCTGCAGCCTTCTTGTAGCCCCCTTCAGGTACTGGCAGGCTGCTATCAGGTCTCCCAAGAGCCTTCTCTTCTCCAGTGGCAGAATCACCTCTCTGGGTCTGCTGGCAACACATCTTTTCATGCAGCCCAGGATGTGATTGGCCTTCTGGGCTGCAAGCTCACACAGTCAGAAGCAGGAAAGTCAAAGCTACCCTAGCGAGGGGATGACTTAGGGTTTTGTGACTTTAATTATCAAACTCAGTTGAAAAAAAAATGATGCAATGTCTTATTCTTCTAATTGTTTCCCCATCAATTAGATTAGCTACCCTGGCAAACACGAAGGGAAATTAAGCTCTTGAGCATTTCCCTTGCTGTCCCTTTTCGCCTCTTTGACACTCGATAATAATGAGTCTGATCCACCAAGCTGCACCCCTCAGAACAACACATTCTCACTGAAGTTGGAATTCAGGGAAAACAATAAAACATTGTGCTGAAGGGAGCTGTGTTTTGCTAGGGGCCAGGAGTTTCAGTGTCCTTAATGGAGAGCATCTGTGTGCTTCCACAATGGTACACTGGTGACTCGGAACCCTCGCTAGACAACAGCAGAGCTCAAAAGGAAAGGAATGGAAGATGTGGCCAGAAGACCAGAATGTTTTCCAGTGAATCAATGGAACCACCTCCTAGGGAATATGGTATATACACTAGTAAAACCACATGATATCAAAATATACTTGAGGTCTGCAATTATTCTCCTGTTCTGGGTTTGTAAAAAAGTTCAGTGCAGTGAGGCCCTGCTGCCCTGAGAGTACTACTAATAATAAAAGGTTACTGGAAAATCACAGCAGGACTTCAGAAGAAACCAAAAATAATGAGGAAGGCCAGGACTTGACTCTCAGTACACACTAAAGACCTTAGGAAGGGCAGAGTGATAAAAGAGGGAAATGACAAGAGCTATAGGATCATTCATCTATTATTTTTCTCCTCCTTTTTGTGTTATGTAAGGAAGGGAAGTAAATTACCCAATCAAAAGAGTGGATGTTCAAAACTGAGATATGGAAATGCTTCTTGGAGTGGGCACTTCTACTAACTTGGAAAAATGTATGCAAAAGGAAACTGAAATTTAACATGAGGAGATAGCCAGAAAAACAATGGTTGAGAGTTTGTCCAAGAAGACCAAAAAACCAACCCCACACCCCAACATAACAGATGTACCTGGGTTCCTGTTTGTAGTTCTACCTCTAGAGAGCTGCCAGAAGCCCACAGCTCACGCAACAGCAGCTGATGGGACCTGAGCAAAGCCAGGAGCAACAGAGGCTAAGACAGGCCCACAGGATGTTAGGGATTGGAAGGGACCTCTGGAGATCTTCCAGGCCAACCCCGTGCCAGAGCAGGACCAGAGAATCCAGCACAGGGCACACAGGAACACATCCACACAGGGACTGAAAGTCTCCAGAGAAGGAGACTCCACAACCTCTCCGGGCAGCCCGTTCCAGTGCTCTGTGACCCTCACAGTGAAGTTGAAGTGGAACCTCCTGTGCTGGAGTTTCCATCCATTGCCCCTTGTCCTACCCCAGGGCACAAGTAAGCAGAGGCTGTCCCTGTCCCTTCCTTCCTGACACTCAACCCTCAGATATTGATAGACATTGATGAGATCCCCTTTCAGTCTTCTCCTCTCCAGACTAAATAGTCCCAGGTCTCTCAACCTCTCCTCCCCAGGCAGTGCTGCAGTCCTTTCAGTATCCCTTGGACTCTCTCTAGCAGATCCCTGTCCCTCTTGAACAGAGGAGCCCAGAACTGGATGCAATATTCCAAGTGGGGCCTTAGCAGGGCAGCGTAGAGGGGGAGGAGACACTCTTCTTGAAAGACCCACCCCAGCTGTAAAAGAAGCCCTTAGGGAGCACCACAACCTGGGCAGGCAAACAGGGCATGCTGGTGAGGGCATGACGTGGCAGTTTGTGGGGCAGGACCTACAGAAAGGGCACCAAAGCCAATACCAGAACAATCTGGCACATCAGAAAGGCACAACACACATAACTGAACTTAAACAACCTCCCTGTCCCAGATGCTCCCTTTGGAGTTAAAGAATAATAAAAAATAGGCACAGATTTTTCAGCTGGGACTGCAGCTTCTTACACATCTTAACTTCCATGTACAAACAGAGAAGGATCTCCAGACACCATGAAGAGGAGGCACAAGACATCCAGAAGACCTCTATTGCTCTTCACTGAAATTGTAAATCCCATCCTGCATATCCTGGGCCAGTGAGTTGCTTTTCACAGTGCATTCCTGTGTAAAAACTAATCCCAAAGAAGTCTGAGGAACAGATTGCCCTTTTAAACAGATGGGGAATAGGTCCTCATTCTGATAAATAATATCAATAAAAGCAAACTCTTCTTTCATGATGAAATATTCCCTGGAAAAATTTGTGAGATTACTGACCCAAGATGTAATGGTTTCCACCTTCCATCTGCAATGATTTCCTAAAGAGGGATGATTCAGGTCTGTCAGATATCTGTCCAATGTAAAAAATACAACCCACTAGGTCTGTTGTCAAGGGAGTTTGGAAGTCAGGTCAGCTAGGATAATCAGACAGCACAGTTTGAAAGCAAAATACACTGTTAGAGGATGGCTCAGGTTGGAAGGGATCTCAGAGACCATCCACTCCAACCTCCCCACCATGGGCAGGGACACCTCTCAACTAGACTCAGCTGCTCAAGGCCTCATCCAGCCTGGCCTTCAACACACCCAGGGAGGAGGCAGCCACAACCTCCTGGGCAGCCTGTTCCAGAGCCTCACCACCCTTCTTCCAAAGATTCGGTCTAAACCTACTCTCTCTCAGCTTCAAACCATTCCCCCTTGTCCTATTGCCAGACACCTCTATGAAGAGTCCCTCTGCAGCCTTCCTGTAGGATCCCTTCAGGTAAGGCAGCTCTAAGGTCTCCCCAGAGTCTTCTCTTCTCCAGGCTGAACACCCCCAGCTCCCTCAGCCTATCCTCACAGCAGAGGTATTGCAGCCCTTGGATCATCTTTGTGGCCTCCACTGGACTCACTCCAACAGCTCTGTGTCCTTCTTATGCTGAGGACACCAGAACTGGAGGCAAGATTGGAGGTGGGGTCTCAGCAGAGCAGATCCAAGGGGCAGAATCCCCTCTCTTGCCCTGCTGGCCACACTCCTCCTGATGCAGCCCAGCACAGGATTTGCCTCCTGGGCAGCATGAGGGCACTGCCAGCTCATGGTGAGCTTCTCATCAATCAATGCAGCCAAGGCTCTTTCTTCAGAGCTACTCTCAACCCACTCTGCACCCAGCCTGGATTTGTGCCATACACCACAAGAAACTGTCAGGCCTCCATATGCTCTTGAAAACCAGCTGGACTGCACATACAGAAATCGTGAAGAGGTGAATATGAATTTCCAAAGTGTTGAGCACTTGCTTTAGGGAACACATCTGTGTATCTGATGCACAAACACTGCACAGATTCTCTGCTGGCCCATCACAGAGGCAACACTTGCTGAAGACACAGCCATCAGCTCAAGTCAGTGTGGCTAAGAACACATGGCTGTTTCGAAGTGTTTATAGGCACTGCCATTGTATTAAAAACCTGACACATTTATTTTTTCATTCAGGGACAGTTCTAAGAAGCAGGAGCGAGGAAGGCAAGACCTGTAAATAATATTGGTATAAATATACTGCACTGGCACAGCTGAAAGTTTTCCATTACTCAGGAAAAGGTCACTAGACCTATTGAACGTGTTTAGACTACCCCTGCTGCTTAAAATATGACAGAAATAGCTTTACCATTTAGCATCTGACACAAATACAAGCTTTAGTCTTTAGCAAACAGGTATGCCTGCCTAATTGTGGGGTGTTTTCCTGACACAGAGCCCAGGGTCACACATGCACTGCCAGGGAGCCAGACTTCCCTTTGAGCTTTCCTTAATTAATATGAATTCAGAACTTTTAGACCTTCCAAGATCAGTTTCCTTCACTATTCCTATAACAAATAAGAAAATAACTCTTGTTTTGAAGCTAAAATTGACCTCATCATTATTTAACATGTACACAGTGTCTCATTTGCATACTGTGAGGTTTGTTTTTTTTCTGTATGAGTTCTTTTATACATTTAATGGGCAAGACTTTCAAAGCTGGCCAGTAGTTTTGCCCCTGGCTGTCAAGACACAATTATTCTTTCCACATCCCAACACCAGATCCTCATGTAACTGCTGCTGTTTACAATTTCCATCTCCCAGCTGTGTAATTAGAGATAAATCTGGCTGTAGAACTCCTCCAAAATTACACATGAACCTGACCCCAAGCCCTGTGAAATCAGCCAGAAGAGGCCTCACTGAATTTTACAGATGTTACATCAGGTGTTTATTTGCCCTTCCATTTGGAACAAAGAGGCTGGATGATGTTTAAAATCTAACACAGGTATCAACCTCACCCCAAATACTGCCTCCAGTTCTGGTGTCCTCATCCTAAGAAGGACACAGAGCTGTTGGAGTGAGTCCAGAGGAGGCCACAAAGATGATCCAAGGGCTGGGATGCCTCTGCTGTGAGGACAGGGTGAGGGAGCTGGGGGTGTTCAGCCTGGAGAAGACTCTGGGGCGGGGACCTTAGAGCTGCCTGTCAATACCTGAAGGGATCCTGCAGTAAGGCTGCAGAGGGACTCTTCACAGAGGTGTCTGGCAAGAGGACAAGGGGGAATGGTTAAAAGCTGAGGGAGGGTAGGGTTAGAGTGGACCTTAGGAAGAAGTTCTTCAGTAGGAGGATGGTGAGACTCTAGAATAGGCTGCCCAGGGAGGTTGTGGATGTCTCCTGCCTGGGTGGGTTCTGGGTCAGGCTGGATGAGGCCTTGAGCAGCTGAGTCAGTTGAGAGGTGTCCCTGCCCATGGTGGGGAGGTCCCCTCCAATCTAAGCCATTCTATGATTCTATGAACAACTTGTCTCAAAGAGGCAAGGTGAGGAGATGCTGGGCCATGAGGATGATCAGAGGGCTGGAGCACCTCTCCTGTGAGGACAGACTGAAGGAGTTGGGGCTGTTCAGTCTGGAGAGGAGAAGGCGCCGAGGTGACCTAACTGTGGCCTTCCAGTATCTGAAGGGGGCCTACAGGAAGGCTGGGGAGGGACTTCTCAGGATCTCAGGTAGTGATAGGACTAGGGGGAATGGAATGAAGCTGGAGGTGGGGAGAATAATGCATTAAATAATGCATTAAATATGCACAGTGCCATTACAGTGCTGCTTATGAAGTGGAGCACAGAAACAAGGTTCACCATCAGTAACCTCAACATGAGATGTTGCAACACTAAACACAACATGTTTCACGCACTCTCACTCCCCAGAATGTGTTTCCACAAGCTTAAGCTGACTGTTGAATATTCTGGCTTTCATGATTATTTCTTGTGCTCTTCCTTATACTGTTCTGGGCTTTGTTTTTAGGCACTTGCACTCTCCCTCATCTGTCTGTAAGAAAAAACACAGGAGAGGGCACACCTTTACCAAGCACATTATCCAAATTATCCCTTTGATTCTTTTCTGGGACAGGTAGGTTAGCAAACAGATCTGACTGTGCAAATCCATCTGCGCTTTCTGCACGGAGGTTTTTAAAGCAACACAGTGACAGTGACAAGGAGGCATCCAAGTCCCCAGATGCCACCAACAGATAAGAAAAAAAGAGATTTATTTTTTATACAGAAGATGCAGAGCAACAAATCTGGATCTTATTAAACAGCGATACATTAATTTGGGAACTAATTGTAGTAAGAATTCCTCACCCTGTATGGAACTCTGCTTTCCAAATAATGAATATCCTCTGAGAGTTACCAGAACTGCCTAGCATGAGTAAACTTTCCAGTGCTGGCTGGCTAAAGTATGGCAGAATCCTAATTTTCCTGGCATGAAAAGTAGCTGAGTATGATAAAACCACAGTTGCAGATGGTATTAGGAGATACTGAGAGGATGAATAATGAGGTTGTTCTTTGCTGCCCTCACTGCATCGACTCTGCTCCATGTGAGCATTCAAAAGCCTTCAGCACTGCCATGCATAAAACTACCCTTGGAAAACTTTGGGGAAAATCTGGCCATTCCTCCTCAGAAACATCAAGAGGTACCCATGCAAACAGCAGGTTTCCATGCCAACAGACTGCTACAGGAGAGATTCCCAGCTGTTGAGCAGCTCAGCACTATACAGCTTCCCTGTGTAGGGTTTCACCCAAAAAAATAGCCAATGCCAAGCACATCACATGTTTAGGAACCTTCTTATCTACTGAGCTATCTCATTTGCAGCTGAAGGAGCAACTTCACCATGAATTCCCACAAAGAACTGACAGGAGGACAGCAGATAAGGATTGTTAAGAGGGAAAGTACCAGAACTGACAGAGAAACTGATGGACAGCATCAGAGACCGAAACCTTGGTGGAATGTCTTGTAAGTAGTTGCCTTCATCACTGTCCTACACCATTATTTTTTTCTACAACTAGTCACAAAATCACAAAATGTTAGGGGTTGGAAGGGACCTCCAGAGACCAACCTCCCTGCCAAAGCAGGATCACCTAGGGCAAGCAGCACAGGAATGCATCCAGGTGGGTTTGGAAACTCTGCAGAGAAGGAGACTCCACAACCTCTCTGGGCAGCCTGCTCCAGTGCTCCATCACCCTCACCATAAAGAAGTGTCTCTGTGTTGAGGCAGAACCTCCTGTGTTCTAGCCTGTATCTGTTGTTCCTTGTCCTGTCACTGGTCCCCACCAAAAGCAGCCTGGATCCTTCATCCTGACCCCCACCCCTCAGATATTGATAGACATTGATCAGATCCCCTCTCAGACTTTTCCTCTGCAAACTAAACAGCCCCAGGGCTCTCAGTCTGTCTTAACAGGAGAGATGTTCAAGTCTCCCAATCATCCTCATAGCTCTCTGCTGGACTCTCTCCAGCAGATCTCTGTATCTCCTGAACTGGGGAGCCCAAAACTGGACACCCAAGGTCAGAATAAGAACAGAGCAGAAGGACAACAGACGTTTTTAGGCTGGAGGTTAGGAGGAAGTTCTACACAGAGAGAGTGATTGCCCATTGGAATGGGCTGCCCGAGGAGGTGGTGGAGTCACCATCCCTGGAGGTGTTCAAGAGGAGACTTGTTAGGGTGCTTGGTTGCATGGTTTAGTTGGTTGGGTGGTGTTGGATGATAGTTTGGACATGATGATCTTGAAGGTCTCTTCCAACCTGGTCTATTCTATCTATTCTATTCTATTCTATTCTATTCTATTCTGTTCTATTCTATTCTATTCTATTCTATTCTATTCTATTTTTTCTTCTTTACTGTGCTGGTAAGTGGTTCCCATTCTGTGGAGGTGTTCTGGGGGGCTCTTTTCCTCACCTCATTAAAACCTTAAGAAAAGTAAGTTAGTTATTAATAATAAAAGAAGAAGAAACCAGTTTGTTCCCAACAGACAGCCTGGGCTATTGGTTACAGATGTCATTAAACTTTTGCTGCCTTCCTGCTGCCTCCAGTAAGGAGGCTGACACTGTGTTTTGGACATACACTCAGAAATATGAAATAATATTTGGCAGTAGCTATAAAAGAGCAGATTCTGGAGAGCACATAAAGTCCATCAACAAGGGTCAGTGAAACCATTTTTGGAATGAATTCCTTGTGAACTATTCAAGTGGCCCAAAGGTAAATATGCACAGTGCCGTTACAGTGCTGCTTATGAAGTGGAGCAAAGAAACAAGGTTCACCATCAGTAACCTCAACATGAGATGTTGCAAGAGATGTGGTAAATGTTGGCCTTCTGCATTGTTCTGCTATCAGTCACAGTATCATATTTCATTATCAGCTGTCCTCAGGATAAATAATCCATGTAGAAAATCAGATATCCAGTAAGTATGCAGTATCACCTTCCATTTCAGAAGGGCAGATGAGTGTAATCAACTTAAGGATAAGCCACTTCTTGGACATTTCATACTAGAAGACAAGTTAGACTGCAATGAAGAGATTGCTTTTGGTTTTCATGGTATTATCATAATATCATAGTATTAGTCAGGGTTGGAAGGGACCACAAGGATCATCTAGTTCCAACCCCCCTGCCATGGGCAGGGACACCCCACACTAGATCAGCCTGGCCAGAGCCTCATCCAGCCTGGGCTTAAACACCTCCAGGGACAGGGCCCCAACCACCTCCCTGGACAACCCATTCCAGGGCTTCACCACTCTCATGGGGAAGAACTTCCTCCTCACCTCCAGCCTGAATCTCCCCACCTCCAGCTTCATTCCATTCCCCCTAGTCCTATCACTACCTGAGATCCTGAGAAGTCCCTCCCCAGCCTTCTTGTAGGCCCCCTTCAGATACTGGAAGGCCACAATGAGGTCACCTCGGAGCCTTCTCTTCTGCAGACTGAACAGCCCCAACTCCTTCACTCTGTCCTCATAGGAGAGCTGCTCCAGCCCTCTGATCATCCTTGTGGCCCTTCTCTGGACACCTTCCAGCACCTCCAGATCCCTCTTGTAATAGGGGCTCCAGAACTGGAGGCAGTACTCCAGGTGGGGTCTCACCAGAGCTGAGTAGAGGGGGAGAATCACCTCCCTTGACCTGCTGGCCACACTTCTCCTGATGCAGCCCAGGATCTGATTGGCTTTGCAGGCTGCAAGTGCACACTGAGAGCTCATGTTGAGCTTCTCCTCCACCAGTTTTGATTTAGGCAACACAATTTCAGCCTTCTATGATCCAAAAGAAGTAAGGCCAGGATGGATGAGGCCTTGAGCAGCTGAGTGTAGCAGAGATGTGTCCCTACCCATGGAAGTGAAGGGACCAGGAAGGTCCAAGCAGATAATCTCTAAGGTCCCTTCCAATCTAAGCCATTCTATGATACTCCTCCAGAATTCTAGAAAGCTTATTTGCTTTTTACCTGCAGCTTTTAGATGGCTCTTTGGGAACATTTGGGTTGAGAGAGTTATGCAAATTCTACACATAGTGAAGTTTGGAAAGAAGCTCTTTTTCTATTCACAAAGCATAAAATAAAAATCAAAGATAATGCAGAGAGAGCTCCAGACTTGCAATAGTTTGGTATCTATCAGTGATAGCTGATAATCCAAACTTGAAGTGACAAAACCTTAGAGGGTTGGGTTGTTTGGTTTTTTTTTGCCAGGCCAGAAATTAACCCTGCATTGTTTTATCTGCAGAAGAAATAAGCTATTACACATGCAGCATGGCAACCACCCATGATTGCTGACCTTCCCACCACTCTTCCACTAGAGCAGTGCACACCACTGACCCTCATCCACGGGGCTGATGGACTAGGGTAATTTCCAACCCACTCATTCAGTCCCTCTTGCTCCTCCAGCATGGACACAGGGGCAGCAAGACAGCGAGATCCAAGTGCCAGACAATTATTGAAGCAACAAGGAGCTATTCAGCAGGAAAGGCAGAAGGCTGGGTGGAAGTTCCCCCTGGGATAGATCTGGTCCATGAAATGTAGTCTGGGTGATGCCAGAATGAAAGGGTAAATTTCATTAGCAATGAATGGGATAAAATAGGCTTTCATGGAATGAATAGCTAAGCAGCTCTCAAGACATATGAAAATTTAGTAGCCAAAACCTGAAAAACTATAATCACTACAGTGAGAGCACTGTACAAGAAGAAAGTGCCTGCCAAATTCATTTTCTGATGCCAGGAGTTCTGAAAATTGTGACAAACTCAAGACAAAATCTGGAAAGAAGTGAAACTATGGTGATTGCTAAGGGATGGGGAGAGCTCTGCTGCCTGTAGGAATGCTGCTAGCTAAATTCTCAGAGCAAAAGCAAGAACTGCAAACATTACTCTTACCTGACCTTACCCACTTCTTGTGGTACAAGGGTAGCATCTTGTAATGAAGAAGGACACAAAGCCAAATGTGTGCATACCACCCTCAAAAGAATTATTAAGCTGGTCCTCAAATAAATGCTTGTCAAGAGTCTCTATTTATAAAAGATGAACAACAGGAAAAAAGGTACAAGTTCAGCTGAAAAACAAGTGATTCTTTCTTTGGTTCCTTCTTTCTTGCAACCACCGGTCATAAATCAGGTTTTGGACAAGGTCAGTTGGGCTGCTGTTGGAAACCCCTAATTTACTCTTGGGTATGAATGTATAAAAGGTACCAACTCCAGAAACTAAGAGCCTACTGAAAACAAGGCCTGTCCCACGTGCTGAGTCTTCTGTACTTTCATGCATGGGAACAAGCTCTTGGCAGAAAATCCTGCCCTTGATCTGTGACTTTTTGGGTATCAGAGAGTGTCCATGATGCAGGCAAAAATACATCTCCCAGAGCCTCAGGAGGACACAGAGTTTCCCTGTGGAATCTCAGATTGCTTGTTAAAATACATGGCTCTTCCCCCGGGGCCATAAAAGTGAGGCAGTAAACAAAAACAGCTGAAAGAAACAGGTCTGCTTGGCAGGGACAAGGAGAAGCTTCACTGGCCTCCAGGTTATGCAATGCCACCCTGGGTATAATGCACCTTATTCTAGAAGAGCCAAAACATTGCACAAGGTGGCCCTGTTCCACCCAGACATCACCCCCCTCCCAGCATGCCAGATGCTATACTATGCCTCACAAACACTTTGGAGGAGAAAATAATTTCCCCTTTGAGTTAAGAAGAGCAACAGGTAAAAACACATGGAGAGAAAGAGGAGGCAAGTTGCTGAGCGGGCAGCTCCCTATAAGGAAGGCCGAGCTGAAGGTCTTCTGAAGATAGGGATGAAGTTGGCCATATGAGGGTCAGGAGTCAGGCTGCTGCTGCTGCAGCTACACAGGTCCACAGGCCGAAAGTCACTGCCCAGACAGGCACAAGTCCACTTCACCAGAAAGCAGCACTAGCGTGACAGCTACAGGAAAAGACTCTGCCCTCCAGTCCTTGCACAGAACCGATGCCTAAATCTTGGCTTGAGAAGAAAGCTTTGTCCTGTTTGCTACTATGTGCCTCCCTGAATTGTCCAGGGTCTGATTCAGCTTCTAATCTTACACATTTATTTACCTGTCTCTTATTCATACTCTTACCTCTTGATGACATCTGGCCATTGTGGCAAGCATTCTTTTTCCCCAGAGCTCCTCCAGATGTAACCTTCTCCCATGTTATGTGACAGAGGAATGTGTTTATGGTTTTCCTGCATGACTCAGTATTATTTGCTATGGCACTGTCCTTTCCTGGATTGAAACATCTAATCACATCCAGTTTAGCCATCAGTTCTCAGCAAAATGGAGAGGGTGGAAAGGTTATTTGAACCCTTCAATGCTGCATCAGCTAATGATGTGGCATCCAGATCAAGGTACAAATTAGAACCATTTCACTGCCTTCACTTGTCTCTGAAAATGTCACCCAGCTGAAAGCCTGCCCCACGAAGGACAAGCCTGTTGAGATGCAAAACACATCAATTCTTCAGCAGGAGAAGAAAACCCCCAGGGCAGGATGACCTCTGACAGGAAGAAGCACAAGAGCATAGCATCATAGAATCAGTAAGTTTGGAAAAGACCTCAAAGATCATCAAGTCCAACCTGTCACCCAAGACCTCATGACTACTAAACCATGGCACCAAGTGCCACATCAAATCCCTTTTTGAATACCTTCAGCATCCTCTGAACCACAAGAGAATGAAGTTATAACATAGGAAAATTCTCTTGTCAGATGAATAAACCAGCAGCCACACTGACCCATGAACAGCAGTCAGCATTAAAATTAAGTACATCAGTGAGCAAGGGGATGGCAAAATGAAGTGTTGGGGAGGTGCACATAAAAATCTTTTTGTTCTTCTAATGAAAACATCCTTCCCTGAACACTTCCTCTCCTCTAACTGGCAATCAGATACCAACATTCACCCTTGGAAGTGCTGGCAGAGGCAGGGTGTGGCCTGGATTCAGAGGCACAGGTTTTATCACTACATCTTCCAGTTCCCCTCAGGTGATACAACATGGAAAGCTGTCCATCACAGTCACACCACTGCTGCCATCAATGAGCCTAGAGCTGGAATGACAACTTCAGGTCTGACAAGCGTGGCCCAGCCTCAGGAATTTAGGACAAATTTCTATTGCCAACAGAGAAATGGATTTCTTGCACACACCTCCCATGTATGTTACAAATGTGCATCTAATGGGAAAATTGCATTAATTCTTCTCCCCCACCCAAACTCTTCAGCTTTTCAGGATGCTTTCAGGAGGAGGCTCAGAGGAGACCTTATTGCTCTCTACAACTACGTGAAAGGAGGTTGTAGCCAAGTGGGGGTTGGTCTATTCTCCCAGGCAACCAGCACTAGAACAAGAGGACACAGTCTCAAGCTGTGCCAGGGGAGGTTTAGGCTGGATGTGAGGAAGAAATTCTTCTCAGAAAGAGATTGGTCATTGGAATGTGCTGCCCAGGGAGGTGGTGGAGTCACCATCACTGGAGGTGTTTAGGAAGAGCATGGCTGAGGCACTTGGTGCCATGGTTTAGCTGATTAGATGGTGTTGGGTGATAGGTTGGACTCGATGATCTCAAAGGTCTTTTCCAACCTGGTTAATTCTATTCTATTCTATCAGAGTCCCTTCTCCTTCTGGCACCTCAAGGAAAATGGAAGACATGGGGACTGCATCAGGCTACCACCCTGTCTTAGCTCTCTCCAAGTTCCAGGATACAGGAGAACCTCCTAAATCCTGCCCCTAGGAACATGCCACTGCACAGCTGCTAGGACAATACTGGAGCATATGCCCTCATCCTGCAACTAAGGGAGCCCTGGCACGCACCTCTGGCTCAGCCCAGGGACAGCCACAGCCACAAGAGGGAACACTGATGGGATACACACCCCTGGGAAGAGGCTGTGCCCTGCACCACCCTGTCATGCCAGGCACTGAGACTGTGGTGAACCAAACAGGGAAGGAAAATCTGGAGAGCATACAAAGAGGAAAGATTGTAGAAGGCTCTAGCACACATATTAACTGGGCATGTTTCTGGAGGCATTTCAGTAAATGCTCTCTTGAATACCTAAAATTGTTTAGAATTATTTGCCCTTTTACATTGAGGAGACCTGGATCCTTGACTTAAACAGGATGCAGTGGAAGGACTGATGCATCAACTGGTAAGGTGTCTGTCCTCTGGATGCTTTTGTCCCTCAGATTTCTCAGAAAGCAATGTCCCCTCCTCACAGAGGTGCAAGATCAGTCCTAAATGAGGAGATTATGGCTTATCCCTCAGAGGAGATCCTTTTTCAGACAAACAGCATTTGGTCCTGTGAGAATAGGTGTGATGCTGCCAGTTGTGCCACCTTAATTACATCAGGCCTCAAGCCAAGTGGAGCCCAGATTAAGATGGTAAATAGAAAGAATTCTTTCATCATGTTTGTTTAGCTGTTCAGCCCTGTCACCATCAACTGCCTGCATGTTCTCTGTGAGCACAGAACAAGTTATCTTCTCCACTCTAGGTCTCTAGCAAAACAAAGCAAAACCAAACAAAAGCTAAGGCTTGTACAGCCAACCCTCTGCACCATAACATCACACAACTCTTGGTAGAACAGCTGCTGCATACTTCAAGCAATTGCCTAGCATCTTACTGCCAGCCCACAGGCATCACAGCAGCTTTCCAGTGCCAGCTTTCCAAACTCACCATCATTACCAGCAGCAGACACCTAAAAGAACTTGGCAGATTTGAATACCCTCCTTCAGTTCTTATTCCCAACAGTGATTTAGAAAGAGGGCAGTTTATGAAGCATTTTAGAACCCAAGAACTCAGGGTAGATTTGGAGGAACTGCTGAAAATCCAGTCCTATGTTTCACTGCAAATTAAGAGGCTCAGAAGTCAGCACACTCTACACAAACTTGAAAAATGGGGGTTAGGTTCTCAAGTAACTAAGACAGTTCTGAAGATTTTACCCATGACCATTGTTCATTCCCCTAAACATTAAGCTGCAGAAACCACTCCCAAAACCAAGTCTGGGAAACAAATTTGCAGTCCCTCTGGGCAGCTCAATACTTAGCCTGTTGAGTCACCATAATGACCACAGAACGGATGGATTGTATGATTTTCATAGGTCAGACACTGCTGTTTTTCCTGTACAATCACACAGCCTAAAACAACTAAGAGCTACTTGAGATAAGCCAGACACGCGTGCCCACACGCTGCTGATTTTGAGAAGCCACCACCTCCTCTCCAGCTGAATGCTGCTGGGACATTTGCACCTGACCAGATGCTGCTTGTCTTCAGCCAAGGACACATGCAAGCAAGGATCCTGCTGGAATAACAGACATACTTCTCTGACCTGTTAGACTAGCACTTTGTAATGCCAAGTGAAGGAGCTCATCCTTGCCCAGAACTCTGCCTGTCTTTTGCAAACACAATTGAGATGAAAGAAATTGCCAGCATAGTACCACAGAATGGCTCAGGCTGGAAGAGACATTGGAGATCATAGAATCATAGAATTGTTAGGGTTGGAAGGGACCTCAAGGATCAGCCAGTTCCAACCCCCCTGCCATGGCCAGGGACACCTCACACTACAGCAGCTTGCTCACAGCCACATCCAGCCTGGCCTTCAAAACCTCCAGGGAAGAGGCTTCCACCACCTGCAATGACTGTGGAAAAGGTGATGGTAAGGAAGCAGTGATGGGATATTCACCTTATGGCTACTTTTCAGGAGCTGGCTTAAAACTCTGGGTTGATGTAGATGTGAAAATGCCACAGAGCAAATCACACGAATTTCCAACATGTATGTTCAGTAACAGCTGAAAGTGTTGGGTCTCCCTGTGGTTATCAGCCTGCAAGCCCTGCCACACAGGCAGATCTCTGTGTCCTTGATTAACCTCAGTCATGGAACTTCAACAGGGCTGCCTCTGATTAAGGTCCACATTTGCAAGCTTCAGAAAACACTTTGTCCAAAAACTGGGTTGTTTTGGCCAACCCTGATCACTGCATGTAAGTCACATCTGATAGGAGTAAAATGTCCCTAAGAGCTCAGGACAGCACTGTTTTGCTTGTTGCTTTTGTAGTCACTGCCTTGCTGTAACGACCCTTTTCTTGCCAGTGTTGAAGTGGAGAGGGGAAGCTATTTTTCCAAAGGCAGGATAAATCCCCTCGCCTCTAACTTCTGAAGGCTTCAGCTTATGACTCACTGTGTCCACAGTGAAATGAAGTTGTGATCACAACTCCCATCCCAATCCAACACACACTGAAGTCCATGGGAGTTTTTTTTTTCCGTGGACTTCAATGGAAGTTGGATCATGCCCTCAACAGACACAGAACAAAACCAGCCTCCAGTTCTGGATGGCAGAAGACAGTGTCAGCCTGGAAGCAGCGGGGATCACTGCGGTCAAGGACTGTCTGCAGCAAAAATCTAACACAGGAAAAACCAACAGAGAGGTGCCTCAACAGCACCTGTCTGCACTCTGGCTCCTTCTAGCACCTATAAGCCCAGAGGAAACTGCATCCAGAGCAAATATTTAACACAAATGTGAGAAAGGAAGACCTTGGCAAAAGACACAATCTGGCCCAGGGTGGACAATATAGAATAATTATTCCATCTTGAAATCATGTTTTCAAATAAAATAAACATAAACTTCAAGAAATGAGCTCAGAAGCTAGAAAAAGCTTGCATCAGACTTTTTAGTACCATTTTATGCTTGTTAAATGTGAAGGTCAGCCTAGGACTTTGAAAAGAAGAGGAGTATGAGCACAGCCACTCTCAATGCTGTGGGTCAGTGGGCCACCAACCAACAGCTATTATGTTGCCTTTAACATTCCTGGTAGGCCTCCTGTGAAGAAAATGGGGGGAAGCTAAGCCTGAAAATGAAAACTAAAATAGCTTTAAGAGTGTTTGGGGATTGAAGCCCTGGAATGGGTTGTCCAGGGAGGTGGTTGAGGCCCCATCCCTGGAGGTGTTTAAGCCCAGGCTGGATGAGGCTCTGGCCAGCCTGATCTAGTGTGGGGTGTCCCTGCCCATGGCAGAGGGGTTGGAACTAGATGATCCTTGTGGTCCCTTCCAACCCTCACTGATACTATGATACTATGACTGTTAGAGAGAGGATCAAGGAAGAGCATACACTTTGGAAAGACTGAAACAAGGGTTATGTGATGTGGGTAAGAAATTGATCGCTGTCCGGAGTGAAAAAAACAAGAACAAAAAGGAGTATTGATCATGCACTAGCAGAGACCATTTAGTCTGGATGATACAGCATTTATAAGCTGGTCTTCACCACGGCTTATACTTTCCCAAGACTGATGAACAGTTATCTAAACAATTTCTGAGTGGGGGGGCTGGAGGTACAGGCAGCCTGGCTACCCCCACACTGGGAGAGTTACTGATGCTCAGTACCCAGAAACATCTCACTCACTCAGGCCTCTCTGGGATGATCATTTCTCCCACCCAGCCTGTCAGGGCCTGAACTTGGCAGGCTGAGGAGAAAAAAGCAGAGGTTTCCTCAAGTCAGCTTTCTTTCAGCAAATCAAGAAATGCAGGGCTTGAGAATTTTGCTGAGTTAACTATGTCCCTAACAGACATGCACTGTATAAGTTCAGAGCAGGGTAGTGGGTGCCATGTGAAAGAGTCCACTGTGCCACAGGTAAGGAACGGATGCTCCTCACAGCCATCACTGACTTAGCACTTACAGGAACCCAAAACAACCAGAGAGCTTGTAAAACGTGACTCCAACTTGTCAACACACTACTGGGCTGCAACCCCTCCCCCCGACATTGCTCCTGCATCTGAGTGGAATGGGACAAATTCGTGCACATGTGACTATCCCACATCTGGGGCTGCATTTTTGGACATAGTTCCCATTCCACCTGGGGGGGTGGGGGAAGGGGGAAAAAAAAGAGAAAGAAAAAAAGTGGGAGAAAGGAATTATTTCATAAGGGTAAAAAGCTGACACTGTTGATCATAAATGTCGATAGGCAGACTGATAGAGAGATTAGATACAGATTAGATAGATAAAGTGTAGGTAGAGAAATAGATACCTGCAGATCGATATTTATTAAGTATTGGTATAAGTATTGATATAGAATATAGGAGATAAAGCTACAGAAAGGCATTGATAGAGGCAGAGATACAGGCACTGAGTGAAAGTGATGCCGGTGCCAAATTTTAACCCCCCCGGCCATTCTGGGTAGCTGTCCCTGGCAGCCCCTCCCACCCCTCCGAGGTCGCTCTGCAGGTCCCCGTCCCCCGCACCGGAGGTACCGCCCCGCAAAGGCGGGGGGCGCAGAAGACACCCCTCCCCCCCCAATCGCCCCACACCCCTGGGAGGCGTCTCCGGGCTCTGAGCCCATCATCCCCTCCCCGCCTGGCCTGGCCCGGCCCGGCCCGGCCCCGCCGCAGGGTCCCGCTGCCGACACCTACTTCTTGCAGGGGATGAGCGCCTTCCTCTCCTCCAGGATGCGGAGGCGCTGGTTGGGGCCGTCGTAGGAGACGAGGGCCCGGGTGTTGCGGCCCGTGCCGTGATCATAGAACACGGTGCGTCCTTCCCACTGCCGCGGTGCCTGGCACGGCTCAGCCCCCGCCGCCGCCGCCCCGCCGGCCAGCAGCAGTAGCAGCCCCAGCCGCAGCCCCAGCCCCGGCCGCCACAGCCCACCCGCTGCCCGCGCCATGCTCCGCGCACGGCTCGGCTCGGCCCCGCGTACGGCCGCTCCGCACGGCGCGCAAGCGGGCGGGCAGGCAGGCCTGCGCCGGGGGGCGGGGGCGGCCCGCCTCCAAACCCGCATCACCTCGGCGGGGGAGCGGAGATTCCTGTAACCTCTGCCGCCAACAAGCAATGGGCAGTAAGCAGCGGGGCGTCGGGGACCTTCATTTTCCCTTGGCACCACCCTCCCATTGCACCCAGGGTGGCCGGCAGGGTTTGCTTGCCCGGGTCCCCGAGGAACGATGCCGAAAGGGCACCTGCGATGCCCGAGCCTTGGGGTAGTTCTGGGCACTCTTTGGGTGGGAGGGTACACGCGAGCAGGAGGGACCTGCAGGACGAAACTGCGCTAATGTTTGCTCTCGTGGGAGGGATTTCGGTGGCTGCCCAGGGACAGTGTCCCCAGGCACATAACAGCCCTGCGGCTCCCGCTGCCCTCTCCGGTTACTCAGCTGTTGTTTCCCGCTGGCTCTGGAGGAGCTTCCCGAAGGGGAGGGGAAAGCCTGTGCCCCACGGGTTCTCCTGCTCTGCAGCATCCGGGCCTGAGCGTTGCCGTCTCTGCAAGGGGAAACCTCCGCACCTAGCCAGCCGGGAGCCGCTCGCTGGGAGCCGCGCCGGGGCTTTCCCCGGCCGCTGTCACAACCTAGCATTGAGTCCATCTCGTTTTTCCCCGCGACTCCTCTCAGCGGGGCTGCGGCATTTGCGCACAGCGGAGGAAGTGTCCGCACAAGGGAAAAGAGGTTGGTTGGAAGGGAGCTCCTTGTTCCCGCCTGGGCGTGCAGCTACATGAAATAAAAATAGTCACCTTGGGAAAAGCTTGAAATCCCTTCACACGCCCATCTGCAGATGCGGCCGTGAGGGGACAGAGGCGAGGGGAGAGGAACCGTGGGCTGCCTGCCCGCAGAGTAACTTCGCAGGGCCCCACTCCCGCCTCACTCCGGCCCCCTCCACATTCCCCGTCCCGAGCAAACAGCAACTTGTCCGCCTCTCGTCTTTCCACCGAACTAACTCTGCAACCCCCCGGGGGAGGGAGACAGGAACAGCCCCTGGAGCTCCCCCCAGCCAGCAGAAAGTTTCTGCTCCGCGTCCCTTGGGAAACTGTAGCCTCAAGTTTAGCCCGTAGAAGGGGGGCCCGGTGGCGGCTCTCGCCTTCCTCCCGCCTCCTCCTTCTCTTCCTCCCCTCTCTTCGAGAAGACGGACCCTGTGGTTTGGGTTTGCTTTTCTTCCCCCCCGCGCTCCTTCCACCTGAAGGAATTTATGACACAGATGAAAACTGAAAACGGACGAGAGCCGCAGTGATGTCGCCGGGGGATTAGACGGGGTGGAGGTGATGTCACCGTGCCTGCACAGCAAAACACACGCACACACGCACACCACCCCCCGGCGGAGCGGTGCTGCCAAGGGAGCGCCATCAGCCCCACGTCACTCGTGCCGTCGGTATAAATGCGGTCCGGAGATGTCCATGGCTGTCGGCGTGGCGGATCCCGCCACTCCACTGCAGCCGAGTGCCGGGAGAGGCAGCGGGGCGGCGGCGGAGGAGGAGGAAGAGGAGGAGGATGCTGCGCGCCTTGGTGGCGGTGTCCCTGTGGCTGCGGGTGAGCCCACGGGCGCAGGGCGCACCGTGCGAGGCGGTGCGCATCCCCATGTGCCGCTCCATGCCCTGGAACATCACCCGCATGCCAAACCACCTCCACCACAGCACCCAGGAAAACGCCGTCCTCGCCATTGAGCAGTACGAGGAGCTGGTGGCCACCGGCTGCAGCCCGATCCTCTCTTTCTTCCTCTGCGCCATGTACGCTCCCATCTGCACGCTGGAGTTCCTGTACGACCCCATCAAACCCTGCCGCTCCGTCTGCCAGCGCGCCCGCGACGGCTGCGAGCCCATAATGCGCCGCTATAACCACAGCTGGCCCGAGAGCCTCGCCTGCGACGACCTCCCCGTCTATGACCGCGGTGTCTGCATCTCCCCCGAGGCCATCGTCACCGACCTGCCGGAGGGTGAGGGCCCCGGAGGTGACTCCCTGGGGCGGTAGGGAGGACCACCCGCCCCCTACCTGCCGCGGGGTGCCCCGGGTTGAGGGAGCTGCGGGACCCCCATGCCCCTGCCTCAGGAGCATCTCCTCGACAGCTTTCGTTCCCCGTTTGCAGATGTGAAGTGGACGGACTTCACGCAGGGTGTGATGGTGCATGAGAGACCCTCGGAGCCCGACTGCAAGGGCCGCGGCCAGGGTGAGCCTCGGGTACCCCCCCTACCTCCCCCTCCCCGGAGCCAGGGCCCCTCTGGCACCCCTCAACCGTTTCCCCTTCTCTTCCTTTGAAGAGCGATGCAGGTGTAAAAAGACAAAGCCTACGCTGTCGACCTACCTGGCCAAGAACTACAGCTACAGTAAGTGTCTGGGAGAAAATGCTTCATTTTGCCTGTCCCATTCCTCTCAGTGCCCACCCTGTACCTTGAAATAGGCAGCTCCGTGTGGGTGCAGCGAGCACAGCATGAGTACATTATAGCCTTTCCAGGTGGGTTTTTGCCCAGTGACACTTCTGTATGCTATTCCAAAGCCCGCAGCTCATGCAGGCAGCAGTAATTGCACAGATGATGGTGTGTTTCTGGTGAAAGCAGTGAAACGCTGTTAATGTGCAGGGGGATCAACAGGTCACTGAGCAGAAAGGGTGCTTTCATCTCTAAAGGTCACTCCAGTAAGTGCAGTGTGACCGTGTGCTGCTTGAACTAGACCCTGTTTTCATCCAGCAGGTGGAATGAACAGCTCAGTATAACTTGTAAATGTGAATGCAGCTGAAGCAAAGCAAAAATACTACTTAGAAGTTCATCTGCTCTTCTGCTCGCTAGCCAGAGTTTCACCTGGTGCAGAATTGTCAGAGATTAACTGAATTCAGTGACAGTTTGCACCACCCAGCAAGGAGCTGGCCCATAGTTTTATCGTGTTGCATGACGTATTTGCAATACAAGTAACTACTCAGCCCTCTTCTCCCCATGCTCCCCTTCCCTCTCTCCTTGGTTTTCTGATGCTTGTCAGGAGGAGCTCTAACTAAGATCAGATCAATACGAGCTTAAATGTCTGTAATGGCAGTAGAAAGCCCCTATGAACTCTGAACTTAACGTGTGGTGTGCTGGGCTTGTGTGCTTGATGGGCTTTTTCTCAGATGACAGCTGCTTCTTCACAGGGTGTGCTCAGTTCTCCTGCAGTAGGGTTGTACTGTCCAGGCAATTCCTGTTTGTCTGACACTATATGCAAGCACATTTGTAGTTATTTGCTTCTTTGTTAGTATAGGGCAAAAAAATTTCCCAGACCCTGGGTTGGTTGGAATAATCAACCTGGACTTTTAACTCAGGTAATTGTACACTTTTTCACCCCTTTCTTGTCATGAAATTCTGGTGCATTTATGCTTTTATAGTCCCTTAATCCATCTTAGTGCAGCACAGTGATATGTTCCAGGTGGGACAATGAACTTCCACAGCTGTCTGAAATACAGGAAGCGGCGGTGATATAAACTGACTCTTCCAAAATGAAATGCAGATGTTAGCCACACGAATTCTGCTTTCAGTGGGAGTGTTGCTTGAATTAAAACCATAGGTTGGGATCCAAAATTTAATTCCACTGGATGTGTGAAATCAGACTTTTGTTTCTGAGTGGTTTGTTTCTATTCAGTCTCCTCTGAAATGAATAGATGTGTTTATATGCAAAATTAATTGAGAGACAAGTCAAGGCAGGAAAAGCTGCACATAAATCCTTTACCCCCCCCTGAAATCCATCCAGAATCTAACTGATCTGGCTGGATTTCAAAACTTGATGTCAGTCAGACTTGAAAATGGATTGTGTGTCTCCAAAACTGAAGTGTCTCATGTGCTTTGTAGCTGCTACACATGGCCTGATAAAGTTGGCACATAAAATCCAGACTGCATAAAAATTGCTGGAACACTGGAACAGGCTGCCCAGGGGAGTTGTGGAGTCTCCTCTGGAGGTATTCAAAACTTGCCTGGATGTGTTTCAGTGTGACCTGCTCTAGGTGATCCTGCTCTGGCAGGGGCATTAGGCTGGATGATCTTTCAAGGTCCCTTCCAACCCCTAACATTCTGTGGTTCTGTGATTCCAAACATTTGTAGGTCCATGTGAAGGTTTTTGACCAGAGGCAGTGTTGATGCAGGTTGATCATCCTGTGGTACTTACACTTCTCATGCTTCTTTCACTGAAGGATTTTGTGACAGTAGGACTCTTCCTATTTTGACATTTCCTAGAGACAGCGTCCTTCATGTACAAATCATGCTACTTGCTTTGTTTTGACCCTTCTCCCAAGAGAGAAGGGATGAAATGCTGCAGTGGCAGGCACTGCCAGCCTTCACAGGTATAAAGTTAGCCAGGGATCATCCTCAGAGCAACTCACACAGTTTCACCAAGGCAAAAGATGAAAAGTATAGACTGAATAAATCATGACAATCCTAAGCCTCTTAGCATCTGACTGCTTGTCCCAAACCTTCCCTTGGGTCAGTGGTTGGAGCTGACCATCTTAATGGTCTCTTCCAGCCAAAACAATCCTCAAGTTCTATGATTTTTCTTTCTTCTATTTAAGGATGCAACCTACAGGGAAATAATTTTGTATTGAAAAGGCTGAACTCAGACTAAAGTGAGTTCTTTATGACTTAATTGGAAATAGCCAGATGTGGCTATCAAATGGATCTGATTTATGTGAGGGGCTGTTCCAGCCAGAGCCAAAGGAGCTGTCTGTGTGTGTGATTGCAGGCCAGCTCGCTCGGCCTGAGCTGGCAGAGCTGTTTGATTTCACAGTTGTCAACAGCCCTATTGAAAACCAAATCGGGATCAGGCCTCTGTTATTGTAAGCCACTGTGTGTGCCCACACATGAAGAAGCGGTTGGAGTGTCACAGCAGCAGCTTTCAGCTGGGGAAGCCTCATTTCGAGCTGAGCTGTGCTCCGTCCCGAGGCCGTTTGTGGTTCTCATGCCTCTGCTTTCCCGGTCGCAGTCATTCACGCCAAGGTCAAAAGCGTGGAGAGAGGGAGCTGCAACGAGGTCACAACCGTGGTGGAAGTCAGAGACATACTGAAGTCTTCAACACCGATTCCTCTGTCTCAGGTGCCTCTTCTGACAAACTCCTCCTGCCAGTGTCCACCCCTCCAGCCGAAGCAGGACGTCCTCATCATGTGCTATGAGTGGCGCTCAAGGTGAGCCCTGCCTGTGTGGTGTTGAAAGGTGGTGTAGGTGGGGAGGAGGCCCAGCAAAGCTCTGTTTCTGGCCATGTTTTGTGAGGTTTATTTAACAATTCGCTGCTGATGGTTTTTCTGAAGGTAACCCAGTGTCTGCCTACATGTTTCAACTACCTGCCCAACTAATTTTTCTCCAGTCTCATCTCTGTGCCATGATGCAGTGTTGCTTGCACATGGGGCATGCAGTCTGGTGGCATTTGGTGCTGTCAGCATATTGCTTAATGCATCAGCCAGCAGCTCAGGCATCTCCAGCTTTCAGGAATGTTTTTCCAGGCCTGCTTTCCATAGGTATGTGCTGCTTTGTGTGCTACAAGCCCAATGGTGGCTGTAGATGGTGGTCCATGTTAGCAGGACCACAAGCCTCACCCATCCCAGGGCAGGGGACAGAAAATTATACACATCTCCTGTCTGCAGAGCTGCTGGAGGCAGATCCAGGCCTTCTCTGCCAGCGTACCCATACTTCAGACTAGTGCCCATCCCACAGCTGCACTGGGACCAGCCAAGGCTGCAGCCATTGGAGCTCCAGATGTAAAGTAAATACTCTCAGAGCAGCTTGCCAGTGCTGCTGTATGATTAAAAGACAAAACAACACTAACTTTACCAGATCGTTCATCTGGCAGTCAGCCTAGCTCCAGGCATGGGAGGAAATCCCACATGCTGCTCTGGAGGGGAGAGAGTGATGAATCACAGCTCCCTTTTCTTGCTGGGTCCTTTGAGCAGAAAGTGACCTCCCATCCCCATTACCAGACAGCACCAGGACAGGTTGTGGTGTGGTAGGTCCATGTGTGCTGTGGGCTAGAGCTCAGGCTGCTTGTAGAACGTGCAGGCTGGTTTTGCACAGCATGATGTGACTGTAAGGCCCACAGGACATCTGTGTGCAGCACTTGATGGGCCACGTCCATGTTTCCAATGAGTTTTATGTTGATCTATTAAAAGCATTTTATAGTGTTTCTAAAAGTTGCCATCTGATACTTTATGACCCTACCTTTTTTTTTTCCCCCTGGTGAGCTCACAGGCACAGGATTGTGTGAGCTAACAGTATTTTATTGTTACACAGCACCTTGCCCTTCCAGGTCCAGAAGTATTTCACAAAGGTTATTTAGAGCCCTCTACTTGTGTGAGCTGTTCTAAGGATCCTTGTTCTCAGTCATGCAGAAGGACCATGACCAAGATTGTGATGGAGGAGCTCTGAGCTGCAGAGCTTTGGTGGAAAGGACCCTCGTGAGGCTGTCAGGAAGGGGAGGTTTTGAAAGTGAAAGGCTGTGATCTGCTTCTCCATTACTATGGAAAAACACACCATTCACTAAATATGTTGTGATGGTTTTTAAAGGCCACTGAGGTTTCTTATTTTGCATAGTGTACTAAAATGGATTTGAAAAAGAAACATGGACTATTATATGTGCTTCCTGTTGAACTCAGTGGCATGCAAACAGAAGGTTTTGGGTTACAGTAGCTTTGTAAAATGCCAGAAGCAAAATTAGTGGAAGTTGTGTCTTTGCTGAGGTCCCTGGCAAAACACCCATTGCCTGCCTATAGGGTTAGGGTCTCACTCAGCCATGGAATCATAAAATGGTCTGGGTTGGAAGAGACTTCCAAAAGTCATCTAGTCCAACCCCCTCTGCAGACAGCAGGGACATCCTCAACTAGCTCAGATTGCTCAGAGCCCTGTCCAGCCTCACCTTGAGTATCTCCAGGGATGGGGCCTCAACCACCTCCTTGGGCAACCTGTGCCACTGTTCCACCTCTCTCATGGTAAAGAACTTGTTCCTAACATCCAATCTAAATCTGCTCTTCTCTAGTTTGAAGCCATTGCCCCTGGTGCTATCACTACAGGCCTTTGTTAGCAGTCCCTCTCCATCCTTCTTGGATGCTTTGACCTGAACAGAAGCTTCATCAGAGTGTTGTGGTTCCACTCATCACAGCATGACCTTAGCTTCAATCCTTTATGTTCATTCTCTAATCTCTCTTTGGAAAGAAAAAGAGGTGTGTATCATGCTAACCTTGCACTCACTGTAGTCCTTTTGTGTTTGGGCAAAGTGGATGCTCTGTGGCTAATGGGTGTGAGTGGCAGCAGTTTGTACTCTTTTGGAACTGGTGTGAGCAGCAACACTGTTCATGGAAACTGAAAGTCAGGACCTGCTATTCTGTGTGCACCTCACCCACCAGCAAAGTGCTGTATGAAACTGTTTGCATTTATAGTGATAGTTTGATGTGTCCAGTTGACACTGATGTCTAAGTAAACCCTTCTGGAATTAAAGCATATTAAGGCCCAGTATCTCCAAAAAGGGAAAAGAAAAAGAGGGAAGAAAGGGAATGAAAAGAAAAGAGAAAAGTTAAACTACTTAAACAAGGTAAACTACTGAAATATTTAGCAGTAGAGGAGATACAGAAATTCCAGCATCCCTGTGCTATAAAATAGTTGTTTCTAGGTAGGGACTTAGAAGGTGAGGTGTGACATCAGACAGCTCTAGAATATTCTAAAAGCTGCTTAGGGGAGGTTTAGGCTGGATGTTAGGAAGAAATTCTTCACAGCAAGAGAGATTGGTCATTGGAATGTGCTGCCCAGGGAGGTGGTGGAGTTACCATCACTGGAGGTGTTTAAAAAGAGCCTGGATGAGGCACCTGGTTTAGTTGATTAGATGGTGTTGGGTGATAGGTTGGACTCGATGATCTCTGAGGTCTTTTCCAACCTGGTTAATTCTATTCTATTCTATTCTATTCTATTCTATTCTATTCTATTCTATTCTATTCTATTCCATTCCATTCCATTCCATTCCATTCCATTCCATTCCATTCCATTCCATTCCATTATTCCATTCCATTCCATTCCACATTTATTAAAAATAGAATAGAATAGAATTAACCAGGTTGGAAAAGACCTTCGAGATCATTGAGTCCAACCTATGTTTTGTTTGTTTCATAGCACCCAGACTCAGTATTTTCTTACAGGGGCTAGGCAGATTTCACTGGTAGGCAAATATCAGTGGCCAAATTCACGTTAGTGCACTCATTAAGTGGTTAGCTGTAGGAAATGCATAATGCCATCCTCGTGGGTTTATGGTTAGAAGTGGAGATGGTTGTGCATGGTCAGATAATGTGTGACCACCAGTCAGCTGAGCTGCATTAACTGCTGCATGTGGAGCAGCTTTGTTAGATTCAGAATAAAATGCATTAGTGTCAACTGCTTTTTGGCACACACACACAAATACAGGGGAAATGAGTAAAAATCTGTGTGCATACACTTCAGAAGAGTTTCATGGGGTGTTACTCAACCCTTCACTTTGTCTTAACAGTGACCAAAGCAGGAGAGTTTCCCCTGCAGAAAAGCTGCAGCTGAGGACAAAGTGTTCTGAGTGTTTCCTCAGTACTGGCCATGCACTGCAGTTTGTGCTGTAAATTTTAGTTTCTCTTGAAAACTGTTTTCCTTTCTTAATGCACCTGTGGTGCATTAAAAAAAGTGTGGCCAGCAGGTCTGGAGACATTCTTCTAACCCTCTACTCTCCCCTGGAGAGGCCACACCTGGAATACTGTGTCCAGTTTTGGGCTCCCCAGTTCAAGAGAGACAGAAATGGATGGAGAAATCCATTGGAAAGCATTTAGGGATGGAGAAAAAGATTTTTCTACCTATCCTCCCACACGGAGAAACTGTCAGCACCAAGTACCTCCTGGTGCACTTCAACTGAGTCTGTGTTAAGTCCTCTGGAATGGCAACTCGGGAATCAAAAGCAGAAATATCTACAACTTGTGTTTATTTCTTAATTTTCAGGTTGATGCTTCTTGATGGATGCCTAGTGGAAAAATGGAAAGATCAGCTGAACAAAAGATTTAAGGTAAAGACAACCAAAGAGAGGAATGCTGATAGTCTTCACAGAAGGTTGAACACCTTTGTCCTATTGCAGCACTAAATAACTTGCTCTGATTTTCAGGTATCCGTATCACCTCTGGGTGTTGTTATTTTCACATCAACATTTTTACAGCTCATAAGTCCATATGAGTGTCACTGAGAGTTTGAAAATCTCAGTCTTGCATTGCAGGTCTCTAAATTTGTATTGCTACTTTATTTCTGATTTACCTGCAAACTGTCCCTGAACAGGATGGTTGGATGATCCTTGTGTGCGTTCTGGCTTATTACAACCATGACTAGGAATTTGTTTCATATCACTGCTAAGGCCAGTAACTGTCAGTCCACACCTTGTGAGAAATTCCACTGTCCTGGCTAGCTTGGCTTTGCTGCACTGAATTTTGCATTGTGGAGATGGAGACTCCACCAGCTGCTTCCTACTGAACACCCGCTCAAAGTATTGGGCATCCCCTCAGTGGCGTCAGGGAACACTGGCAGGAAAAGCTTACTGCTTGTAAACTCCTCTTTATAGTGGGAAGCAGAGGTGGAGCAAGACAGTGTCTGAGTCTCCCTCACACATTTAGAGATGGGAGAAAGTTATTTGTGGAATTCAGGTAATACTTCAGAGCATTAAGCCCATGCCAGCGGAATGTGCTACCCAGGGAGGTGGTGGAGTCACCGACCCTGGAAGTGTTCAGAAAAGGATTGGATGTGGCACTTGGAGCCATGGTTTAGTTGTCAGGAGGTGTTAGGTGATAGGTTGGACTTGATGATCTCTGAGGTCTCTTCCAAAATGGTTGATTATATGATTCTATGATTTTATTTTAATTATGAATTGATAGGCAATTGATAAAGCTGAGGGAATAAAGAGGTGCATAGCCATCAGTGGCAGCTTTTAGGTTACAGACCAGCTTCATGCAGGAAAATGCTGTTGTTGCCTTTATCATTCTCATTTCTGCTCAACCATAGGATCATGTGAAAGCTGTCTGTGAAAAACAAAAATGCTTTAAATATTTCAAAATTAACTACACTGCAAGGTCAGTTGATACCCCTGTGGGATCTAGCAGAATACTGACAGGGGACTCAAGTTCTCAAAATCCCTTAGCTGTCAACCAAAGGGCTGTGTTTTAGTGGCCTCCTCACACTGTTTTGTCACTTCTAATTGTGTCCTGAAACCTGCCTGGAGGTTCATTTCCAGATTGCCAAATAGATGCATGGCTGCCAGAGCAAATGCTTACCCCAGCATGTGTCATTCCCTCTGATGCTAAGAGTGTGATGAATTAAGTCCTTGCTTACACATCTCTGGATGGAACACATCTAAATTCCCTCTGAAGGTTTTTGGTTTGTAAGGGTGCATTGTCATGACCCTGACTACACAAAGATAGTCAGTGTGGAGATAGGCAGCAGAGTGGCTTCATTTTCATGCCCATCATTCATCTCTGTAGACTTGCATCCAACTTGTGGGTGTTTTTTTGAGTTACCACTTAAAATTAATGTTTTGAGCTGTCTGTGGACCACAGAAGACAGCTGTTAACATAACCACAGCGTGGCTGGTCTCTTCTCTAGCCAGGACTGAGTAGCAACAGGGTCAGTGCAGACACTGTAAGCAGAAGATCCGGAGAACACTTCTCTTACTCTGGTCCCTGGGCAAAGCCCCTGCCTTTGGGAGTTTCAGAAAAGAAAATTCATTAGCAGAGGGGAGAGGTGAGATCCTTTCCAGGTTCTTCAGTCTATCTTGCTTTCCTTAGAATAAGTGTTTCTGTTCCTGGCGGTGAAAGGCTGCAGCCTCTGCTGCACTGTCATGCATCTCTCCATATTTTGGATTGAGTAGCCACTTACTCTCCCTGTAAAAGCTTGTTTTCTAACTACTGGACCTGTGGGTTTGGAAATCTGACAGCTGCTCTCTTTGGTGGGCTCAGTGGTCTCGTTGCACTTCAAGCTTCCTCAGGGTTGCCACAGGATGAAGCCACAGGTGTATTACTGATGGCCATCCCACTGCAGCTCCGAGTGCTGTGATTTCAGTGGTCATTTCTTGTTGGCTGCCTGTAACAGGAGCTCTGCCATGCCCAGGGAAAAGCAGAAAGTAAAAACCACCTTCCCTTGTAGCTACCTTTTGAAATACATCCTGTGAAAGGATAGCTTGCTTTCTGCAGGCTTTTCTGAGGGTAAGGCAGCAAAGAGTGAGCCTGCAGAGGAGTACAGAACCTCTCTTTTTGACAGCATGGTGTCAGCTCTCCTGGGTTTCTGGAAAGACATGAGATGTGCATTCACCTGCAGAGTGCAGATGAGATGTGTTGTTGTCATTTTCATCTGGCATTGTGGACAATCTCTGATTCAAGAGCATGTGGCAGGTTGCCCCTGCAGAGCGCCACGACTGCTGGGATCAATGATCCCACAGGCAGGAGCACAAAACCTTTAAGGGCAGCACTAGTACCAGTGGTTCAGACTTGTTTTGATTGAGATGTAACTATTTATGGTTCTGTCCTTCCCTAACTCAGCCTCTTTGTCTTCTGCATGTCCACAGAGGTGGGAAGAGAGACTGCAAGAACAAAAGCTGCGAGTAGCCCGCAGTAAGAACCAGAATGCAGGACGCAGCGGGCGGAGTGGAGCCCCCAAAACGACCAAGAACACCAACCCGCTGGTCAGTGGCCCCAAAAAAGCCATTAAAACAAGGAATGGCCAGAGAGAAATCAACCCTAAGAAAGTATGAGTGTGACATTTCTAAGAAGAGAGACTTTTGCTGCATGATGAGAGGCACCACCTGGCTCAGTCGGCATGCTCTAGTAGTCCAGAACTCATGGCCTTAAAAACTCACAACACTTTCTCCATAGACATTTTTGCTGCACTTTTAAAAGTAAAGGTTTTCTTCTTCTCTTCAGGCCACTGCAAGCCATAGAGTGTAGGCTTGCTCTACTACTACGTGGTAGGCATATTCAAGATGCCTGACCTTTATCTTAGGGCTCTGATTTGCAGTTCTAGATAGATCTAGCTTTGGCTGCCAGAGGTTTTAACTCCTTATGCCAGTTGCCTGCCCTGCTTCCCAGACAGAGGTTGGAGATTTACTTGGGTGAGGAAAGGTTGATAGTTTAAGTCTTACATGGAGTGGGTGGGGGAACTGGGATTGTTCAGTCCAGAGAAAAGGAGGCTCAGGTGAGCCCTTATCACTCTCTGCAACTACCTGAAAGGAGGTTGTAACAAGTTGCAGGTCAGTAGCCTTTCCCAAGTAACAAGTGATAAGACAAGAGGAAACATCCTCACGTTGTGCCAGAGCAACTTGTGGTTGGACATTAGGAAAAATTTCTTCACCAAAATGGTTATCAAGCACTGGAACAGACTGTCCAGGGGAGTGGTGGAATCACCAACCTGGGAGGTATTTAAAGGATGCAGAGACGTGGTGCTTAGTAGTGGGGTTTAGTGCTGGGTTAACGATTGGACTCCATGACCTTAAAGGTCTCTTCCAAGCCAAACAATGCTATGATTCTGAGGGGCACCTCTTGTCTCCTCAGAAGGTGCACTGGTGTAGGAGTTGGTGAGTTGGTCTGCCACTAGTCTGTTCAGCTGAGAGCTGTGGCAGCTGAGGAGCAGCAGAGGGATGGTAACCTCTGGCAAACATCTCGGGCAGCAACTCCTGCAGCTGCTAGAGTTGAATCTGCTCTTTGGAATAGCAGCCCTTGCTCAGAGCATTCAACAGCAGTTTACCAATAAGCATCTGGGTATACATTATGTGATTCACTGTTATCTGTGTGCCAAAAAATATGCTTACAGTGTTAGCATTTGATCTTGTGGGTTTGTGTAGCAAAAATGCAATGAAAGCAGAACTTTTATTATTATTATTATTTTTTCAATGGTACTTCAGGCTGGCTTCTGTTGTTATAATTTCAAATGTATTTAAGCAACTGATTGGCCAAAACAAAAAAAAATCAGTATTTTTTGAAAGTACAGATGGAAGTGAAGCAGATCTGTAGAATTCATCAAAGTAACACTTATGTTTGCTATAATATAGCTTTGGTATGAAAACTGGAATGGAAGCGTTGTCCTAAACATAACCAACAGCTACTGTGCAGCCCTGAAGGAGAGGACAGGGCTCCCCGGGGCTCAGTCTTCATTTGGATAGGTTTTTATCCTCTGACACCATATTTCTAAACCTTTTTCCCATACCAAATAAAGAACTAGTTAAAGAAGGCTTGTCCCTATTCATCAGCTTCCCAAAACAACTGCCTGGCAGCAGCTTTGCTGATCAGAAGGTGACATTTACACTGCAAATGGTGACAAACGCAGCAGATGCTTTTATTTCAGTACCTGAAGGAGGCTTGCAAGAAGGCTGGAGGGGGACTGTTTATGAAGGCCTGCAGTGACAGGACAAGGGGCAGTGGTTTGGGGAAGGCTCCAGGGAGACCTAACAGCAACCTTCCAGTACCTGGAGGGGGCTACAAGAAGGCTGCAGAGGGACTGTTTGCAAAGGCCTGTAGGGATAGGATGAGGTTCATTGGTTTGAAATTGGAGAAGATGTTTAGGCTGGACATTAGGAGGAAGTTCTTTACCATAAGGGTGGTGGAAGACTGGAACAGGTTGCCCAGGGAGGTAGTTGAGGCCTCATCCCTGGAGATACTCAAGGTCAGGCTCAACAGGGCTCTGGGCAACCTGATCCAGTTGAGGATGCCCCTGCCCACTGCAGAGGGGGGTTGACTAGATGACCATTAGAGGTTCCTTCCAACCCAGGTGATTCTATGATTCTATTTATGTACTGAGTTTTACTGAGTTCACATTTGCCACATGAGGTATTAGAATAGCAAAGGTGATAGCAATCTGCTCAATGTAACTCCCAGGTGGCATTTATGCTATATCTCTCTTGGATGAGGCAGTATGGCTAGCACAGGCTGATTTCTCTTAACACATAAGAAGATTGCTTACATTCACATCCTAAGAGGCCTTGGCAGACACCTGAACAACCTTCTCCAATTCCTGCAGCAAAACTAATGAGTGGACCTGGCAGTTCTGTTCTCTATAAAATGAAATCAACATTTCTGAGGTAGAGTCTACATCAGAAAAGGAAGAGTTCTGTGTAAACTAACATCCAATTGCTACACACAAAATGCCAATTGGTCACTTCAGTGTAGTGATCTTTGCCATTACAAGAATTCCAAGGAGATTGTCATGTGTGAAATTCAAGACAGAAGATGCTGGAGTGATCTTGGCAGCAGAAGTAATATACTTGGTTATGTGCTGCTAACATGAGCTGAAGGCTTCAATGCCAAGTTTGGATGCTTAAAAGAAAGGGACAGGAGGTGCTACTCAAAAACAGAGTCACAGAATTGTCAGGGTTGGAAGGGACCTCAAGGATCATCCAGTTCCAAGCCCCCTGCCATGGGCAGGGACCCCTCACACTAGGTCAGGTTGCCCAGAGCCACATCCAGCCTGGCCTTAAAAATTTCCAGGGAAGGGGCTTTTACCACCTCCCTGGGCAACCTGTGCCAGAATGCTAGCATATAGAGTAGTTGAGGGGGGAGAAAACCAAGCCTGCATGACCATTGGTTGAGTTTTGAACAGTTGGTTAAAATATGCAACAGTCAGCATTTGACTGCAGCCCTTCCTGCTCATTCTGGGCTGATGAAGAACTTTACCTCAGTGGAGCATCTGCTGAAAATGAGACCCAAAATTCAACGCAGGTGCCAGGAATGCTGAGCATATATTGCATCTCTTGACTTCAGAAGGATGTGTGTGTTTGACATGCTTAAAGAAACAGACCACCAACTAAATACAGACTGTAGATGAAGTCTTCATCCTGTACAGTGAAATGGAAAAGCTGAAACCAACACCAAAGGAGGCAGAATTTCACTGCAGGTGACTAAGGTGAGTTTGAAAATGCTGAATGAACAAACATGATCCAAAAGAGCTGTATGCTTGGAAAGCTTTCAAAACTGCTTTACCCACTGTGTAGCAGGAGTTCTTAGGCTTTGATTGCCTGTTGGTCCCAACTGAAAGCATCCTATGTCTATGGTTAGCTAATAAGAATGTGTGGCAGTCCTGTCAATGTGATGTTAAAACAACAAACACCAAAGCTGTGATATTTCACTTTATCAAGGTTTATTGTGAACCTCACCAGGTGCTCGTTAAAGGAAACCTTTGGAGCAGCTAGCTAGACTCCATAGCAACATTAGATATTATTTTACAAATCTTAGAATAAAACTGTAGAGGTTTCTTCTGTTTTAAAGCAGAAGACAAAGGTAAAGATTCTTTTCTACAGAGAATTGTCACCGTTCCTTCTGGAAGTTCCTGTCATTGGACTGAGGGTTCCAGTCAGTTGGAATAAACATTGATGCACCAAACCAGAACTTTCCAAGGTCCTTGACATTTTAATGGGTGCTTTATGCTGACTTTCATGCTGATATGGCAAAAATACAGGAGGCAGAAAGGCAGTAGAACAAAAAGCAGGGGACCTCGTGTTACCAAGAGCAGGTGAATCAGTAGGTAGTCTGCTTTCCCCAATCCTTTCCCCCCTGCCCTTTAAGAAGCCATGGCTCAACCCAATTCAACACTAATACAAGTCACTCCATTTTTAAAATCCCTGACAATGATTCACTCACTGTGGCATCAAGTGCCAGCTGAATCCAGAAACATAACATCCCTGCCCTCCAGCCCACTGCCCATTGCTTGTGAAGGTGTGAAGCAGGTATTGGAGCAGGAATGGCTCTTGGAGCAGGGAAATGCATTCTCCCAGTTCCCCACGTAGCTTGCTCATCACTTCCGTTCCCCTCCTCTTTCTGCTCACCTCTCCCCGTGCACATCCATGGCCAGATGTGATCACTGCTGTGTTAGTGCCCCCCAGCACCACAGTCAGGAAACCTTTCTTTAGCAGAGACAGCAAAGAACTTGCTGCTGGAGGAAAGTAGTTACTGTCCCTATTTACAGCTGAAAACCAAACAGGCCAAAGTTTGAAGTGTCAAATGTGTTTTTGTCTCAGATACAGTTGTCTTCCTACTGAGGGGCTTAGTATTTCCTTCATATAAAACCAAACCTGCCTGGAGCACCCAACAGATGTTTCTGGCGTGTTTCCTACTACCTCCCACACACCTGTGCCCAGTTTGGTAAGAGTTGCCGTTGAATATCTTCACTGCATGTTCTACCCTCAGGTCCAAAAGATTGAAAGCTGAGAAAATATTTACTCTAAATGGGAATAATTGGCACCCTTTTAGAAGCTCACTCTAAATGTAAATTAGAGCTCTTTCATGAACCACATTTTGAAAACCAAAACAGCACACAACCCGAAAACATCAATGCCCCTCTGACACGACCTGAATGACCTGGTCACTTGAAATCACTTCAGCGTGGTGGTGACCTTGTTGCTTTCATCCAGTCGCTGCTGCATAGAACTGAGAAATACTTCCTGTACAAATAAAAAGATTTTTTCTTTTTCCAGTCCAAAATGCTCAAACAGCTCTTAAAGTATTTTATGCAGCATTGTAGCTTAGATTCCAAATGAATGAGACCTGAAAAAATACTGACTCCAATTATGCACAACCGACACACGTGGCGGGGGGGTGTGTGTGGTGGTGTTATTTTTGGTTGTGCTTAGCAGTTGAACCTAAATGCCCAGCTAAAGATGTTTCCTCAAGCAGATCTGTCTGGTAAACCACTTCAGCTCCAATTATGAGTTTTCAGAATAAATATAAATGTGTCAATAGGGGGTCAAACATTCAAACCTCTTTCCATTTACAGGAAAGAAGCCAATCGCTGGCAAGTTATTAATTTTGATAGAGGTCCACAACATCTAATTAGAGCTAGTCAAGGCTCTGTGGAAAAACTACATTTAATTTCAACTGCTGGCTCTGTGTTTCCTGTAACATCTCTGAAAGTAAACATCAGCCTTATTGGAAGGTGAAACAGAAGTCTGAACTTTGCTATGCAGTAAATTCAGGGGGTTCGGGCAATCAATATCAGGCTGGCTTTGATTGTTGCTGCCAGAAGGCTTGTGGGTGAACCAGTATGGCAATAAGGATAAAGGAAAACATCTGGTTAGGAGGACACACTCCTCTCTAGATCTGCATGACAATACTAAGATCAAACCCCATAAGTACCTTAAATATGGCACAGTTTGACAGACAGAAGGTTAATGTATGCATCAGAGTGCACAAGAGGTGCCCCAAACAGACCCTAATTGTGGATTCCTTCAGGCTGCAGTATGATGAAACCTCTGGTTTGTAGATACTCAGAGCACATCAGTGTTTGTCCTCTGAGCAAGGCAATCAGAAAACTTCAGCATTCACTCACAAAGAACTGTAGATAAAGGGAACAGAGATGTGCAAGGTTGACCTGCCCATCCCTGTATCTCATTCAGCAGTCGGAGCAAAGGCAAAACACCACAGTGGTATACAGCCACAAGCTGATTGACTCCATCTTCTTGGCTTTCCCCCCACTTCTCTCATTTTATTATGCAGTAATTCACTACAAATACTCATTACAATCAGACACACTAATCTTTCTTGAACAGTATTTTGAGATTTAGAACTGGCTTGTTTACCATTCCAAACCAAAACACATCTTTAATATAGACTTAGTGTCCGATTATGATTTCATTAAAGTTCCTAAACAAGGAAATGTGTGGTCTGTTGTACAAATAAACATGGCCCTGTGGTTCCATTTCTCTCTGCTGGGACAAAAATCAGAGGAACAGTTATGTTATCTTTTGTTAGTGTTGGAAGAGTTTTGCTCACATCACTGCCCCAGTTAATTCTACGCCGAACCACGAGATACTTCATAAATAAACGGTCACGAAGGTCACATTCTCTCTTGATCTGGCCTTTAGCTAAGAGGTAAAAGGACAGAGGCAGAGGAGTTCTGTCAATTTAACTGCAGGATTTTCATGTGTGAGACTTGATGGGGTTTGATGGAACAGAGTCCTCCTGATTCTGTAAGTGCAAATGCTTGCTGGTCCCACCACAAGAGCTCACATTCTTGTAAGTTACATCCATGTCCATGTCACAGTAATAGGAAGAAGAGTGGATGACAGCCTAAACTGTGTGTAGAGTACCTAAGTGTTGAGCTACACCTTTCATAAGACTAAGTAATATCATAAAATATTGGCAGGTTTTCAATGACCATGGTTTTGCATGTTCAGTGTTTTGATGTTGTACGACAGGCTGTAGCTCAAAGATACAAACCCTTCATGAATCTGACTCCCTCCATCAGCTGACCGAACCAGATTTTTATTGTCTTGAAATCTATCTCTTAAATTCCTCCTTTCCAAGGCTGCTAAAAGACACTGAGGGCAAGAACATACTTAGGAGAAGAAAAGTTAATCAGTTGGATGTTCCCACATTTCAAATTGGGTTTGGATGTTTGTGCAAGAGGAAGAAACACTGCCCTAGATTTATGCATTTCCATGTAAGATACTGGCTCACTTTAGCCAAGCACCAAGCAGGGATCATAACTAATACTCATGAACATATGAAGCCTTCAACATCTAATAGTTAAACCGAACTGAAGGAAAAGAAATCTATTATTGATTAAGAGTGATGCAATGGAGGATGAAGAATGGTTAAACAAGCCATAACTCAGGATACAAAATCATATCACACTTAGGCTACTGTTCTCCTACAGCTAACTGAAATTTCTAAGAGCACAATAAAGGGGACCCAGGGCATTCCAAACCTGTGTATGATGCCTATCAAACTATTTGATTGTCAACTTCCACCAGAAGTTTCACAAGACAAAGGCATTTTGCCTTCTTTGGAATTTCTGCTGCTGGCAAGAAATAATCCCATCTAAGATTTCAACACTGTGTTTGCCCCACTGGTAGAGAAGCCAGCAAAGGTCTCAGGAAATGAGCTGAGGTATCTGAAATTGCCCTACTCAGGCCTTTTCTAAGACTGCTTCACCCAGAAGACTCAGAGTGCTGTAATACTGCCAGGAAGAACACTTTTAATGGGTTTTTGAAGTAAAAGACAAGCCAAAGAACATACAGCCCTTCTGAATATGCTTCTCAGAACTCACTTCACTGAGGTGACATGTAAATTCTTCACTAATCACAACTTCCTACAGACTAGCTAGCCTCAAGTCAAGTTCATGGCAGTAAAGCAGCTGTAGGTGAAAACAGGCCACCAGGAGGATGCTCAGTCCAACTTCTACTGGAGCAATGTCTATAATAACAAATGCCCCACCACAGCAGCAATATTTGTCAGGAAGCTCTTTCTAACAACTGGTTGTATTAAGTACTATAGAGACAGCAAAAAACCCTATGAAAGACTCGACTCACTCTGGATTTTGCACTTCTAATCAATATCATTAAGTAAACTAATTGAATGTCATTCTTTAATACCTCAGTTTCCAAAAGACTTGGACAACAATAGTGAGAATGTATTAGCTACAGAAGAATTTTTGTGTCCTTTACAAAGCCCAGCCAAATTAGACTCAGAGAGGACAGAAATTCACCAGCTTGGCAGGAAGGTGGCTATCAAGAATAGCTCTCCTGAAAGACCTGACTTTGCTTTACTGCATCTGATATATCTGACTTGAGTAGATGGACTGGAAAACACCTCCTCATTCATTATCCTACCTGTGAGTGCTAGATGTTGTTTAGGGAAAGGATAAGTAAACAATACAAATACTTTTCAGGGCTCTGAGAGAAGCAATAGGCCTTAATAGGTCTGCTGATGGACAAGGCTACTCAGTCCTGCATGGATGCTGGTCTGGTGAGAGCACAGCATGGCTTCTGGCTCTTTCTCCCTTGTGGAGCATTCCCACATTTGCTGCTGCTCCCTGACAATGTTGTAGCTGTGCCTCCATGACCTTTCAGCATGTCTCCTTTGTAGGTTCCCTGGACAGGAAGACTCAACCCACATCACAGTGGATGTGTCATTAACAGTACTTTAATGACCTTCCTTGACCCTGTTTTTTAAGGTGGTTATATACAAAACACCTTAGACTCCTAGAAATACTGGAAAGGCAAAAAATCTGTTAGAATGATAGAACTATCTACTAAGCATACATAAAGAAATCGTTACTAACATCGACCTTATAACAGCTACTACTTGTTACAGTGGCATGCTTTGCACAATGGCAAAGCTGATAGAAAAAATGGATGGAGCTTGAAGGGACATATGTGTGTGTGTGTATATGATCTTAAATATAGGTGGTTGGGTGGATAAATACATCTAATGGCATGAATATCAAATTGCAGGGGTGGCACTTAGCTGTTCAATCTATATCAAGCTCTCCAAATACGCACTCAATGCTCTTCAGCGCATGCTCTTGAGTAGATGATCCATGAACAGCGTTGGACAAAATGTCTTGAGCAAACTGAGCTCGAATTGATTCAGGAAAGTTCTCTTTTGCCACTTCTGGATCTGTTGGACCCATTAGATTCCTCCACTCTTCAACAGCATTTTCCTTCGTTAAGACCATTACCACTGAAGGACCCCTGTCAAACCAATACGAGGAAGCTCTCACACTGTTCTGAGGTGCAGACTGATCAAGAAAGGTTATGATAAGCATTATGCTACCTGAATTTTATGAAACTACTTGTATTTTAGAATTTGTTTCTCAGTGGGGCTTTTGTTTGGTTGGGTTTTTGTTTTGTTTTAAGACAACAGCCTGTATTTGAAAGCCAAAAGGATTTTGCTGATCAGCCAGTTGGATTTGGACTTTTTTCATAGTTCATAGTTTCATAGTTTCATTCAGGGTTGGAAGGGACCACAAGGATCATCTAGTTCCAACCCCCCTGCCATGGGAAGGGACACCCTACACTAGATCAGGCTGGCCAGAGCCTCATTCAGCCTGGTCTTAAACACCCCCAGGGGCCTCGACCACCTCCCTGGACAACCCATTCCAGGGCTTCACCACTCTCATGGGGAAGAACCTCCTCACATCTAGCCTGAATCTCCCCACCTCCAGCTTCATTCCATTCCCCCTAGTCCTATCACTACCTGAGATCCTGAGAAGTCCCTCCCCAGCCTTCTTGTAGGCCCCCTTCAGATCCTGGAAGGCCACAATTAGGTCACCTCGGAGCCTTCTCTTCTGCAGACTGAACAGCCCCAACTCCTTCAGTCTGCCCTCATAGGAGAGGTGCTCCAGCCCTCTGATCATCCTTGTGGCCCTTCTCTGGACACCTTCCAGCACCTCCAGATCCCTGTTGTAATAGTGGCTCCAGAACTGGACACAGTACTCTGGGTGGGGTCTCACCAGGGCTGAGTAGAGGGGGAGGATCACCTCCCTTGACCTGCTGGCCACACTTCTCCTGATGCAGCCCAGGATCTGATTAGCTTTGCGGGCTGCAAGTGCACACTGAGAGCTCATGTTGAGCTTTTTGTCCACCAGCACCCCCAAGTCTCTCTCCTCAGGGCTACTTTCCAGCCAGTCACTGCCCAGCCTGTATTTGTGCCTGGGGTTGCCTCGACCCAGATGCAGGACCCTGCCCTTGGTCTTGTTGAACCTCATGAGGTTGGCTTGTGCCCACCTCTCCAGCCTGTCAAGGTCCCTCTGGATGGCCTCCCTTCCCTCCAGCGTGTCTGCTGCACCACACAGCTTGGTGTCATCAGCAAACTTGCTGAGGGTGCACTCAATGCCACTGTCCATGTCACCCACAAATATGTTGAACAAGACAGGTCCCAGGACTGATCCCTGAGGGACTCTGCTTGTCCCTGGCCTCCACTGGGACATGGAGCCATTGACAGCCACTCTTTGGGTGCGGCCATCAAGCCAGTTCCTTATCCATCTAGTGGTCCACCCATCAAACCCATGTGTCACCAGTTTGGAGACCAGGATGTGGTGTGGGACAGTGTTGAAGGCTTTGCTCAGGTCCAGGTAAATGACATCAGTTGTCCTGATAATTTCTGAAGCAAGATCACAGAATCATAGAATGGTCTGGGTTGGAAGGGACCTCTAAAGGTCATGTAGTGCAACTCCCTCTGCAGTAAGCAGAGGCATCCTCAACTAGATCAGGCTGCCCAGAGCTAATACACAGTGTTTTATCAACAGCTATTCTAACAATATTATGAGAAAGAGATTTGTCCTACATGGCATGGACAAGGATTCCATCAGAGACTGGGCTTTTGGAGAAAAAAAAAATGGCCTAAATAATGGTCACTATCCCTAAGTTTGGAAAGAACTTTAAATCTTCCTTTTAAAAGGAAGAACATTCCAGGCTGGAAGCCACTTCAGTTGCTAAAAAGAATGAGAGAGTGTAACCCCTTTAACCTGTTTTGGGTGTAGCATGTTTTGGCGGCACTGTACATCCAAAGTGTGATGCATACCAGGGCACTTACTCAGTCATATAGTTCACCAGCTGTTCAAAAAAGGGTTTTCCTTCGTGATCCTTATAAAACTGTGCAGCCATTTCATGAGTTAAAGCTTGTTCTTTAATCTTTGAGATAGTAAATCCAGCATCCTTAACTCTTTGCATAATCTCATCTAGGAGAGCAACATTGAACAACACACCCAAACTTGAAGTTTCAAATAAAGCTAGATGCTTAAAAATCACCAATAGCTATTGAAATTCTGCTTGAGAGAGCTAACAGTCATGGACAATATGACAAACACTTCAACATTCTTCTGAAATGCACAGAACTTGTTGTCTTTGCACTAATCTGTCCCTGTGCAGCTGACAAACCCAGACTGGTATAACCATGCCAGGTCTCTTATAACTATACCAGTAGCATTCACTGCTGCTTCTTACACTGGGCAGAACGTGGACTGCAGCTGTAATGCTCTACCACGCACCAGTTGGCCTGTTAAAATCAGTGTAGCTTCACAGAGGAGGGGAAGAAAGACTCACAAAATCTAGTGATATATGAACATTAGGAAGATCACTGAAATCTGTTAGGGCAGGAAAGAAGAATGCCCAGAAGAGGCTGTGGATATAGTGTTTGGAAACAACTCTGTACCAAATGGTACAGAGTGTTCTTTCTGTTTTCCTTCTCATTCTCTTTGTCTAATGCCAAGTTAACCCAAGGATGGGAATGCATCTAATTGAGCAATGACCCCTTCTGAGTCAATAGAGATAGCTGTTCCATGAATTTGGGATGAGTCTCTCCTTTGACTTAGGAAGATGGTGGGCAGCTAGGCAGCACAGGTGTTTGGCTTTTACACAGTTTAACTTAGCTAAGAACTCTCTCACTTCAATTCACTACTATTCTTGGGAAGAGCAAAGGAAATGCTGTATCTGACCTCAATAAGACCTGTCAGTATTTCTCTGCATGGAAAATGGTTTCAGATAATCAAAAGAAGGTACCTGGCATGATGTGCTGCCATGCACACTGCTAAGATTGTACAGAAATCACGTCACAGAGACCATACTTTCTAGATCACTTACCTTTGTGCTCTCTAGCAGCATCAGGTTTGATTAGTGCCAGAGTGTGCTCTTGAGGGAAGAAGAACTGCAATTCCTTCTGAGCTTCATGAGGTGTAGAGCTGCCATGCAGCTGACTAATAGGTACATTCTCCACTGCATACACTGCACGCAAACTAAGAGTCATTAAAAGAGTGAAGTTACTTAAAGGAATAGCTGTTTTGAGATTCAGCATTGGCTAGCCTTAACCCAGTGAGTATGAGGTAGTGTTGATCTGATAAATGCTGGGTGATCCCACTGAAGATCCCACACAAAAATAATAATCAACTTTTAAACTAAGTGCCTGAAATGTGAACACCTCCCCCCCCCCCTGCTCTCATCTTCTTCTATTTCCAAGATAATTCCAGTTCTTTCTTAATGAACCAGCACTTCTGTCAACAACAGGTAACATATCCCAGCAATTTCTTAGTACATTATGACAAGCAGGTGAAAATAAGATGTTCATTTAGAAAAGATGTAGGAGAAACTTAGTCACACATAAAGTATTCTACTGATGCATTGGGCTGAGAAAATAAACATCTACCCTAGGGAATAGTTGTGCTATGTCAAGAAAAAATTAATCAAAGAATCATAGAATGGTTTGGGTTGGAAGAGACCTCCAAAGGTCATCTGGTCCAACCCCCCTGCAGTCAGCAGGGATATCCTCCACTAGCTCAGGCTGTGCAGAACCTTGTCGAGCCTGACCTTGAGTATCTCCAGGAATGGGGCCTCAACTATCTCGCTGGGCAACCTGTTCCAGTGCTCAACCACTCTCATGGTAAAGAACTTGTTCCTAACATCTAAATCTGCTCTTCTCCAGTTTCAAACCATTTGCCCCTCATCCTATCCCTGCAGGCCTTTGCAAACAGTCCCTCTGCAGCCTTGTTGTAGCCCCCTTCAGGTACTGGAAGGCTGCTACTAGGTCTCCCTGGAACCTTCCTATCTCCAGGCTGGACACCCCCAGCTCTCCTGATCATTTTTGTTGCCCTCCGCTGGACCTGCTCCATCAGGTCCATGTCCTTCCTGTGTTGAGCGCTCCAGAGCTGGCTGCAGTACAGGTGAGGTCTCAGCAGAGCAGAGACCTCTCTGACTCAAGAGATCATCTTTTTTCTCAATACCCTTTGTTAATCTCAGGATTCCATCATATTTAGCAGCCACTGTTTCTCAAAGCAGTGCTATAGTTTCTATGTGTACTACAGAATTTCTTCCAAGCCTAGCAACCTGGAGAAGTATGTCTCTGCTCCCAGATGATGGCACTGTAGTTACACCGGTTGGGATGTGGTATGCATCCAGATGAGGAATGTGGATGCAAACTGAAAGCTGTGAATGATGGGTTACTGGTTGAGGTATTACCTCTCTGGATTTTCCATCTTAGCCTCTTCAACAGTCTTTGGGCCTAATAAGTCTCTCCAGCGCGCTACAGCATTTTCTCGTGTTAGAGCAAGTACAAGAGTTGGACCACTGTAAAATGGGGAAAATGGCATTAAGGGAAGAAATGAACTCTCTGCAATTTGTAAAGGTAATTTGAAATGTTATAGTCCAGGCTAGGAAAACAAGACCTGATACTAGAGGACTTTAAAACCCATCTGTTTGAACAGATACAGACTGAAAAAAACTTATGGGGCTTAGACATGGATTTAAATTTCTATGGTACTGAAAGTCAGCACAACAGCAAGAATGTTACAGAACTGAGGAATGTCTTTGCTATTAGACAGAAAAATGCTGATGAACTCCTAAGTTTTCCTCCCAGCCATATGCCAGCTTCATATGAAGGCACCATTGAAACATGATTTCTTTGTCCTCCCCAAGAAATCCAGCAGACAGCCTGGATGTGGATTTCAGAGCTTCCACAGACAATCTAAATGCAGCTTCCAGAGCAGAGCACAGCTGGTGTCACTCAAATCAACCAAGTCGACCACTGACTTCAACATCACACATACACATTTTAAAACCCCTCATCTCTTTATCTGCTCTGCTTGGGAATGATCTTATTATCTGCAGTTACCTGATCTTGATGTGAGTTTTACTAAACCCTCAGATAGAGGGCTATCTTGTAGCCATGTATTATTCATTATGAAAATTTCAGTCATATTTCTAGATCCACAGCCTCTCTCTTCACTCAATGTACCTGGTCATTTGCTCTAGAAGGACTGGGAAGTAGTCTTGGTCTACATGTTCCTTATAAAATTCACGTGTTTGCTCTTCAGTTAGCATTATTTCTTTCTGCATTGCTATTTCGAAGCCATCATCCTTTATTCTTTGTATGATAGAATCTGTATTAACATATTGAAATAGTTCCAAGTTGCCATCCATCAATGTGCACACTTGTGAAGAAATTACACAGACTTTCCAATAGTAAGGTTGCTTTTGTTTTTTACAGGTGAATTAATTTCCTAACTGAAGAAGAGAAAACTAATTTCAAGCAACTTCTAGAGGGCTGCAGTAATTGCCTGGAGACTCAGGAAGGTGATGATCACCTTCCTAATGCTTTCTCTTACTTCAGAAACACAGAATCAGAATCACAGAAAACTTCCAGTTGGAAAAGACCTCAAAGCTCATCCAGTCCAAGCTTTGACCCAGCACTAAATTACATCCCTAAGCCCCAGGTCCACATATTGCTTAAACACCTCCAGTGGTGGTGACTCCAGCACTGCCCTGGGCAGACCATTTCAATGTCTGAGAATCTCAGTAGGCACGGCTGACTGGGAAGTATGAAGTGTGTTCCTATCATCAAAAGAAGGGCTAAGGATTTTGAGTGGGTGAATATTCATCTACCCTTCTTTGATTCTACAGTTCTAGAAACATTCCATCCAAGTACCAAATCTAAAGATGTTCTTGAAAAGAAATCACCCCGAGCAATAGAATAGCCTTGACATTTGCATTCTCAACAAATCAAAACCTTTAACCACATAATTTTTTACTTACAGGGATTACTCTTGACTTAATGCTGGGGAAACAGCACAACTTAAGAGCATTTTATTAACAGAGTTAATTTTTTATCATTTAAAATGGGATCGTAGGTAGAAAATGTCATTATTGACACTTACTTCGTCTTTCCTTTAGGAGACAAGGTCTAATCAAAGCCAAAGTCCTTTCAACTTTGTGGTCTGCTTTCTTTGCATCAAAATTTGGGAAGAAGAAGGCAAGTTGTCTGCTGGCATCTTCTATGCTGTCTTGCACATCACAAATATTTAATATGCTCTCTGCTTCTTTCAGCCTAACAAAGCACAATATGTAAGTCACTGCATGCATTGTGTAAACAGTTGTCTTCTTGAGGATGCACTTTCTTCAAGCTCAGTGAAACATAAGAGTAGAATAGAACTAAGTTTTTATTAAATTCATGGCCAAAGCAGTGTTTCTGAGAAGAGAATGACTAGTCTTCTCCAAAAGTGCCTTGTCCTGGGCTACGAAGGAGAAATCTCAGCCATGCAGCTTTGCTAATCCTCCTCTAGCTTATTCACAGAATCACAGATTTGTCAGGGTTGGAAGGGACCTCAGGATCATTCAGTTCAAACCCCCTGCCATGGGCAGGGACCCCTCATACTGGAACAGTTTGCCCAGAGCCACATCCAGCCTGGCCTTCAAAACCTCCAGGGATGAGGCTTCCACCACCTCCCTGAGTGACCTGTTCCAGTCCAGAACTTCTTCCTAATGTCTAATCTAAATCTCCCCTCCTCTAGCTTGGATCCATTCTCCCTAGTCCTATCATTACCCAATACCCTAAAAAGTCCCTCAGTAGCTTTCCTGTAGCCCCCTTAAGATGCTGGAATGCCACAAGAAGGTGTTCTCCAAGCTGAACAACCCCAACTCTCCCAGCCTGTCCTCATAGGAGAGGAGCTCCAACCCTCTGCTCACAGAATCACAGAAGGTTAGCATACTTCAGGTGTCCCTTAGACTCCCTTAGACATCTACACTTTTCCAGCAGACACAAGAGTAAACATGGACTAGAGTGCAACCCTCAGAGAGGCATTGATGGTGGTGACTTCATCTGAGCAAGCTAGTATGAAGTGGAATTGCACCAACTTTGAAGTGTGACACCCATTCAAGGCTAGTTCAGAAGCAGCATGAGGTCAGTGTCCTGTTTGTCATCTTTATCTAGGAAGCATGGAGTTTCTAAGTTCCCACAGGAACTACAGTTGCATCTCTTTGGTGGTCTTATGAAGGACCATGTGAAGACCTCTGCCCACTCCGTGGACCCTGTGAAATGGGAACCTGAGAGTGCACCTTGGTATAAAGGTGAGCTCTGAATACACTAACCACATCACCTATGCATGTCTTCACTGGTAGTTACCTCTCTGGCCCATCAGGCACACTCTCACTTGGTTCATCCAGTTCTTTCCAATGAGGAATAGCTCCACTTGCTTCTTCTTTAGTGATTGCCAGAATGTGGCACGGTCCACTCAGCATGAACTGAACAAAGTCCTCAAAATCAGGCTAAAACACATAATTTGTATTTCCCATATGAATTGCAAGAATTCTGAGTTTATAATCAGAAATGAGATGACCACCTGTGATAAAGGAACTCATCAATTTCTGTTCTAAAATAGCAGTCTCATACACTATTCAAAGACCTGTCAGATTGTTTTAATCAATCATTTGAGACAACAGCATCATAAAATGTCTAAACCAAAATTAACTACAACAATTTGCTATCTTTTTAACTCCTTCAGTTTCAGCCTTTGGTCTTATAAACATACATTTTCATGAGAAAATAACCTTGGAAGCTGTTGGTTTTAATCTTTTTTTCCTTGTAACTCACTTTTGTTTTGGTGTTGGGTTTTTGTGTGTGTGTGTGTGTTTGTTTTGGTTTGTTTGTTTGTTTTTCCAGTATTGTGAATTTCATAGAATCATAGAATGGTTTGGGTTGGAAGGGACCTCGAAAGGTCATCTAGTCCACCCCCCTTGCAATCAGCAGGGACATGCTCCACTAGATCAGGTTGCTCAGAGCCTTCTGGTGTCCCCATCATAAAAAAGACACAGAGTCCAGTCCAGAGGAGGGCCACAAAGATGAACCTCTGCTCTGAGGATAGGCTGAGGGAGCTGGGGTGGTTCAGCCCAGAGAACACTCTGGGGGGACCTTAGAGCTGCCTTCCAATACCTGAAGGGATCCTACAGAAAGGCTGCAGAGGGACTTTTCATAAGTGTGTCTAGCAATTAGAATAGAATAGAATAGAATAGAATAGAATAGAATAGAATAGAATAGAATAGAATAGAATAGAATAGAATAGAATAGAATAGAATAGAATAGAATAGAATTAACCAGGTTGGAAGAGACCTTTGAAATCATCGAGTCCAACCTATCACCCAACACCATCTAATCAACTAAACCATGGCACCAATCATGGACAAGGGGGAATGGTTTGAAGCTGAGGGAGAGTAGGTTTTGACTGCATCTGAGAAAGAAATTCTTCAGTAGCAGGGTGGTGATACTCTGGAACAGGCTGCCCAGAGAGACTGTGGATGTCTCTGCCCTGGGAGTGTTCAAGGGTGAGGCCTTGAGCAGCTGAGTCTAGTTGAGAGGTGTCCCTGCCCATTGCAGGGAGGCTGGAGTACATGATCTCTGAGGTCCCTTCCAACCTAGGCCATTCTATGATTCTATCTATACCTGAAGGTCTATTGCCTGGAGTCTCCATGCTTTTAGAATAGGTCACCTCTGGACCTTCAGCAAGCTTGCAGAACATTAAATCAGGAATAATTTCACCCACTAAGCACAAAGGAATCCATATTCCATGTTGTCACTTTAATGTAATTATGTTTCAGCCTAAAATTATACTTAAAGAATGGCAAATGGCAAATTGGTTTCTGATTATGCACAGGACACCCTCGACTGCTTCTGAGAGTTCATAACAGTTTAGTTATCCTCCACATACTAATGTTGGCCAGGATGGAGCAGTAGTGCTGCCACACATCAAATACTGCATGGCTTTTTCTCTTTGCTCCTCCCATGTCTTCCTCTACACAAAACTAATCCCAAATTTAGCTGCCATTCCCATAAAGATGACTTATTTTTACCTCTGTTTCAAAACTGCCTCTGAGTAAATTCAAGTTCTGGCTTTTAAACTCAAGTCCTGGCTTTGCCAAAACCAAGGTCTTCAATTCCTTATGAGTTTTCCCTGTTACTTCCTTTCTAAACCACAGTGCAGCCACCTGGTGATTACTATCAGATTTCCACATTCTCTCTGTCTTCAGTAGGAGTCATCTTGTCTCACTCTCATTGGGAATGTCACTGGAACACTTGCCCAGCTTCTTGGTTTGATTATGCCAATCATTTCATTCATCCCTTCCATTAGCGTCTCTAATACCATCAAATTCATTGTCTGCCTATAATTCCAATCACTGCCTGTCTTATGCAGGTCTTAAACAGGAGGAGGTAGAAATATTTGCTAAACAGCTTCAGGTCTGTGATTCAGATCCTTCTGTAGAGTCAACTTTCACTGTCATATTGCCAAAGCACTTAAAATACCCAAATACTGGTTGCTAGACCACTGTCATTTAATGACCAACAGAATTTCATTGTTTTCTTGAACTTTCTGTCTGTCCTTAACTATTTCTTTCATCCTATCCTATCCTATCCTATCCTATCCTATCCTATCCTATCCTATCCTATCCTATCCTATCCTATCCTATCCTATCCTATTCTATTCTATTCTATTCTATTCTATTCTATTCTATTCTATTCTATTCTATTCTATTCTATTCTATTCCATTCTATTCTTTCCCCCTTATACAGAACAAAGCCAGAAAAATAAACTTCAGTGGAGATGCTCTCTCTTTGCCTGTGTCCCTCCTTATTCCCTTTATTACCCTGTGATAAAAACTGTAAAGAAGGAAACCTGCAATACACACAATGTGGATGGAAGAGTATCCATCAAGTAGGTGCATACTGTCATAGAGATGACACTTCCTTTTGGTTTTATGCTACACTTCCAGCATCTCACAGCCTGTGTTTAGAGTCACAACTACAGCTCATACACATTCTTGATAAGAGAAAGAACTTCAAAGTCTTTCAGTATAATTCAGTTGGAATGTTAAGAGTGTTATCAAGCCATACATTAAGGAAGACAAGAGAGAGAACTCTCTCTATTTTTTTCCCCTACCTACTAATTCTGTATTAATTCATTTATTCAGCAGATTAAAATAAAAAAAGATCTGCAAACACAGATAGCTACAACAATGTTTTACCTGTTTGTTTTGTTCAGCTTTTCAGTTTGGTTTTACCTGGTCTTTTTTCTGGGCATAGAAGACTCTGATTTGCTCTTCAGTTAACATTTTCTCCTCTGCTGCTTCAATGTGAAATCCTGCACCTCTAATCTGCAATTATTTAGTTGTTACTCAGCAGCATTTGAAAATGGATACATACAAAATCATAGGTTATTGTGAATCTAGAGAATGAACTTCACCACCACAGTCTCCAGTTCCCATTTCTGTTGCAAATGAGGAAGAAAGGCACTTTTCTGCTTGCAGAGTCCATGCCACTGATCAGCACAGTACAAATTAATGCCATCCCTCATCTACTGACATCAAATATTGAAGCAGGAACATCGTATTATTTCAAGCCAAGATTTTTGTGTTCTTATCATTCTCATCAGAAAAGCATTAATAGATCTTGTTCTAAAGCCTGGGCATAAATCTTGAATCTACTTAGTCTTATGTCTTGCACCTATGGCTCTCAACCAAACAGGATGAAGGAATCTTTCCAAACTCTGTCTACCTTCTGTTTAATTTCTTCTACACGTCCCTCTAAGACATCATCAGGTTTTATGATTCCAACAGAATATCTAACTGTTGCTTCTGGAAAAGGGGGAAAAAAAGCACACCAAGGTGTCAATTAATACATTGATTAAAACAAACATGCAACTTATTTTTCAGTTACTTGCAAGTGGGTTTCCCCAAATCCATTTCCCATTTTATTGTTGAGACTGCTGAACACTGTTTCCAAAGCTTTGAGTTACTACAGCACTTAAAACATGTCTTGGAGTGCAGGACTATCTTTGGCTATTCCTGGAATCCACATCCCTGATGGATCACTGGTGTTTGGGGTAATAAGACAGAAAAATGCATCACACAGAGGATTTGTAATACTGTGCTACAAGGTCTCATAGGGTTTATGAGAGAAAAAATGGAATAGGCTAAGGCAGTGGTCATGAATATGTCAATTGAAAGATACAATAAAGGAGGCATCAAGAGGAAAGAGAAGGGACACAAATGAATCAATGCCTATGATATAATGCCTTCTCACAGGGAAAAAAGGTAAGATCAAGGAGAAGCTGAAGGAGTTTATTCCATTTCAACCTTGCTGAGTGGCATCCTGTGCCTGTATGAAGCTGTGGGAAGCTTCAGCAGCCACAGAAAAGAAGAATAGAAAATACGTAAGTCGCAGTTCATGTCAAGCCTGAGATAAATCACAGACATGGGATTCACAAGCTGAATGGTGCCTTTTTTGGTGCTCTTATGTGAGTCTGTTCTTTATCTTTTAAATCCAATCTTGTGTGAGTTAACTAAAAGCTAATCTAAGACACAAGGCATGCCAGTCCTCTCTGGTTGTCCCTGTCTTGGTATTCCTGTACAACACCCAAGGGTTAACAAACACTACTTCAACTAAAGTGCAGCACTAACACAGGGGCTGTGTAGAAGTAGCTTTCAGGTACTAGTTTTACACAGGAAAGTTCCCTGACACATAGCACTGCTGCTGTGTGCCAAGGTCCTGAAGCATGAAGGTTCCCAAAGCTGAAGGCAGTGTTAAATATTGCTGATAGTCCAATATCTTAATTTCTTACAGAAGAAAGAATCTTCTCAGTTTGATATCCTCAATGATAGCCTCTGATATTATGAAGTCAAAGGAAGGCCTGTTAGTGCTGTACATAATTCTTGATCAAACAACTGAAAAGACTTTTTTTTTTTTCTTTTTTTTTCTTTCTGTTAACACTTCTAAAACCAAATATATTTACCCTCAGGTATGTTCTCTTCAACACTTTCTTCTGATGATTTCACCTCTAGGAAAACAAGTTCATCTACCTAAAGCAGTTGCAAACAAAGCAGAAATACACCACCAGTGCAAAGTTACAGTCAAACAGCCACCAGAACTTTATGACACTCATCTTTAAGTAAGAACATATTTGGTATCCTGGAAAGGGAGAAATTCTGAGAAAGACCCTTGGGTTAGTTTGATTTTCCTGAACTGAGCTGTGGTCTGTTCTAAGTTGCCTTTTACTGTAAGCAGAGTTCTTTGATCTCCCTTTTCACTCAAAGCAAACAATGAGACATGACTGTTTGCCATGTTTTCATTTGTTTCATGTGATGCACTAAGTTACAGCTGAAAAATACTCAGGCCTGAAAGAAAAAAGCATGACTAAAACCTTTGCACACCAGTGACATTTTGTCCTTTCCGTTTCTTACTGAAGAAAGAAATTTAACAGAAATTAAAAAGTGAATCATGGCACTGTACTTTCAAGAAACAAAATAAACAAGCAAAACCCAAACCCTGAAACATTACCACACCCATTATGATGGGCACTGAGAGAAGCCATGTGAGTGTAATAAAAATACTCATTTATATCCAAGGGTCTGTTTTGTGAGTACCTTGGTGCGTTCCTTCCGTCCAGCTGCAATTTCCCTCTCTTCCTGCACCAGCTCTGTTATTTTCTTACTGATGAGAGGAGCATTTACACCTCTCACTATTGCAATAATTTTACCATTCTGTAAGAGAAAAATACATTCTTGATGAGTCTTTGTCACTTGGTTTTTATATTCACTTGAGGTTTGTAACATGCTATATCTTGCTACTTGTTCCAGCAGCAGGATCATTTCCTATGCCCACTGAAGTGAGTACTAAATCTGCTACTGCCTCTCCTTGTTCTTGCTTTTACTTCCTCTCTTCCTCCATTACCTAATTTTCTGTTCATCTCTGGGCTCACCATTAATAGTACAGACAGAAGTAAAAGCAAGTATGGAATTTACTAGCTCTTGATTTCTACAGCCTGGAGTTTCTGTCTTTCCATTTACACCACATTTCACTGCGTGCTCTACCACACTCAGGAGCATCACAGACAATTGGTGATCAAAGGTAGTGCTGGTTTCACTTGGCAACCATTTAAAAGACACATAGATAGGGTGCTGAGAGGTATGGTTTAGTGGTGACCTGGTAGTGCTGGGTTAACAGTTGGTAATGATGATCTTAAAAGTCTCTTCCAACGAAAACAATTTTATGATTCAGATTCACACCTGGAAGTGTCTTGGCCTACATTTGTAGGAATTACAATCCTGGCATCCTCAAGTAACCCACCACCTCCTGAGTGAGCAGGGGAGAATGAGGAGAAGACTCTGTTCATATACATTAGTGAGAGATAGTAACTATTAATTTTGATGATTGCTCAAGTGTGAAAAACAATTTTGTTTATCTGAAAGGCCTTAAAGTGGCAGGCAATATAAGCTCTCTTTCCCTGAGGGAAAGTGTGTGTAAAATGACCATTTCAGTGTAGCCACACATAGAATTTTAATGTGAGGAAACCCTGGAAAACTGGCATGGGTTTCTCACTGAGTAATTACCAGAACTGTGGCTACCCCAAATCTTCTGTGGCTGTTTGTTCAGCAGCCACTACAAAAATGTTCTTCAGAACCACAGATTCAGGCACTGGAAAAAGTCTTGAGTAAACAAGGCTTGATTTTGTGATCCTACATACAAGAAAATGCAAAGACATGATTTACATAGCTTTACATTATTTTAAATCTACTGGAAAACTAAGGCAAAAGTAGGCAGCACAGTAAAAGAAACTGATGGGATGTACTTACAGCACAAAAAAGAAATGCAGGTTCACACGTATTCCTAAATGGTTGCAGAGTTGGAATGCTGTCAGCCTCTGCCTGAAGTCAGATGAGGAAGATTACTTATGTAAGAGTATATACATAGCATATATATATACATATATATATATATAAAACCATGATTATATATACTAGATACTTTTTATGTATGCCTATAAAACCATTTTTGCCTGCCAGAAAACTGTAGTCTTGTATACTCTGGTGTTACCCACTCAAAGTGCAGTCTTATGTGCAATTAGCAGTCCTTGTGGCACTGGTGGTGAACCAACTGATTTGGTACCATGGCATTGGCCTCCATTCCTATTCCAGCAGCTAATCATGGAAAAATATCTCATCCTAACGCTATTTTCTCAGGTGGGTTGTAACAACACACATAAATAAAGAGGTCCATGTAGTCATAGAGAGGCTTAGGTTGGAAGGGACCTTAGAGATCATCTACTGATACCTCTCTGCCATGAGCAGGGATACCTCTCAACTGGACTTGGCTCCTCCCCAGGAAGGAGGCATCCATAGCCTCCCTGGCCAGCCTATGCCAGAGTCTGACCACACTTGTAGTGAAGAACTACTTCCTAAGATCCAGTCTAAACCTACTCTCCCTCAGCTTCGAACTATTCCCCCTTGCCCTATTATGAAAAGACAGAAGAGATTATTCACTGTGTCGAGTTCTTTGTACCATGATTAATGCTGTGAAAGCATTTGAGATGACCTTTGAACATCACTGCCTGCTCTTTTCTCTATAAACAATAGCTGTGTTTTCTGGAAAAAATGCTTTGATTGGGCAACTGAAAGTTTTCAGTAACATGAAAAAGGCTGAGCTTGGTCAACAGCAGAGGAAATCAACCTGTGAAAGAAACTTACCTACTTTAAATATGATCTCTAGCTGCTATTTTATGCTACTAGAGCAGAGGAGTATTTTTACTGTTACAGTTGTGTGATAATTTATTTTTCAACTCCCCATTTCTGTTCTCTTAAAAATGAAATGCAAGGGAATACTTGGAGAAAAGTTGTAACAGCATTTTGTCAAGCATGTGAGAATTTTATATCTGACAATTTTGTATGTGATCATCCATAACACAGAAACCTAAAACTCGGGATCATATAGCCTGACTTGGGGATGTTTCTGCACTCTCAGCAAGAGACATAAAAGGGAGCTGATTGCACACAAATTTCCACTTCATATTCTTCCATATTTACTATGACTTCTAATCTACCTTGAAACAAAGGAGATATATATGTATATATAGAGGGAGAGGATAGGATAGGATAGGATAGGATAGGATAGGATAGGATAGGATAGGATAGGATAGGATAGGATAGGATAGGATAGGATAGGATAGGATAGGATAGGATAGGATAGAATAGACCAGACCAGGTTGGAAGAGACCTTCAAGATCATCATGTCTAACCTATCATCCAACCTACCTAATCAACTAAACCATGGCACCAAGCACCCCATCAAGTCTCCTCCTGAACACCTCCAGTGATGGTGACTCCACCACCTCCCCGGGCAGCCCATTCCAATGGCCAATCACTCTCTCTGTATAGAACTTCCTCCTAACCTCCAGCCTAAACCTCCCCTGGTGCAGCCTGAGACTGTGTCCTCTTGTTCTGATGTTGGCTTCCTGGGAGAAGAGACCAACCTCTGCCTGTCTACAAATCCCCCTTCAGGTAGTTGTAGAGAGCAATAAGGTCACCCCTGAGCCTCCTCTTCTCCAGGCTAAGCAACCCCAGCTCCCTCAGCCTCTCCTCATAGGGCTTGTGTTCCAAACCCCTCACCATCTTTGTTGCCCTTCTCTGGACACGCTCCAGCAAGTCAACATCCTTCCTAAACTGAGGGGCCCAGAACTGGACACAGGATTCAAGGTGTGGCTTAGTCAGTGCAGTGTACAGGGGCAGAATGACCTCCCTGCTCCTGATGCAGGCCAGGATGCCATTGGCCCTCCTGGCTGCCTGGGCACACTGCAGGCTCATGTTCAGCCTACCATCGACCAGTACCCCCAGGTCCCTCTCTGCCTGGCTGCTCTCCAGCCACTCTGACCCCAGCCTGTAGCTCTGCATGGGGTTGTTGTGGCCAATGTGCAGAACCTGGCACTTGGAAGTGTTCAATCTCATGCCGTTGGATTCTGCCCATCTGTCCAGCCTGTCGAGGTCCCTCTGCAGAGCCTCTCTACCCTCCAGCAGATCAACTCCTGCCCCCAGCTTGGTGTCGTCCGCAAATTTACTGATGATGGACTCAATGCCCTCATCCAGATCACCAATAAAGATGTTAAAGAGCATGGGGCCCAGCACTGATCCTTGGGGCACACCACTAGTGACTGGCGCAGCAATTAGGCCAAAATTCTGTCAGCTTGGTATAAGGGCAGTAAAGTAAAAGCTCTGTGTATGCAGACAGATAAAAAAGGATGTATTTAAAACAAACAGCGAACAAAGTTCCGTACAGAATGTCCCTCCTTACCACTGCAAAATGCAGCACATCATCTTCACTGAAGTCGTTCTGCAGCTTTCTGAATAAACTCCGCACAGCTTTGCAAGGACCACACCAAGCCTGGTACACATCTATCACTGAAATGGAATGAAAACCAGCTGGTCTGAGGAATTTGCAACGGGAGATGTATTCATAAAGGTGTTGGAGCAGTACTGGGAATGCATTTTTCTGTCTCCCAGTCAGTGAATGCATTGTGAGTACATCGATTTGTTCAGTGGATACATCATCCAAACTCTTATTTCAGTCACTTTTGGCATTAACAACTATTTCAGATGATTGATCCCAATTAGCTATGTTTCTGCCATGTTCCATTTAATAAAATTTAATTTCATTTAAATTCCTTTTCCCACTATTGGTTTTCATTCTTCTTTAGATCTACATTCTACAGGTTTTTTACCTCCCTGAGCCCATGCAGATCTTTTCTGTCCCACTGTTGCTCCTCTGTAGATAGGACCCAGTGCATGGCAGAGTAAACAAAAAGTAGTAACAGTACCTACTACACCTTTTGTCAGCAACATTTCATCCCACTGCTTTTGGGTGGTTATTGTGGTCTGAAATGAAATGAATTGACATTTATTTTTACATCTCAAAAGGGCAGGGAAAATAAAAAATAGCTACAATTGTTCCGATAATTAGGATTTATACCTGGAGCTGGACTTCTTTCTTCTTGCCTGCCATTTCCCTGTGATTGTAGGAAACAAGTCATAATATAAAGACCATGTGACAGGTTTTCTAAAAGAATATACAGAACTAATCTATGTGGGGTTTTGGTACAGCACTGCCTTCTGGTTGCCTTAAAAACTAACTCATCTGAAACCCCTAGAACAATGACTGTAAATATCCCAGGTCAGAATTCTGTGGAACAACATGCAACATATTTCATAGAATCATAGAATGGTCTGGATTGGAGGAGAGCTCCATAGCTCATCTAGTCCAACCCCTCTGTAGTCAGCAGGGACATTCTCCACTAGATCAGGTTGCTCAGAGCCATGTCAAGCTTCACTCTGAATATTTCCAGGAATGGGGCCTCAACCACTTCCCTGGGCAACCTGTTCTAGTATTCACCAGCCTCATAGTAAAGAGTTCCTAACATTCAATCTAAATCTGCTCTTCTCTAGTTTGAAGCCACTGCCCTTTGTCTTATCAGAAACCCCATTTAGCACAGGAAACAGGATGCAATCTAGTTCTTTAATCTGCTAAAGTCTTCCAAAAACTTTTTTTGGCCTCAGCAACTTCTCAAGCTTATAATTACTCTGTTCAGAGTAGCCACAGGGACCCTGGATAGGCTGACAGCTGCTGTAACACTGGACCATTCCAGAAAAAGCAGTGATTAAAGAGCTTCAACAATTATTGCATTGAAGCAGGCTTCCTGTTTTCTGAGATGCACAAACCCCAATGACCTACATGTGTCAAAATGAATCTTGATGCAGTCATCATTCTGCCATTGATGAGACAAAAATATTTTGAAAAACAAAAATAGGTAATTGACTATGAAGTGAGCAAGGAAAGCAGTCTCAGTTACATATGTGGATGAAGTTCAACTTCAGATTGCAAGTGGAACTTGCCTGAACAATCAATGGTATCCCTGCACTAGCAGCTTGAGTGAAGTTTTCTAAAGCCCTTGGTTGAGATGGTAGTCTTTGCCTTAGGAATGTGGAAGTGCGACCATGAATGCAAACTCTGCTGGCACTGATATCTGGCTAGTTAACCAGCAAATACATCCAGAGTATGAACTGTCTTGACATTCTTACTGGAGCTGCTCCCTTTAAATCACAAATTGGGGCACAGTGACCAATACAAGAACCTAAGAACTCTTTCTCTGATGCCTGCTTCACATTTCATCTAAACCCACTAAGGAAAAAAAATTATAAATGCAGGTTTGCTTCAAATAATTTAAACCAGGTAGCATGACAAAGTCATTAGCATAGGATTATAGAATCGTAGAATCAACTAGGTTGGAAAAGACCTCAGAGATCATCAAGTCCAATCTATCACCCAACACCTCATGACAACTAAACCGTGGCTCCAAGTGCCACATCCAAGCCTTTTTTGAACACCTCCAGGGATGGTGACTCCACCACCTCCCCGGGCAGCATATTGCAAGGGCCAATCTCTCTTGCTGGGAAGAACTTTCTCCTCACCTCCAGCCTAAACCTCCCCTGGCACAGCTTGAAACTGTGTCCTCTTGTTCTGGTGCTGGTTGCCTTGGGGAAGAGACCAACCCCCACCTGGCTACAACCTCCCTTCAGGAAGTTGTAGAGAGCAATAAGGTCTCCCCTGAGCCTCCTCTTCTCCACTCTAAGCAACCCCAGCTCCCTCAGCCTCTCCTCACAGGACTGTGCTCCAGACTTCTCCCCAGCTTTGTTGCCCTTCTCTGGACATGTTCAAATGTCTCAATATTTAATTAATTTAAGTCTTTTAAAGACTGAGGAGATGATGTTAGCTACTGCTTCCACAAGCACACTGAGGGACTGACATTCTTCTGCAGGGTGTGGGGAGGCACCTCCACAGTGCAGGTGCATGCCCATCTTGCACAGGTCCTCTCCGTGAGCACACCTGGCAGTGCCCACAGGCCCCCACAGACTCCTGTGCACGTCCCCCTTCTGCAGGCACACCTCCCCCTAGATGGAAACACGGCCAAGTGACAAAGGGTAGGCACACACCAGCTCAGGGCAAGGTTCCCATTACCTGCACTCCCCTCCAGGCCAAGCACACCCTCACACAGCAGCCTGGCTGCCTGCTCACCCCTGTGCCAGGGCCCACCTGGGGATGCACCTGGCCCCCGCCCTGAGCCAGCCTCTCACCAGGGGCCACCCAGTGACCACCCAACTGCCGCTTCCCAACGGCTCCAACGGCCCCCAGGCCATTACCGGCCCCCAGGCCGTTACCCCACCCCAGCCCCCTCCATGCTCATTGTCCCAGGGCCATTGCTGCCCTTCACCCTCTTTCTCCAGGCTGGGGCTGAGAAGGCACCGGGGAGCTGCTGGTAAGCAGGGCGGGCAATGGGGAGGGAGCTGAGGGAAAGGGGAGGGGGAAGAGAAGCCATTTCCTGCACTGCGTCTCCTCTGCTTCTAGGCCCAGCTCAACCTCAGCCTGTAACATGTGAGACAATAATCCTGATGGCAAATGGGGAAGGAACAGAGGGGGCAGGGGCAGGGGGAGGTGGTGCCATTTCCTCCACTCTCTCTCTTCTGTTAGCCTTTAAAACGTGAGAAAAATAATCCAGGCAGGTAGCAATCTGCCTTCACTCTGCGGTGCTCTGTTAGACCTCACCCGCGCTGCTGTGCCCAGCGCTGGAGGCCTCAGCACCACAAAGATGTGGACCTGTTGGAATGGGCCCAGAGGAGGACATAACAATGGTACAAGGGCTGAAACACCTCAGCTGTGAGGACAGGATGAGAGAGTTGGGGCTGCTCAGCCTGGAGAAGGAAAGGCTCCGGAGTGACTTCCTTGTGGCCTTTCAGTACTTGAAGTGGACTAGGAAAAAGAAGGGCACAGACTTTTTAGCAGGGGCTGTTGTGACAGGAGAAGGGATAATGGTTTTCAACTGACAGAGTGGAGGTTGAGACTAGAAATTTTTCATAGTGAGGGTGGTGAAACACTGGCACAGGCTGCCCGAAGAGATGGCGGGTGCCCCATCCTTGAAAGCATTCCAAGTCAGGTTGGACGTGGCTGTGAGCAACCTGATGTAGTGCGAGGTCTCCCTGCCCATGGCAGGGGGGTTGGAACTGGGTGATCCTTGAGGTCCCTTCCAACCCTAACAATTCTATGATTCTAAGACAAACTTCGCATTCAGATCAGAAGTATATATATATACACACATATATATATGTATATATATATGTGTGTGCATATATATATATATATATATTCAACACTAAACTGTTTCCTAGATTGTTTTAACTTTGGAACTAGTATAAACTCTGCATTTGCCTGCTTAGATGTGGGGCAGTGTCCTTGAATAAGCTTTCTTATCCTGCATGAAGTGGGAAAACAACTTTTGAGACCTTAATAGGCTTAAGAATATTAGAAAGAATTATGAAAGATGAGATGTTTAGCCCACTCGCCACATGGAACTTAAAGCCCCAGCTATAGGCTATGTTTTGAAGGGATTCCTTCACAAACTGTTAACTGCTTTACCCAGATCACTTTCTTCAGGAATGCTCACTTTGTTCATACATTGGGAGAAAAAAAAAGTCTCCCAGAGAATCATTAGGATGAGGTAATGCTCATGTAGCAAACGTTAAAAGGCTGATGCAGCCTGTTCTTTAACCACTCTGCTGGAGTGGGTTATGTGCATGCTTTGGTTATCACAAAATATTTAATGCAAAGGGATGTCATTCATTAATATGGTATTTCAAAATATTGGACTGAAAAGAAGAGGTTGATTCTCCCTGGACCCACTCATCAACACATTTGCAGCATTTAGAAGCAAGTATTGGAGTCGTGTTTGCTAATGAGCAGCTGAACTTCTTGGGTCTCATACTGTGCTTTCCTCATTTTCTTGTTTTAATCCTCAACATTTCAGTGAGAAATGAGGTCTAAAATTCGCTGCCTAGCAATTATTGTGTAAAGGCATGTCCTGACTAGGTGATGGGTAGGAAGGAAAGGAAATTAAATGGTAAGGTCTTTGAATATGGGAAAATATTTTCTCCAGTCTCTTATGCTTGATCTTCTCCTTTCTATATGCTTGATCACATTGTACTAGTGTGAACAGTCAACAACTGCTGCTTCTCTTGCTTCCTGGGCTGATATTTGAAACAGCATATCTGCAGAGACATGAAAGCAAGACCTTGCTTGGAGGTTATACCAGATTTCCATGTCACTTCCTCCCCCCTACTCCCCCCAAAAAAACCCCAACCCTGAACAACCCCAAACGCTTTCTTCTGTCAGAAAGTTTAGCTGCCAACTTATGCAGTTTTAGTTGATTTTATATCATAGTATCAGTATCAGTCAGGGTTGGAAGGGACCACAAGGATCATCTAGTTCCAATCCCCCTGCCATGGGCAGGGACACCCCACACTAGATCAGGCTGGCCAGAGCCTCATCCAGCCTGGCCTTAAACACCTCCAGGGACGGCGCCCCAACCACCTCCCTGGACAACCCATTCCAGGGCTTCACCACTCTCATGGTGAAGAACTTCCTCCTCACCTCCAGCCTGAATCTCCCCACCTCCAGCTTCATTCCATTCCCCCTAGTCCTGTCACTACCTGAGATCCTAAGAAGTCCCTCTCCAGCCTTCCTGTAGGCTCCCTTCAGATACTGGAAGGCCACAATTAGGTCACCTCAGAGCCTTCTCTTCTCCAGACTGAACAGCCCTATTCTTCTGTAACAAACACCATCAAAAAACTCTGCAAACCTGCACATTCAGTGGAATAAGTATACTAATAATTTAAAAATTAAATAGTCAATTGTTTTAACTGTATTTTTGATAACAGTTCCTTAGAAAAGCAAAATCAGGAGAATAAAAGCCAGTTGCACACTGAACAATAAGAGCCAGGGGGTAGGAAGAGGCTATCAAGTTGTCACAATGCTGGTTTCCACCAGGATGGGCTCCTAGAAAGTGGTGGTATCTTGGGCAGCCTGTGAGTAGTACCAAACCTTTGCACAGAGTTCCAACTTGCATTTTAGGTGCAGCCACAGCTTTCAATGCAAAAGCAAAATAATTTATTTACTAGCAAGGGAAAAAAGAAGTAAAATCCCATTAAATTGAAAATTTACTCAACAAATGCCTTACCACCTGGCAGAAAAGTACATAACAATAACCTGTAAAATACTGGAAACTGCATCTGCCATGGTTTAATCCTGAGGTCTGTGGTGACATGTTGGACTTGACAATCTTTGAGGTCTCTTCCAACCTTGGTGATTCGGTGATTCGGTTTCTTCCTTTCTAGCTGGTGAAACAGACACAGAACTCACTGCACAAATCATTCATTTCAAAAAGCCAGGAAAATCTGTTAATCAGCTGGATTTAGGCATGAAATTATTTCAGTGACTGAAAGAAAACTCCTTCCTGGAACACTGCTGCTTGCCTTAAAATCTTTGACTCTGCTGCCCTTATCCTCCCACTTTTCTGGGTCTCTTGTTCATCTGGTAACCAACAATTTCACCTTTCTTTCTGTCAGCTAGTTGTAGACATGATAACAAGAATTTTATGCATTCCTTGAACCCTTTTGAGGGAAAAAGCTTGGCTGACTAAAGATAGAAAAGACAGGATGCACAAATATGTGATGCCAGACTTGTGTTTCCATTCATGACCAGGAAGGGGAGGCAACTCCAAACTAGTAATTTACTCTTTGATTCACTACTGTATGAGAAATATATCTTAACTGTGTTGTCACTTGACAGTGACTTTAAAAACCACAGCAGTGGAGCTTCCCTGCTGAGCTGAGGTTGTGAGGGAGATGATTCTGCCCCTACCTGAAGGGAGGTTGAAGCTGGGGGGGGGTGGGGTGGTGGTGTTTGGTCTATTCTCCCAGACAACCTGTGACAGAATGAGAGGACGCAGTCTCAAGCAGCGCCAGGGAAGGTTTGTCTGGATGTGAGTAGGAAATTCTTCCTAGCAAGAGAGATTGGCCATTGGAATGTGCTGCCCAGGGAGGTGGTTGAGTCACCATCCCTGGAGGTGTTTAAGAAGAGCCTGGATGAGGCACTTGGGGCCATGGGTTAGTTGATTAGATGGTGTTGGGTGATAGGTTGGACTCGATGATCTCTGAGGTCTTTTCCAACGTGGTTAATTCTGTATTCTGTACTCTCTGCTCTGCTCTGATGAAACCCCACTGGCAGTGCTGAGTCCAGCTCCACAGTCTGCAGCACAGGAAAGATACAGGCTTGTTGGTAGGTCCAGAGGAGGCAACAAAAATGGTCAAAGGGCTGCAACACCTCTGCTATGAAGAAAAGCTGAAAGAGTTGGGATTGTTCAGCCTAAAGAAGGGAAGACTCTGAAGAGACCATTTTGTGTCTCTTCAGTACTTAAAGAGGGCTTGGAAGAAAGCTGGGGACACTCTTGCAGCAGGAAAAGGGGCCATGGCTTTAAACTAAATGAGGGGAGATTTAGACTAGATATAAGGAAGACAGTTGTTGCAACAAGGGTGGTGAAACACTGACCAAGGTTGTCCCTGGAAATATTCCAGGTCAGATTGGACAGGGCTCTGAGCAACCTGATTTAGTTGGGTGGTGCTTCTGCTCTCTGCAGGGGGATTGCACTGGATGATTTTGGAGGTCTTCTCCAACCCAAACCATTCTATGATTCTGTGATCAAATCATCCAGGACACACACAAAAAAAACCCTCCCACCATTTCTGCATAAATTTCAAGCAGTATGTAGGAAATTTGATCTCCTCTGCATATCATGAAACTATTAATCCTTCCTAACCTGTGGTTGACTGGTTTTGTAATTCTTAGTTGTTAATTAGCAGTTTATTGTTAATTAGTGCATGTCAATTGTGTAATCTTCCTTGCAAAATCCAAGGGCTTCAAGCAGGTTTTTGGTTGGTTGGTTGGTTGGTTGGTTGGCTGGTGGGAGGTTTTTGTTTTGTTTTGTTTTGTTTTTCAGCATTGTATAAAAATCTGACAGTCACAGTTAGGGTCCAGGTTGCTTTAGGCAGTAACTTTCTTCATGTGCACTGGAGGTTTACTGATTGCATCAACTCAGTGTCTTGAAAAAGGATCTAATGATTCATCTGGCTGTTCCAAACAATCCACAGGGCTTCATTTGTACCTCTCCTCAACCACAAAAGAATGAGTGGACAGAGGACAGATGACAACAGCAGTACTCATGTGTTGTCTTGAGGTCTGCTTTCCATCATCTGAAATTGATCAGGATAGCTTGTTACAAATGCTTTGTTTGTTTGTTTTGATGAACTTAAAACAATCTACGTGGTTATGAACTCCAGTAAGTCAAGTTACATTATTTTTAGGTTGAGATTTGCTACATGTTTTGGCTTAGAGATTTGTTTTTTCAAAATCACTTGGAAGTCTGCTTCTCTTTCAATAATTTTATTACTCTCTTAAAAGGTCATTGTGATTTTTTTAAGCAACAGAAGCATTTATGTTGAGTTCCAAATTCAGAAATTAAGTTAAAAGATGACACTTCAGGCAGCAAGATGTGGAAAAAATTTATCCGCGGCCAATTGTAATTGTTAAATGGTCTTTTGAGACATTCCTGAGGTAAATTTGCTGGTTTGTTTTGGTTTCAAAGTTCCTTGTGAATAATGGGTTGTCTTCTACAAATATGTAGAATTTAATATAGCACAGAATTGAATACAGCAGACATTGAAACTCCCAGTTTAGTGAATTAGGGAAGATGTCTTTATTCCAGTTTGGTGCATTAAGGAAGTTATCTTTATTCCAGTTTGGTGCATTAAAGAAGCTATCTTTACTCCAGTTTGGTGACTTAAGGAAGACATCTTTACTCCAGTTTGGTGCATTAAAGAAGTTATCTTTACTCTAGTGTGGTGAATTAAGGAAGATGTCTTTACTCCAGTTTGGTGAATTAAGGAAGACATCTTTATTCCAGTTTGGTGCATTAAAGAAGTTATCTTTACTCCAGTTTAGTGAATGAAGGAAGTTACCTTTACTCCATTTATTTTGGAAGGAGGAATTCATGGTAACTATCTGTTTTATGCTTTCTTGTTGATCCCCTGTTTCTGACTCTGGAATTGCTATAGAAATAAATGTAGCAATATATAATATCCCTGCTCACTGCTGGGGGATTGCACTGGATGAACTTTGGAGGTCCTTTTCCAATCCAAGCCATTGTATGATTCTATGTTTTCAATCTGTACCTAGCTGGGGAAAGGAAGTGAATCCCAAACGAGACCTTGGAAAGTATTCATTGATTGACGGGAAATAAAGATTGCATTGCAAAACAAGGAGGTCAGTTTAACCATGACCAAAATTCAGAAGGTTATGGGCCCCTGCCTATCTAATATTTACCTTAGACATGCACAAATGAAAGATGTGCAGGTAATCCTCTCTAGCATGAACAACACTCAGTACTTACCCTGCTTACAAAACTGATGCTTGCTTTCCACTGAACATTTGTGTCCAAGTCAGGACAAATCCAAGAACCTCAACACTAGAAACTCTTCAGAAAGGTGAATTTTGGACACTTTGATTTCATACCTGGAAAGGCAGATTATGTTTTGGGGGTTTTGTTTATTTGTTTGATTGGTTTGGTTGTTTTGTGGTTTTGTTTGTTTGGTTTGTTTCTGTTTTGTTTCTTTGGGTGTTTGTTTTGAAAGTTGCATCCTTTTACTAAAACATTTTATGTGTGAAGTTCAAAAGATTATTAGAGGAGTGATTATTCACCACTTTTTCTTCTCTTTTCTTTTTTACCTGGCTCTGCATACACAGCAAATGTAAATTTTTGTGGCATAGACATATGCTGTATCATCAGTATCTCTGACCTGCTTATGATTAAATTTGCCAGCAGGTACTACTACAACTTAATTTAAGGGAACATGGAACATGCAAGATTGGATTCTCATGCAGTGTGGTAATGATGTAAACCCTGTATTACACATTTTTGAAAGGGAGTTTTATTTTCTTTACTGGCAAGCAGTGTCTCTGTGGTTAAAAAAGAGTGAAGATACATTATGAAAGCTATAGCGTGATATAAATGTAGTGTGCCAAATATTAATAGGGAAGAAGGTTGTTGGAGTGAGTCCAGAGGAGGGCCAGAAAGATGATCCAAGGGTTGCAACACCTCTGCTATGAGGATAGGCTGAGGGAAGGTGGGGTTGTTCCGCCTGGAGAAGAGAAGACTGTGGGGACACCTCAGAGCTACCTTCCAATACTAGAAGGCTGAGGAGTGACTTTCCATGAGGGTGTCTAGCAACAGGACAACAGTGAATGGTTTGAAGCTGAGGGAAAGCAGAGTTAGACTGGATCTTAGGAAGGAGTTCATCAGTACATGGATAGTGAGACTCTGGAATAGGCTGCCCAGGGAGGCTGTGGCTGCCTCCTCTCTGGGGGTGTTGAAGGCTAGGTTGGATGAGGCCTTGAGTGGCTGAGTGTCTCGGTCCGGAGACACAGTTCTTTTAAGTATTCCCGTGTTGTGAAATTAGAGGCACAAATGAGGCCAAAGTATAAATAAAGTGGACATAAGAAGGGGAGAGGGAGAAAAGAGAGAGGGAGAGAGAGAAGAGAGAGAGAAGAGAGAGAGAAGAGGAAAGGAATTATATTACCACACCCCTCATCCCCCCCAAGACAGTTAAAGTCTGTGGAGGAAAGGTGCTGCAGGAGATGTTGGGTTTGTAGAGAAACAGTGGTGAGGCTTTTGCTGGAGAGCAGCTGTGGTCCTCTGGGGAGATGTTGGGTTGATACAGGAATGGTGCTGAGGCTCCTCTGGGCAGCCTGGGTCTGTAGAGAAAGGGTGTTGAGGCTTGGTCCTCTGGGCAGCTTCTTTTCTCCGGAGCAGCATTGTCCCGGTTTTCTCTTCTCAGCGGCCTGGCCCGTCTCCTGTCTTTTCCTTCATCTCCGTTTTTCTCCCCATTTTTCTCCTCTGTTTCTCTCTACAAACCAGTAGTTGCTCCAGTCTTTTATACAGTTTTTAGTCCTTAGGTATGTATTCAAATATTGTCCCTCAGGAATTCCAGTGGCAGGAAATAATCCTTAGGTTCTGTGTATTGCTGTGTGTTTGGGCAAGATCCTGGCTGGAGGGGGGCGGAATCTCCGTCTACCCCGCAAGGCTCAGGAAACAGGTGGAGATTGTCTTGCCCTAAAGGTGTGATGGCTGGGTCCTTGGGTCCATTGTTGTAGGCCCGTGTTATCACGATGCAATCACAAGCTGATTTGCATTCAGGATTGGTGGACAGGATTCTTTCCACCTTCTTTCCAGTGGCTCTGCTATCACTTTATCTTTGTTGACTCACATAGAGAGAGACAAACTTCTTAGACTCTCACACTGAGTCTAGTTGAGATGTGTCCCTGCCCATGGCAGGGAGGTTGGAGTAGATGATCTCTGAGGTTCCTTCCAGCGTAAGCTGTTCTACACTTCTATATCAAATTTGTACGTATGTATTCCCAGTAAGACTATAAGCTTAGCTGACAGGAAGAGAGCCATATCACTTTTCAACATTTGAAACTAATTTAAAAACCCAGCCTTTAATTTTCTATGTTTTTCAGTTCTATCTCCCTGCTGCCAACTGCTAGCTTTCCTTTTCTCCACCTTGTCCTTTGCTAGAGCAGGTTCCTTTGCTATCCTGCAGGTTTCATGAGGGTATTCTTTTAAATTATTAGAGAAAATCAAATGTGTACACCTTGAAATAGCTACTACAACATTGTCTCTTGCAAACAGAGAGGATGAACTCACCAACAGATGCTAACAAATTCTGAAAAGGAATCACTTCCAGTTTCATCACCTAGGGTCAATATACTTTGAAGAAAAAAACATCCTGAAAAATACATGTTTATGTTGCAAACTATACACGTATCATATGTCAGGAGTTATTATCCTGAGCGTCCTGTTGTATAAACAAAACAGAATCATTTTCCATCCTTGAGATTCATTATGATTGCTGCCACTTGCAAGCTTGTTCTGTATTGAACCCATCAATCATTTTTGGATCATTGACATTTTCATCAGTGTAATTTTCAACAGATAAAGCAAATAAACCAATTGAATGAGGCTGTTACGTCTTAGGATGAAGGTAGATAGGGTTTGATTATCTGCTGCCACAAACAGTTGCCAGAATTGCTAAAGATGCCTGGAGCATCATGCAGCAATTCAGCTGTGCAATGAGTGAACCATGGGCTCATTTCACAGAATCATAGAATTGTTTAGGTTGGAAAAGACCTTTAAAGTCAAATCCAAGCATTAACTAAACTATGTCCCTAAGCAGCGCATCTACATGTCTTTTAAACTGTGCAAACTTGTCTTTCCAGGGCAGTTTTATGAATATGGCACTTACCGACTGGACAGATGGGCAGAGTCCAATGGGATGGCATTTAACAAGTCCAAGTGCTGCACTTTGGCCATGGCAATCCCATGCAGAGCTACAGGCTGGGGTCAGAGTGGCTGGAGAGCTCCCAAACAGAGAGGGACCTGGGGGTGCTGATTGACAGCCGCCTGAATATGAGCCAGCAGTGTGCCCAGGTGGCCAAGAAGGCCAATGGCATTCTGGCCTGCATTAGGAATAGTGTGGCCAGCAGGAGCAGGGAAGTCATTGTGCCCCTGTACTCTGCATTGGTTAGGCCACACCTTGAGTCCTGTGTCCAGTTCTGGGCCCCTCAGTTTAAGAAGGACATTGAGACACTTGAACGTGTCCAGAGAAGGGCAACAAGGCTGGGGAGAGGCCTTGAGCACAGCCCTGTGAGGAGAGGCTGAGGGAGCTGGGGTTGTTTAGCCTGGAGAAGAGGAGGCTCAGGGGTGATCTCATTGCCCTCTACAACAACTTGAAAGGTGGTTGTAGCTTGGAAGGGGTTGGTCTCTTCTCTCAGGCAACCAGCAGCAGAACAGGAGGACAAAGTCTCAAGCTGCGCCAGGGGAGGATTAGACTTGAGGTGAGGAGAAAGTTCTTCACTGAGCGAGTCATTCATCATTGGAATGTGCTGCCCAGGGAGGTGGTGGAGTCACCATCCCTGGAGGCGTCCAAGAGGAGATTGGACGTGGCACTTGGTGCCATGGTCTAGTCATGAGGTTTGTGTTGATAGGTTGGACTCGATGATCCTCGAGGTCATTTCCAACCTTAATTATACTGAGTAGCACCAGACTAACCTCAGCTGTATCACCATTAAAGCCCCATAAAAGCATGCTTGGAAAACCTCTCTTTTTCTTGTTGCTGAAATATCCTGTAGTGATCCCAGGAGTCTGACATGAGGAGTGGACGAACTAAGCAAAGAGTTGAGTCAGCAACAGCAAGAAGGCTTTTGCACCTAGAGATATGATGCCTGATGTTCTTATCCCCTAAATGGTAGATTTCTATGCCTGGTATAGATGCAGACCTTTTTGAGCTCCTCAAAATGTTTTCAAGCCAATCTGAGTTTTTTGTCAGTATTTGGATACCGTGGCATCCAGAACTTGCAGACAGTTAGCTTTCCATTACACCACTCTAACCAGTTGCACAAGTGTTGCCTTATATGTGCCAGTACTAAATACTTACACTTGTGGGAGAATCTTACTGTGACAGAGGGAAGCATCATGGAACACAAAAATCCCAGAGAAAATGCCATTAAGGAAATTATTCCAAAGTATGTTAATTAAGCACCAAGTAATCAAGCTTTTCAGCAAAATACCTGAGATGTATCTGCATCGTCCCCTTTGCTCTTTTTCCAGTTGGTTCTTATTTTAAGGACAAAATACCTCTATAAAAGAATCTGAGTGACTGCAGGAAGGGAGAAAGAGTGACAACTGCACTGCTGCTTGGCTGTTTACATGAGATCACATGCCTGTCACTTCAGAAGGGTGGGAGAAAGCAAGTGTGAAGTTTTAGTACAAACACATTGCTGTTCTGCAGCTGTCACCATTTCCTTGCTCCACTCCTCCACCATTCATCTTTCTTTGAAGGATCTCCCCTTAGCCTTCTCTTCTCCAGACTAAATGACTGTGGTGTTGATCTCAGCACAAGAAAGACATGGACCTTGTTGGAGTAGGTCCAGAGGAGCCACAAAAATGATCAGAGGGCTGAGACACCTCTGCTGTGAGGAAAGGCTGAGAGAGGTGGGGTTGATCATCCTCAAGAAGGAAAGGCTCAGGACAGACCTTCTTGCAGCCTTTCAGAACTCAAAGGGGGCCTATAAAAAAACTGAGAATACTCTTTTTAACAGGGCCTACTGCAACAGGACAAGGGCTGATGGTTTTATACTAAAAGAAAGGAGATTTAGGGTAGATAGAAGGAAGAAAATGTTTCTAATGAGGGTAGAGAAACACTGGCCCAGGTTCCCAGAAAGGTGATAGAAGCCCCATTCCTAGAAGCATTCCAGGTCAGATTGGATAGGGCTCTGAGCAACTTGCTCTAGTGCTCCTGCTTGTTGCAGGGAGGTTGCACTGGATAACCTTTGGAGATCCATTCCATCCCAAAGCATTCTGGGATTCTTTGATTCTATTCTTTATTGCCAGAATGAGTAGATTTTATGTTAATGTTTCTTTGGAGTTTCAGTTTTATCATAATTTTATCTACCATATTTATGGAACTGATTAGGATGTCCTAATCTTGTAATTCCCTGGAGCTGAAAGCAGTAGGCAAACCTGTACTGGAAGGAGAATGCCAGCAGATGGCATTAGCTGCATGGGGAGAGTCTGTCCTCGCAGGCTCTGGAACTGGCAATGGATGCATGTCATAAACTTATACAGATATATAGGTCTTGTGTGATAATGCAGCAAGTGGTTTAATGCATACTTTGGGGATATCGCTTCCTTCTATGGGAATACTCTTAAAAAAAACCCCAAAGTCTTAGTCTTACTAGTAAGACTTGAGGAAATTCATAATCACCATCTTTTTTCCCGTGTGCTAGGAGGTTCTATAGATTTCTCTTTCAGATGGTAACACAATAATTTCACGAATAAATACAAAACCAAAAATAAAATGAATAAAATGAAGTGTGGCTACCGAGATTTCTCATCCTTCCTTTTTCTGCCACGGGAAAAACTTCGTTTCAGATGTTGTTTTAAAAGATGCCACAGAGTGGCAGAGTGTCTTGGTTGTGTGAGGGAAGTGTCCTCCCTCTCTGCTTTATTTCAGTCTATGTGTATGTTGAATTTTGTTGTTCTCAGTTATTGATTCTCTTTCTCTTTCCAGTTTAGATTTTATTTTTGGCTCCCTTTCATATCTTTCAGGTTCTAAACCCCATGCTGCCTCACTAGATTTCAAGCTGGGCAGCTGCAGCTCACTTAGGCATCCTTCTTGTGTTCTGTAGTTTTGTTTCAAGTCAAAGAAAAAGTTAGAACTGAAAGAAGAGTTTGCTTGTTAAAGATCTATAGCCTGGGTTAACTACCCAGGTTCTAATTTTCATTTGAATCTTTATTCATGTCTCACTGAAATGCTTCTGGTACTAGTAGCTGCTTTCTGCATAACCAGGCTTTCTGCCATCAATCATATTGTCTGTTCAGCCAGAAGGGGAAAATGTAAGGTCTGATTATATTGCAGCAGCACTGATGTGCATGCCCAGAGCCTTAATAAACATCAACTGTTGCAGCAACACTGAGAAGTGGAGAAAGAAGACAGGTGAGTTATTGACATTTCTATAGGTATCTCATGCATGAACAGCTAAGTATTCACTCCCACATGAAAGCAAAGGTATATATAGGAGAGGATTATGTAAAGAGAAGATTACTACTCAAAGCACATCACTTATTAATGTAAAATTATGAATGGATGAATAGCTTTCTGTAAGAAAGGGCAGGGGAAACTCATGCAGATGTGAGGATTTGCTGTGCACTTTTCTAGCTGATTAACTTATTTCATAGGAGAGAGAGAGAGAGAGCAGGGAAGGGATAAATTCTTGCAGAAGCTCAACAAAGCAGCTCAATTACAACTCGCCTCTGAGATTCTCATCTTCTTGGCTGTGGAGTTTGCTTTTCTTTTTTAAATGGTAGCAGACTGGTTTCAAGCATATCCAGCTATGCAACTTGCCATGTGTTGTGATTAGAGATTAATAGTGGAGAAGCTGAGACTAAATGACATCTCTGCACCATCTTCACGGTTATGTGATGTACACCAGATTCTGCACAGCTGCTTTCAGAGGACTTAGGTAACTCAGATCATACTCCACAAAGTTACCAGCACTGCACTGCTCAGTGTGGTTGACTTCTGGTAAATATTTCCTAAAGAATATAGGGAGGTCTAAGCAGGCCATGAAAAGTAAATTGTAAAGCACTGGCAATTAGGCCAGTGATGCACTTTGTAAGAAACTGTGTATGGGAAGGTCAGAAAGCAGTGTCTGAGGGGTGAGAGGGGATCTTATCAACATCTATCAATATCTGAGGGGTGAGTGCCAAGATGAAGGTGCCAGGCTCTGTTTGGTGGTGCCCAGTGACAGGACAAGGACCAGCAGGTACAAGCTAGAACACAGGAGGTTCCACCTCAACATGAGGAGACACTTCTGTATGGTAAAGGTGATGGAGCCCTGGAGCAGGCTGCCCAGAGAGGTTGTGCAGTCTCCTCCTCTGGACACTTTCTAAACCCAACTGGATGTGTTCCTGTGTAACCTGCCCTGGGTGATCCTGCTTTGGCAGGGGGGTTGGACTCTATGATCTCTGGAGATCCCTTCCAACCCCTAACATTCTGTGATTGTGTGACACATCAGCTTAGCTGTTAGAGCCCATGTACTGCCAGAAGTACATGCATTTTCCTCATACTCAGCTCTCTGTGTTGGACAGAAGAATGCAGATATCTAGGTTCTGTAAGCAGTGACAGATTGTTGAGTTCTGACGTTAATTCTCTTACTTATCCCAAATGCCTGTTTTCAAAAGGGTAGGACTGCCTGCTGAAAGTGCCTATCTCTTCAAGACAACATCCTTAAGCTATACAATCTATCTTTTGGGTGGGCACAGCAGCAATGCGTGACTTTGTGATGCACAGGATGTTTAAACAGTGGAAGGACAAGCAGAGATAACACCAACCACAGAGCAATTCATTACAGCCAAGTGGAAAAAATGATTTTGTAACCTTCTCTAATCTTTCTTAAGAGCACTCTGTTCAATGTTACTCACTTCTGCTCTTTTTCTGAGTGTGTTTTTCAAACAGTAGGTTTCCTGACATCATTGTTTTCTGGTGGCTCCAGACTTCCTCAATTTCAGGTAGTTGTTCAGTGGTGTGTTTGTCTGAGGAAGCACACAGGTTGTCTAATCAGAGGCCAGCTCAGCTCATGGTGAGGAACCTGACAGACCTGGGTGCTTTTTAAGAGGGACTAAAATGTAGGAAGCACAAAAACTATTCAGGCAAGTTCAAGAATGTCACTTGGTGACTGGGCTACTGCCAAGCAGGAAACACATAGGAAGTGTGTAAGAGGCTTTCTGAGAAGCTGGCAAGCGGGCAGACACATCTGAGCATGGTGGAGAAGGAAGGGAGGACAGCTAACGAGTAATCCCATGTGAGTCTTTCATGGCACTGATCTAGTATGAGGTGTCCCTGCCCATGGCAGGGAGGCTGAAACTAGATGATCCTTGGGGGTCTCTTCCAACCCTGACAATTCTATGAACCTCACAAAAAATTGTCTAAGTACCACCAAATATCACAGTTCAGTTAAACAGTTGTGAAGAGAATTATATCAAAAAGGCTTCTAATGGTGGCACATTTTGAGTCACCTAACAGAAAAAGATGATGGCATCAAAGACAGGAAGTGGTTATTGGAAAATGTGTTTGACTTGAGTCAATAATTGCTTTGTTATGAAAGCTTAATGTGGTGCTCTTGATGCTGTCACAGCTATTGCCTGTGCACACACAACATTCTGTGCAGTGAAGGTGGAGTGTCACTTAGAGTGACAAAGCTGAAGACTTTTTCTTGCAAGATTACAGGAAAAGCTGCTTGACAAAACAGAAGGCAAGGCAAAAGGAAGCTGCGGTTCCGTGGCTGGGCTTCCAGTTGCCAGCTATCCCGTTAATGAAAGGCCAAGTGTCATCTGGTGCTTGAGAGAAAGACAGAGGCATGCTGGGCCACAGATAAACCCAGAAATGTTACAGTACCTGCCAGAGATTTGCTGCAAGGCAGCAGGTATTTGTGAAACACTGAATTAAGGTGGTGGGGGAGAGTGTGTTGCTAGCTAGTCAAGGAAGCTGAGCTTGCACTACCTTGCATTGCTTCCTGCTGAATCATAGAATCAACCAGGTTGGAAGAGGCCTCCAATATCATCCAGTCCAACCTATCACCCAGCCCTGTCCAATCAACTAGACCATGGCACTAAGTGCCTCATCCAGGCTTTTCTTGAAGATCTCCAGTGATGGTGACTCCACCACCTCCTTGAGCAGCACATTCCAATGGCCAATCACTCTCTCTGTGAAGAACTTGGAGACTTGCTAGGGTGCTTGGTTACATGGTTTAGTTGATTAGGTGATGTTGGATGATAGGTTGGATGCAATGATCTTGAAGGTCTCTTCCAACCTGTTCTATTCTATTCTATTCTATTCTATTCTATTCTATTCTATTCTATTCTATTCTATTCTATTCTATTCTATTCTATTCTATTCTATTCTATTCTATTCTATTCTATTCTATTCTATTCTATTCTATTCTATTCTATTCCATTCCATCCCATTCCATCCCATTCCATCCCATTCCATCCCATTCCATCCCATTCCATTCCATTCCATTTCATTCCATTCTAATATCCAGCCTGAACCTCCCCTGGCACAGCTTGAGACTCTGTCCTCTTGTTCTGTTGCTGGTTACCTAAGAGGCTGATCCCCACCTGGCTACAACCTCCCTCCAGGTAGTTGTAGACAGCAATGAGGTCTCCCCTGAGCCTCCTCTTCTCCAGGCTGAGTTACTATGTTTTAAAACATCTCTGTGAGCATCTAATTGCCAGCAACGTTATGAAACAGCACATGTTTTCTTTAGGCAAAGTTTTATTGTTTCAGCATCTGATTGTCTCAGTCACACATTTTGATAGACAAGAAGAGGAGCTCTAAACCTTGGAGAAGAAAACTTGAGAGGATTAGAAAAGGACATGGATCATTACTGGTTCCTTCTTCCTGTTGCTGGAACAGAACAATCCTGCAACTAGAAGTGCTCAGGCTTTGGTTCATACTGGAGCCCTCAATGCAGGAAGGACAGGTCCAGAAAAAGGCCAAAAAAATGATCAGGGGGTTGGAACACCTCTGCTACAAAGACAGGCTGAGGCAGGTGGGGTTGTTCAGCCTGGAGAAGAGAAAGCTCTGTGGAGAACAAATAACAGCCTGCTGGTACCTAAAGGGAGCTAGAAGAAGGCTGGGGAGAATCTGTTTGCAATGGCCTGCAGGGACAGGCCCAGGGGCAAAGGCTTCAAACTAGAGAAGACCAGATTTAGATTGGATGTTAGGAACCAAGGTCTTTACCATGAGGGTGGTGGAACACTGGAACAGGCTGCACAGGGAGGTGGCTGGGGCCCCATCCCTGGAGATATTTAAAGTGAGGCTCAGGAGGGTTCTGGGTAACCTAACCTAGTTGAGGATGCCTCTGCTGACTGCAGGGGGTTGGAGTGGATGAGCTTTGGAGGTCCCTTCCAACCCAGACCATTTTGTGTGGTTCAGTGAATGCTGAGCAATGCAAGGTAGAGCAGTGTGATGCTAACACTGCACATGTGCCAGCAGTATCCATGCCTCATATTAGTTTTTCCTCAATATCTTTTGGAATCAAACTATTCCTGTAGTGCTGATACACAACACAAGAGAGTTTGGGAAGAGAAAAGAAGTCCTCTACTGATCTGATGGATGGGAACAAGTGGTGTCAATCCTGTACAGAAGTCTGCACTGTTAATTCTATTGAGAGTTATAAGATTATTTTTCATGTGTATTTCAATGATGCCCACTGGTTTATCTGAGGACATGTAGCAGCACACTCTATTTAAGAGCAATGAATCACAGAGTGACAGGACATTCTCATGGCATTGTGGTGTGGCACAATGACTCCTCAGTTCAGAGGTTAATGAGTTCTTTCCTCTAAATACTTACACACGTTTCAATATGCATAGCCCAGAGCAGCTAACAGGGTTGTTGAACAATTGCAAAACTGAGTCCTTGCATCAGCATTTGCATCTGTCTGAGATATCCTGCCAGTCTCTTCCAAATCTGTCTAGAAGAGTTTCTCAGGTTACCACAGGGACTAATGGCATATGTTGGCTGCTTGAGGTCTTACCATGTTGTTTTCTGTGTGCATTCACATAATTAGTTTTCTGATTGGCTAGCATCCTTTTCATTTAACTCTTTGAAAGTGTGTTTTGCTGGTTGTGTTAGCTGCTTATAAGCTCATACTCCCACTGCCCTCCTTTCCAGGAGCAAGTGCCCAGCCATGTTCTGCTGGCCAGTTGGCAGGACCTCATGAAATCCTCCTACAATGTGGATATTACTCACCAGAAAACAAAGGCTGTGGTAAACCAGCCTGTGCAGCAGTTTGAACCATCCCCTTAGGAGCAAGGAATGGTGGATATGCTCTTCTGGTTTTGCAGGAGGAGGAACAGTTGACAATCTAAGATTGCTGGATTGCAGTTCTGTGTAGATTTTATAGCTAGGAAGCCCTGTGAACTCTCTTACAATTTACCAACTCAGCAGAAAAACCCAAGCTCTATCTTACCTAGCTGTGAGTTGGAGAGTGTTTTTAAAATCCAAGGATTGTGGCTTTACAGCCTGGTGACTGGCAGAATCTGCATGTATTAGAATCATATCATTAATGGTTTGGGTTGGAAGGGACCGCCAAGAGTCATTTCGTCTTAACCCCCTGAAGTGAGTAAGGGCATCTTCAACTAGATCAGGTTGCTCAGAGCCACATCCAACCTCACTTTGAATGTTTCCAGGGTTACAGTGTCACGTTTCCCAAACCACAAGAATAGAATAAACCAAACCAGGTTGGAAGACCTTCAAGATCATCATGTCCAACCCATCAACCAATCCAACCCACCCAAACAGCTAACCCATGGCACCAAGCACCCCATCAAGTCTCCTCCTGAACACCTCCAATGACGGCGACTCCACCACCTCCCTGGGCAGCCCATTCCAATGGGCAATCACTCTTTCTGTATAGAACTTCTTCCTCACATACAGCCTGAACCTCCCCTGGTGCAGCCTGAGACTGTGTCCTCTTGTTCTGGTACTGGGTGCCTGGGAGAAGAGACCATCATCCGCCTGTCTACAATCTCCCTTCAGGTAGTTGCAGAGAGTGATAAGGTCACCCCTGAGTCTCCTCTTCTCCAGGCTAAGCAACCCCAGCTCCCTCAGTCTTTCCTCATAGGGCTTGTGTTCCAAACCCCTCACCAACTTTGTTGCCCTTCTCTGGACTCATTCCAGCAAGTCAACATCCTTTCTAAACTGAGGGGCCCAGAACTGGACATAGGACTCAAGGTGTGGCCTAACCAGTGCAGTGTACAGGGGCAGAATGACCTCCCTGATCCTGCTGGCCACACTGTTCCTGATGCAGGCCAGGATGCCATTGGCCCTCTTGGCTGCCTGGGCACACTGGGTTGGGGCATCTTCCACCTCTCTGTGCCAAACTTCCTCATAAAACATCTCTTCCTTATAGCTAGTCTAAGTAAAATGACTTTTGGTCAGATGACATCCCAGACTCTTACCCCTCCCTGGCTCCTCATGGTGTTCCTTTACCATGATCCCCCAAGGCAGAGGTATCCCAGGCACATGGCTGCACTCTGTGTCTGAATTACAGTGACACTGCTGGGTTGGCACTCCCTCCTTGACACTTCACTTGTGGCCTTCTCTGATGGCAGCAGCTCAGGGAAACCTCAGCATGAAGAGATGGTCTGGTGGCTGACATTCTGCTGGCAGAAAAGCCAAGATGCTTTGATCAGACTTGCACTGGCTCATGCAGTGTGGGTGTGCAGGAGCAGAGTGAGGTGAGAGCTTTTCCCCAGGAGCTATTTGCTGAGGAACTAGCTGTGTCCTCATTGTTTTCTTTCAATGTTTAATGAAAGACTGTTTTTATCTTTGTAGGTGGAAAAACTAACTCACTGCGTGCCAGAAAATTCAGAGTAATTACTTCATGTTTCTAGGTTTGAGCTAGGCTGTCACTGATGACTCTAACTCTTGACTTATTTGACTCATTGCCAGCCATGCTTGGGCGTGAGGAGGCTAGATAATGTAAGGGCTGAGAACCACTGACTGAAACCAAACTTATGCTGCCATTATAATCGCTTTCCAGAAGCTTTAAACAGCTTTGAAGTCTATTCAATTAACAAAAAACTCTTCCAAAGCCTGGTGCCTGTTCACAGATGAGGCATCTGCAGTTTAAGAAGGTTCCCACCATGCAAGAGCTTCATCTCGACAGCTGCGGTCTAAGATCCGTATCACACACATGGAATGGACACAGCCTGTCCTGATTCAGGAGACAATCTGCAGGAGGGTTTTGCTGAACTATCTGGGCAGTGTCGATGGTGGCTTCCTTTGACAGCACACTGTATAAATACAAGAATCGGTTATGGAGTAATCTCACAACGGCAGGATCTGCATGTGAAGCATTAGAGCGAGATTAGAACCACACAGAGGAAATGAAGAAACTGAGAAGCCTGTAGAACGGAGACAACAACAAAATCTTAGGGTCTATGAAAGAGAAACAGCTCAGTTACAAAACTCAGGCCATTATAAGTCAAGACAAAACAATGCAAGGGAGAAGACTGGGAGAAAAAGGAAATGTGTAACTCATAAGGTGTCATTTATGTATTACTTAAAGCAACAGTGAAGTCAGAGAGTGTGAGAGACAAATAGATACAAAGACAAAGAAACAAAAGAAGCAGCTCAAAATTATGTCTCTGAAGCAAGCTAATAAAATGATATGGGTCAGAGAAAAACAAGAGTTGCTGAGGAGCTAGCCACTGCAGAAACAGGTGTAGAGGATGCATTGCTTTCCTGTCAGGCCATTATTATTATGTCTGATCAGACAAGATTCCAGTGAACAGATTATATTCTGTCTGATAATGAGAGCAGACCATTTCTTTTTGACTGAATTCCTTTCCAAGCTCTGTGGGCAGCAGTAAAAGAACAATTCTAGAAGAAAACTGCCGGGTATCGTCACACTTCGCAACAGAGATGTTCTGTTTGGGATGACTCCACAAAGCACTTTGACTTCTGTGAGTTCAATCCGTGGCTTTGGCCTAGTGAGACTCTCCTAAAAATGCCTTTTATTTCTCCCCAGCATTTCATCTTCGCCATTACTCTGTGTTGCTGCTACCTCTGTTTATCAGCCACCAATAATTTACAAGCAGACAGGAGGAACAGATATATCAGAAGGAAATGGAGAAGTTTTTCCTTTTAAGCATTGCTGTTCTGGGCCCCAGCAGATAGGAACTAAAAAAGATATGCCCCTCTGTGCCCGTGAGGCTGAGGCTCACATAACCCTCAGCACTGTTGAAAAGGATATACATGAATTAGGTAGAAACAAGCCACCTATAGTATCATAGTATCATAGTATCAGTCAGGGTTGGAAGGGACCACAAGGATCATCTAGTTCCAACCCCCCTGCCATGGGCAGGGACACCCCACACTAGATCAGCCTGGCCAGAGCCTCATCCAGCCTGGGCTTAAACACCTCCAGGGACAGGGCCTCAACCACCTCCCTGGACAACCCATTCCAGGGCTTCACCACTCTCATGGTGAAGAACTTCCTCCTCACATCTAGCCTGAATCTCCCCACCTCCAGCTTCATTCCATTCCCCCTAGTCCTATCACTACCTGAGATCCTGAGAAGTCCTTCCCCAGCCTTCTTGTAGGCCCCCTTCAGATACTGGAAGGCCACAATTAGATCACCTTGGAGCCTTCTCTTCTCCAGACTGAACAGCCCCAACTCCTTCAGTCTGTCCTCACAGGAGAGGTGCTCCAGCCCTCTGATCATCGTTGTGGCCCTTCTCTGGACACCTTCCAGCACCTCCAGATCCCTCTTGTAATAGGGGCTCCAGAACTGGAGGCAGTACTCCAGGTGGGGTCTCAGCAGAGCTGAGTAGAGGGGGAGAATCACCTCCCTTGACCTGCTGGCTACTCTTCTCTTGATGCAGCCCAGGATCTGATTTGGTTTCTGGGCTGCAAGTGCACACTGAGAGCTCATGTTGAGCTTCTCCTCCACCAGCACCCCCAAGTCTCACTCCTCAGGGCTGCTTTCCAGCCAGTCACTGCCCAGCCTGGATCTGTGCCTGGGATTGCCTCGACCCAGATGCAGGACCCTGCACTTGCTCCTGTTGAACCTCATGAGGTTGGCTTGTGCCCACCTCTCCAGCCTGTCCAGGTCCCTCTGGATGGCCTCCCTTCCCTCCAGCATGTCTGCTGCACCACACAGCTTGGTGTCATCAGCAAACTTGCTGAGGGTGCACTCAATGCCACTGTCCATGTCCCCCACAAAGATGTTGAATAAGACAGGTCCCAGGACTGATCCCTGAGGGACTCTGCTTGTCACTGGCCTCCACTGGGACATGGAGCCATTGACAGCCACTCTTTGGGTGCGGCCATCAAGCCAGTTCCTTATCCATCTAGTGATCCACCCATCACACCCATGTGTCACCAGTTTGGAGACCAGGCTGTGGTGTGGGACAGTGTCGAAGGCTTTGCTCAGGTCCAGGTAAATGACATCAGTTGCTCGCCCCTCATCTATTAATTTTGTCACCTGCTCATAGAAGGCCACCAGGTTGGTCAGGCAGGATTTGCCCTTGGCAAAGCCATGCTGACTGTTCCAAATCACCTCTTCACTATTCTTCTGAGCCAGTAGTGCCTCCAGGAGGATCTGCTCCATGATCTTTCAGGGCACAGAGGTGAGACTGACTGGCCTGTAGTTCCCTGGTTCGTCCTTCTTACCCTTCTTGAAGATGGGGGCAATGTTTCCCCTTTTCCAGTCTGTGGGGACTGCCCCAGACTGCCATGACTTTTGAAATATAATAGAGAGGGGTTTAGCAACCTCAGCTGCCATCTGCTATAGTATCATCTGCTATAGTAGCACTGTAGCTGCAAAAGGAGGGACCACTCTAGTTTCTGATGGCAAAAATCTGCCTGTAGCCTTCTCAAACTAATTTAAGAAGTCAGGCATGCAAATGGGATTTGGGGTTGGTTTTGTTTACACAGAGAGCAACAAGAGAAGATACATTTAGCAGTCTGATATCCTTCTCTTTCAGAGTATCTGTGGATTTCCCAGTGTTCATTTGATAGCATTAAAAATGAATGGGATGACTAAATGGTTTACAGTTTTACATATTCAGTTACCATGAAAGCAATTACTAATGTGTGTAATTATCTCCAGAATTACTTGGATCATGCAAATGGCATTCAAACCGATGGCTTTTAACTGTTTTCTGCAGGATGTGTCATTACATAATTCATGGAGAGAAGAGTACTCTACAATCTGAGCTCAGTACTATTGCCCTCTCTGAATTTATTTCTCAGATTATCCTCCTGGAGAGTGGTAACTCCCTATTTTAACCAGATTTTAGAGTGCTTCCAGATCTCAGTGGAGGGCCGTGTATTGAATTCAGCTTCTCTCTATCACTTTAATGTGAATCTTAGATGTAACAGGACACTGGGGTCGATGCTTAATCCATTATCTGATGGATTAAGAGGACCATACTGAGACCAGTGAGTGGTCTGACTTCACATGACTGAGTCCCAGTCAGTGAGAGAAGGTACAGAGAAAATGGTCAAGAACAAAATAAATAAAGGAAGGAATGATAAATTAGTGGCAAAGGCCATGAGGCAAAGTGGTTCTTTGGTAGGGTTAAAGAAAAAGTGATCACTAGGTGGCAAGAAGAATAGGAATGAAGTATGGTCTAGATGGTACAGCAAGCACTAGAATGAAATTCTACCCGAAGCCTTGGTGCAAAATCTGTTGCAATCTTTAATAACTCTGAGAAGAAGCTGCTGCAGAAGCTGCACTTCACTCTCCAAACTTTTCCTCATTGCAAGGGTTAATAATAAAGGTCGTTTGGCTGTGGCTGCACAGATGAAACACCACAGATACAAATTTCAGCTACATCAAATTTTCTGGCAATGAGGAGGCAGGGGTCTCACTGACAAGGCGTGTGTGGTGGGCTGACCCAGCCAGCAGCTGAGCACCTGTGCTATTGCTTTTTCAGTCCCCCCACCCACAGGATGACAGGGCAGAGAACAGCAAAAAGGAAAGCAAAATTCACGAGGTGAGACACAGCCAGTTTAATAGATGAAGGAAAGAGAACAAAAGCAAACAGCAAGCAGGAAATCACTTATTATCTCCCACATCAAGTTTTGACCTGGTTAAGTCTAGGGATCATAGCACTTCTGCAGCAAAGATTGCCAGACTCAAAATTATGGCAACTTACACGGCTATGAAGCAGTGTACCCTTGTGTGATCCCTGGGAGCTTGTGGTGGGAGAAATCTAGCCTCAGGCTGCTGGGGTGCAGCAAATGAGCTTGGGGCCTTTGTCAGAAGGGTTAGAGACCTTCTGCAGTGAGCAGAACAGATGGAATGCAATCATGAAAAAAACTTTGTACATAATGAAGCTAAACCAGAGATTCCCAGAAGGGATGTGGCTCCCAGAGAATATAAAAGTCTAATGGAGAAAAGACAAACTCCAGCAGAAGTTTCTGTACGCTACAGAAGCATATGTGGAACTGATTAAGCACAGCTCAGTTGGTTTATTCTAGTTTTGCTTTGTTACATGTGTGAATGGAAAAAGATATTGCAGCTGAATCAACAGGCGACTGAAAATGACCAGAAATCAAATGTTTTTATGAAGGTTGTGGCCTATTCTGATCTCATTCACTCTAAATGTGTGATTACCACACTTCAGAGAGCTGCATGTGGGTTTGGAGCAGGTAGAGGTGAAGCTGTGACAACGCTGAGTGTTTAGACATAGTTTAATTTAATGTACACTTTGTATAAGGAGGATTCTGCTGACATATGCAACATGATATTTTATTCATATCTTGATTCATGCCTTGAATAAATTACATTTTAATAGAGTTTGTGTCCTTGGTGTTTAAAATCACTGGTACAAAAATGCTGTGAAAGAATTTTTCTTCCCTCTCTTTCCTTCAGTATCATGATTGCCAGAAGAAGTTGTTAGACTTACAGTGAGGCCAACTTAGTGGCCACTGAGACACTGTAAGAGACTAAATCTTGTCACTCTTGATGTGAATCAACAAAGACAAAATCACCTTTGCTTCTTGCCCAGACAATAGCTGATGTGTATTGGGCAGACGCCTGTGGATAAGGACTCTCTGGAATGTGCATAGACAAGATCATCTCTACCCATCAGCTACCCCGGAAAGGGAGGATGGTGAAAAGGACAATAGATTCACCACCTGGATACATCCCTAAAAAACTGTGTAAAAGACCTGAGCAATACTGGCTCAAGAGAAGGAAAAGACCTGGGCAATGCCTGCTCTGAAGAAAAGTGACAAAATGCCAGGAGAGAAAAGGACAGAGCCTTCACCATGCAGCCTGGAAGAAGCAGACCAGGAGGAACCTTCCCTCTGTGTCCTAAGTTCCACCTGTTGCAACTCATGAAGCTGAAGAGGCTGCTCAGAGAAGGACTTGGACTTGGACTTGGACTTCGGGATCTCTCCCTCCTCTCCTCCAGTGGAGGACAGCGCAGCCAAAAAGGCTTCCTCCACAGACCCAAACTGTCTTGGGAGGTGCAGGATGGTAATATGATTCCTTTCCTCTTCTCTCTCTCTCCCTCTCTCTCTCCTCTCTCTCTCTCTCTCCCTCTCTCCTCTCTCTCTCTCCCTCTCTCCTCTCTCTCTCCCTCCTTCTGCTCCATCCACTTTATTCTGTTAATCAATAGCCTAGAGGGCTGTTGATATTTTGGCCTCGTTTGTGCCTCCAACACAGGAATATTCAAAAAGACTGAGTCTCTTGCCCTCTCTGGACCAAGACAGACACTCTGAGGACAAAATAGAAAGGAATGGATACTTGTGCTGTAATTGTTAAAGAAGGAAAATCTTCATGAAGCTTCAGGGCAGGATTCATGGTCACAGACTAAAGTAAGGCTCACATTTCTGCTTTCAAGAGGGGAGATAAAACCCAGCAGGTTCTGAAAGATGTAAAAGCCAAACAATGCTGCTGACCTACACAGGCATACCAGACACTCAGCAGTCTCCCTAGCCCAGCAAAGTCCCAACGTGGTTTTGTTCCTGCCAAAAGCCAGTAGTGCCAGCCAGCAGCTGGGTTTGCTGGTAGCTCAGAGCTCAGTGGGCTATTCCTGCTGTGAAGCACAACATGTCCAAGCAGCACATCGTTGTTAAAGCTAAAAAAATCTCATTGTATGGCAGGAGTTTGTGGTCTTTGTCAAGGTGGAGGTTTTGGATGTAATACACTCTGAACACATGATGAGGAATGAAGCACACCAGTGTTACTAAGATGAAGAAGGAACTCTTTGCCTGAGCCCTGAATTCCACGTGGGAATTGATGTCCGGCCAGTATTTCACAGCCAGCCTACAGATCACAGACAGCTGGACTGCAGTGAGCACAGCACAAACTGACATCAAAACCCCAACCAAGCAGTAGTTTATGGTCACCATGGCCACCTTTTCCATCTCCTTGTGGAACTGAAAACACTGGCAGGAGTGGTATGAGTTTGAGGCACCGTAGTATGAGAGAAAAACAGGAGTGATGACCAGCGCTCCCAGCAGCCAGACAGCAGCCACCCAGGCTGCGATGCAGCACTTCTGGAACTCAAGTCTCAGGAGGCGGATGCTGATGATGGCCACGTAAAAGGTGAAGGTGATGTACATGTGGATGTAGATGATGGCACTTGTCAGCTGGCAGGCCAGCCAGCCAAACCTCCATTCCCCTAGAATGTAATAGCTCAGGCGGAAGGGGATGCTGAGGAGCAGCAGGATGTGCAGCACCAGGAGGCTGCTGATGATAATGGTCATCACAGATTGTGATCTCCTTTGGAACAACTGATGGGACATCAGCACCACCCCGAGGGTGCCGCCAGCCAGGTTGATGAGGTACAGGGCTATGAGAATGGTGCGCAGCCCCTCAGAGGTGTCCTGCAGCGTCTCGTTGGAGGAAAGGCTCTGCTGGGTTAAGCTGCTGTTACACATCCTCCTCTTGCAAAAGTTACTGAAACTGAAAAATGGGAGGGTTTAAAACAGGCAACTTTATTAACTGTAGAAGGTCAGAGATTCATTTTAGAGCAAGAAGAGACATCTTACTGAACTGTGCTGGCCGCACCTCAAGTACTGTGTGGCCACACCTTGAGTACTCTTTTCAGTTCTGGGCCACTCACTACAAGAAAGACATTGAGGTTCTGGAGTGTCCAGAGAAGAGCAATGAGTCTGGTGAAGGGCTTGGGGCACTGTGAGAGACTAAAAGTTTGTCTCTCTTGGTGTGACTCAACAAAGATAAAAACACTTGCTGCTTGCCCAGGCAATAGCTGATATGTGTTGGGCAGAGCCTCTGGAACGACTCTTGGAAGGTGCAAAGATAACATTGCTCACTGGGCCACAGCTGGCCTGACAACAATGGACCGAGGCCACCTTCAGGAATATGCATGAGACAAGATAATCTCCACCCATCAAGTACCCTGGGAAGGGTGACACAATGGATTCACCACCTGTTTCCTGATGTGTAATGAGTGTGGGGGCTTGTCTGGATGGAGATGGAGGAGGTGGAGGGCCCCCCCACCCCCATCTAGACCTCTGCCCAAACACACAGAAATACACAGAAAGATTTCCGGGGGGAACAATACCTGGACATTTACCTAAGGATGATTTCCTGGCCCTGGAATTCCTGAGGGACAATACTTGGATACATACCTAAGGACTAAAAACTGTATAAAAGACTTGAGCAACTACTGGCTTATTAGAAGAAAAATGCGGAAGGAAAATGTGGGAGACTGTGTCCCCTGGACTGGATGATTAACAGAAGAAAAGTGCAGGAGATGAAGGAAAACACAGGAGACGGACCATGCCGCTGAGAAGGGAAAGCCTGGGACAATGCTGCTCCAGAGAAAAGAGGCTGCCCAGAGGACCACATCTCTTCTCCAACCAAAGCCTCAGCACCCTTCCTCTACAGACCCAGGCTGCCCAGAGGACCACATCTTTTCTCCAGCCAAAGCCTCAGCACCCTTTCTCTACAGACCCAGGCTGCCCAGAGGACCACATCTCTTTTCCAGCCAAAGCCTCAGCACCCTTTCTCTACAGACCCAGGCTGCCCAGAGGACCACATCTCTTCTCCAGCCAAAGCCTCTGCACCCTTTCTCTACAAACCCTACATCTCCTGCAGCACCTTTCCTCCACAGACTCAAACTGTCTTGGGGGGTGTGAGTGGTGTGGTAATATAATCCCTTTCCTCTTCTCTCTCTCTTCTCTCTCTCCCTCTCTATTTTCCCCCTCTCCCCTTCTTATGTCCACTTTATTTATGTAACAAATAGTCTAGCTGTTGATATTTTGGCCTCGTTTGTGCCTCTAATTTCACACCAGGGGAATATTCAAAAGAACTGAGTCTCTTTCCCTCTCTGGACCGAGACAGGCACCTGGCCTCTGAGGAGCACCTGAGGGAGCTGGGACTGTTCAGTCTGGAGAAAAGGAGGCTGAGGAGAGACCTCATTGCCCTCTACGTTGGAGCAAGGAGGGGGCAGCATCTGCTCCTCATTAACAAGTAACAGGACCAGAGGCAATGGTTCCAAGCTGCACCAGAGGAGGCTCAGGCTGGATGCTAGGAAATATTTCTTCATAAAGATAGTTGTCAACCATTGGAATGTTCTGCCCAGGGCAGTGCTGGAGTCACTATCCCTGGGGGTGTTTAAGCAGTGTGTGAACCTGGCACTTAGGGAACATGGTTTAGTGTTGACCCTAAACTGGGTGGAGGGTTGGGCTGCATGATCTTTGAGGTCTCTTCCAGACAGGTGTCTTCTGTGATTCTATGTTTGAAACTCTGCTGTCCTGTGCATTATACAACCTTATCCCTATTATCATCCTGCATATGCCAGCAATAAGCCATGGCTCCCAGTGCTAAACCAAATTTTTACATAATTATGAGTGAGATTTTAACCTACTAAACTGCACCCCAGCTGCTGAGCTGAGGTTTTGTTTTCTTTTGGTTTTGCAATTAATTTTCTCCAGATTCAGCCATTTGAAACAGCCAAATAACACAACAGCTGTAGATTAAGTTAAATCTGCAGGCCTCTTATAAAGCTAAAACTGAAGGTGAGGAAAATACTGATATGTGAAGAGGTTGTACTTACAATTTCTGGATATTTTATGACAACACTTGACTCAGCTTCTTAACATCTTGCAGGGCTGCCACAAAGCTGCAACAGTTTCAGTTTCTAGATGCATAGAGCATATTGAAAATACAGATCTGCAGATGAAAATTCAATTTCTTCTTACTTCATCTCCAAGTCTTTTTGATATGGAATTCCACCTGAGCTATTCTGCAATGAAAGGTGAAGAAAAGTTAAAAATTAATTTAGGAACACTCTTATGAAAGATAGAATGCTACTGGCACTTGATAAACACAGCTGCATGGGGCTGAATGCTTATTTAGACTGTGGGCAAAGTGCAGACTCTTCAGTTGTCTGGTCCTGCATACAGATCTCTGTGCAAGCACCCAGGGATAGCACGCAGGGTGCACACACACTTTGTGAAGGAAATCTGCCTTTACCTTACAAAGGGTTTTGAAAGAACAAAGTAAGAACTGGTAAGAAAGAACTGGAAAGAGCAAAGTAAGAAGTCTCCTGTCTCTGATTCCTTTGAAAATGGAAAACAGCAATTGACAGCTCTTCTGTTGCACTCATCGATAAAGTCACAGACAGTGGCTGCAGAACACGCTCAGAGAAACATCTTATTGATGAAGCTCTTGGCAAAGCATCTTTAGGAGGCCAGTGAAGCATTGTGTCCAAGGCTGATATAAATATTCCTCTTCACTCCTTTTAAAAATATATTCTCGTAGAAGGATTTAAATGGTTAAAATTGCATCCCTGACTAACAGTCCTGAAACAGGCATGAGAAATTTGCCTTCCCAGAAAGTTTCCTATAAGGGAAAGACTATTTGGAACTCCCAAGGGGCATAGCCTGGAAAGTAATTTGGCTGCAGGTATCACAATAAACCTGTTTACCCTTTCAGAAATACAGGTTTATATCAGTCAGCTGCTCTGCATTTGGAGGTTCTTGCTTATAGATGAAATCTTGGTTGTTTTCTTCTGGAAAAGGTAGCTGAGGCTGGATTTCTTGAGAAGGGCAAGGAAGCTGGTGAGAAGAAAGGGTCTGGAGAACAGGTCTGATGGGGAGTGGCTGAGGGAGCTGGAAGGGTTTAATCTGGAGAAAAGAAGGATGAAGGGAGAACTTCTTGGTCTCTACAACTACCAGAAAGGAGGCTGCAGGGAGGTGTGGGATAGTCTCTTCTCCCTAGTAACAAGTGATAGGACAAGAGAAAAAGGCCTCCAGTTGCACCAAGGGAGGTTTAGGTTGGATGTAAGTAGAAACTTTTTCACTGCATGAGCTATAAAATACTGGAACAGGCTCCCCAGGAGCCTGTGGTGGAATCCCCATCCCTGGAGGTGTTTAAAAGAGAGAGGGATGTGGTGCTGAGGGCCATGATTTAGCACCAGATTTGGTAGAGTTAGAGAATGGTTGGGCTCAATGATCTTAAAGGTCTTTTCCAACCAAAAGGAATCTATGATTCTATGAACGTTTCAAGCTTTAAGAAGATGACTTTGTGCTCCTGACAAAGTTCATATTCCAATGCAAGTTGTTAATATTTCAGACTGGTTTTTAAAGAGCACATAAAGTTGACTTTGTTGTTGTTACAGACAGCTTAATTGCAGCCTAGATGCCAACATATAACTCAGAAATAGATTATTTCCCCCACTATTTCTAGAAATTAAATACTTACATTTTACCTTATGACCTCTTGTTTTTGTGAGTTCCCCCTTCTTCTTTGCCACTCCATGCATCCATAACACATGGTAAGAAAAGGAGCCTTTGATGTTCATGTTTGTCCAAGGCTGGTTGTGGGTTTTCTCAGCCCACTTACAGGAAGGCACAAGCTTTTCTTCTTGCTTCACTCTGATAGCAATCACACATACTCAGCATCAAGTGATGCTACGTTCATGCAGGGAGAACTGCTCAAAGCTGCTGAGCTGTCAGAGACCATCATTGTGCTCAAACATGTCGAACAGTTCTACTCATCAGGACTGCTTCTGCCCCGCGGTTTCCTCAGTCTGAAAGATCAGATCACCTGTGAGTCCCTGAGCTATACATCTGCCACCCTTCACTGAAGGGGCTTGAGGGGAAAGGGAGAGGGAGAGGAGAAGAGAGAGGAGAGGAGAGGTTCAGAGAAGAGAGGTTCGGAGAGGTTTGGAGAGGAGAGGAGAGGAGAGGAGAGGAGAGGAGAGGAGAGGAGAGGAGAGGAGAGGAGAGGAGAGGAGAGGAGAGGAGAGGAGAGGAGAGGAGAGGAGAGGAGAGGAGAGGAGAGGAGAGGAGAGGAGGAGAGGAGAGGAGAGGAGAGGAGAGGAGAGGAGAGGAGAGGAGAGGAGAGGAGAGGAGAGGAGAGGAGAGGAGAGGAGAGGAGAGGAGAGGAGAGGAGAGGAGAGGAGAGGAGAGATTCAGAGAAGAGAGGTTCGGAGAGGTTTGGAGAGGAGAGGAGAGGAGAGGAGAGGAGAGGAGAGGAGAGGAGAGGAGAGGAGAGGAGAGGAGAGGAGAGGAGAGGAGAGGAGAGGAGAGGAGAGGAGAGGAGAGGAGAGGAGAGATTCAGAGAAGAGAGGTTCGGAGAGGAGAGGTTCGGAGAGGAGAGGAGAGGTTCGGAGAGGAGAGGTTCGGAGAGGAGAGGTTCGGAGAGGAGAGGTTCGGAGAGGAGAGGTTCGGAGAGGAGAGGAGAGGAGAGGAGAGGAGAGGAGAGGAGAGGAGAGGAGAGGAGAGGAGAGGAGAGGAGAGGAGAGGAGAGGAGAGATTCAGAGAAGAGAGGTTCAGAGAGGTTCAGAGAGGTTCGGAGAGGAGAGGTTCGGAGAGGAGAGGTTCGGAGAGGTTCGGAGAGGTTCGGAGAGGAGAGGAGAGGAGAGGAGAGGAGAGGAGAGGAGAGGAGAGGAGAGGAGAGGAGAGGAGAGGTTCGGAGAGGAGAGGTTCGGAGAGGTTCGGAGAGGAGAGGTTCGGAGAGGAGAGGAGAGGAGAGGAGAGGAGAGGAGAGGAGAGGAGAGGAGAGGAGAGGAGAGGAGAGGAGAGGAGAGGAGAGGAGAGGAGAGGAGAGGAGAGGAGAGGTTCGGAGAGGAGAGGAGAGGAGAGGTTCGGAGAGGAGAGGAGAGGTTCGGAGAGGAGAGGAGAGGTTCGGAGAGGAGAGGTTCGGAGAGGAGAGGAGAGGAGAGGAGAGGAGAGGAGAGGAGAGGAGAGGAGAGGAGAGGAGAGGAGAGGAGAGGAGAGGAGAGAAATACCTCTCCAATTAAATTGTTTAGAATAACCTCTGTTTTTCCTTTTCACACCCAATAGTGATTTGTTTACATTTCATTACTTTTCTGTGGAAAAGTAAGTTTGGATCTGTGAAAAAATTTTAAAGGCATAGCCTCAAACTACCACACTAAGGAAGTAAGAAGTGCCACTGATTAAGTAAAAAGATGTGTACCTGAGAAGAAGATTTTTCATTATAACTAAATATGCTTTCCACTTAAACTTCTTTTATACCTAATAATTAAACTAAATATGCCAGGATAACAAAATGTTTAGCAGAGTTAAAAGTTTTCACTCCAACATGCTATTAGATCTTGGAGAATTCAGAGGACATTATTAATAGTTTAAATAGTATGAGTAAAATGAACTTCAGACACATATGGACAACTACTGAAGAGTTCCTGGTGTTACAAGAAAAAAAAGAAGACATGCAGAGGTCAGTGGCACTTGGATATGAGGATGGGTCCCTCTGAGAGGCTTCTCTCCTATTGCTAGGTACAGTCATCAGGAAGAATAAAATACAAAGGAGAACTATTAGAAGGAAATAAATGCAAAGACAAAACTCAAGGGCACTAAAAGTCAGAGGGAGAACAGAAAGGGTTGTGAGGGTGAGCAAGAACGTAGAGACATTATCTGTGAGACATTCTCAGGATAAACTTGTAAGGCTTTGAGGGAGAAGTGACCATCTCATCTAGAGCAGAACAGGAGGGCTGCCTGTTTTAGAGACTGCATACACTCATGGGCTTTGGTTAAGAGAAATGTGTCATTGCTCCAGCAGACAGAGAACTGAAGGAAACCAGCTTCATGAATATTAGTACTCACCAGGTGCAGTTCCTGCATCATTTAATCCCACATAAGGACAGGCTGCTGCCTGACATGGTAGCAGTGGTGTTTGGATGGCAAAATGATCATCTGATTCTACAGATACACACAGAAGGTGGGGAACAGCCTGGGCACCAGCCTCTGATGGTTTTGATGACTTAGAGTCATCATGCAGCTACATCCACAGCCTCTGAGTAAAGCAGGGAAATGCTTCCAGCCTTGTGCTCTGTCCACAAGACCTGAAGTGATCCACAAAGCTTGAACCATCAAGTAATAATGCAAAAGAGACATGAAGAAGTTGCACTCCTAAAATGGTGGCTATAGAGCAGCTGGCATTCCAAATCAGGCTATGAGATCAAAGAGCTCTGCACACTCTATTACCTTGCTGAGTCTATCCTGAGCTCTTTGGATGCAAAGTGATGCCAACAAATCTGCAGAAGTGTTGCATAGATAATCCTCTTGTCACCCTGGGGAGAGCAGTGCTGGCACTGATGGGGGTCAGAAACTGAACTTCTCAATTGATGTTTTGTACCTCTGGGTCACTTTGTCCTCAAAATGGTCCTTGAAGCTTGTGTGTTAAAGCTCTTCAGTGTGCTAACCTTTCAGCTCCATGTTTTCTGCTAAAATAAAACCTGCAAACCCACTCAGCTCTGCAACCTAGGTCTTCAGCTTCAGCTTGGTTTCTTATGTGAACACAAAAGGAAACTGAGTCACATCAGACTGTACAAATGAACTTTCAGATCTTGCTTTTGCTTCTTACATCATCAGTACATCCTTTGCCCTAATTAGAGGTGAGAATCAAGGTTGAAAGCCAGATGTGTACATACACATCAGAGATCCAGGTCAAGACTAGCAACACAAATGAATTTTAAAGAAGGAAAGAAGTGGGCATGTCTGGTTCAGCACTGAGGGAGGAGAGGAGAGGAGAGGTTCGGAGAGGAGAGGAGAGGAGAGGTTCGGAGAGGAGAGGAGAGGAGAGGAGAGGAGAGGAGAGGTTCGGAGAGGAGAGGAGAGGTTCGGAGAGGAGAGGAGAGGTTCGGAGAGGAGAGGTTCGGAGAGGTTCGGAGAGGTTCGGAGAGGAGAGGAGAGGAGAGGTTCGGAGAGGAGAGGTTCGGAGAGGAGAGGTTCGGAGAGGTTCGGAGAGGTTCGGAGAGGAGAGGTTCGGAGAGGTTCGGAGAGGAGAGGAGAGGTTCGGAGAGGAGAGGAGAGGTTCGGAGAGGTTCGGAGAGGAGAGAAGAGAAGAGAAGAGAAGAGAAGAGAAGAGAAGAGAAGAGAAGAGAAGAGAAGAGAAGAGAAGAGAAGAGAAGAGAAGAGAAGAGAAGAGAAGAGAAGAGAAGAGAAGAGAAGAGAAGAGAAGAGAAGAGAAGAGAAGAGAAGAGAAGAGAAGAGAAGAGAAGAGAAGAGAAGAGGAAGGAAGGAAGGTGGCAGTTTAAATTATGAAGAGACAAGAAGAGGAAGGAAGGAAGGTGGCCGTTTAAATTATGAAGAGACAATGAAACAGAATATGCAGTAATAGCTGAGAGAAGAGGAATGTGGCTTTGGGGATGCACAGAAACAGGATGGGTCACTGACTGTGCCAAGTGTATAGGCATGGCAGAAGTCCTTTAAGCAAGGGCCAGATCCACAGAGAACTCAAACCGCTTCATTTCTGCCCCCTTCCTCTGCTTTTTGTGTCACTTCACAAGAACCTTTCATGTTTACTGGTCAGTACAACAGCAACTGAGGTTTCACACACAAGCTCAAGAGCTGCTTTCTGTTTGGAGTGGCTATGAAACTGCTCTACCTTGTGTTGCTGGATAGGTTTGCAATCCTTGCTACTTCCAACCTAAGGTCATAATTGATGATAATTTCAGTTATTTGTTAATATTAAATCCTCTGTTGCTGCTTGATTATAAGAACTGAGCTACACATAGGCCAGCATCATAAACAAGAGCAAGACAGGGAATACTTGTGTCATGATTTGCTGCTGATTGCAGTTGCTCTCTCACTCCTACTCTGTTAGACATGAGTCACAGGAACTGGAAAGGGAGGAAATCATACTGCATGGTTAGTGAGCCTGCAGGATAATCCCTTTAATTTGCCACTGCCACCCATTCACACAGCATGAAGAACTTAATAACTTTAAGCCAGTAAATGGTCAGAATGGTTAGCCAGAGATATGAGATTCATGGACTGATCTTCTACTCACTTGGCTGCAGATTAGCTGAAAGGTTTCTCAGGCTTTACTTGTCAGGATGGACGAGGCTATCTGGCTTCTCTCTTTATTAGAAGTAATAATAGATATTTGCCTTAGTCATACCTGTTTAATATGCCTCCAAAGTAGATATTATGCTTTATAAAAGGGTTGGAACACCTCTGCTATGAGGATAAGCTGAGGGAGCTGCATCTGTTCAGCCTAATGAAGAGAAGACTCTGAGGTGGACTTTACAGCTGCCTTCCAATAACTGAAGGGATCCTATAGGAAGGCTGCAGGGGGACTTTTCATTGGAGTGTCTGGAGATAGGACAAGGGGGAATGGTTGGAAGCTGATGGGGGGTAGGTTTAGACTGGATCTTAGGAAATTCTTCAGTATGAGACTGGTGAGACTCTGGAATAGGCTTCCCAGGGAGGTTGTGGCTGCCTTCTCTCTGGGGATGGTGAGGGTCAGGTTGGATGAGGCCTTGAGCAGCTGAGTCTAGTTGTGAGGTGTCCCTCCCCATGGCAGGGAGATTGGTGTAGATGATAGAATAGAATAGAATAAACCAGGTTGGAAGAGACCTTCAAGATCATCACATCCAACCTATCACCCAACACCACCCAATCAACTAACCCATGTAACCAAGCACCCTGTCAAGTCTCCTCCTGAACACCTCCAGTGATGGGGACTCCACCACCTCCCCGGGCAGTCCATTCCAATGGGCAATCACTCTCTCTGTGTAAAACTTCCTCCTGACCTCCAGCCTGAACTTCCCCTGGCGCAGCCTGAGACTGTGTCCTCTTGTTCTGGTGCTGGCTGCCTGGGAGAAGAGACCAACCTCTGTCTGTTTACAACCCCCCTTCAGGTAGTTGTAGAGAGCAAGAAGGTCACCCCTGAGTCTCTTCCTCTCCAGGCTAAGCAACCCCAGCTCCCTCAGCCTCTCCTCACAGGGCTGTGTTCCAAGCCCCTCACCAACTTCGTTGCCCTTCTCTGGACACCTTCCAGCAAGTCAACCTCCTTCCTAAACTGAGGGGCCCAGAACCGGACACAGTACTCCAGGTGTGGCCTAACCAGTGCAGTGTACAGGGGCAGAATGACCTCCCTGCTCCTGCTGGCCACACTCTTCCTGATGCAGGCCAGGATGCCATTGGCCCTCTTGGCTGCCTGGGCACACTGCAGGCTCATGTTCATCCTACCATCAACCAGCACCCCCAGGTCCCTCTCTGCCTGGCTGCTCTCCAGCCACTCTGACCCCAGCCTGTAGCACTGCATGGGGTTGCTGTGGCCAATGTGCAGAACCTGGCACTTGGATGTGTTCAATCTCATGCCCTTGGACTCTGCCCATCTGTCCAGCCTGTCGAGGTCTCTCTGCAAAGCCTCTCTACCCTCTAGCAGATCAACTCCTGTCCCCAGCTTGGTGTCATCAGCAAATTTACTGATGATAGACTCAATGCCCTCATCCAGATCATCAATAAAGATGTTAAAGAGGATGGGGCCCAGCACTGATCCCTGGGGGACTCCACTACTCACTGGCCGCCAGCTGGATGTGACACCATTCACCACCACTCTCTGGGTTCGGCCATCCAGCCAGTTCCTAACCCAGCTCAGAGTGCTGCTGTCCAAGCCATGGGCTGACAGCTTGGCCAGGAGTTTGCTATGGGGGACAGTGTCAAAGGCCTCGCTGAGGTCCAGGTAAACTACATCCACAGGCCTCCCCACATCCACCAGGCAGTCACCTGATCATAGAAGGAGATCAGGTTGGTCAGGCAGGACCTGCCCTTCCTAAATCCATGTTGGCTGAGCCTGATCCCTTGGCCATCCTCTAAGTGCTGTGTTAATGCACTCAGGATGACCTGTTCCATGATCTTGCCTGGCACTGAGGTCAGGCTGACAGGCCTGTAATTCCCTGGCTCATCCAACCAGCCCTTCTTGTGGATGGGCACCACATTGGCCAGCTTCCAGTCCTCTGGGACCTCGCCAGTGAGCCAGGACTGCCGAAAAATGATGGAGAGTGGCTTGGCCAGCTCCTCTGACAGCTCCCTCAGCACCCTAGGATGGATCCCATCTGGTCCCATGGACTTGTGGGGATCCAGGCGGCTGAGCAGATCACCAACTACCCCATTTTGGAACAGTGGAAAGCTATGCTGCTCCCTGGCTCCTTCTGCCAGCTCTGCAGGCCAGCTGTCTGGAAGACATTCTGTCCTGCTAGTAAAAATTGAGGCAAAGAAGGTGTTAAGTATCTCTGCCTTTTCCTCATCCCTTATCACAACGTTCCCCTCCGTGTCCACCAAGGAGTGGAGGTTGTCTCTGCCCTTCCTCTTACTATTAATGTATTTATAGAAGGACTTTTTGTTGTCCTTCACAGCAGAGGCCAGACTAAGCTCCAAATGCGCTTTTGCCTCCCTAATTTTCTTCCTGCAAGACCTAGCAACATCCTTAAACATTCCATGGGTTGCCTCCCCTCGCTTCCAAAGGTGATACACCCTCTTTTTTTCCCTTAGTTCCATTAAAAGTTCTTTAACCATCCAGGCTGGCCGTCTGCCCCGGCGGCTCATCTTCTGGCACATTGGCACAGCCTGTCCCTGAGCCTTCAAGAGTTCTTCCTTGAAGTAGGACCAGCTCTCCTGGACCCCTTTGTTTTTAAGGGCTTTATCCCAAGGAACCCTCTGAATTAGTTCCTTGAGTAGCCTGAAGTCCGCCCTCCGGAAATCCAGAGTGGAGGTCTTCTTGCTGCCCCTCTTAGCTTGACCAAATAATGAGAATTCAATTATCTCTTGGTCACTGGCCCCTAAACACCCTCCGACCACCACATCACCCACCAGTCCTTCCCTGTTGGTGAAGAGGAGGTCAAGCATAGCCTTGCCCCTGGTAGGCTCTCGCAGCACCTGGGATAAGAAGCTGTCCTCCATGCATTCTAAGAACCTCCTAGATTGCCACTTCTCTGCTATGTTAAGATCCCAGCAGATATCAGGCAAGTTGAAGTCACCCATGAGAACAAGGTCAGGCGATCTTGAGACAGCCTTAAGCTGCCTATAGAATGACTCATCAACATCCTCCTCCTGGTTGGGTGGTCTGTAACAGACTCCAACCAGGATGTCTGCCCTGTTGGCCTTCCCTCTAATTCTTATCCACAGGCACTCAACCCGATCGTCCCTAATCTCCGTCTCAATGGCATCTAGTGCCTCCCTGACGTACAGGGCCACCCCTCCACCCCTTCTTCCTTGCCTGTCTCTCCTGAAGAGCCTGTAGCCATCAATTGCAGCACTCCAGTCATGTGAGTCATCCCACCACGTCTCTGTGATGGCAACTACATCATAACTTTCCTGCTGCAGCAAGGCTTCCAGCTCCTCTTGTTTGTTGCCCATGCTTCGTGCATTAGTGTACATGCACTGCAGCTGGGCTGCTGGTTTCACCTCTGGCTCTGGCTTATCACCCCCAGACCCCAGCCTGGGGGGACTGGTTTCAACCCCTTCTCCCTTCGAAACTAGTTTAAAGCCCTATCTATGAGACCTGCCAATTCCCTCCCCAGAGTCTGAGTCCCTTCCAACCTGAACCAAGCTATGATTCCATGCCTCTGTGATATGAGTACCATACCATGGATTCATGTGTGGGAATTTGTCAGAGTATTTCACAGGCATACTATGACTTGCCTTTTGAAAGAAAACTGCTCTTTCTTGAGTTTGGTGAAAGGAGATGAGATTTATTGTTACAAGTTCAGGAATTTGCTGTTATTCTCCTGTGCTGGTACATACCAATTTAGTAGTAAGTTAGAAGATTTATGAAATAATTACAACTTCAACTTTGGTCTCGTTGCCCTCCAACACCTTTAGAGGCCATTAAGGTTCTTGCTGCTTCAGGTTATTCCAGAATGTAGACTTTCAAGTATCACTGTCCTCAAAACAGCATCAGAGAACCACCAGTGAGGATCTGTCACTGACAGTATAACCTTTTCCTGGTCCCAAAGGCTTTCCTTTCTGCTTGAACAGGCTGCCACCTATCTTTCTTGTCAAACTACATTCCCTTTGCTGTCAGTCCCACAGCCTTTCTCAGAAGCCTGAATTTCTGGCATAGCCTCACACAATGCTGCTTTATACTATTTCTTGTGTTCTTCTGCTTGTTCAACACATATAAAGTCATAGCCACAGAGCCCAGATTCTTCTTTCCTGATCTCAGAGGACTTTTCCAACTAAAAACCTACACGATTCTATGATGATATGCAGAATCAATAAGTTTCTGCAGGAATTAGAGCCTTACAACAAATGTTAGCTTCACACAGAGTTGGGCAAGGCTTAATGTTTATTAAACTAAAAAGATACTAAAACAAATTCCCAACACATCAATTATTTAACTTATGCAGGAAAACAAAACTCCTTGTTGCACTGACAGCAGTTTGCAGGGAGCTACAAGAAGCATGGGAGGTGCCAGAGGTGCTTTCAAGGTGGGGTGGAGAGGTTATTTTTGAGGTTGTTTATTTGGTTTGGATTATGGTTTCCAAACATCCATTGATTTTAAACTCTCAGAGGTTTGGCAGCTGTGTGGTCGTGACCATCTCCCACAAAAAATGACCTTTGCCTTTATTGAGGAATGTTTTCCATTTTTCTGGAAGTCAGGCAAATGCTTATGTTCAGGGTGGAGCTGCAGAGGGAGCACTAGGAGACTAGGGCTCTGAAAATGAAAAATGCAGAATACAGAATACAGAATTAACCAGGTTGGAAAAGACCTTTGATATCATCAAGTCCAACCTATCACCTAACACCATCTAATCAACTAAACCATGGCACCAAGTGCCTCATCCAGGCTCTTCTTAAACACCTCCAGTGATGGTGACTCCACCACCTCCCTGGGCAGCATATTGCAATGGCCAATCTCTCTTGCTGCGAAGAATTTCTTCCTCAGATCCAGCCTAAACCTCCCCTGGTGCAGCTTGAGACTGTGTCCTCTTGTTCTGGTGCTGGGTGCTTGGGAGAAGAGACCAAGCCCCACCTGGCTACAACCTCCCTTCAGGTAGTTGGAGATGGCAATAAGGTCTTCTCTGAGGCTCCTTTTCTCCAGGCTAAGCAACCTCAGCTCCCTCAGCCTCTGCTCACAGGGCTGTGCTCCAGACCCCTCCCCAGCTTTATTGCCCTTCTCTGGACACCTTCCAGTAACTCAACATCTTTTCTAAGCTGAGGAGCCCAGAACTGGACACAGGACTCAAGGTGTGGCCTAACCAGTGCTGAGTACAGGGCAGAATGACTTCCCTGCTCCTGCTGGCCACACTGTTCCTGATGCAGGCCAGGATCCCATTGGCCTTCTTGGCCACCTGGACACACTGCTGGGTCATGTTCAGCCTACTATCAACCAGTACCCCCAGATCCCTTTCTACCTAGCCTCTCTCCAGCATTTGTCAGGAAATGAGTTTGGAATTTGATTGTTCTGGTGTCTAGAGGCTGGCCACCCAGTTTCATCAAAACACACATCACAAGAACACATCTACTAGGAATATCAAAGACAAAAGAACTATTGAGAGCTTGAATTATCAGGTCTCAGCTCTGCAGAATCCAAACCCAAGAGTAAATCAGAAAAAATGGGTTGGCATTTAGCCTTAGGAGGGTGGCAAAAATCAATATCAGCAATGTGAATTCTGAGATAGAAAAGAAATTCAGTATCAGCATGAAATAGAAGGCCTAGAGCATCCTCAATAAATACTGGCAATATTTCATGCTGTTCTTAGTGATGGTAACTGGACTGGCGGTGAAATTAGAAGGTTTTTTTTAGTTCCTAATAGAGATCTGAATACAAAATCCATGCTGCAGGCAACCAGCCTTTTCTGATTTAATTTCCTGTGGGACTTCCAAAGATGCCCAGAGAAGCAAGACTCAGTTTGAAATTGGAATATTTCAGAGAGTGAATGCCACTGCAGAAGCTTCAGGTCCTTGGAAGAAAAGACAGGGTCAAGGTTTGGAAAACCTGCAGTGGAAGAAGTCCATAAGCAGAGGAAATTCCAACACTGCAGTGGCCTAAGTCCTGTTTCTACAAAACTTGTCTATTTCACTCTCAGGGTGCCTTGTCCATAGCATGGTCACTGTTTGCAGAAGAAAATACAGCAAAGGAAAAAGCAGTTCTGCCACACTCAACAACAGAAGTGTCTTAGGAAGCACAGTGTTGTGCAGACAGGAATAACTGGAAGTGATTTGAGAAGAGATGCTTACCATACATTTGAAACATACCTTCCTCCTGACCTGCCTGGGAGAAGATTCTGCTGACTTTTTCAGAGATGCCAGCAGGAAGCCAGAATGAACCTGTACAGAATCTTGGCCAGTGGAAGACCAGCAGGTCCAGGAGACCCATACATTACTTGGGGAAGAGCTGTCATTTTATTTTCCACTTACAAATATGAGTGATATCATCAGATCATAGTCTCACAGAATGGTTTGGGTTGTATGGGACCTTTAGAGGTGATCTAATTTCAAGACCCTGCCATGGGCAGGGACACATTCCACCAGAACAGGTTGTTCAAAGCTCCATCCAACCTAGCCTTGAATACCTTCACAGAGAGAATCTCAGTGGTTTAATAAGAGACTGAAAAAATTACAGCAAAATTAGCATCTTTTCTGGGATGTCTTTCTAGATCTGGGGTTTCTTTTAGCCTCAAAACACCCAGTTCTTCCTTTTTTACAGGAGGATGTTGGAGACCTCTTAAATGACAACACTGAAGACCCCAGCTGCT